>NC_134110.1:5487500-6112500 GCF_040939455.1 Microcebus murinus | reverse complement strand
GGAGGATTAGCCTCGGCGGGAAGGACGGAGCCCCCACGATGTAACGGGAGGGCAGGGGAGAGGATGAGTGAGGACGCATCCTCCTCACTCACAGAAGGTGCAGAATTTTAATTGACAGCTGCAAATTTCTCTATGAAATACGTGCAGACTGCAAGAGTTTACAGAGCTGGCAAAAGTGTTATTGGAATGGCAGGCTGGGTAAGAGGGAAGGAGACGGGCAGGAAAGGCAGGGATCCTGACGAGGGTGGCAGGCACAGGGTCCGAGCTGGGCTGGCACGGCGGTGGCAGTGGTCAAAAGCAGGCTTCCTGGACCGGGCAGCCCTGGGCTGGCCCAGACCCACAGGATGACAACCCCAAGGTGACAATCAGCCATGCACGGGCGAGGCAAGAGCAGGAGAAGCCTCCAGGGTGACGGCCCCAGCAGTACCAGCTGTCCTGAGCCAGTCCGACGTACCTCCCTACTCCACCGGTGTCACCAAGCCTGAAATACCATGACGGTGTGCTGACAACTGAAAACATGGCGGCAAACAAATCAAATGCCCTCTGCGTCCTGTTCCCCAACCTGAGGGAGTATATTTTGTACCCAAAGGTGATCCTAGGACCTAAACTCACGAAAATATCAGTCGGGGCTGGAATATCAATTTAAAGAAAGCAGGATGATGCCCCTGTAATTTTAATTGGAGAGAGAGAGAAAAAAAAAGAGAGAGAGATGCCTTGTCCAGGAAGGCAAATCGGCTAAGATTATTTTAGACCCTCCCACTCTGCCTCAGCCCATCTCACTGGGGTTGGTCTCTTTAGAGCAGTTCTCAAACTTAGGGGTGTGTGGAAATCACCTGGCCACAAAACCTTGTGGCCTGGGTGCCACCTCTAGAGATTCTGGTTTAATCGGTCTGGGGCACAGCTCGGGCATCAGGAGCTCTAGAAGTTCTCCAGGTGGCGTCCATGCGCAGCCAGGGCATTTCTGAGCAGGAGCGGCTGCCTCCCCAACATCCAGTCTACACCCACTTCCAAGGGCAACAGCCGGTTGCGGGGGTCTCTGGTCCATTCTGGAGGAGAACAAGCAGACTCCCTTCTCCTTACAGAACTGCAAGGCTCTCGCCCAGGCCAGAAAGAAAACCCTATAAAGCTGAGCTGGGTTAACACGTCCTGGGCCCGGGGTCCCTCAGCTGTGGAGCTGGGTTTGCACATTTTGAGCAATCAGGCTGGACCCGGAGCAATCAGCATTCCCAGAAGCACTGGTCAGGTGGAAAGGAAGACAGGGAAGAAAGGTTAAAGGACTTCAGGTGTGGTGTGCAATCGGGCATGAGGGACAGTCAATCCTACGAGGAGAAGTAACCCAGACGGCAAACAAACAGGGCAGGTGGACCGAGACCAAGTTATGTGAACAGCTCAGCGGTCACTGAACTCCAGCAGAGGCAACAGAGCTGCCTTCTCTCTGTGCCTCCAGAGACTAAAACTTTCCAGTAGGGACAGAGCATTTGGAGACAGTGTGATGTGGCCATCCCAAGACAAAGCCTGAAAGTCCACAATTAGAGGGACTTAACATGCAGTCTTTTTTTTTTTTTTTTGAGACAGAGTCTCACTTTGTTGCCCAGGCTAGAGTGAGTGCCGTGGCATCAGCCTAGCTCACAGCAACCTCAAACTCCTGGGCTCAAGCAATCCTTCTGCCTCAGCCTCCCGAGAAGCTGGGACTACAGGCATGCGCCACCATGCCCGGCTAATTTTTTCTATATATATTAGTTGGCCAATTAATTTCTTTCTATTTATAGTAGAGACGGGGGTCTCCCTCTTGCTCAGGCTGGTTTTGAACTCCTAACCTCGAGCAATCCGCCCACCTTGGCCCCCTAGAGTGCTAGGATTACAGGTGTGAGCCACCGCGCCTGGCCCAGACATGCAGTCTTAACCTCAAGAAGGAGCCTCATGCTCAGAGTCTAACTGGCAAGGGAGTGTATAGCCAGGTCTCATGGGGATTTTTAAAGTACAAAGAGTGGCACCCTTAGGTTCCTGCAGCAGCTATAGCAATGCCCAGGACCTCAAGATTTACCCACTATGCCCACAAAGCTCTGCCAACCCCCATCTGCACCCCACACATGCAGTGCAATGACCTGTTGGCTTATCTACCTGCCTCTGTCAATCCCTGTTCACTCTGGTATCCCAGAGCCCAGCAGAAGGGTCCATCATTATGTGTCTAATGAACACATGAACAGAAAAGGGGGTGTATCTGATGTTCTTAAGCAAAGAATCAACAGCTCTGGGGAAGTTCTTTTTATTTTCAAAATAAACAAATCTAGGAACTTAATCCATACCCTTTAAGTCAGGACTTCTGGAGATGGGGCTCTGGCATTGGTTGTTATTATTCCTGATTAAGAACAACTGCTCTGCAATCAAAGGTTCTCATACTTTAGCAGGCATAAGAATCACCAGAAGTGCTTGGTAAAAATGCAGACCTGAGCAAGAAATCATTTGGAAAGAGAAACCTAAAAAGTAATATCATATAATAGCATCAAAAATATGATCTACTGACAGATGAGTGGATAAATAAAATGTGGTATACACATGCAATGAAACATTATTCAGCCTTAAAAAGGAAGGGAATTTTGACACATGCTACAATATGGATGAACATGAAATACCCAGAGTAGTCAAATTCATAGACAGAAAGCAGGATGGTGGTTGCCAGAGGCAGTTTATTAGTCACATAGACTCCCAAGCCCAGGGGGAGAAGAATGTCACATGCCATGCAGGGTTGCACTTGGGAACAGAGAGAACCAGCAGGGGTTGTGAGAGCCAGGTTTTGTAGTAACGAGAGGACGAGGTGCCCCCTGGTTCACACAAGAGGATATGATTGGTTTGTCTGAATAATTCCACAGGTTGGCAGGGAACGGAAGGCTGCCAGGTTGAGGACCTGGTAGAGAGCAGCTGGTCTAGCTGATAGGAAACCTGGCCAGGTGAAGAGCCTTTCCCGGTGGGCGGGAAGCGTGGTTGGTGAGAGCAGGAGAACTCACGGGCAAGACCCTGGGGCCCTATGAGCCTCAAAGATGTCAAAGCAACATTTGAAATTTTAGGTCTTACAGTACACCTGTACTCTGAAAACTGCAAAACACTGCTAAGAAAAATAAAAGAAAAACTCAATAAATGGAGAGATATACCGTATTCATGGATGGGAATACTTACTATTAGTAAAATGTTAATTCCTCCCAAATGTATTCATCTCAATCCCAATCAAAATCCCAGAAAGGCATTTTATTGAAATGATTTTTCAATTTATATGGAAAGATAAATGACCAAGAATAACCAAAATAATTTTTGAAAAGGAGGAACTTGCCCTAAGTGTTTTAAGATAAACTATAAAATACAAAACTACAGCAGTCAAGAGGGCGTGTTACTGGTGTAAGGACAGACATTAATAGAGCAGAACAGAGTCCAGAAATAGACCTACATATTGATTCCCAACAAAGCTGCCAAGGCAATTCAATGGAGTAAAAGCCAATTTGTTCAACAAGTGGTAATGGAAAACTGAATATCTATAAGGAAAATAAAAAGAACCTTAACGCTTACCTCACATCACTCACACACAAAAAGCAAGTGAAAGCGAATCACATACCTAAACGTTAAACTGTAAAATTTCTCAAAGAAAACAGAAGAAAATCTTTGTGACCTTATGTCCCACATAAAAAATCTTTGTGACCTTGATTTCCCAGGTAGGACAAAAAAGCCCACTACCTATAAAGAGAAATAAATGAAAATCTGCACTTTATAAGAATTGAAGACTTCTGCTCTTTAAAATAAACAGTTAAGGAAATAAAAAGGAATGCCACAGACTGAGAGAAATATGAATATTGCCATATTCATATTCAACAAAGAATTTGTCCCCAGAATATATAAGAGCTCTTAAAGGTCAATAAGAAGATAAACCAACCCCCCTCCAACACACATGTGAAATATTTGAAGAGACATTCAAAAAGAAGATACACACATGGCCAATAAGCTCATCAAAAAAGGCTCAACATCATTAGTCATTAGGGAAACACACATTAAAACCACAGTGAAGGCCGGGCACGGTGGCTCACACCTGTAATCCTAGCACTCTGGGAGGCCGAGGCAGGCGGATCGCTCCAGGTCAGGAGTTTGAAACCAGCCTGAGCATTAGTGAGACCCCGTCTCCACTAAAAATGGAAAGAAATGAATTGGCCAACTAAAAATATATAGAAAAAATTACCCAGGCATGGTGGCGCATGCCTATAGTCCCAGCTACTCGGGAGGCTGAGGCAGGAGGATCGACTGAGCCCAGGAGTGTGAGGTTGCTGTGAGCTAGGCTGATGCCACGGCCCTCTAGCCTGGGCAACAGAGTGAGACTCTGTCTCAAAAAAACAAAACCACAGTGAAGCACCTCTGTATGTTCATTTAAATAACCAAACTTTAAAAGACAAAATCAGGTGTTGCTGAGAACGTGAAGTAACTGGGAATGCAAAATGGTGCAACCAATTTGGAAAACAACTTGATCGTTTATTGTTAAACTATTAAATTAAACAAATACTTATCATATAGCCCAACAATTACCAAAGAGATATAAAACACACACACACACACACACACACACACACATACACGTTCATAACACCTTTATTCATAATGGCCTGAATCAGGACACAACTCAATTACCCACCAATAGGTGAAATGAATAAACAAATTGTGAATATCCATACAATGAAATACGGCTCAGTAATAAAAAAAAATGAACTATGGGCACAAATAATAAGGAAGCATATTAAAACCAAGCTGAGCAAACGAAATTAGACACAGAACATACGGTACGTGCACGGTGCATGCAGTAGTTTCCCAGGGCTGCTGTAACAAACTGCCACAAGATTGTTGGCTTAAAACCACAGACATATGCTCTCCCCCAGTTCTGGGGCCAGAAGTCTGAAACCAAGGGGTCAGCAGGGCCACCCTTCCCCTGGAGGCTCTGGGTAGAATCCATTCCCTGCCCCTTCCAGCTCCTGGTGGCGGCCACCATTCCTCGGCTTGTGGCTGCATCTGTGCCATTCCAGTCTCCACCTTCGTCTTCACACAGCCGTATCCTGTGTGTGTGTTAGGGTGTGACCCTCCCTCCACGGCTCTCTTACAAGGAGGTTTAGGACCCACCTGGATAATCTAGAATTATCTCTTCATCTTAAAATCCCTAACTTAATTTCATCTGCAAAGACACTTTTTCCAAATACAGGTTAACACTCACAGGCTCCCAGGATCAGGACATGACATCTTTTAGGCCACCAGTCAACTCACTACATCACATGATTCCATCGAACTGAAATTCTAAAAGGAATAAAGCCAATGTGCAGTTTCAGGAAGCAGTGGTTGCCCGGGGCCAAGAGGGAGGTGACGACTGCAAGGAGGCATGAGGGAACCTTCTGGTGGGAAGGAAATGCTCTATGTCATGATGGTGGTGATGGTTCCATGGCTGTACAAACTGATCAAAGCTCAACATCAACCTGCACCCTTACAATGGGTGTATTTTATTACACACAAATAGACTTCATTTTAAAAGAAAGCAAAAAGAAAGTAGATTTGGGGGAGCGGTCTTGGAAAGTCCCGTTTGGAAAGTCTAGGGTGCATTTTAAACAAACAGCCCAAGTGCCTGGGCTGCAGGTAGTCCTGGAACCTCGTGGAGAAAGAGCACCCTGGAAGTTGGGGGAAGCACTCGCCATATCCCGATGCCTAGCCCTTTGCTTCCGCAAATACTCGAGCGGCAGGTGCAGAGCTGGGGGTGTCCTGCAGTGAGGTCCTGCCCACTGCGAGCTCAGGCTGTTGGGAGACTCCCACCCATAACTCACTCCAGCCCAAGGCAGCTATGGCAAGAACTGATGGGTACAGAATCACAGAGGAAGATGAACTATTATCCCAGAGATTGGTAAAAGCTGTCTGGATGAGACAGCGATTGAACTGAGCCCTGATGCTGGAGCTGGATTTTGACACATGGAAAAGTCAACACAGTTGCCTCCTGCTTACATCCCCTTGGTCCACCCCAGGTCCTCTGTCCCTCCCTCTCTACCCGAGCCAACCCACTCAGGATGGCCTCCCACCAGGCATTCTTCCCTGCCTCCTGTCTTCCTGCCTCCTGTCTTTTGCCCAGGCTGCCTCCTGTCCTCCCTGTCCTCCCTCCTCCCTGCCTCCTGTCTTCCTGCCTCCTGTCTTTTGCCCAGGCTGCCTCCTGTCTTCCTTGCCTCCTGTCCTCCGTGTCCTCCCTCCGCCCTACCTCCTGTCTTTTGCCCACGCTGGGCCATGAGCCATCATGCCAGCCCTTTCCCTAAACTCTTCATCAGCAAAGCCCCAGCAATGACCCTTGGCCTTCAGTCAGACACGCTGGGGTGGCCCCTCCTGTAAAGAGCCAACCCGGGTGTCCCCTTCTCTTGATCACTCCACCCCCATGTACCAAACCACAGCTCCAGCCAGAACTTTCCAAGCGCTCGACTTCTCTGGCCTGACTCCTTGGTCCCTTCCTGCATCTGTTCTAACTCTGGCTTCTCATAGATCCCCGGGCGCTTTGCAGGTGGCCCTCCTGCAGCAGGGCGTGCCGTGGGTGGTCAGGCCTCCTCCTATAACCTAGCTCCTGAGCCCACCCCCAATCCCCATGCCTGGCTCCTCTGAGCCCTCTGTTACTCAAGTCCTGGACTCTCGGGGATTAACCCAGGCCAAGGCCCCAGGGCCTCTCTGGACCAAAAAACGAAGTAATTTATAGTTTCTGAGACCCTAGTCCCAGCACAAATCCCTGGGTTTGGTCCTATGTGCCCTGCAAAAGAGAGACGGCTTGGAATTTCTTAGCCTTTTTCCTCCCTGTCTCCCAATAAGCTGGTGAGCTGCTCCCCATCGCTCCCTTCTCTGTTGGGTGAGGAAGGGCAGGCTTCCCGGACCAGGGACAGGCCACGACCAGGGAAGCTGAACGCTGTGCGCTCCAGCTATGCCACCAGCTTCTGCACTGTCACCCACAAGGTGTTCCTCTCGTTGCCTATATCTATCCTCATGGAGTGAGCAGAGCCCCCACGGGCTCACTGAGCCGCTGAGCCTGGGAGGGGTCCCAGGATGGGAAGTCTGCAGCCTGCAGGGCCACGGCCCACTCCTGGTGATGCCTCCCCTTTTGGAGAGCTGGGCGGCCTCCAATACCTGGTCCCAGGAGACAAGGAGGAAAGGCAGGGGAAGAGGAGCTCACAGTCTTGGGGCTCACCCGGGCAGGTGCCCTGAACCACCACCTGTGTCAAAGACTCAGACCTAGAACGTGGCCTCAGCGGGGCCCTGGTGAGGAACCGCACAGGGAGCAGGCTGGCCTCTTCTCTCTCCGGAAGAGTAGGCCTAGCCCGCGGGCCAACGGGGCACGACGCGGAGCACACCAATGCCCAGCAGAGTGTGGTGGCTATTCTGGCAGCAGGGACCCAGGAATGGGGTCTGCCAGGCACTCCGGTGCACCATTGTGACCCCTAAGGAAGGAAGCCCAGGGACTGAAATAGCCAAGTGGAGCCCAGACTTTACTCCAGCCCTGGAGACTGCTGAGAGACAGCAGTTAAGGCTGTTCTCGGTCATGCCAGCTCCCACCTTCCTGACACTCAGGATTGCACTGTTCCTCCAGCTATAGTTGGATGAGGTCATTTGACTAGTTCTGTAAACGGGAGTGCCACGTGCCACCTCCGGGCTGGAGCATTTAATTGCTGGTGCATGACCCTCCAGACCTCTCTTTCCCTCTGCCGTGGCAACCAGCCGTGTTCCAGATGGCGGCTGCGCCAGTCAGCCTGTGCCAGAGCGAGGATGATGCTGGCCTCGTGCAAAGCTCCCAGCCTTCCTCTTGGCCATGAGCATGGGCAAGACTGAAATACTTGCTATGTCAAGTCACTAGGATTTGGGGGCTGTTGTCACTGTAGCATAAACCAGCCTGTCCTGGCTGAAACAGGATAGGGGCCAAAGGCCAACTGGACATATTCAATATCACCTATTCCTGGGGACCCCTACAGTCTCATTTCCCTGTCATCCACTTCTGACCGTGGGCCCAAGCTACTGCCTCAGTCCTTACACAGCAAAAGAGAAAGGTGCCTCGGAAGGCGGCCCAGCTTGGAGACTCTAAGAGGACGACCTTCGTCCCTGATCCTGAGATGCCAGCTCTCCAGGACGCAGCAGATTCCAGTGCAGGGTTAGGCTGCGACAGGTGGCAAAGCCCAGGCTGTCCCCCAAACAGCAGGACTGAGCCATGCTACGTACGCCGCTGTCTGGCCTCAGACCCCAGAGCTCTAGCGCGCCCCACCCAGTTTGACCAAAGACAGACTTTGCCTCTTCCTCTCTCTTGGGCCACAGAGAGCTCCCCCTGTGGGTTTCTCCTTGGTCATAGAGAGATGGGGGCTGGGGTCACCCGTCCCTGACCTCACGAAGCTCACAGAGAGCTCCCACCTGAAGTCTGCGCCGGGGCACCATCTTCAGCCTCACGTCCCAGTGAGTCCTGGTGTGACTCCAGTTCTCCCACCAGTTCTCTAGCTTGTTATCTCATCCCCTGGGGGTCGTAGCTTCTAGTCTCCTTCCTCTGCTCCCAGCCCTTGTCAGCTCAAGCTGCCGGCCACGGCCTGTCAATCACCCTTCTCTCCCCACCCCACTCTCCTCCGGAATGTCCCCTGATGGATAGAAGTTGGCTCATCATCACCGACACCCATCTATCTGCCCTTCGAGCTCCCGAGTCCCCACCCATTCCCATTTCTGCTTATACACTTTACTACACCGCATAGACCAGATTTCATCCTTTCAGGTCAGGTGGGTGGGGAGCAGAGAAGGAATGAATGAACGTGTATGAAGCTCTGCGATAAGCTAGTCATCGTCCTTCACTCGTGCAGGCTGGTGGGGGTTAGAGGTGCAGGCTCTGGAACCAAACCTTCTGTTACTGGATCTCAGCTCCGCCACCCACTCGCTGTGCAACCTCGGGCAAGGTGCTTAGCCTCTCTGGACCTCTGTTTCCCTTTTTTTGCAAAACAAGAATAATTTGTGATGGATATTAACAAACCATCGGGTCACCATGGCTACCGAGGGAGCTACAAGACATACGGAGTATGCCAGATCCATGCCCAGCACACAGCACACCGTGCTCTACGCGTGTGAGTTATTACGATCCACTGGCAGAGCGCCTAAATGTGCCAGACACAGGGCGTACAAAGGAGAGCAAAATAGACCTATTCATTCCTTCAGCAAATAAATATTCAGACACTGTGTCAGGAGCTGGGGACATGTGTCCCTGCCCTCATGGAGCTCAAGGCCTGGCAGGGGAGGGAGGTGAGCACCGAACAAGGGGATGGCGAGGAGGGCAGGGTCTCCTGCGGTCTGGGCTAGGAGGGCAGGGCGAGGTGCTAACCGAGGCTGACCGAGGCAGAGGAGGGTGGGCACGGTCACAGAAGGCCTCTCTGACATTGAAAGCACAACGCAGAGCTACCACGTAAACAGCAAGAGGAAGTGGGGGAGGCCCGGGGGGACATGGAGGAGGTGAGGGAGGCAGGCAGGGCCCGGCCACTCGGGCCCTCTGGCCACGGTGCGCTGAGGGCCACCCCGGCCGCAGGGCGGTGGTAAGCAGAGGGGCAACAGGATCCATGTCATATCTTTCAGTGGGGGCATTGCAATTCCCCTGTTACTGAGGAGGAAACTGAGGCCCAAGCTCACATCCCCGGTAAATGGTGCAGCCGAGACTGGAGCAGCCCTCATCAGCCCTAGCTCAGCCACCTGCCTGGTTACCCCCAAAAGCCCTTCAAGCTCCAGGGGGTCGTGGTGCCTGTCTTGATCTTAACTCACACCACGCCCCAGACTCCGCCACATGCAACTGGGTGTCCAGCAAAGGTTTCCATGCCAACAGCACGTGCACATGAACGCCCCCGTGCCCCTCCATCCCCCGCAGCCACTGAGGTTGACAACACGCCAGTGACCACAGGTAAACGTGTTTCTCGCTGGGACACGGAGTTAAACACACAACCACAGAGATGCCTCTTGGGTCCAGAATGGAAGGGGCCGAGGTGCCAGGGATGACAAATCCCCCGGGAATCCAGCTCGAAGCTCCCCCCCCGGAGACACCCCTCCCCAAAATAGGCGGAGAGGGTCGGGAACACCCGTGCAAACAGCTGATCTACAAAACCCGCACTGTGCCCACGGCTCTCCCCGCCTCAGCCCTTTCTATTTTTATCAGGGGAGTGAGAGGGGGTTGCCAGGCGGGGCCACGCTGCTGTTTATGTCTGAAATTTGAAAAGATGCACAGTGTACTTGGGAGAAGGCGTTGCAGTTAGAGGAATTTCGGAGGAGAATTTCAAACCCGGCAGGGTGAATAGGTGCCTTGTGTTCTGGCTTTTGACGCTGGAAAAGCTGCGTTTCCAACCGAGGCATGAAGAGGGGCCAGGGATGGCGAGAAAATGCCCACGTGTGAGAGCTGCACAGGGAGTGAGACCCGGCTCACCTGGGCACAGGGAGCGCCTGATTTTCAGGCTGGGGGTGCTTTGGGAGGAACCCCCTCTGTCCTTCCGGTGTAATTTCTACTTATGTATCTCCCAATGAATTCAGAGATATTCTTGCTCTCCTCGCCTCGCCGATTAGCCCCTGATTAGCCATTCTGTACTCTGCGTCTGTCATCTAGCTCCTCTTGAGCGGTGAGTTTTGCTGAGTATTAATTTTCTCATGCATACATATTTGCACGTTAAGGTTTTAAGTCACTCTAATGTGTCAAGTTTCTGCTTCCTAATTACATTGTAAGTCTCCTTTCGACAGCGAGCCATAGGCCTACTGTTTCTTTAACACACACACACACACACACACACACACACACACACGACTTAGACCTAGTGGGGGGTTTTACTCTGTAGCCACTGCAATAGGACTCATTGGTGCTAACCCTTCAGTTGTGTGAGACAGGAAGAAAGGTGACCTCCACCGGCAGCTGAATAAATTTCATCAAGTCTCCCCTCTCCCTTTCTTCATCCTTCAAAGGTTGAACTGGCTCCGACAGCCCTGTAGGGTCTAGCCCAGACTACGTGCGGCCTTTTTTAACCTGGGGATCTTAGGAAGGCTAGGGTGACTTCTAAGGGGCCGGACTTCTGACTTGATGTGGGAATTGCAGGTGGACCCAATCCCCAAGATCACAGTTGTTTATCTCATGTCCTGGGTCTGGGAGCAAGTGCCAAGAAGCTCCAGCCTCGCAGATGCCTACAGCTGCAAAAACGCAACAGTTCCCCAAGTTCATTAGCCACAAATCCTAAGAGCTACAAGATGCGGCTGCCATGCAGTTTAACTCTAACTCTATGCCTAATGAAAGTTCATCTTTTGACAAGGTCTCCTTTTCTTTTCCTCCAGAACCTCCTCCTATGCGTTACTTTTCCTTGGGTGGGTGAGGGTCTCTGGCATTCCCTCTCTGCTTCTCTTACTATCCTTACATTTCTGTCCAACAGCTTCTTTTTCTCCTGCTTTTCTGCCTCTCCTACTTTCTCCTTTAATTACAGTATGCAATTAAAATATATTTGAGCATTTGTTGAACAGAATGGAATGCTCCTTGTTCTTACACCAGACTGATCATTTCTCTGAACTCTGCACCCACATTCTCTCTGCTTGTCGGCCCTCTCCCCGGATGTCCCTCCACCTCTGAAAACCCAATTTGTCTACAACAAAACCCACTGTCTTTTCTCCCCAAGCCAGCCACTTCCCTGCTCCCATCTTCCCTGTGGCTGTCACCGGAACTCTGTGTCTCCCAATCATTTAGGTTCAGAAGGTTAGGGCCACCCTTGATTCCTGTCTATTCTCACTGCCATCACCGTAATATCATCCCACCACCCGTAGATGCAATTTATGTACCCTGTACTGTACACCATATTTAAAAAAAATTTTTTTTTTGAGATGGGATCTTACTCTGTCATCCCGGCTGAAATACAATGGCACGATCATAGCTCACTGCAGCCTGGAACTCCTGGGCTCAAGCCATCCTCCCACCTCAGCCTCCTGAGTAGCTGGAACTACAGGCACATCCCACCATGCCTGGCTAATTTTATTTTAATTTTTTGTACAGATGGACTCTCACTATGTTGTTGGTCAGACTGGTCTAGAACTCCTGGCCTCAAGAGATCCTCCCACCTCAGCCTCCCAAAGTGCTGGAATTATAGGCACCTGGCCATATTTTAAATCTTTAGCCATCATTTGATTTTGCATAAAAATCTAGGTATTTGGCTTCTCAAGGAAAACAACAACAATTACTGCTACCACAACCATTACCACTACTACCACCACCACTACCACTACAGAAACAACACGATTTAACAACAGAGAGGCTGAGTTCCTGAATGGCAACATTTAGCACGGGCTGGGTAGTGGCTGCCCCTTTGGATGGGACATACACTCTCCAGTTGCTCCCAGCTTGAGTGAAGCAGGGCAGACAGAGGAGTAAACATGGGGAGATAACGGTTATAGCAAGTTCAAAACAGACAAAACCGATCCATCAGCCAGTCAGAATAGTGCTCTCCCTGGGCAGGGGTACGACCAGAGGGGCACAAGGGAGCCTTCTATGGAGCTGGATATGGTCTACACCCTGATCTGGGTTGCGATTACAATGGTGTCTCTATAAAAAAAAAAAAAATTCATCAAACTTAAGACGTGCTTTATGTACATTATATACTAATAAAGGAAGGGAGAGGAAAATGTGGGTACAGTACCTAGCTTAGTACCCAATGCTTAGTAAGTGCCCAACGAATGGTTGCTATTTTGGAAATTTTAAAGTACCTCCAGAGCCAGGTAGCCTGGGTTAGATCCCTGGTTCTACTCTGTAGCAACTACGTGAACTTGGGCAGCTTACCTAACTTTCCTGTCCTCGGTTTCTTCATCAATGAAATGGAGCCAACAAGAGTCCCTACCTCATATGGTCATTGCGAGGTTTATTGAAGCAAGTAGCACAGGGCCTGGCAGATAGTAAGTCCTCAATAAATGTTATCCTAAAAGGAAGAAAATCCTGACACATGCTGCAACACGGATGAATCTTGAAGACATTATGCTAAGTAAATAAACCACCCGCAAACAGACAAATATTGTATGATTCCACTGACATGAAGTATCCAGAGTAGTTAAATTCATAGAGACAGAAAGTGGAATGGTGGTTGGGGGAGGAGGGAATGAGGAGTTTTTATTTAACAGGTACAGAGTTTTAGCTTGGGAAGAGGAAAAATGTTCTAGAAATGGGTGGTGGTGATGGTTACACAACAATGTGAACATGCTTAACGACACTGAACTGCACTCTTAAAATGATTTAAATGATGAATCTTATGTTATCTGTATTTACCCCAATAAATAATAAATAAATATTACCGTGATGATGAAGCCCTGCTAGTCCACGAAGGTACTGACATTCCATTTTTTTGAACTTGAGAACTAGACACTAGACAGAGTACTCTCAGCATTTTGGGTAAGGCCTGTTTTTAAATAACTATTTCAAGACTGTCATGCTAACAAGTAAATGTCCTAAGAATGAAAGGTAACCCAGTTAAATATTGTTTTCTCATGAATCTGCATTTTCTCCCCTTAAAGGAATTCTCACTAAAAAAAACAAATACAACAACAGCTAAATGTCAAGAAAGCTACTCCCCAGCACCATAATATCAAATGAGTGCCAAGTGTTGTGGAGAAAGGTCATGTCTTAGCACATCTTTTTTTAAGCTATGGAGTTGCTGCCTCTACCTCTTCTATGTCATTTCTAGCAAGTGCTTGCGGGACACCAGTGTTGCTCATTTTATAAGTGTCTACTGGGTATCTCTAGCATGGTGTGTGGAAGTCTCGGCTACAATTTTTCAGAATAATCCAATGTTTATCTCTGAAAGAAAAAAAAAAAATGTCAAGGCCAATGTGACAAAGGCTAAGTGGTCGGTCCCCGGAGACTCTGATGGCTGGACAAGGGAAAACACGAAGAGCCGATTGCTCAGAATGTGGGAGGCAGCCCCTTGGATCTAGGGTTGGGGGAGAGAAGGTGAGAGGCCCCCCAAAGGCCGTGGGGGCTGGAGCTGCCTGGGGAAGGGCATGCTTCAGGCACTGCCAAGCCTAAATCCCCCTACCGCTGCCCTCACCCCAGACCTGCCTGGAAAATGTTTTTGATGATGACAATGATGATGGCGATGACATAAATCGACACAGTAACGCCCCACTCAGTGTCACTCACTGAGTATGCTCAACGATAAACACACTAGTGAGTAATGAGTCAGATGCTTGCCATAATTTCTCCTCTTTTATAAATGGCAGGGTTTTACTGAAAATAAGAATCTGCTGTGGATTCAGGAAAAAAAAACTCAAACTGAAGCTTTGAGAAATGAGAGTTTCCTTAAACATGCCTTTCAATTTCTATGTCTTCAGTGACACAGCGCTTTCCTGTTACCCGACGTCATTACCCCACTCGGACCTGTAGGGGCTTGTTAAGTGTTTCATTAACTTACCCCGTGTCCTTTATTAGAACATTTCCCCCTTAGTTTGTCACTTATACAGTGTTAAAATAATAACACGGCACTTTTCAAATGTTCCACTAGTTCTCGGTAGACTCCCTGGCCCAGTTCTGCTAAGAAGGCTTTTCCATACCATGTTTCTATGGCCCTTTGCTCCCCAAAAGGCTCACAATGTTCTCTATACATATTACATACAGTATTTATCATTGTCACGCTCTCATGTGGTGGGTATTTTTAGCTACTTTTACAAACACAGAAGAGAAGGTACTTACTCAAGGACACCAAATTGCAGTGGGGGGAGGAGGGGAAGTGAACCATCCTTGCACCTGGAGCCAGATCATTTGCTAGGTGCTGGCATTACATGTCTTATTTTACTTCTCATAGCAATTCCATGTGGTAGGTCCATTTTGCAGATGTGAAAACCAAGATCCAGAGAGGTCAGGAAACTGGCCCAAGCTCCCCATGCCAGAACTGGGATTCGTATCCAGCACCATTGAACTCACAAGAGCATCTCCTCGCTCCTCAACTCTGTTTTGTTTCGTGAGATAGACAGGAATCTCTTTCATGGTGGCCAGCATGAAAATGGACCGATAGTTTTGATTATCTTCAAGTTTTAGTATCAACCGAGTGTGTGATGTAGCTCTGAAGCCAACAATCTTTGGCCACAGCAGTAGGAATAGAATTTCCAAATGGTGAGAGAGAACAGTCATCCAGTTCCTCCCTGGTCAGTCCACAGCTAGGTTTGTGCGTCCAATACTGGGCATTGCATTTTAGAGGGACAATCACAAGCAGGGGTTTCCAGAAAGCAAGGAATCCAGAAGCAAAATCCCTGGGAAACAGCTGAAGGACCTGTGAGGAGAGACGTGGAGGGGTGTCGTGAGAACCCTCCGGGACTAACTGGAGGCTGTTCTATAAAAATCAGACCACATGCTCACGCAGGGGTATTGCATGAATACTTCAGAGGAACTCTGCAAACAACTTACAGCAGGACTTAGCAAGGTACTTACACGGTGTCCCCATGTAAGGGGACAGGCACTCCACGGTGATAGAGTTAGACGGACTGGGAGCCTGGCCATCCTCTAAGGGTCAGTTTAATGAAAGGAGTGTTGACACCAGCCTCCAAGACACCAGCACCCCCCCCAACAGTCCCCATCCCCTGGTGCTCACACCCCATATATCCCCTCCCACACTAATTCAGGGCTGGCCCTGTGTGACCAGTATTATAAAGAGGAAGTGACAGTATGTGACTTCCAAGTCACATAGGACTTAGAAGCATTACAGCCTCCGAATCGCTAGCTGTGGCAGAGGCCAGCTGCCATGTGATGAGGACGCCCAAGCAGCTCCACTGGGAGGCCCGTGTGGCGGACTGAGGCCGCCTGCCAATCATGGGAGCAAGCCACCTTGGACATGGACCTCAAGCTTTCAGCTGACTGCAGCTGCAGCTGACATCTGACTGCAGCTTTGTGGGACAGTCCAGGCTGGAACTGCCTAGCTGAGCTACTCCCAAATTCCTGATCCATAGAAACTGTGAGAGATACTAAGTGACTATTGTTTCAAGCCACTAAGTTTTGGGGTGGCCTGTCCCACAGCCATAGTAACTGGAATCTGGAACCATGTCATGCTAGGAGGGCTGTCTCTAGTGCTCCGCTCTAAAACTCAGCCCTAGGCTCAGTCCTGTGCAACACTTTTATGAACAGCCCGAATGAAGACACAGAAGTGGCACACTAGTTAGCTTTATAGAAAGTCCGCTGCTCGTAGGACTAGGAAACATAAGATAGAATCAAGATGCAAGATGATCAAAAGCAGTGAGCTGAATTTATTAGGCTAATTTTTTTTTAATTATTTTTTTTATTTTGGCATATTATGGGGGTACAGAATTTAAGGTTTCAATAAATGCCCTTTTCCCCCCTCCCCGCAAAAGTCTGAGTCTCCATCATGACCATCCCCCAGATGGTGCACATCTCACTCACTATGTATGTATATACCCGCCCCCCTCCCCCCTCCCACCTGCCCAATACCCTATTACTGTAGCACCTATGTGTCCACTTAGGTGCTACTCAGTTAATACCAGTTTGCTGGAGAATATATCTGGTGCTTGTTTTTCCAATCTTGGGATACTTCACTTAGTAGTATGGGTTCCAGCTCTAACCAGGAAAATATAAGGTGTGCTATATCACCATTGTTTCTTAGAGCTGAATAGTACTCCATGGTGTACATATACCACATTTTATTAATCCATTCTTTGATTGATGGGCCCTTGGGCTGTTTCCACAGCCTTGCAATTATGAATTGTGCTGCTATAAACATTCGAGTGCAGGTGTCTTTTTTGTAGAGTGTCACTGGATCATTTGGGTAGATTAGGCTAATTTTTAATAGAAGCAAAGATAAAGTCCCACATTAGATTAGAAAAATCCATTGAACCAGGATAAGCCAGGGGAGACGTGGGTGCATAGCAGTGCACGTGGAAAGGAGGTCTGAGCTGGCTGCAGGCTCAGAATGAGTAACGATGAAGCTGTCAAACAAGCACACAAATGCAGGCTGCATTCCCAGAGGCACGGCACCCCGACAAAGAAGGGGAGCTCTCCTCTGGGCTGAGCATACCGACAGGAGGACTGTGTTCAGTTCTGAGTCACTCTTTACATGGGACACAGGCAGTCCAGACCTGCTTAAGAAAGACTGATTGGAGAGGGTGGAGGTCTGTTGATTGAGACAGAAGAGGAAGGACAGAAAGGAGTGAGCATGCCCAATCCAAAAGAAGAAGCAGGGAGAGACTTGGAATCACTGATTTCAAGTACAGAAGGATCTGTCACATGGCAGCAAGTCCGGGGACAGGATCTGGGGGTGGAAACGGGTCTGTTTCGTTCACTGCTGAATCCAGCGTCGGGCATGAGCAGGAGCTTCTACGAAAGCTGAGAGCCAGCTAAACGCTAGATCCATGAGAAGTTGACCATGACCTCAGAAGGGGCTAAACCCATGGGCGTGTCCAAGCAGAGCCTGACGCTCCACTTGGGGGGAGCCACGGAGACGACTGACATACGGTATGAAGGGATGTGCTCAAAGTTCTCCAAGAGCTCTTCCCCGCTCTGAGACACTCTTGCTCGGCAATTACATGATTGAAGGAGTAGAGCCTGCCGAGCGATGTCAGCACAGTGGGTCTCAAACTTCAGCAGGTACATGAAACACCGGCGGGGTCTTGTTAAAATGCAGATTCACAGTGCATCTCAAACTTCAGCAGGTACATGAAACACCGGCGGGGTCTTGTTAAAATGCAGGTTCTGATTCCATAGTTGGGGGGCACTGAGATTCTGCATTTGTTTTTTTGTTTTGTTTTGTTTTTGTATTTTCTTTTTTTTTGAGACAGAGTCTCACTTTGTTGCCCAGGCTAGAGTGAGTGCCGTGGCGTCAGCCTAGCTCACAGCAACCTCAATCTCCTGGGCTCGAGCGATCCTCCTGCCTCAGCCTCCCGAGTAGCTGGGACTACAGGCATGTGTCACTGTGCCCGGCTAATTTTTTCTATATATATTAGTTGGCCAATTAATTTATTTCTATTTATAGTAGAGACGGGGTCTCACTCTTGCTCAGGCTGGTTTTGAACTCCTGACCTCGAGCAATCCTCCCGCCCCGGCCTCCCAGAGTGCTAGGATTACAGGCGTGAGCCACCGCACTGGCCTGAGATTCTGCATTTCAAATGAGCTCCCGGCAGACACTGCTAGTCTGTAGACCAACTTTGAGCGACAAGAGGTTAGAACTTGCCAACGACAGCAGATTGGATCAGGCAGCCTGGAAAAGGCGTTAAACAACTGTAAAGTATTCTAGCAGAGGAAGGATGACCAGCTCCAGAAACACTGCACAGGAACAGGGCTCCTGAGCCAAACAGGAGGAGCGTGTACATGCCACCAAGGGCCTTCTGACACTCACGTCCTGAGATTCTCTGATACGGTCTTTTTTTTATTTTATTTTATTTTTTTTTTTTTGAGACAGAGTCTCGCTTTGTTGCACAGGCTAGAGTGAGTGTCATGGCATCAGCCTAGCTCACAGCAGCCTCAAACTCCTGGGCTCAAGCCATCCTCCTGCCTCAGCCTCCCGAGTAGCTGGGACTACAGGCATGTGCCACCATGCCCGGCTAATTTTTTCTATATGTATTAGTTGGCCAATTAATTTATTTTTATTTATAGTAGAGACGGGGTCTCGCTCTTGCTCAGGCTGGTGCACATACCTGCTCAGACACATACTAGGTGCCCGATATGGGTTTTTTAGCCTCTTTACAACACAGAATGAGCAATCAAATGTGTTCCCTTCATTATAAAGATGAAGTGCCTAATTAATAATTTGTCCTTGACTTGAACTGTCCTTTCATTAACCTCACCTGTCCTAGGATGTATGTCACACATGACCCCGTTTTAGAGGCGAGGGCAATTTGTTCTCACCTACAACATCAGGCAAACACCGGCATGAGAATCCATGACCCTTCCTGCTGGAATTTCAGGGATTGTTTTTTCTAGAAGGGTCGTTTCCCCTGGTCCAGGGACTGAGAGGCCAGTAACTAATGAGATTTCATCCCATTTCTTTGAGGGGGAAGCCGCTATTTTCCCCTGAGGGGCTTTGGTCACCTGCACTTCAGCAGTGTCCTAAGTCCTCTGAGGCATACAGACCTGACTCACAGACGGCGGCAGACCCAGGTAGAAAGGGGGTGAAGTGAAGACCCACCAGCCAGTGGGACACTTTAGCCACTGGAGGCAGGTGTGTGGGGAAAGCACCAGGCGCCCTGCAAACCTGGGCTGGGGGCGCTCTACTGCGGTGGACAGGGGAAGTGGGGCGGGGACGTGCAGAGAATGCGCTAGGCCACAGCCAGTCCTGTCCCCAAGCACAGATAGCCAGTGTAGTGACCACACAGTTGCAGAGGATTCCCCCCAGGAAACCGAAGCACTTCAGTTCCTTTCAATCAAGGAACTGCTTAAAGCTCGGTCCATTCTCTCTGTAAGGGGCAGCCCCCAAGCATTCCACTTCTCGCTCTTCGCCTGCACCCTGCTGAGGACACTACATCTTAGTGGGAAGCACCGCCAGCGTCCTCCATAAGAACTCTGAAGGTCACCAGGCAGCCTGGGTTCTCCAAAAAGTGCTGTGGCATTAGCAGCAGCTCGTGTTGCAGGGAGCATGACCTTGGGTTTGCACTCGGACCCCACCTTTCCTAGGTAACTCCACCACTTTCTGAGCCTCAGTTCCACATCTTTGCGGAGGGGCGGGGGTGGGGGCGGGGGGCTTGTATGATTTACCTTATTGAGCTCTTTGGGAAAATTAAATAAAATATTAATGTATGTTACACAACTGGCTCATAGGCAAAAGCTGTTAGTTCTTTTACTCTTTTTCCCGGAAACAAGATCACACAAGAGTGTTACAGAAGTACTGGAGCGACAGAGGTGCTGGAGGGTTCCTGCTCGCTCCGAGATGTCCTTGGTCTCTCCCGGGGACTGTGAAGACTCTCGGCCCTTTGCCCTGAGACTGCCGGCTCCAGGTCCACCTCCCCGCGGCCGCCTTATCTCCTCTCTCCGCACCCCTTGCCATCCCGGTGTACCCCACCGCCCAAAAACTTTCAGCCGGCTCCTCAGTAAGGGTCCTCCCGAACCGTGGCCCGAGAGCGAGGGGCCGCGCCCTCCCTTGGTCGCGTCCTGCCCGGCCCCAGCCGCAGACCCCTGCCCGGCGCCCAGGGGCCCCGTCCAGCCGCGGGGCCCGGCCGCTCGGGGTGCTCCAGGGTGCAGCCCGCCGGGCCACTCCGACTGCGGAGCTGCGACCGCAATGCAGACGCTGGCCCTCCAGCGCTCCTCGCGCCGCCTTCCTCCCGCCGGCCCCGGAGCTGCGGGCTCGGCGCCGCCGCGGGGAGCGCTCCTCCCGCGCCCTGCGCGCCCGGCGGCTTCCCCAGCGGCGCCGGTCCGGAGCCTGGGTCAGCGCGCTCCAGACGCCTCTGCCTTCCCCTCCCCCGCCGCCGCCCCTCGGTGCCCGGGGGGGTGGGGTTTCCCTTCGCGCTCGCCCCCTCCCGCCCCCCACCTCTGGAGTGCCCTCCCCTCCCCCGCCCGCCCCTATGTATGTGTCACCGCGCGCCATGCCCGCCCGCCCGCCCGCCCACCTACCTCCACGCCGCTCCAGAGGGGGCTCGCAGAGCTGAGGACGCGCGGCGCTGCTCAAGGTCTCTCTCCGCGCCTCGCCGGCCGCATCTCACGCGGGTGCCAGGGGGCTCCGGGCACCTCTCAGTGTCCCTTCCCTCAGCCGGCGGAGACTCCCAACACAGCCGGCGCCGCGGCCGCCGCCCGAGGGGACCTGCGGAGAGGAGCCGGCAGGAGGAGGGGTGCGCAGCGCCCCACAGAGCGCCCCCGCTGCGCAGCGAGACCCGGGCCGCGCGGCCGAGCCCCCAGCCGCCGCGTAGGTGCGTGGGACTGAAGTTCGTGGAGAAGCGAGCCCGATTCCTCAAGGTAACTGTCTCCGTCCCTCCAGAGGGGCTCTCCCAGCGCGCCCGGCCGGCCGGGAGCGGGCTGAGGTGGCCGCCTCTGCCGGGCTGCGCCGCCCGGGTCCCGCCCTGGACGTGTGTGTGCGGGGGGCCGCCCGCACCGCCGGCCGCGGCCGCGGGGAGTTGAGCAAACTTTGCGTCTGCTGCAGCCTCCGAGTGAATGGGGCGAAGGAACACGTGAGGCGGGGCGCTACTCCGAGTCCCCCAGGGTTAGGGAACCAGAGAGCCTTTACTCCAAACTCGTGTGCTTCCAGGTCCTAGGGTCGGGAAGGACGCGCAGTTGACAGAATAGCGGCTTTAGAAATTGAGGCAACGTGAGTTCGAATCCCCGCTGTGCTACTTTTGAGCTGGAAGGGATGCTTCATCTTCCTGAGCCCGGGCCACCCTCTGTCCTCAGGGCAGCGACTCCCCGGCAGGCCGTAGCGAAGTGAAGTGGGCAGTGTGTCAGGCACACAGCAGGTGCCTAGGCTGAGGCTGAGACAGACCGCTGGTCCCGCTTCCTTGGTACTTGGCTTACTCCGGGGGGCCACAGTGCACCTAAGGAGGTGGAGGGAAGCCCAGAGCTTGGCGGAACCGGGGACAGGGCCGGCAGGGGGGGTCAGCGCTCGGGACGTGCCAGTGCCCACCAAGAGGCGTTTCTCAAGGAAGAGCGCGGAGGGGAGACGAGGACGCATGACCGCGGGCGGGTGGTGCTTCCATCTCTGGGTCCCTCTGCCAGCGAAGCCAGTGCTGGCCGAGCGGGAACCCTTTCCAACCCGGGCTTGGGCTGGAGGCTGCAAGTGTGTCAACCGAGCCCACGTTCTAGGCAGAGCAAGCAGTGGGGGTGGGGGGCCTGTCTCCGGTTGGGGGACAGGATCCAACCCAAACTTTTCCATCATTATCCTCCTTCCAGTCTGCGAGCTGTGTTCAGACAGGACTCTCCTAGGGTTTCACCGTTAAGAAGCTCCGGTTCCTGCACTTTGATTGATGGGCGAATTCCAGTTCTGTGGGGGCGGCTGCCAGGAGGAGGAGGAGGGAGATGCCACGCTGAATTGGGCCAGCGGTTAGCGAGGTGTTTCGCCCCGGGCGCTGCAGTGGGCGGGTGTCTGGCAGTTTAGGGTGAACTCTGGATCTTGGAAACACACCCGTCTCATCTCAAGAGGAAGGCAAGGGAACCCCAAAAGGGGCAATGGCTTTCTAAAGTCGCTCTCTGACTTGGGGCAGGACCAGAGTCTAGGTGATGCTTTCCTCAATCCCTCACTGTGATCGAGAGTCCAAAAGTCTGGGCTCTCGTCCTCATCTCTCTTCCTTCCCTTCCTGGTTGCCATGGACAAGGAGCCACCGGGATGCCCGCGCGCTGGGCTAGGCGGTGTAGGAGGCACTGTGGGGACAGGCGGCAGAGTTGGCTTGTCATCTCGGGGCCCAGGGCTGGAAGGGCAAAGGGGAAGGCAAGCCTTGGAGGCTTGCTGAGGGTGGGAGCGTTGGGGGCCAGGGAGGGGTGGTATTTCTAAGCTGAAGGAAAAATTACAGAACAAAAGATCTCCCCAGTTTTAAAAGTTTCAGATGAAGAAATTATCAGAAGGGAGAAGTTATCTCTCGGAGAGATGCTGGAATTCCTCAGGTTGTGTGGAGCTGTGTTTAATTTAGACATAGGCATGTGCAGATTCTAGCGCCGAGCGGGGATGTTCATTCATTCTCCACTGTCTGCTGAGCGCCACCTAGGTGCCAGGCTCTGTGCTCCGCGCTGGCCCAGGCGGGTCCTCGATAAACAGTAGCCCAAGCAGAGGGCTTAGCTCCGGGACTGCTGCCCGGCAAGTACCCAATAACTGTTTGGTATTATTACGATTATTATTATTATCAGTTCTAGTAGTAAGTAGAGGTTTTTCTTCTCCTAGAAGTTTCAGTGCAAATTGCACTTAAATGGGGATTCTTTATTTAATGTTTGGAAGCCCTCATCGCTCGCAGGCTCCCCTCTTGCCCCTCCTCCCGATCGCACATGTGCACCCCCATCCTGGCAGCTCCTGACCCCTGCGAGCTGAGGTGCCCCACTCTCCCTTCTCTGAGATTGAGCTCACCTCCTGCCATGGTGGGGAAGAGCCGGAAAGGTGGGCAGCCTGGCATGCAAGGCAGACCCGGGTTCGGATCCCAGCTCCGCCACTTACTGGCTACTTGACTTTGATGAGGTTACTGAACCTCCCTTTCCTCTTCTCTAAATTCAAGACTTTCTAGATTTCCTCTCCAGTAGGGGATTTCTGTGAGGATTAAAAGGCACAATGTGGGTGCCTTGGCCAGCTGTCAGCGAGCACCACAAACCTTAATCCCTTTCCTCTAACGGTTCCTATGCCCGCTTGGGATCACAAACCCCAAGTTCAGGCTAGTACCGACTTTGAATATTCTGTCTTGGTTGGAGGATGGTGTGTCACAACTTTTGGCGTGATTTTTAACGATGCCTTCTAGAACTGGTTCCCTCCGAAGGCCCATCTTCCCGGGCACTTAGGAAGACCCCAGCCGAGCCAGAGGAAGCCCTGCTTGGAGTCCCACTGCTGGTCTCTCTCTGCGCCCGCAGGAATGCCTAGCAAGGGTTTCCCCACTGCAGGTTGTGAGACCAATTTAGTGGGGCTTTTAATGAAGTAGGAAAGAATAGGTAACCTCACAATGCCTCCCATGTAGTAAATACTGTTTCTGGAAACTTGTATTTCTGTTCTGTTTACAGCCCTCTATGAGGTTATGTGTGTTTATAATCTAAATGTATCTATGCAAATATATACAAATTTTATATTTGTATCTTTTTTGTTTTTAAACTCAGGGTTGGGTTGTGGTCAGAAAAGTTTGTAAGACTCTGGTCCAGTGACGTTTCTGTCTCTAAGGAATTCCCGCCCCATGGCTCCATGGGCCAGGCCCTGGGGCCTCCTTGCTGCCACTGTACCGACACCTGGACTGGACAGTTAAGGGTCCCGGGGTGAAGCTGGGGGTAAGAGGAAAGGCAGTTCAAGGAAGAGGAGCCAGAGTCAGAGAAGAAGAAGGGGTGGGGGACAGGTCTGCCTATGGCTGGAGCGGGGAGGGCACAGGACCAGCAGCTGCCCTGGGAAGGGGGTCTGAGGGTGGGGGCCCATCTTGGAAACAGGAGCCTTCCTCTCCTGCTGTCACCAGGGCCCGGCCTCGTGACCATGGTCTAGGCCCTGACGGGAGCTTGGCTGCTGTCCTCTTAGCTTAAGGAAGCCATGTTCGGTGGGGTCAAGGGGCCCATCTCTGCGGCGTCTCTCCTGGGGGTGGCTGCCCCTTCCCCTAGAGCCACCAGGACGCAGGCATCCCTGCGAGGGGTCGTTGGGGATGGAGTCTGCCACAGAGAGGAGGGCTGGGCGCGGAAGGGCTGGAGGGAGAAGCCAGCGTGCGAGCCAGAGGAGGACCAGGGAGAGGGGGAATTTGTAAGGAAAATGGTGAAACGGTTCCTTTTTTCAAAAGTTGAATCCAGGGCAAGAACGGAAACGGTGGAGTTTACTTTTAAAAAACTCAGAGCCTCCTTGTAAGCAGCCGAGTGTGTGTGTGTGTGTGTGTGTGTGTGTGTGTGTGTGTGTGTGTGTGCTGGGAGGGCGGCCCTGCGGACCGGCCTGGGCTGTGGGAGGTGACTTCTCTCCCTCTCAATGGCCTTACAGTGTGCCCTAAAGAAGCTTTTTGTTAAACTCATGAATAGGTGGATTTGGGCATCACGATTTGGATATTTGGTTACCTTTGAGGTTGCATGTTTTTCCTTTTAAGACATACACTCAAAAAAGGAGCCACCTCTGCTGTGTAGGGTCGCTATTTGGGGGAGAGGGGTTGCCTGTCTCCCCTTAATTGATTGACTTGTTGGGGGGGGGCGTAAGGAGAAACACGGGACTAGGCGTGTCTGCAGTGCCTGGCCTGAGCGGCAGCCCCTCCTCCACCCCTGCTCTCCGGCCGGTCCCAGACCACGGATGCCCGGGGCCTTCAGGGCCTGCGATGGGGCAGAGGGGACCCAGGCCCAGAGAGGGAAGGGACCGCATCCCAGGCCACCCCAGAGTAGGCTGGTAGGGATGAGTGGACAGGAATCCAGACCTTCGGGGCCGTCGTCCAGAGCGTGCGGAGCTCGCAGAGACCACGCGTTCATTCATCCACGTGTCCTTCTTCCAGCAGTGCGTGCTGCGTGCCAGGTGCCGGGCACCGTGCTAGTGGGCAACACGGCAGCGGACAAATCCACTCTGCCTTCCTGCCCTCTGCCCACTCTTGGTCTGACGGGGAAGACAGGCTGCAACTGACACCGACCCTTCATTTTTCTGAAAGCAGTGGTTCTCAACGGGGGGCTATTTTGCACCCCTAGGGAACATCTGGAGACACTTTTATTGTCACCATGGGAGAGTGGGATGCTACGCGCATCGAGTGGGTAGAGGCCAGGGACGCGGCTAAGCACCTCACGGTGTACAGGGCAGCCCCTCCCACACAAACAGGTCAAAGGTACCCAGGTTGAGAAACCCTGCTCCAGACCCTCATCCGGTTACTGGGCCAGACCCCCCCCCCCAGCTGTGCGGAACAGCAAGGAGGCTGTGGAGAGGAGGGCAGGGGGAGGGTTTGGTGGACAACAAATGAGAAGAAAAACGCAACAGGCAGCGCCACAGTGGTAAAGTAGAAAGAAGGTGGCTTTGGTGGCCCAGATCTAGGCTGTGTGCCCTTGGGCGAGCCAGTTGTCCTCCCTGGGCCTCAGCTTCTGCATCTGTGAAATGGGCTTGCCGGGCAGTTGTGAGGGCTCAAGATAAAGCAGATAAAAGACGTAGCACCAGGTAGGTCTACAGTAAAATGGCAGCTGTTATTACCGTCTTTGAGGGATTTAAACGTACCGACATGGAAAATTACAGCATCAGCAGGTTCAGTCATGTGATCATGAAGCCAAAGAAGGTTGGTGTTTGGGCAGGGTTGCCATAGCAATCCCTTCTGCCGGGCGGGGCAGTGGGCGGTGTCAGCATCTCCCCACACACGACTGTCAGCAAGGCATGGAAGTGGGGAGGGTGTGCTCCCAGGGGAGCCTGCTGGGCACTCTCCTCCAGTGTGTGCAGTGGAAGAGCACTGTGCTGGGAGTCACGTGAACTGGGCACTGACCAAGGGGAAACTACTTCCTCTCTCAGCCTCGGGTTCCTGGTCTATATGGATCAGGGTACTGAGGCCTGTCACAGGCCAAGATCCGGTGAGAACCTACTGCCCGTGGATGTCCCTCGTGGGGGTGCCTTGCAGCCAATGCAGAGACCTTTTGTGTCTGGAGTGCACTGTACCCGACCCAGTGCCAGGCACAACACCAGGCTAGCTGAGAGAGTGAATGAATGAATGAATGAACAAACCAGTTCTTTTTTTTTTTTTTAAGACAGAGTCTCATTGTTTTGCCTGGGTTAGAGTGCCGTGGGGTCAGCCTAGCTCACAGCAACCTCAAATTCCTGGGCTCAAGTGATCCTCCTGGCTCAGCCTCCCAAGTAGCTGGAACTACAGGCATGTGCCATCATGCCTGGCTAATTTTTTCTAGTTATTTTCAGTTGGCCAATTAATTTCTTTCTATCTTTAGTAGAGACAGGGTCTTGATCTGGCTTAGGGTGGTTCCGAACTCCTGACCTTGAGTAATCCGCCCGCCTCGGCCTCCCAGAGAGCTGAGATTACAAGTGTGAGCCACCGCGCCTGGCCCAGACCAGTTCTTGACAACAACACCATGATCCCCAGACGGGTAATCCATCACTTTACTGCTCCTCCATCCCTCACAAGCCCCCTAGGATTCGGGGTGGTTCCCAGTAAGTGCCAGGTCAGGTCACAGCACCCTGGCAACAGCGTCCTCTAGTGGCCACAGCAGATATAGCAACTGCACTGTGACAACACCAAGGGTCGGGGGTCACCAGAGCCCAATGAAGAAAGCCCAGCTACGAAACAGAGAACCAAATCAGGATCAGGAACCAGAGACTTACCTCAACGCAGGCACGTCACTGAACACCTCCACTTTCTTATCTGTAAAATGGACTTGAAGTCACGGTACATTAAGGCCCGACTGAAAGCCACTAGCCAAAGGGGTGGATTTGGGTAAATCATCAAACTTCCCTGAGCGTCTGTGTTTTAGAATCATGAAACGTAGGCAGAAAGGGACTGAGGGGTTGCCACGCCGCCGTCTTCATTATGCAGATGGGGAGGCTGAGTCCAGAGGGGGAGGGCACTTGGATGGGGGCACAGGCCGCTCTGGGCAGGGCCACCGCCTGCCACCCGGGCTTCCAAGAGCCTCCTCCCTTCTCGCCATCAGTCCCATTCAAGCCAGTAAAAGGAGGCATCAGATCGCAGAAAGGCTGGGCCATCCAATCAGGACCCGAGGGTGGACAGATTTGGCCCTAGGGCCACCTTATTGTTCACCCTTGGGACACCTTCTGGCTCTGTCCCTCCATGTCCTCACCAGTTCCAGGGCTGCCTTGGGGGAAAAAAAACCCTTCATAAAAGAAAAGTCCAGGGAAGGGGGAACCCAGCTTCCCACTGCACTCAGGTAATTCCTTGTCCCAACCGCCACCTTGGGTCCGGTTTAGGGGGATATTCCCGGCAAAGTCTGGGCCCTTGGCCTGACCTTCGCCCCACCAGGTGCTCCCTCCCTCCACCAGCCTCTCACTTCCACCTGCATGTGCAGATGGCTCAGGGGAACACCTGGATTTTAAGATGACTCAGGGATACAGTGATGTTTCTTAGCTTTCCAACACACTGACAGAGGGGCCTGGAGGCCGTCACGGGAGGTAGCCTTCAGTCCCTAGAGTTAGAAGCATCTGAGCAGCTTTTGAGAAATGCAGGTGCCTGCGCCTTAATGAGCCCCAAGAGATTCTGCTTCAGTGAGATGGGGGGAGGGAGGCAGGGAATCTGTGTTTTTCACAACTGCCCTGGGTGATTCCAACGGGGTCCGGTTTCTGAGCCCCTACTTTAAAGCCCAGAGCAATTCCTCCAGGCGCTTTGGGTTGTAAACTCTTCTCTCTAGTCCTGCGCGCCGTGGGTCCCTGGCCCTCCGCTCCCCC
This sequence comes from Microcebus murinus, assembly GCF_040939455.1. Lineage (NCBI taxonomy): Eukaryota > Metazoa > Chordata > Mammalia > Primates > Cheirogaleidae > Microcebus > Microcebus murinus. Next base: position 6,084,532 of record NC_134110.1, on the reverse strand, counting down.
AAGGCAGAACTACAGCCTCTGCCCCCAGTTTGTCCTTTAGGGGAGTGAGAAGGTCACTGCCTGCTTCCCCTGCCTCCTCTTTCTGGTCTGAGACAGGGGCCCTGCTTCCAACATAGCTGTTCTTGACTTTGGATTAAAGCACAATTGTCCCTTGGGGCCAGGCCCAGGTCCCCAAGGTGGGTTCTGCAGAACATGCAGTCCAGGCTCAGCAATAGGCATGGCATGTAGAAAGGGTCTCAAGCCCCAGGGAAATTCAGGGTTAAACAAAATTAAATGGGCCCCTTCCCTGCAGGGTTTCTCAATATGCTGATGGACTTTGGAAATCTCCATCAAGTTTCTCAAATTGAATTTGACCAGGGAGCTCTTTCTCCCTGCAGCAGACTGAGGACCGTGGTGTGGAGAGATGCGGATCTGGGCAGCGGGCCAGGTCCGCCCTGCAGCAGGAAGGAGGTGGGTGCACCAGGGCCAAGGGGCAACCCCAGGGGAGGGGGAGACCCTACCAGTAGGGCTTAAAATCCCAAATCTCAAGCACAGTCGCTGATCCAGCGAGCTGAGCCTTCTCCACCTGACTCCCTCCCCCAGCTGCCCCTCCCCCTTTCCACGGCACACCTGCAACCTTCCCTTTAAAGGCTGGCCCTGCTGGATGCTCCTTGTAGTTCTGTTTTTTCCGGATAGAAAAGACGTGAGGGGAGAGGTGGGGGATTCAGTGTGGCTTACGGGGCAATGTGGTGCCCCTTCAGCCGATTCCCGCCTCTGGACGTGTTCTCTCTGCAAGCCTGGCTGTCCTGGTCCCCTGTGCGAGCTGCGGGTCTAACCCTGTGTGTTGTACTTGCTGGCTGGGCAACTCCAGGAGTGCAGTCCGAATAGCACCCTCGGGGGTGAACGGTGGCCCCTGGAGCTGAGCAAAGCAGCGCCCTGCCTGCATGCTTGTCTCTGTCCCCCCCACCCCCATCCCCACCCTTGTCCATGGTCATCGCCCCCACTCCAGGCCCAAGGGCCCAGCCACAGGGCTTCATGACCTCTCCCTGGGCCATCCATCCCCCTCTAGCAGCCTCCTTCTGGGATTCCTACTGGTTTCTTAACGCAACTCATGCAGGCTTCTGCCATGACTTGTTAATGTTTTGCAGAGAGGGTCCCCTGGCGTGAGGGCCCTGATGGCTTGGATTGCCTTCGCACCCCCTCCTGCAGGGAGCAGTGCCCCACTAAGACCCTCCCATCTGCCCTCCTCTCTGAGAGCTCCATCTGCCATCGAATGACTCAGGGGCTCTGGGTTTACCCACGGTGGGGTCAGCATGACTTGTACACACCAGAGAAGGCTCTGATGGCCGTCAGTGGCTGGAAAATGGGAATCCCACCCCCTCCTTAGTCGCTGCAAGTAGTGTGTGGAGTGACTGCTCTCAGACGCAAGTAGCAAGATCAAGATTATTTGCATATCTCTCTCAGCCCGCTGGGGACAGCAGAGGCTCTTAGAAGACCTTAGAGATGGTCCAGGCACACCTGGAATCAAGCCCAGTCCCCTTCTTTGGCCCACAGGCCCTGGAGCTGGCTGGCGTCCCCTCCTCCCCATCACTCTCCAGCCAGTGGCTTCCCACTTCCTTCCCACCTCAGGGCCTTGGCACTCCCTGTCCCCTGCCTGGGTGTTCTTCCCATAGGGCTCTGCATGGCTGGTTTATTCTGGTCTTTCAGGTTCAAATGCCGCCTCCTCCAGGGAGCTTTTCTTGGCCACCCCACCCTCTGGCCACCCTTTGTTACATTTTCTTTTAGCTTATCATTGTCCGGAAGTGTCTGGTTGCTTGGTTTCCATGGCAGTTGTCTGTCCCTCCCCAGCTCCACCAAGAATAAAAGCCGCACGGACTGGAGACAGGAGCCACATCTGCCTCAGCCACCGTGTGTCCCGCGCCCAGGGATGCTTGGCACACAGGAGGTGCTCAGGGCAGCTTTGTTGGCTGGACAAATAACTTAAGCCCAGTGCTTTTCAAACCATGTTCCAGCGAGTCTGGGGGTGGTCTGTGACACCCTACAGGAGCCGGAGAGGCAGGTTAGGAGGGGAGCAGCTAGTGATTCAGGGGTCTCATCATAGACAAGAAAACTGGGACCCAGAAAAGAATGTGCCTTTGCCCTGGCCAGGGCTCAGGGACTCTGCACAATCAGAATGGCCACCACCTGTGCCAGCTCATGCTTGGCCACCAGAGGGAGGGACCAATGACGCAACTGAAGAGAGGGATGGCCACTGTCACATGCCAGCCCCTCATCTTCCCAGCTTCCCTTAGTAGACATCATGGGGACGCCACTGTCTTTAGGAATAAATTTATATTTTTAGGTCCTTCCGCCTTTGGAAGGACCAAGTTCTACCGCTGGGCTACCCAGTACACACATGGTCCATCTTTTATCTTGTTCTCTTTACATCTTTTGAGCTGCAGGGTCCCAGCGCCTCTGTTGCAGGATAGGAAGCAGGCCAGGCACTGGGGATGGGATGGAAAAATGACACGTGATGTCCCTTGCCACCCGGAGTCCGCACGATGGTGGAGACCTCAGTGGGCACCTCTCCTCGGCTGTCACTGTCCACCCTGGGGGCGGGGGGGGGGCCTTCCCTGAACCTCCAGTTCCATCTTGTCTTTGCTCAGCTGTGCTGGTGACTCTAGCACATGGTCAGCAACATTTTTATTCCCAGCTCAGGAAGGTCACATCCAGCACTCGGGCTCACAAAAGGATCCATTAGGCCATTGTCTTCTGGGAGTGGGTCAGGTCGCAGGGCTCCAAGCCCAGTTTGGTCACTTCATCAGCAGTATGACTGACCTTGACAGAGTTGATTAGCCTTGCTGTGCCTCAGTGTCCTTATCTGTGAATTGAGCATAATGACTCTCACCCCACATGTTTGTGGGGAGGGTAAAATGAGATAATGCAGCTAAACCACAGTGCCCCGCACAGAGCAAGCACTCTCCGAGCAGTGGCTGCTGTGGATTATGGGTATCCCAGACCTGTTTCTGGCATCTCTGAACCTGACATTTTTGTTAGGTGATCATGTCTTAGCTGTAACTGCCTCCTTTAGCCCAAACTGAACTTCCTCAGCTGCTTTCCTTCCCATGTACACTCTTAAGATAGTTTGCCCCCCCATCTCATGGCAGAAAGGGACCTCAGGAATGCAAGAAGAGCCACATGTTGTCTGCCACCTGGAAGCCAGCTGGGGGACAGGGCAGGTGACACAAGCCAGTTCTGGTTCCTGATAGGCCTGGCAGCCACAGCCGGCCCTGGTGTCCCCAGGGCTCCCACATTGCAAACTCCAGAGGGCGCCATTCCACCGTGGTCCGTGTCAATAGAGGCCCCTGGAATTGCGCAGTGCACAGCCTTTGCAGTTTTACAGGTCAGCCCTGGTCGTACCCCACTCCTTCAGCCACTCTGTGGGACCACACTGCAGGTGCTGCACTGCAAAGGATGCGTGAGCGAGAATCGCTCTCCGGGTATTCTGGCTGCCGGCCAGCGCGGCCCAGCTATCAGGTGGCATGTGGGGGTGGGGGCTGGTGCAGGGGTGGGAGCCGCCTCTGACCCCTCTGATCTCCCTCTCTGTCCCCTGTCCTCCCCTGCTGAGACCGGCAGTGGAGAATTCTCAATGCACCAGAAGAACCTTTGATGGTTCTCAGCAGGTTAAGGCAGCTGAACAGACTTGGTTCTGGCTCTGTCTGAAACTTCGGTCTTTCTTGCCCTATGTGTGCCTTAGAAGAAAAGCTGCATTGCATCCGGACAGGACAGAAACCTCGAAAAAAACTTTCACTTCTGGGATTTTTCCTTAATAGAGGCAGGACGTGGGACATGGAGAAGACGTCTTCTCTCTCTTCTCCTGGTTATGTTGGAAATAGAGAAATAGTGTATCAGTGGGGATGGAAGGGGGACAGAGAGGCCTGATCATAGTTTGCCGGTCAGGAAGCCAGACCAAGAAAGTCACAAAGATCGGATTCTAAACAAGGGCAGATGAGAAAGATCTAGAAAGATCCATAAAGAACAATCAATCCTAAGGACCAGGCGGGGTGGCTCTTGCCTGTAATCCTAGCGCTCTGGGAGGCCGAGGTGGGAGAATCACTTAAAATCAGGAGTTTGAGACCTGCCTGAGCAAGAGCGAGACCCTGTCTCCACAAAAAATGGAAAAATTTCTACACATGTTCCTGGCAAAAAGAAAAAAAGAAAAAAAAAATGGAAAAAAATTAGCCATGCGTCGTGGTGCACACCTGTAGTCCCAGCTACTCGGGAGAATGAGGCAAGAGGATTGCTTTAGCCCAGAAGTTTGAGGTTGCTGTGAGCTAGGCAGATGCCAGGGCACTCTAGCTGGGGTGACAGTGTGAGACTCTTGTCTAAAAGAAATAAAAAAATAACAATCCTAAGACATGAACTGTTTTGTCTCCACTGAGAAAAGAAAGACAAAGGAGAGATTTAGATTAAACATGAGAAATAGCTTTCCAAAGAATGCTAAGTGACCCTGAGGTTGACTGCCACGTGAGACTGAGGAATCTCCTTTATTAGGAAGTTTTTAAGTGTGTAGTGGCATCATAACAAAAAGTTGCCCTTTGTATTGTAATTGTTTCCCAGGGCTGCTATAACAAAGTACCACAAACTGGGTGACTTAAAACAACACACATTTATTGTCTCAGTTTTGGAGGCAAGAAATCTAAAAGCAAGTTGTTGGTAGGGCCACGTACTACCTGAAATCTGGGGGGCCCGGCCTCTTTCTGGCTTTGGGTGGTGGCCGTCAGTCTTTGGGGTTCCTTGGCTTGCAGCTGCTTCGCTCCAGTCTCTGCCTCTGTTGTCACTGGGTGTCCTCCCTGTGTGTGTGTCTGTGCCTGTACATGGCCAACTTCCCCTCTGATAAGGACACCAGTCATCTTGGGTTAGGGCCCATCTAATGACCTCACCTTAACTTGATTACATCTGCAAAGACCCTGTCTCCAAATAAGGTCCCATTCGCAAGTGCTGGGGGTTAGGGCTTAAACACATCTTTTTATTGGTGGGAAGGGCTCGATTCAACATATGACATCCTTTATTGACTTGCTGCCATGTCTTAGACCCGTGCTTCATCTGACAGATTTAAAGGAGGTTCTGTCCAGCAGACAGATTAAACTAATGATGCACTCTCCCATCCCTCAGTGCTTTCATGCTCACTGGAAACTGGGCAAGCTAGGCAGGAGGGACGTAAATGTTCCGGTACGGTCTGAGCTGAGCTCCCTGTGCACACAGACTTTACACTGAAGCAGCAGAAAGCTCTATGAAGTGGGACTAGTTATCCCGCTTTTATAGATGATGAAACTGAGGCATTGCTAGTAAGTAGTAGGGCCAGGACTTGAACTCATGACTGTTTGATGCCGACGTCCATGGCTGCCTGGCTAGTCCATGCACTATGCTCAGAGAGAAGGTGAATTTCTCACTCTTGACCCTGATCTCTAGCATAGGAAAAAGAGCAAAGAGGCCTGTCACCCAGTCTGGGCCCCCTGGTCACAGTGTGTATGTAAAGGCCTGTTCATTCCTGCTCAGCATGCTGAAAAATTCACGTGGATTCCTTTGGCTTCGGGTCAGGGCCACCCTCAGGAGACAGAGAATGTGAGCTGGAAAGACCCTGGGGCCAGAATCTGTTGAACACGAGGACAGAAGAAAATTCTGTTTCCCAGCAGATTTGTGAGAGTTTTAACACATAGCTTACTTTCTGCCCCACTGAGACACTTACCTGCCCCCCAATACCTCCAGCAGGCTGCCACCTCCATCACTGGGGTGACCAGTCATTGGATTTGACAAATGACTTTGACAATGACAATGGCTTTGACAAAGTTCAGTTCTCCTGATGGCCTGCCAGGGCTGGAGTTTATTTTCTCCTGTGATTATCTTGAATGTAGATTATTTTAAGGGATACGAAATTTTACTTTATTTCTAGAAACATTTTTCCTTAAAAAAATAATAAAGGACATCATAGAAAGTTTAGGAAATAAAAATGCTCAACATGGAAAAAACCTACTACAAACTTACTATCCAAAGAGAACCAGAATTAAATGTCTGCTTGTCTTTCTAGTCTTCTCTTCCATGAATAGATGTACAAAAAAAGTAGAATGGAATTGTCTTCAACATATTATTTTGCAGCTTGCTTTTTTTTTTTTTTTTTTGCTTATGGGATAGCATGAACATGCTTCCATTCCATACATCAATGTTCTATGTGCCGGCTCTCTACTGGACACAGTAGGGAATAGAAAAGGAGGAATAGAAGCTTTCCCTGCTCTCCAAGAGCTCAGTCTAAGCAGGAAAAAGACATGTGTGCAATTAAACCTCCTTGTCAGTACGATGCAGAGAGCCCTCGCTCTTTGCCCCAGCGCTGCAGCTGACGGTGCAACTGTGGGTGAGTTTTTCCATCAGGGAAATCAGCACAGCTGCTCCGCCAAGTTCACGTGGGTTTAAGGCTTAGCTCCAGCACAGTGTCATGTCATTGAGAGAGAGAACACTTCAGTGAGACACTCTGCAGGTGCCGCTCCGGGTGGGTGTGTGTCCCTCGTGAGCCAGAGACAACAGACCCAAATTCGCTATTCCCAGACTTGGCCTTAATTCCCTCGTTCTTCTCGTGGTGTAGCATACTGAGTCACCGGGCGTGTGTCTGGTGTTTGACGATGCGTATTTCTCATACGTCGTGGCCCTTGTAACAAGCCAACCAATTCATGTGCTGCTCAGATGGAGAAGCAATAGTCCGACCCAGCAAGGGAGGAAGAGTGGTTGTGCTGGGCTCATTGGGAGATGGCAAGGGGGTCTCCAGCACAGTGCCTTCCTGAGAGATGTTCAGGGGAAATTTTGATCCTACCTGGTCTCTGCCTTGTGTGGGCTTTAGAACCTCACACAGCCCATGCAGATGCAGCTGCTCTGTGCAGTATGTAAAGGCATCCTAGGATGCCGACGGCAATGTGGTACCCAGGAGGCCCCTGGACATGTGAAGGCTTCCTTGGATATGTAAAGCACTCCAGAAAAAAAAATGGAATGTGTTCAGTTGGAATAGCACATAAAGATTATCTAGATACCGTGTTGGATAGGGCTGGTGATTTCTCTCGTCCAAAGGAAAGATAGTAATCAGATGCATAGAGACAGAAAGTAGAGTGGTGGTTGCCACGGGCAGGCGGGGAGGAGAGAGAAGTGGGGGCTTATTGTTAAATGGGGGTGGAGCTTCAGTTTTGCAAGGCTAAGAGAGTTCTGGAGATGGATGGGGGTGATAGTTGCACAATAACATGAATACTTAATGCTGCTCAACTATACACTTAAAAATGGTTAGGATGGCAAATTTATGTTGTGTTTATTTGACCACAATTTAGAAGAGAAAAAGAGTCAAATTTTAAAAGGAAGGGAAGGTAGCTTTCCTGCAAGGACAATGTCAGGGAAGAGATGCTAACTGGAGGAAGTGAAAGTCGGTTGGGCTGGTGGGGGGGGGGGGCGGTGGTAGTGGTGGTGGTGGTGGTGACAGCGTCAGTCCCTGGAAGGCTCTTTCGTGAAAGCAGCTGCCCTGGCATCCTGTTGGGAGGCTATTAGGCAGTACAATCCCGACAGCCTCGCAGGGGACAGTCACACAGCAGGGAAGCCTGGCGGAGAGCTGGGGACATGCCAGAGACAGCTGGAAAGGGAGGAAGCCGAGGGGAGGCAACACCATGTCAGAGTTTGCAGCCCTTTGCTGACTGCTCTGGGACAAGTCGGGAGTCAGAGGGGGTCTGGGAGGGGCGCAGAGAGCAAGTCTTCGCCTCTCCTGGGGTTCGAAGCCTTTTCCTGTAGCCCAGAGGTGCCTTGGGCCTTTGAGTCAGACTTTGAAGCTGGGCCCCTCCGTGGGAAGAGCCCTGTGCAGCGGGCACTCCACCGTGTCTGCGAATTGCACCCGAGACTTAATAAACCTGCAGACACGTTGTCAGAGGCCTTTTGATGAGTAGAACAGACCTGGGGGGGGGTGCCGTCTCCCGTGCCCAACACCGTTCCTTGCACATACGCGGGAAGCCGGGGAGACGTTAAGAGCACAGCTTCTGGAGTCAGACCAGTCTGGTTCGAATTCTCGCTCCGACACTCTCGGGCTGTGGGATTTGAGGTAAGTTATTTGCCTCCCCCGAGCCTCTGTCCCCTCAATTCTAAAACAGGACTGGCACCTTCCCGGGACCGTTGCGAGCACTGAACGAGATGATGGATGTGTCCAAAATGCCTCTGGGCACCGTGCCTGGCATGGAGTCGAGCCCCAGTACGTGGCAGGCTCTAGAGGAAGTCGCTGTGACAGGTGCTTGCGGGTGAGGAAGACCCAGGATGAGCCAGAGCCCGGCACGGCCCGGCGGGCGCAGTGTCCTGGCAGAGGCAGACAAGTGCCACAGGCAGCGTGTGCTCCTGCTGTGATCTAGAAGCGTCCACTTGGTCATGATGGGGCATTATGGGGCCGTCATGGCGGAGGGGCCAGCCGGCAAAGAGAGCGGGGGCTGCGGTTTCCTCCGGACACATACTTGGGTCATTCCCTGAAACCCTGGGAGCCCCCTCAGTGCCGACAGTGAAGCCAAACTCCCGTCGCAATCTGGCCCAGCTTTGTGTCCAGCGTTATTTGATCCTGCGCCACTGGGACCCGTTGGTCTCTGCACGCCTTTATGCGCGCAGTCCCTTCCCCTAGACGCCCTTCCCCATCTCTCACATCCACATTCTGCTGCCCGCCAAGGCGCAGCTCAGACGCCACCTCTTCTCCAGAGCTCTCTGGGATCGCCCGGCCAGGGCGGTGCAGATCCTGCGCCCTCTCAGCTCCTAGAGCCCCCTCTCTGTGCCCCCCACCGAGAGAGACGCTCCTACGTTGGAGGCTTTATTCACTCATCCCAGCCCCGTCCCACGCACTGAGCCCAGGATACAGTCGCAGCTGGCCCGTGTGCGGCTCCCCTCACACGTGCACAGAGCCTTCCGTGTGCTGCGTGTTTGACAGGCTAAAGGAGGGAGGGAGGAAAGCCAAGAAGTGCCCGGGACTTTCCTGGATGAAAGGCGGCCATTCCTGCCACGTGAGGGCCGCAAAGAATGCTCCGCCCAGAAGGGAAAGCAGTGTCCCGCCTGGAAGGATGACCGTGGGTGAAGAAAGCGGGGAGGTCCCCAAGACCACCCTCTGATTCGGTAATTTGCTAGAAGGACTCACAGAACTCAGCAAAGCCATGGCACTCGCAGTTATGGTTGGTTACAGAGAAAGGACACAGATTAGCATCAGCAAAGGGACAGAGCACACAGGGCAGGGTCTAGGAGAGGCCAGGCGTGAGTTCCAGTGGGCCTCCGCCAGAGGGGCTGTGTGGGCAGCACTTACTTCTCCCAGGAAACATATGTGCAACCGCACAAAGCCTTGCTAACCAAGGAAGCTCACATGACCCTCAGTGTTCAGGGTTTTTATTGGAGGTTGGTCATGTGGGCATGGCTGACCTCAGTCTCAAACCTCTCCAGTGGTCAGGCTGACACCTCGCAGCCCAAGGCCCCCACCGTACATCACACTGTCAGCATAGGTTATCTGGCATGGCCTAAGGCCCCCAGGTAGACAAAGACAGTTATTAGGCAGGACATTCCAAGAACCTGAAAGCTACCTCCCGGCAGCCAAGAGCAGGGGCCCAAACCTTTCTTTGGGCAAGGTTAATTCATTGCTGCACAGAAGGAGTGCTCTGTGAATACCCTGAAATGACACACAAAATCCCGTGAGTATGGGCAACACTTCCTGAGAACTGTGTCCGCAGCTCCCATCCGCTCTCAAAGAACATGACCCAAAAGGAGCTAAATGGATGTTTTCCATCCTTGAAGTAGGGGGTGTAAATTAGGGTCAAAAGAATGAGGTTTGACTCCAAATAACCCACCTCCTTCCCTACTCTTGACTGGATACCAGGACTGAGCTCCAAGAACCTGAGCATCTGCCCCCAAAGTTTAAAGGCTTGGGCTGGGCACCCTTTGTTTCCTTTCAGCCATGCATATGGCCTTCCTTTGCCCGGAAATTTAGCTGTAACCCCCCCCCACCACACACACACACACACACCTGGTGATCCTTTCCTGCAAGCAGGCATTTCCACCAGGACTCTTGGTTTCCAGAAACCTTTACTGGGGATTGCTTTTTAAGCCTGGGCCCCATTTCCACCCGAGAGGCTACCAAGGAGTCCCGCTGGGTCCCCCAGCCTTTTCCCAGAGAGGAAGGATCTCTCTGTCCTGCCAGGTTAGCAGTCAGGGCCAAGTGGAGGCAACTCAGCTCTTGGCCCCAGGAAAGGTGCCTGATGGAAAATTTGGGCTGAAGGACGCTTCTTTCCAAAAACCCAGGTCTGATATTTACACAAAGTCTGAAATTAATGCAGAGAAAACTTCCAAGCGCCTGGGCTGGAGTGGGAGGCTGAGAACAGGAAAGGCAGGTCCTCAGTACCGGGGGTTTTTCTACAAAGAGAACAGGGCAAAGCTGAATGAGTGTCCCTGGGTGAGTGAGCCAGGAGCCATTAATTACCCCCAGGGCTTCTCCACTTTACAGTGGTTTTCCTGGGAATCTGCAGTCGAGACTAAGGAGGGAGTAATGGGGAAAGGCTGTGCCCAATTCCTCCTTCAGGTGCCCACCTTCTCCAGGCATGTGCTTTGGGGCCACCCATGGCTGCAGCCAGCCCATCCTCAGGAAGCACCCGCCGTGGCTGGCCTTCCTCTCAGTGCCTGGACTCAGCCTCACTGCTGGCCCCGTGGAAACTGCAGCCTTCATCATCTGACAGCCCCGCTCTGAGCTCTGTTTTGTCCCTGGATACTGTCTCTGGGGCCGTCCACCCACTACTTCCTGCGTGGTGGCCCCAGGCCCAAGCTTCCCCACTCCTGGTTCTCTGTTAGCAGGAGAGGAGTGAGAATGGGTATTTCCATGGCCACATGTGCTCCAGCCCCACTCCAGGGCTGAGGAGGCTGGAATGCTTTGAGATCAGGTGCCTCCCAACAGCTACCATCAGTCTTAAGATTAACACTCCTTCCATTTCCAAATTTAATCCTGAGGGAACATTGCCTACTCAGTAAGATGTGTTCATTCGTTCACTCAAGAAATACTTATCGAGCACCTACTATATGCCATGCACTGTTCTAGGCACTGGGAATACGGCAGTGAGCAAAACAGACAAAAGTCCCTGCCCTCATAAGTGTACACTCAAGTAGGGGAAATGTAATAAACAGAAAAGGACAATAATGAAAATGCTATACATAAAATATAGCAAGGCAATATGATGGGGAGGGAACAGGGTGGTCAAGGAGGGGACATTTAAACTGGGGCTGGAATGATGAAAAGTGGCCAGCTGGGGAAAGATCCAGAAGTCTGTCCCAGGAAGAAGGAAGAGCAGATGCAAAAGCCCTTGGGAGGCAACAAGTTTGTGTGTTCAAGGCACAGCTAGAATCTGGCTGGAGCCAAGCGTTTGGGGCATAGGGTCTGAGACGTGAGGTGTGGTCTGAGTGGGGAAGGGGGTCAGATCACGTGGGGCCTGTGGGCCCCGGGAAGGAGCTGGATTTTGCCCTAAGAACATTCATCCTCCTCTGCCCTGAAGTGCACGGGCCGGGCTCCTGTTTGCGTTAAGCTACTCCTTCTGACCCGAGCTCCACACCTGCTCATTCAAGGTCCCAGTATGAGACAAGCCCCTTGCCCCAACCTCTCCTGCCACCCCTATCCAACAGGATCAGCCTGCTCAGGGGACACAAGAACTTCTTTTGGGTGATTTGGAAGGAAGAAGAAGAACTTCAGAGCAAGTTGCCACAAGCATTTGTCATTATTCCCCGCCTTTCTTCCTAACTGGAAATCAGCCATTTCCAGAGGCCTCACCATGGAAATTCTGGCCCGGGTTCACCCAGATAGCATGCTGTGAGTCAAAGGAATGAATTCAGGTTGTGTTCTTAAGGTACCTACCTTCTAGCATACCATGTTGTCTCCCGGGAAGCTTGAGAAGAGTCCGTTCAGGAAATTGCATGGAGTCGGGGTTCAAAGCGGACCCCAGGGAGAAGATGAAGGACTTATCTCTGGTGTCACAACACATGCAAGTCAAAGAGGTCTTACTAGCAGGGACATATGTCGGTGAGTGAAGGGAGTCAGGGCAGGGAGGCCAGAGAGGGAGAAATTGATGCCATCTCCCCAAGTAGCTCCTGTGCTGCGTGCCCTGCACCATAGGTCCCCCTGTGCCCACCCCGCCCCCACCCACAGACAGGCAGGGCCTTCACTGAAGGCTCGCACAGGCCTTCAGCAAACCAAGGCCAGCTCCGTTTTTATTGTTTGACCAGCGTCCTCCTGGTTCCCGGTCAGGACAACGAGGCTGGCTGCAGACCGGCACGGGCAGGGACAGCTCCTTGGGCTGATTTCCCAAGCCGACGTTTCGAAGAGACCCCGACAGTCCCCTCTCCCCGTCCCTCTGGGATCCGAAGCACAGGAGGCAGCAGGAGTTGGCCGGCAGTTCCAGCTGCCAGAGGTCAGAGCCCTCCCGTGGCAGGGAGGACGTGAGAAAGGGTCAGAGGCTCAGCTCCAGGGAGGGGTGTGCGGACTACCTGCGAGCCGGCTGGCAGGAGTCCAGGTACCGCTGCACGGAGGGTGTTCATGCTTTCGCAGGTGCTGGCTGAGACCCGGCCCGCTGAATCAGGGATGGCTTGGTTAGAGCTCTCTCAAAAACCTGTCCTGAACAACTCTGGAAGGAAGTTAGTGAGGACCGTCACAGCCCTGCCGTGCAGCAGTGGATTTGTGTAGGAGACATCTTTTTTGGAGCCCTCGGGCAGTTTGCCTGAAGGACACTGGGGAAGAGCCACCGTGTGGGGCTGAGGAGCCAGTCTTGCAATAAAACCCTGGGAACACAGGGAAAGCCGGGATCCAGAGCCCCGGCAGGGCCCTCCCCATTGACAGAAGGTCCAAGAGTGGGTTAGGACTCCTGCTTGGGAGCCTCCATCTCCCTCCTCTGGGCTGGACACTGTGTTAGTTGTTGGCACGATCCTCCCAACCCTGCCGTGTTCCAGGAACTCCGCAGCCTCGGGCTGCAGTCTCGCTCTCTGATGGACTAACTAGGGATGCCTTTCCCCTCTACCAGCCCCTAAAACCTTCTGGATTTGAAATTCCACGAGAACATTTCCCATCTCCCCGTTGATTGAAATATGTTCATTGACTGAACGAACATATGTCGTTCGAGTAAAACTAGTGAACGCAGAGGGTCTGGGAGTGTTGAAAACCATGGGATTTGTAGCCATAAGATGTGGATTCCAGACCAAACGTGGCCACTTGCTGTCTGTGTGACTTTGGGCAAGTTACTTACCTTCTCTCAGCAATTGTCTTACTATCCATAAAGTGAGGGTAGCAATATCTGTCTTTGCAAGGTTGTCTTAAGGATGAGAAGCGGCCGTGTACCGCTCTAAGCACCGTTTCTGACTTACAGCAGCCCTCTTACTTGTTAGTCCTTAGCTTGTTCGTGAAACCATGGCCTACGTTGATTGTGGCTTTCGGACGCCAGCTGTTGCCTGAGGACAGAGAGGGGATGGCTGCCCTCAGCAACCACAGAGAAGCTCTGGGAGCTCTGTGGCAAGCCCGTGTCACTGGAGGCAGCGGTGGCAGCACTGGGCTCTTACCTTATAGTTCTCAGTTTTATATGAACCCATGTCCTACACCCCGTCTTGGGGCAATTGCAGGAGCAGGCCCTAGGCTAACCAAAGTTGGGGAGCAATTACAGGAGCAGGCCCTAGGCTAACCAAAGTTGGGGGGCGATTGCAGGAGCAGGCCCTAGGCTAACCAAAGTTGGGGGGCGATTACAGGAGCAGGCCCTAGGCTAACCAAAGTTGGGGGGCAATTGCAGGAGTGAGCCCTGGGCTAACCAAAGTTGGGGGGCGATTGCAGGAGTGAGCCCTGGGCTAACCAAAGTTGGGGGGCGATTGCAGGAGTGAGCCCTGGGCTAACCAAAGTTGGAAGGCGATTGCAGGAGTGAGCCCTAGGCTAACCAATGTTGGGGGGCAATTGCAGGACTGAGCCCTGGGCTAACCAAAGTTGGGGGGTGATTGCAGGAGCGGGCCCTAGGCTAACCAACGTTGGGGGGGGAGGTTCCACTGACTGCTATCATTGCAGAGCAAATGACCATTCACTGGAGCATCATTTAAATTAGATGTCGTTGCAGATTGTGTGTGAGTGTGGCTTCTTGTCAAGCTGGCGCACGTTGGTCGAGTGGCAGCTGCGTGCGGAGGCTGGGGTGGGGCCCACAGCAGGTGCGCCGTGCAGGTACGCTGGATTAAATGCAGCGATGGGCGTGCGCAGTGCAGGCGGCCTGTCTCCCTAGCTGGGGGGGCGGGGGTCCAGCCAGCCTAGGTCTGGGAAGGCAGACAGCACTCACCGCGGGCCCCGCAGCAGCCCTCATGGAAATCCCACCGCCCCGTGCTGTGCGATCCGTCCCGTCTTATCGGCAGAGCAGAGGTGAGGAGAGGCCAGGAGGTTGCGCCTCTGAGGGGTTAAATGATTGGGCCAAGGTCATAGCTCGCAGGTAAGGGTCAGAGCCCAGACCATGCTCTTTCCTCCACACAGCCCTGCCCCTCGCCTGCCCGTCCCCACCCACCCCAACGAGCTAAAACAACAGTGGGAAAGAAGCCACAGCCAGGATGTGTTCATTAATAAATTGGTCGTAACAACAAGAAATGACTAAGGACATGGGCAGAAAGGAGACAGTTTCAGGCCGGGGTACCTGGGGAGAGTTTCCAGCATTTGTGCTGGGCCTCAAAGAAGGGCAGGATCAGGTCAGACGTGAGGCTGGGGAGAGAGTGTTCTGGAAGGACAGAACTGTGTGAGCAAAAGAAAGGGGGAAGGATGGGGCCAGACCGGAGCCCAAGCAGGGCACTGCAGGAGAGGCCCCTGCCTGAGGCCACATCAGCAGAGGGTCTCAAGCAGCAAGGTAGCCAGTGCCACCTATGGGTAAGACACCATCTGGTCGGGTGTCATTTCTCCATTTCCCCCTTCCGAGCACTAACCAGGCCTGACCCTGCTTAGCTTCTGAGACCAGGTGACATCAGGAACATTCCTCCATTTCTTATTTTCTTCTCTCCCGGCTCCACCACGTGAGCCTTGCTGCTCCCCACAGAGCCTCCCCTCCCTCCTTGCAGACTTGGCGTGGCCCTCACCACCACCAGCTCCCACTCTGCCTTCCTCGCCCCCCATCGAGGGCATGGGGGCATCTACCGGAGGGGGCCAGTCCTTCCCAGAAAAGGGGCGCAGCAGGCAAGCCGAAACCCCCGTGCATGGTTGCCCTGGGTGCCCGTGGTAAAGCTCGAATTATGAACCCAACGTACAGATGGGAAAACTAGAAACTGAGGCCTCATGTGAGTTCCCCAGGGAGTTAGGACAGAGCTAGGACTGGCAGCTGCTTCCCGGCTCCCAATTTCCACTCCATCCCGGCCCGTCTGTTTGGGGAGTGCAGAAACCTGGCAGCTACAGTCGGGTCACTCTCTCTGGCACTTTCCCTGTGCTGGTCTGAAATCCCAGTCTCCAGTGTGCCACCGCGTTTGTGCGCGGCTGTCGGGGTGATCCTGTCCGTGAAAGAGTGACAAGAGAGGAGGCTCTGTCGGGAGATTAGGCTGCAAGTAAGTGACATGTGCTTGTGGCCGGCAGCGGAGGCAGTGAATGGCCTTGGTTCTCTCAAGGACTTAAATCAGGGACACAGACCACTCGGTCCCTGGCAAATCGCACGGGTCCACAAATTACCAGATTAACGAATTCCAACAAAGAGGTGCCACATGTCATTTCTGGTTCTTCCTAGCACTGTGTGGGTTAACGCAGAGGGGTTTCTTAAGGCCTGAATTTCAGCATAACGGAGATCACAGTCTGCGTGGGTGCGTGGTGTTGCTTAGCACACAGCAAACAACGGGGGAAGAAGGAAGTGCTGAAGGGGCTGTAGAGGCAGCGGTAGTTGGGGCAGCAGAACCAAGGGGCGGGGCTATGAGGCCATGGAGGAGGCGGGTGCCCAGGGCGGGGTGGGGAGGGCACACGCTCACCCCCAGCGTGCGTTTGCTCAGCCCGCACTAAGGTGGGCTCGGCAGGCGGGGAGAGGGACAAGGAGATGGACATGGCCCATCCCTGCCCGAGGGCTGGCAAACCAGCCTTGGTTGCAGGGCCAGCCTCAGTGTGCCCAGCGGCACGTGCAGGACGGCACAAGGACTGGAGAAGGAGGCTTCGTGCCGTGAACAAAGAGACGTGCCCGTTGTCCTTCGCCCGGCCTTCATCTTTATTTAGTGTTGAAGTCCTGCATCCCTTAACAACAGGGGCACATCCTGAGAAACGCGTCGTTAGGCAATTTTGGTGTTGCGCGAGCATCAGACCTGTGCAGCGCGCCTAGGTGTGATGCGAGGGCCGGCCGCTCCTGGGCTGCACACCTGCACGGCTCGGCGCTGTGCTGAATACCGAGGGCATCCGCAGCACGGTGTGTGTGTGTCTCTACACATATCTAAACACAGAAAATGTGTGGTGAAAACGTGGCATAAGGGATAAAAGATGGCACACACGTGCAGGGCACTTACCACGAATGGCGCTTGCAGGACTGGCAGTTGCTCTGGGCGACAGCGAGTGAGAGATGAGGGGACGTGAGGGTCGAGGACATTACTGTGCACTGCTGCGGACTTTATAAACACTGTGCGCTTAGGCTACACTACATATGCAAAAAAATAAAGTAGTTGCACTATGACATTATAACAGCTATAATGTCACCAGGCCATAGGAATTGTTTAGCTCCATGAGAATATTCTGGGACCATTGTCACATATACAGTCCCTCACTGGCTGAACGTGGTTACGCGGCCCACAGCTGTGGTTACGTCCAGTGGTGTGCTGGTAAACCCACTCTCAGGAAGGAAAAGAAAAAGAAGAAAAGAGGGCTCTCACTCATTGACACTGTTTGCTGATTGCCACGGTGTGAATACTCCCATCACGACGGATTTCAACCTACCAGTTTGATGTCACTGAACAGAGAATTGGAAAGAGATGCTTAAAACTGGCTTCTGCCAGCTGGCGCCGGTGGCTCCAGCACACCGCTGGTTCTCCTTGGAGTCCTGGGAAGAGAAGACCCTGATTGTCACTCTGGGCTGCACATGGATTGCAACCGTCCCCAAAGTCACATGCTGCACTGAAGTGCCTTCAGTAGTCAAGACAGCCGTGCACACCATGAGCAGGCAGCGTATCTCTAGCTGGGGTTTAGGACCGGCAGGTGGGAGTAGTCGCCTCGCTGGGCTTTGCCCCGAAGGCGCTCAACACCTGTGAGCCTCTGTTTCCACGCCTCCTCCCTCTGAGGCCTGGGGTTGAAGGAGATGACTTTTCTGAGATGTACGGGCCTCCATTTGTTTATTCATTCAGTCAGCAGACAGTTCCTCCTTGCCCCCTCTCTGCGCCAGGCATGACACTGGCTGCCAGGGAGACGGTGGGAAACCAGGCAGACAGTCGCTACCTTGCGCACTGCTAACGCTGGAATTGTGAGCGCCAGGGCCCGGCACTGGGTTCTGGTTTAGGCTCCACCTCCGACCTGCCACATGGCGTTGGACAACTCACGGAACCTCCTTGGGCCTCAGCTTCTTCACCCGGAAATGAAGCAGCTGGACTTGGGGCTCACTGAAGTCTGTCCCAGACCTAGCATCCGTGGCTCCCAGGAGGAAAGGGAGGTCCAGAAGCCACATGAGGAAGGAGGGTTGGGTGAAGGGACCAGGAAACGTCTTCATGGAAGAGCAGCAGGCAGGAGAGCAGATTGGACCCCTGAAGATCCATCGGGAGGTCCCTGAAGGAGGAGAGGACAAGTTTTGTGCGGCCCCTGCTGCTGGTGGTGCTGATGGATGGGAATTATGATGGGGGTGGGCCATCTGGCCCCATCTTGGAAGATCTCGAGGACAATTAGATCTGTCCAGCCGTGGAGTGGGCCACCCAGTGAAGGAGTGAGCACCTGCCATCCATCAGAGCTGAGGACCACCTGCCCAGGCTCCGCAGACAGGCTCCCTGCAGGGAGGCCACGACTAAAGCACCGTGATCATCAGTTCCAAAGGGACAAAAAATGTCACTTGGCCCACTGCGTTATAGGGAAAAGGCAAAGAGGACGCAAAAAGGTAACGATTGCACGGAAGTAGATACCTAAGGAAAACGACTAGAAGGAAGACTATCAAAACACCAGCAATAGGCCGGGCGCTGTGGCTCACGCCTGTAATCCTAGCTCTTGGGAGGCCGAGGCGGGCGGATTGCTCAAGGTCAGGAGTTCAAAACCAGCCTGAGCAAGAGCGAGACCCCGTCTCTACTATAAATAGAAAGAAATTAATTGGCCAACTGATATATATATATAAAAAATTAGCCGGGCATAGTGGCGCATGCCTGTAGTCCCAGCTACTCGGGAGGCTGAGGCAGAAGGATCACTGGAGCCCAGGAGTTTGAGGTTGCTGTGAGCTAGGCTGACGCCACGGCACTCACTCTAGCCTGGACAAAAAAAAAAAACACCAGCAATGATTGCATCAGGGTTGTGAATGATGGTGATTTTTTCCTCCATTTTCCCATTTTCCAAATGTTTGGTAGTGTAGTGATGTTATTTTCAAACAAAAGCAGTTTTATTCTTTATGGAAAGTCATTAAGTCCAACCCTCATGGCGGGACAGGAAGCCTCCCTGCAACCGCTAAACGCTTCCGGTCCCCGCACTCGGAGAGGCTCACTCCGGCTGGGCACGCAGGGAGGTGGAGGAAGCCGCGCTGATGGATGCCCGCTGAGTGCCAGCGCCGCGCTGGGTGCAGAGCCACGTCACGGTGCCTGGCCTGCAGGGGGACCAGACTGCCCCATCATCTCTCAGTCTTCGAGACAGCCATGGAGCAGGTCCGGTGTCACTAGCAGTAGGTGGCCAGCCAGGACCAGGTCACAGGGTCTCCACTGCAGGTATTGCTGGAGAGGAAGTCAGTCGGGTGATCAGTCCCGTGATTCGATGGAATCAAGGCCAAGGCCCTGGAGGGTAGACACTGTGCGATGGAGTCTAGCTGACAAGGAGGCGAGGGTTTCCCTGTCTCCAACCATGGGGCACAGGTGCACACGTGTGCGCATGCACACACACACGCTCACACACACAGACTCTCACACACGCTCACACACACACTCACACACAGACACACCCTCATACACACTACCACACACACGCTCACACACACTACCACACAGACTGTCATACACACGCTCACACACACACTCACACACATGCTCATACACACTACCACACAGACTGTCATACACACGCTCACACACACACTCACACACAGACACACCCTCATACACACTACCACACACACGCTCACACACACTACCACACAGACTGTCATACACACGCTCACACACACACTCACACACATGCTCACACACACTACCACACAGACTGTCATACACACGCTCACACTCACACACACGCTCATACACATTCACACACACTCACACACAGTCTCACACATGCTCACACAGACACACACACTCTCACACACACACACTCACACACTCTCACAGTCACACACATGCTCACACAGACACACACACTCTCACACACACACACTCACACACACACACACACTCATACACACACTCTCACACAGACACACACACTCACACATTCACACACACTCACACACAGTCTCACACACTCTCACACACACACACTCACACACTCACACACACTCTCACACAGTCACACACATGCTCACACAGACACACACACTCTCACACACACACACTCACACACTCTCACACAGTCACACACATGCTCACACAGACACACACACTCTCACACACACACTCACACACACACACTCATACACACACTCTCACACAGACACACACACTCACACATTCACACACACTCACACACAGTCTCACACATGCTCACACAGACACACACACTCTCACACACACACACTCACACACTCTCACACAGTCACACACATGCTCACACAGACACACACACTCTCACACACACACACTCACACACTCTCACACAGTCACACACATGCTCACACAGACACACACACTCTCACACACACACTCACACACACACACTCATACACACACTCTCACACAGACACACACACTCACACATTCACACACACTCACACACAGTCTCACACATGCTCACACAGACACACACACTCTCACACACACACACTCACACACTCTCACACAGTCACACACACACTCACACACACACACACACTCATACACACACTCTCACACAGACACACACACACATTCACACACTCACACACAGTCTCACACATGCTCACACAGACACACACACTCTCACACACACACACACTCACACACACTCTCACACAGTCACACACATGCTCACACAGACTCACACAGTCACACACATGCTCACACACACTCTCACACAGTCACACACATGCTCACACACACTCTCGCACACAGTCACACACACTCTCACACAGTCACACACATGCTCACACACATTCTCACACACACACAGTCACACACACTCTCGCACACAGTCACACACCCTCTCGCACACACGCACACTCGAGCCCGGCTCCGCGGAGGAGCTCTGGCCGGCTTCCTTCCTCCGATCCACTGTCCTAACGATCCTTCCCGAGAGAGCAGCTCCCTGACGACCAGCCCGACTCACCGGCTCTCCCGGCACCCCCACGTCCACCGCCCGCTCCCACACTCCTCTCCCCTTCAGTGCAGCCCCCATCCCCGCCCCAGCTTCGGGCGCCCTTGTCGCCTCCTGACTCTGCTTCCCACGGAGAAGGCCTCCCTGCCGACAGGGCCGCGCGGCCCGCGGCAAACCAGTCTCCTCGCACAAAGGGCTCAGTGAGCCTGGAGACGCTTGGAACCCGGACAGGATGGAATTTCTCTCTGTTTTCTTTACAGCTGAGAAAACACACACAAACACAAGAGCATATTTATTGCGATATTTCTATCCCAAAGTTTGTCTTTAAAAAAAGAAGAAGAAATAAAATTAGCTTCTCTGCCCACCCCCGCCTGTCCCCACCCCGGCCCCCTTTCGTGCCTTCCCGTCTCCCGGGCCGGGCCGGGGAGAAGCACGCGCAGGCCAAGCCCACAGAGAGCTCCCGCGTCCCGGACAAAGTCCGGCTTGTTCAGACACGAGTCCGAAAACACACACAGAACTTCCCGAGAAGGGTGTTCTGAGCGAAGAACAGGCGGGCTTGTGTCTGGACGCGGATCCCCGAGGCCCTGGGAGGAGAGGAGCCCGCAAGTCTCGGGCGTGGAGACGACACCTCACCCGCCACCCGCCACCCTCCAGGCGCTGTGTTCAGGCTGCGACTGGTCACGCCGGGCTCGAATGACGGCTTCGTGGCTCAGGGGCCCTCACGGTGCCCGAACCTGGAGCCCGAGACTTTTTTTTTTAAGCAGCATATAAATAGAAAAGTCCCCAGGGAAACACGAGGGGCTGCTCCTCAGAACTGAGGGATTTTCCAGACTTCCTCCAGCACGAGGGGCACGTGCCTCTCACCTCCGACAGCCCTTCCATTTCCTGGGAGACTGATGTATGAGGCCGGAGTGAAGGACAGGTGGCAGGAAAATGTCATGCTCAAGCCACAGGCAGGGAATGGTCCCCCAGAGTCCTGGGCCCGCCCCTAGGCGTTCCTGGATGGGAACACTAGTGCCTACCCCACCTCCAGCGTCCCTCCTGGGTCCCGGGGCTCCTGGGCTGCTCCCTGGAGCCCTAAAGCCGCCCAGCCAGTGGTGACTGAGCCAACAGCGACACCTGCCGGGCCGTCAGACTCAGACACGCTGAGCTCTGGGAATGCCAGGGGCGCCTCCTCAGCCTCTGAGCCCAGGTCCTCCAGCCCCGCAGCCCCGCGGTGCTCACAGACTGGGAGGAGGGCAGCGTAGCATCCGGAAGAACAACTCGGGGAATGTCGCCGGGCACGTGTCATGGAGTGCGAGGCACAGGAGGTGGCTGCAACGTGTACTCTGCCTTTGCTGCTCCTTGGAACCCCGTGGGGTGGTCCAGGCTGAAGCCCAGAGCTGCTCTGGTGGATGTCTTGTCAATTCAGTGGGCTCCTCTTGGGTCCACCAGCGCCGGCCCAGCTGGAGTCAGGGCCCCAGCTTTGCAGGGGATGCCCTTTACGTTGTGGGTGTCACACGTGTGTAGACGTCTCGTGACAGCTTTCCAGCAGATGACAATAAGGAAGGCTTGTCTTTCTAATTCACATGAAGTCATTGTTTGGGCCAGCAGATGGGCTACAGTGACCCTAGGCCCTCATCATTTCTGTCCTAAATTATTCATCTGTTCACTCCACAGCTTCCTAGAGAGCTCCACGGGTGGTGGACATCCTTTCCTTGACTTGAACCAGGCCCCTGAATCTTTGCGTGAAACCTTAGAGCATAGCCCATCCTAAATCACACAGGGTCCCTGCATTTGAAGCTGGTGGCAGGTCCAGATTTAATTAATGAGGTTGAGTAACTTGTCACCTCTCTGGGCCTAGAGGGTTGTGTTAGTCAGGGTCCTCCAGAGAAACAGACCAATAGGAAACACACACACCCACGTAAGGGAGAAGAAGAGATTTATTGTAAAGAGTTGGCTCGTGCAATTATGGAGCCTGGCAGGTGCCGAGATCTGCAGGGTGAATTGTTAAGCTAGAGAGCCGATGGCATGGCCCTACTCCAAATCCAAAGGCTAGAGACCCAGGAAAACCAACGGGGTAGTTTCAGTTCAAAGACCAATCCAGACTCAAGACTCAGGAAGAGCTGATGTTTCAGTTTGAGTCTGCATGGAAGAGCAAGCAGTGTCCTATCTCAGTAGGCTGCCAGGCAGGGCAGGAAGTGTTCTGTCTCACTCGGGGAAGCGCTTTTGTGCTATTCCGACCTCCAGCTGATTGGATGGGGCCCACCCACCTTAGGGAAGTGGCCTCACTTCCAACTACACAGATGCTCATCTCAGCCAGAAACGCCAGCACCCTCACAGACACACAGAACAGCATTTGGTCAAATGTCTGGGCACCCTGTGGCCCAATCAAGTTGACATATAAAATTAACCCCTGGAATTAAACTGAGAAATCCGCGAAAGTTTTGTGAGGAAAGGATTCTTGGAGCAAATGTCTCACAAACCGCACGCAGCACCCTTGTCTAGATGTGATTTCAGGTCCTCGGGCGTGGAGTCACCACCTTGCGCCGTATGTCCCATGACCCCCCTCGACCTCACCCTGCCTTCACCATCCAAATAATGCTCTGCCTCCCCTCTTCCAGGTGAACTATGACCACTTTACTCTTCGTTTTTGTGACTCTGAGGGTCATCACTGCAGCCACCTCAGTAGAACTGTCAGGTGAGGACATTCCCATGCATGTCTCATTTGTTCGGTAGGTGCGAGTACTGGGTTCTGGGTACTGGGTACGGGATCTGGTGCTGCTGGTCCCAGGGATATGATGCCCCCTTTCCTGGCCTTTTCCTGGCCCTGCCCCTCCACTGCTGGTGCAAGTGTGACTGCGATGAGAGGCCAGCCACCTGTGCACACACACGTCCAGGAGCCTCCCGCAGGTGACACTGCTGCTGGCTGCCCTTGAGCCCTGACGGCTGGCAAGGAGAGCTGTGGGCAGGTGTGTCGTCCTCCTCAGTATCCTTCTCTCTGCTCTGCGGATCTCACCCAGGACTGCCGCGCACTGAACTTGGGGTAGGGACAGGACAGAGACAAACCCAAAGAGAAAAGCTGCCAGGAGCAGATTGGCTGGAGCATCCAAGAGAAGACAGTCTGAGAAATAGTCAGAGAAGACTTTGCCTTTCCTGAGAAACCATCCTCGGGAAGCCCCCAGCCTGGCCTCTTGCCTGTGGCCGACGCTGAGTATATTTCTGCTAATCAAGCTCTGAACCAAATGAACAGGCCTTCCACTGACCCCAGGATGGGCTTGACCCCAACGAGGAATGTATCTCCCTTAGACCCAGACAAGAAGACCCCTGCTCTGGGCCATGTTCTTTAGGGCCCCCCCCACCTCTGGCCTTCCCCTCGCCTCAGCCCTCCCCAAAGGGAGAAAGGTCTGTAGGGCCAATGGGATGTGCCCGCCCAGACCTTTGCCGCCCCTTTAGAGCTCACTCTGGGTACCCAGGATGCCTGCAGGCCCCTGTCCAAGTGGGCCACGCCTGCATGGGCCCATCCTCCTATCGGGACCACACTGCTGGGGAGATTCCCCCTAGGCCCGAGGAGGGGTGAGGAGTGGCTGTTTGCCTGGGATGTGAGGACTGAGACAAGCACAGCGTGTGCGTGCGACCCTCGTGCGGTGGTACAGAGTCCGTGGGGGGAAAGAAGGGGCCCCTGCTCCCCCTGCCCCCTCCCAGCCACCAAATCCCAATGCAAAACTCTAAGGAGTCTGAGGATTCTAAATTCAATTTGAAAGGTATCCTTGTCAAACAGGAAGATAGAACATATTACTTAACAGTCTGTTGGCTGATTTACAACTTACGTGTATGTAGACGCACGGTACACGGGCCTCCGTTGGTACTGGCGCTCGGGGACCCGCAGACGCCAGCCCCTGGCTGTGCCTGGGTGGCTTGCCCACACAGGGAGCCAGGTCACTGGGGTTGGCGGAGGGCTTTACAAACCGCCCGGCTGGGCACCGCAGTCACTCGCAGCCCCCACCCACCCACCGAGAGCCACCACCGCTACAACCGAGCTGTGTCCGGGGGGTGCCAGGGCCAAGGGAGAGATGCCTGCGGAAGGGGCAGGGGGGCGGGGGGGGGGCTGTCCAGGACATCAAAGGTGAGGCCTGTGCCCCAGACATTCCTGCCCCCCCCCGCCTTTGCCCTGTTATGCGTCCACCACCCACAAATATCCAAAACATTTTTCCTTCAACCTGTAGGCTCTCCTGGGAGAAAGTTTCGTAAATTTATGACCCACCATGAAAGGTGCTGTTTTTTGGGGAAGCCGCTTCTTTCCCATTCCCAGCAGATCTTTCACTCCCAACAGGATTTGGTAAACACACCTCCCCTGCCAACGCTCTCTTCGGTGCTCCCGGAGTCTAGTCTATGCCATCCCCCAGCCCCCCACCCCCGACTCTTTGCAGAACTAGATGTCTGATGCTCTCTGATGCTCCCCCTGCCGGAGCCCCTGACTCCCGGCATTAGGAGAAAGTGGCCTGCCCCCCTGCAGGGTCGGGCCAGCACCCAAAGCAGTCCTCACCAAGCGGGACACATCTTGGAAGCTTTGGGTCTTAGCTCTAAAGTTGTGTAGATTATACCCCATAATCATTTTTTTTTCTACCCCCAAAATAATTTTTTCCCCAAATCTTTGAGTCAAGCTGTCAACTTGGGGAAGACGAGTCCTGCTTCTCCCGTGGCCTGGCCTCCTCTGGGGGGGCACCCCAGTTTGAGAAACAGAGAGGCGGTCTTGACTCTGCCGTTTCCCCTCCCCCTCCCCTGGAACCCTTTCCTGGCTTCAGGGTTTCTGCCTCAGGGCACAGAGGCCAGGAGCACTGCTCTGGGAAGGGTGGTGCAAGGCTTGCTGGGAATTCCCACCTGGAGCTCTCAGGAGCAGGCCCATGGCAGACAGGGACACACTGGTTGGACTTTGCCCTCTCAGGAGAGTGCACTTCCAGAAGGGCTGCTGCGGGGCGGGGCGGTCCCCTCTGGGCACTAACAGGTCTGTCTTCTGTGCCCGCCCCGCCCACGCAGACCATGACAACTCGCTGAGTGTGAGCATCCCCCAGCCGTCCCCGATGAAGGTCCTCCTGGGGACGTCCCTCACCATCCCCTGCTATTTCATCGACCCCATGCACCCTGTGACCACCGCCCCCTCCACTGCCCCACTCACCCCGAGAATCAAGTGGAGCCGCGTTTCCAAGGAGAAGGAGGTGGTCCTGCTGGTGGCCACCGGAGGGCGCGTGCGGGTCAACAGCGCCTACCAAGACAAGGTCTCCCTGCCCAACTACCCCGCCATCCCCAGCGACGCCACCTTGGAAATCCAGAGCCTGCGCTCCAATGACTCGGGGACCTATCGCTGCGAGGTGATGCACGGCATCGAGGACAGTGAGGCCACCCTGGAGGTCGTGGTGAAAGGTGAGGGCCCCCCCCCTGCAGGGACGCTGCCTCACCCCCACAAAGAGCCAGAATGTCCTCACCCGTGTGGGTCCGGGCAGGCTGGCTCCCAGACCAGCCCCTCCATGCACTGGTTTGCACCCCAGTCGAGGCACTTAACTTCAGCTGCTGCTCTGTGACCCGGAGCTGGTGATATGCTTCTCTCTGGACTTTTTGGGGGGGATTAAATGCTTTCTGGCTACAGTCATAGGTAAATGACAGTTTGTGCTTCTCACCAATCCTGTGAGTCGTGGGCCTTGTGATCATGCCCATTTTACAGATAAGCAAACTGAGGTTAAGTGACTTGCCTAAGGTTACCCTGGAAATGAGCCGCAGCAGTCTCCTGACGCTTCATCCAGGTGTCTTGTCCCTCCTCTTCCTCCAGCCCTCAGTCTCAGTTTCAGAAGCCAAAGAGAGGGCTGAAGGCTCCCCGGTGCCCTTTCTCTCACCCAGGGAGAGTGGCTGGGTCCTCGGTTAGCTTCAGAGCTCGGGTCAGCACCAGACTGTTCCTAGGGGGAGGTACAGCGGCAGGCTCTGTCAGAGCAGGTCCACCCTGGGGGCACCTTAAACAGGGCTCCCACTAGGATGCCCCTGGCCTGAGGGTGCAGGGGGGCTCTGAGTGCTTTCAGTGCCTCTTTCCCCAAAGCAAAGGCAGATTTTAGTTTAATTCAAAGAACTTTCTGATTATCATCAGATGATCATAAGTATTCAAAAAGGGATGCCTCGTGAGGTAGTGAGTTCCCCGTCACCGGGGATTCCAGCAAAGTCAGAAGGACCACATGCAAATGTGGAGAGGGCATCCACGCTTCAGCCTGGACCAGATAGTTCCCAAGGCCCTTTGACCTTGCGGCAATAGCCGGAATTCTGCGAGGGCCTCAGTGAGTGATCAGAGACGGTCCCTGACCAGCCTTCCCGCCCGTGCGTGCGCGTGTCTTGCAGGCATCGTGTTCCACTACAGAGCCATCTCCACACGCTACACCCTGGACTTCGACAGGGCGCAGCGGGCCTGCCTGCAGAACAGCGCCATCATCGCCACGCCCGAGCAGCTGCAGGCCGCCTACGAGGACGGCTTCCACCAGTGCGACGCCGGCTGGCTGGCCGACCAGACTGTCAGGTGAGCCCCCACCTGCCAGCGGAGTGGGGCATCGGGCCGGGGCCAGGGGTCAGAGGCCACAGGGCAGTGGGGCAAGTGATGGGGTGGGATGTTGACCAGCACTGAGTCGGTGCCAGCGTGACACGGTAGCCAGCCTAGGTTGGGGCCGGGGTCAAGCCTTGGGCAACACGGACACTCGATGAGCCGCCCCGAATGCTTGTTACTCTCCCTTGCAATAGAGCAGGTGGCTGCTAGCTCCCAGGCCCTGCGTGTCCTTATTTTTCCTACCCATTTTTTTCTTTGCCACAGTTGTTTCACTTACTGGTCTTCCTTTTTTTTTTAGAAAAACCTTTATGTTTTCTGTATTTTTGTAAACCGCCTTACATCCTTTCTGGTTTTTTTTTTTTTTTTTTGAGACAGAGTCTCACTTTGTTGCCCAGGCTAGAGTGAGTGCCATGGCGTCAGCCTGGCTCACAACAACCTCAATCTCCGGGGCTCAGCGATCCTACTGCCTCAGCCTCCCAAGTAGCTGGGACTACAGGCATGGGCCACCATGCCCAGCTAATTTTTTTGTATATATATATTTTTAGTTGGTCAATTAATTTATTTCTATTTTTGGTAGAGACGGGGGTCTCGCTCAGGCTGGTTTTGAACTCCTGACCTTGAGCAATCCGCCCGCCTCGGCCTCCCAAAGTGCTAGGATTATAGGCGTGAGCCACCACGCCCGGCCCCTTTCTGTTTTTAATAAGGCAATAGGCAAATAGCTTCTTGCTACATCTTCTCCTGAGTGTAGCTGCTAGGGAATGGGTTGCAGAGTGGCCCCAGGAGAGCCTGTCGCCGAAGGATCTCAGTGCATCGTGAGGGGGATGGTTCACTGCAGGTGCATCATGGTTCTGACAGCAAAGGCCAGAAGCACAGAGCCTCAGGAAGAAAGCAAAAGAAAATGTCTTTGCAATGGTGGGGTAGGCAACGAGATCTTAGGACACAAAAAATACTAACCATTAATAAAACAAAACAAGATGAGGCAACAGGCTAGCATAGTGCAAAAGCCCACAGCTCAGCCTCAGAAAGAGCTGGATTCAAATCCCAGCTCTGGACCTTGGAAGCTGTGTAACCTTGGACAAATTGTTTAACATCTCTGACTCCCAGTTTCTGTAACTGTAAAATAGGTTCATTGTAACACCTGCCTCACTGGGTTGATTTGAGACTCAAATGACATAAATCAGGGGCTAACAAGTGACATAGAGCAGGGGCTAACAAACCATTGCCCACAGGCCATGTCCACCCCACTCTTTGTCACTGTAAATGAAGTTTTATTGGAAGACAGCTATGCCCATCTGTTTAAATGTTGTCTGTGGCTGCCTCATGCTACATTGGCAGTTGTGAGGTTGTCCATAGAGACCCTATGGCCTGCAAAACCCAAAATATTTGTACTATCTGGCCTTTTATAGAAAAACTTTAAAACTCACAGTTCCCAAATTATGCCCTTATGGCTCCAGATAGAAGGTATTCGGTACCACTAAATATTCAGTAGAAGGGCTACCTTTAATCATTAATAATTAAAAACAGTCCACATACACAGCGCAGACGTGGCCAAATGCAATATAAGTCACTGAGGAAAGAGGGTTCAAGGGCACAGGTCACGGGCTCCCTCTGCCCCAGACAGTCACGCCTCCACTCTGGGCTCGTGGCAGGTACCCCATCCACACGCCCCGGGAAGGTTGCTATGGAGACAAGGATGAGTTTCCCGGCGTGAGGACCTACGGCGTGCGGGACACCAACGAGACCTATGACGTGTACTGCTTCGCAGAGGAGATGGAGGGTGAGGCCGCCCCGCCCACCGAGAGGCACCTGCTCCCATCCCAGTGGCCCTCCTCCTCCCCATCTCCCCATTGACACTCGGGGTCACACAGGCCTCCTCCGGGCTGGGGGCTAGCTCAGGTCAAGCCTGACACACCTGATCCTTCCCTGCCATGAAGGCAGGAAGGCAGAGCCCACAGGTCTGGACCCCTCACTCTCCACTTTGGACAAGGGCTCGGTGGCCCCAACATCTGCAACTGCCTGGTGTCACCATGGGGCCCAAGAGTATGTGACCCAGGAAGGGCCCCGGCTGCCCACGCCAGCTCACCCCCATCCTCACGTCCACCGCACCGGCCTCATCACCCCGCCAGGGATGGGGACAACAGGAACATAGTTCCCGGGACAGCTGACGGCCCAGCCCCCACCCACTGCCCCTGTTGCCAGCCCCAGCCACACTCCAGGGCTGCCCTATGGGCTAGTTCTGGAGAGAACTGGGGCGGGGGGAGGAACCCAGACCTTTTCTCTGTTTCATAAAGGGCACTGATTTTGGCCTCAGAGTTTCCCAGCCACGTGGATGACACCATTTCCCTCATCTGCACCAGTATACCCTTTGGACACTCAGACTCTGCCACTTCTGAGTCTCCCCTGCAACCCCCAGCCGCAAGCACGGCGCTCTTGGCTCCCCCAGGCTGGGAGCAGAGCTGGTTCAGAGGCACAGGTGACACCTGGCCTCCTTCCTCATTCTCGCCCCAGGGGCAAACCTGCCTATTTGGTGACAAATACGTGTGTTCCCATGTGTGGCTAACCAAAGACAAACAGAACAGCCAGTCAGAGCTGCCACTGAGCAGATGCCCACCGCCCCCGCCCCTGGCCCTGGCGCTACCTTGTTAGATTTTAGGGAATATTCTTTTAAAGCTCATAGGTCCCGAATTACGTCCTTACGGACTCCTCTGAGCTTAGAGACCCCAGTTTGGGAAACACTGCTCTATCGGGTCAGAGCCCGATGCCTGCTTTTCCCATGAGAATACGGATTTGAAAAAAAAAAATTGCCTCTGGTGGGCCATGCTTAACTCCTGGGACAGACCCCCTAGGGTGGGACGTTGGCCCAGCACACAGCGAGGCAAAGGGGCTTTTGAGCGAAGATTTTGCCTCCCAGACTTTGCTTGCTCTACCTTCTGTCCGGCCTCCTTGGCATTTTGGCTGCTTCTTTCTCGGGCCCTCTGTTTTAGGAAATTGATGTCGTCCTGCTCAAAAGCCCAGAAAAAGATGGAAAGTGGGAAATGAAGGGGGAGATCTGAGATGTGGACGTGTGGGCCCAGGGCTATGGGGAGTTAGAGGCAACGCGAGTTGGAGAACTCTCAGGAAGAACTCGCAGGAAGAGATCCTCGTGGATCTCTCCGGGCATGGGGGCAGGGGAGGCAGAGGGCGACCCTGACCCCACCTGCCCTCCGTGCCCTTCCTTCACAGGCGAGGTCTTTTATGCAACGTCCCCGGAGAAGTTCACCTTCCAGGAGGCAGCCAACGAGTGCCGGCGGCTGGGCGCCCGGCTGGCCACAACGGGCCAGCTCTACCTGGCCTGGCAGGGCGGCATGGACATGTGCAGCGCCGGCTGGCTGGCCGACCGCAGCGTGCGCTACCCCATCTCCAAGGCCCGGCCCAACTGCGGGGGCAACCTCCTGGGCGTGCGCACCGTCTACCTGCACGCCAACCAGACGGGCTACCCCGACCCCTCGTCCCGATACGACGCCATCTGCTACACAGGTGGGGCCTGGGCCGGAGTCTGCGCCGCTGAGATGGGGGCCCGGAGCAAGAGGAGGTCTTGCAAAGGGAGGCTTGGGTTTTTCCCCTCCAAGAGGCCACTGGGCACCAGACCCCGAGTTTTCAGTGGTCCCTGGGAAGAGCTGTGGTAGACACTGGAGGCTGCAGCGTGTCCAGCCCTGTCCCGCCGGATCAGCACGGAAGAGGGTTAAGAGCATGAGCTTTAGCCGGACGCGGTGGCGCGCGCCTGTAGTCCCAGCTACTCGGGAGGCTGAGATGGGAGGATCGCTTGAGCCCAGGAGTTCTGGGCTGTAGTGCGCTATGCCGATCGGGTGTCCGCACTAAGTTCGGCATCAATATGGTGACCTCCCGGGAGTGGGGGACCACCAGGTTGCCTAAGGAGGGGTGAACCGGCCCAGGTCGGAAACGGAGCAGGTCAAAACTCCCGTGCTGATCAGTAGTGGGATCGCGCCTGTGAATAGCCACTGCACTCCAGCCTGGGCAACATAGCGAGACCCCGTCTCTAAAAAAAAAAAAAAAAAAAAAAAGAGCATGAGCTTTAAAATCTGTGTTTTCTCAGCTCTGCCACCTTCTACTGTGCAACCCCGGGAAAGTGAAGGCCCAGAGCCTCAGTTTCCTCCTCCGTCCAGTGGGGCGATGATGGTGGCACTGCCTGACATGAGGCCATGTGCCCACAGGAGGGCGCTGTTATCCGCCCTTTGAAATTGGTTGCACTTAGGATTCAAAGAATTATTGAAAAGAGTAGGGGAAAGCTCGACAGGGACTTTATTTTGAAAAATTAAATGAAAATTTTAAAATAAATGTTTTATCGTATATTTAACACAATTTTAGGTTATAATCATAATGAAGTGATAATTCTTGGAGGAAAAAAATGATGCATAACTTGCATGAAGAATTGCACTGGTTTCATGACAGATTTGGTGGTAACGCAGTGACAGCTCATCCCATGTTTCATTTCCACGGCCTGATCTTACATGAGGAGGGTTATTTTTGCAAAGATAGTTAGGATTTTCCCCCAAAGCCTCTCTTAACCTGTTGACATCCTAACCACTCTTTTGGAAGTAGTGTCGCCCTCACGAGATCCTCATTTATCCGTGAGTGTGAGCCAAGCACCTCTCCAAAGTCTCTCCCATCAGTTTTATGAACTGCGTCTTCTGCAAGACTTACGGTTTCTCTTTATAACTGATTTATTAGCACATCGTCCCGTTGGAGAGTGACAACATCAGACGGCCAGCAAGCCGCTCATGAGATGGGTCGAGAGGCAGCTAGTGTTAAGCGCAAGGATGTCAGGGTGGAAACTGACCTTAGAAGCAGTGACCTCATGGGTCGCCCTCTTGCCACCTCATGACTCTTGCGTTCTTTTGCAATATCGAAACCGTGGGGCCTCGCATAAACCGTGCTCAGAGAGTGCAGAGCCCTGCCGCGGCCCCGCGGGGCAGGAGGAGGACCCCACACTCCTCTCCAGCCCAGTCCCAGGCTGAGCACCCAAAGCTTGTCTTTGCCCCCGTCCCAGGTGAAGACTTTGTGGACATCCCAGAAAACTTCTTCGGGGCCGGGGGAGAGGAGGAGATCACCATCCAGACGGTGACCTGGCCTGACGTGGAGCTGCCACTGCCCCAGAACGTCACGGAGGGGGAAGCCCGAGGCAACGTGATCCTCACCGTGAGGCCCATCTTCGGCGTCTCCCCCACCGGCCTGGAGCCCGAGGAGCCGTTTACATTTGCCCCGGACACGGGGGCCACCGCCTTCCCTGAGGCCGAGGAGAACAGGACTGGGGAGGCCACCGGGCCCTGGGGCGTTCCCGAGGAATCCACTCCTGGCCTGGGCTCTGTCACGGCCTTCACCAGCGAGGACCTGGTGGTGCAGGTGACCATCGCCCCAGGTGCAGCTGAGGTCCCTGGGCAGCCACGCTTGCCAGGGGGTGAGTACCTGCCCCCCGGGGGTGCAACAGGGGCACATGGAAAGAACTTGGCCTCGTGGGGAGGGGCTGTCCTGGCTGCACCTTCAGCTCTGGACCTAGCACCCGGGACAAGCTTCTCCCCTCCCAGCCCTCGCTCTCCCCACCTGTAAAGCAAAGTGGGTAGGCCAGACCAGTCATGTCCACGCTCCTGCCGCAAGGGATTATTTCAAGTGCAGGCGTGTGTGGGAGCCAGCGTGTAGATCAAGCAGACAAAGGCGCCACACGGGCCCCAGTGAGGCAGAGTGGAGGACCGGGGCTCCCCCTGTCCAGGCACCCTTCTCGCCCCGTCAGGCACCCCCACAAAATAGAACCACTAGAAAACCTCTGCACCGGCGACCCCGAGGCCTCTCACGGCTCTCTCCTCCTAGGACAAGGACCAGCAAACTGCGGGCCACGTTTCACTGTTCTCATGTGGCCTGTGAGCTAAGACTGGTCTTTACATTCTTAAGTCGGTGGGAGTAAACACTTAAAAAAGAAGACTATTTTGTGACACGTGAAAATGATATGTTAATAAAATTCGAATTTCAATGTCCGCAAATAAAGTTTGCGTGGAGCAAAGCCCTACCCATGTCGTCTGTGGCTCCCTTAGGACGATCCCAGCGAGTGAAGTGGTCATAACAGAGACCGTGTAGCCCATAAAGCCTGAAACATTTGCTCCCTGGCCCTTTCCAGAAAACACTTCCAAGCCCTGTTCTAGGACAATGGTGCTCCAGGAGCTTCACAGATGTGCAGAGAGTTGGGGTGCCACATGGCATAGGGCTCGGGTGTTCCCCAAACTCTTTGAAGGACATTCTGGTGTGGCCTCCATAAGGCCCTGGGTGGACACGGCCACCCGCCGTCACACCCACACTGCCACCAAGTGCGGTCTCCGCCTGACTTGCTTAAGCCCACGCAGTGCGCCAGACAGCAGGAGGTGGCCCGGTGCCCGTGGAGCCTTGGGAACCGGGCACCGTGGGCGCCTGACCTCCCCCCTTCTCTCGCCCCTCCCCGCCAGGGGTCGTGTTCCACTACCGCCCTGGACCCAGCCGCTACTCGCTGACCTTCCAGGAGGCGCAGCAGGCCTGCCTGCGCACCGGGGCGGCCATCGCGTCCCCGGAGCAGCTGCAGGCGGCCTACGAGGCGGGCTACGAGCAGTGTGACGCCGGCTGGCTGCGGGACCAGAGCGTCCGGTGAGGCCCAGCGGGCTCCCCGCCCAGCCCACGCCCAGCCCAAGGGGTCAGGCTTCAGGAGCCACAGCCCGGCCCGGCCCCAGCGCACGGGCTCCTTGTGGGTGAATTAATGCATTAGCGACTCCGCAGCTGCTCTGGCTTCTCCCTGCAACTCAGGGCGTCCCGAAAGGGGGGTGCAGGGCTCTGGGCGATGTTGAGTTCTTGGTCGTTTCCCCCAAGAGACAGAGGGAGCCCCGCTCCACAGCCCCCTCCTCAAGCCCCTTGTCCCCTCCAGCTGGAGCCTGCTCCCCCCCATGAAGCCAGGGATCCCCAGAGGCCCCAGACCCGGGGACTTGCTGCCCGAGGGGCTGCCTCCTGGTTTGAGTCTGTCAGACAACGGAAGATGCTCCCGGCCCAAGTCCCTGAGTGGCCTCAGCCTCACCCCAGGGCCCTGCACCCCCCAGGACAGGCCCTTATCCTCCCCTGCCTCCTTTGCAGATACCCCATCGTGAGCCCACGGACCCCATGTGTGGGTGACAAGGACAGCAGCCCGGGGGTCAGGACCTACGGCGTGCGCCCGTCATCGGAGACCTATGACGTCTACTGCTACGTGGACCAACTCGAGGGTAAGGGCCACATTCTCGCAGTCAGCTCTGCGGGCAAATTAGTCCATTTGTTATAAATAAATGTTACATACACCATCTGCCTTTCGGAGAGTCCCCATGCCTGTAAACAAATCAAAGGCTCTGAGAAGTCCTGCAGTAAAAAACCTCTTTAACTCTGTTTAATCCAGCATTGCCAAAGCTTATTTCCTCAAAGACCTTTATTTTGTTTCATTTCATTTCTTTTAATTTCAACGGAAATCACCAAATTACTATTCCACTGAACCCAATTTTGAACATGCTGGTGTTCTGGAAAGATTTCAGCATTGTCACTCAATTGGCTTCGGGAACCTGGGCAAGTCACTTAACCTCTGTCGGCCTCAGTTTCCTCATCTGTAAAATGGGGCTGCTTGTACCCACACCAGGGGCTTTTTTGAGTGTTAAACGAGATACGTGTGGAAAGTGCCTTGTGCAAGTGGGTGTTGGGTAGATGGGAACGTCCTCCTGCCAACGCAGACAGGCCCCGGGTGGGTGTAGTGCTGAGAGCTGGGGCCCGCCGGCCGCCCTCGGTGAGTTCCCAGGGTGGGGGCGCTCGGTGACAAGTGCAGGGGGTGGGAGGGTGCCCGGGCGAACCAGCTCTCTGGCCAGGGGAGGGTGTCTAAGCGGGGCGTGGAGGGTCACCCCCACCTGCCTCTGCCCCAGGGGAGGTGTTCTTCGCCACGCGCCCGGAGCAGTTCACCTTCCGGGAGGCACTGGAGTTCTGCGAGTCCCAGAACGCCACGCTGGCCTCCACGGGCCAGCTCCACGCCGCCTGGAGCCGCGGCCTGGACAAGTGCTACGCCGGCTGGCTGGCCGACGGCAGCCTCCGCTACCCCATCGTCACCGCCCGGGCCGCCTGCGGCGGGGACAAGCCCGGCGTGAGAACCGTCTACCTCTACCCCAACCAGACGGGCCTCCCGGACCCGCTGTCCCGGCACCACGCCTTCTGCTTCCGAGGTTCGTGACTGTCACCTGACCCCGCAGCCCCCGCTGTCCCCGCCCACCAAAAGCACGCGGGAGAGGGTCAGTCCCTCTGGGGCGGGGGCAGCTCTGGGAGGAGCGCGGCCTTAGGCTTTGATCCCAAGGCAGAGGTCATCCTTCTAAAGCTCCCCACAGACAAGGGGAGAGACGTGAGAAAGAACTCGGGCTCTAAAATCAGGCAGGCTTGAATTCGGACTATGGCGCTGCTGCGTCGTAGCTACGTGAGAATGGGGACATAACGGTCCCTGCTTCAACGACAGGTGCTGTAGGGGTCAACTGGGGGAGTGGGCGGGACGCACCTGGCATGGTGCCGGGGACATAGTGAATGCTCAGTAAATGTTAGCATTATTGTATCAATATATACATTATGTGTATATATAACATAGCTTTATTTTATGCCCCCTTGCATTTGTACACCCTTGTCAAACTCCCTCCTGCTGGGAAATATTTTTGCAGTGAGTTTAGTCAAATTGTTCTGTTATTCGTCACTGAGCAGCAGTCGTTCACGTTTTTAATTGACCCATGCTGTGGACACGCTGCTGTATCACCGGTCACTCCCAGTTAGACCTCTGAGAGTGACATCATGGAGCAGCGCAGTGGGCGTGGCCAGGGCAGGGCCAGGGCATTGCTGGGCTCTGATTGGATAAGTTCTCACAGTCTGGGTGCACTGACCAGGATGGAGATTGTAATAACAGCTTGCGCCACACATTAGGTACTATACATCAAAACTGAGAGTCTTTGCAACTTCCTGCAAATCTATAATTATTTCTAAATAAAGTTAAGGAAAAACAAAAACCCTGAGTGTCCCCAAGTTTCCCAGACTTCTAGGGTCATCTTTTAAAACCCAATTCCAAGTGCAGCTCCATTTAGACAGCCTCAACAAGGCCAATTCTGTCCCTGCTCTGGGCAGCAGAAGCTAAGCCGGCTAGGCTCCCAGGAAATCCCCAGCCATGTACCCCCGCCCACCTACCTGACCCTTGGTCAGCACTGCCTTGTATATTACCCTGCAGAGAAATTCAGCTTCCTTCCTGACCAAGCCCACTGCTGGTTTCCCCAAAGCCAGAACAGTTACTCCAGTTGATGAGTCCTGCCTGCACCCTTCCAAGTCCCAGGATGGCTTCTTGGAGTTTAAATAGCACCCTCCTGTTTGGGGTCCTGACGTCCATGGAACATAATCTCTGTCCCCAATATAGGCAGCATCATGCAGTGGCTGAGAGCATGGAGTCTTGCACCAGATGCTTGAATTCAAAGACTAGATCTGCCACTTATGAGCCACTGACCCTGGATAAATCATGTAACTCCATGCCTCAGTTTCCCTATCTGTAAAATGGGATAATTACCCTGTTTCCCTGAAAATAAGACAGGGTCTTATATTTATTTTTCCTCAGGAAGACACCCTAGGGCTTATTTTCAGGGGATGTGTTATTTTTTTAAGTACAGTACAAAAATCTACATTTATTCAAATATAATTAAGTCGTCTTCTTCTGGAACATCATCCTAACTCTCCAAATCTGAATTCCATCCTGAATTTCTTGCAACTCTATTTCCCTTAGAACCATTGGCCCCAATCTCTCATGTCGAGCAACAGAGCTCTCATGGGACAGATGAGAAGGGCTGCTCATCTTCTTTACCGATCCACGACGAAATGCATGGGTTGTGCAGATGCGCTGCGTAGCCACACCCATCGCTAGGTCTCATTTTCGGGGTAGGGCTTATATTGCACAAATGCTTAGAAATCCTGCTAGGACTTATTTTATGGGTAGGTCTTATTTTCGGGGAAACAGGGTAGTATCTATCTCATAAAGTTGCTGTGAGATAAGATGATTTTCTATACATAGAACCTTTAGTATAATGCCCGGCATGTATGGTAGACTCTGCAGGAAAGATGGCCCAGACCTCCCTGAACTGAACTGCTGACGGTGTGTGCAAATCGATATTTATAGTAGATGCAAAGGCTCTTATTAATTGAGACGGCAAAGAGCCACCTTGCTGAGCTAGGAGGTGGCGGGGGGAGGGGGGTTGGAGGGCAGGGGACAGGGAGGGTTAGGGCAGCACGGTTCTCGTGCAGGCCTGGTTCCCCTCACAATCCCCTAGCTCCCCTGAGGAAGCGCCAGCCTGGACAGGCCACCGGTAATTGAGGGACCCTCACCACTCTCATCCCCTTTAGGTGTCTCAGCAGTGCCCTCTCCAGGACAAGAGGAGGGTGGCATGCCCACGTCACCCACTGATGTGGAGGACCGGATCGCTACCCAAGTGGTGCCTGGTGTGGCTGCTGTCCCCTTGGGGGAGGAGACAACGGCTGTCCCCTTGGGGGAGGAGACAACGGCTGTCCCCATGTGGGAGGTGACAACGGCTGTCCCCTTGGGGGAGGAGACAACGGCTGTCCCCTTGGGGGAGGAGACAACGGCTGTCCCCTTGGGAGAAGAGACAATGGCTGTCCCCATGGGGGAGGAGACAACGGCTGTCCCTTTGGGGGAGGAGACAACTAGCATGCCCTTGGAGGAGATTACCGCAGTCCCAGACTTCACCATTGAGCCAGAAAACCAGACGGAATGGGAGCCAGCCTACACCCCGGCGGGCACGTCCCTACTGCCAGGTCAGTGCGGCTTGGGCTCAGGGACACGCCCTGCCTGCCTACGGTGTGCGGGGGTTGGGGGTCCCTGGTGCCAAAAAGGTTGGGGACCGCTGCTCTAACAGGCTCCCAGTGATGCCAGCTGCTGGCCCGGGGCCCACGCTTTGAAAACCATGGGGTTAGATAAATGAGTTGAGAATGTGGAAGGACTTGAAGGATGACCCTGGTGTTCCCAGTGGTGGCCAGGACCACTCTCCAGGGTGCCGTGTGACTAGCCTCAAAAGCACAGCCTGTACATCCTGTGGCCAAGACGATAGTGGGGGGTGCTTCCTGGGGCCCTCCCTCCCCGCTTCCCCCTCCTTTCCTCCTTCCTTTGCAAGACACTTGCGCAGTTCCATTAGAAAGTGTCCAGACACATCTCGGAGCTCTTGAGAGAAAGGTGTCACTGCGGAAAGAATGGAGTTCAGCTTAAACCGGGCCAGTGTCGATGAAGCCACACCTCACCTTTCTTCCTTCTCTCCTCCAGGGCCCCCTCCTACGTGGTCTCCCACTGGTGCAACAACGGAGGAAAGCACGGAAGGCCCTTCTGCCACTGCAGCGCCCTCTGCCTCAGAGGAGCCGTCCCCGTCGTCACAAGAGCCGTCCCCGTCGCAGGAGCTGTCCGCCTCAGAGGAGCCGGCCACACCTTCAGCCCCGGCGCCCAGCGGAACTGAGCCGCCAGGCTCTGGGGAGGCATCTGGGGCCCCTGACATCAGTGGCGACTTCACAGGCAGCGGAGAAGCATCAGGACACTTTGACTTCAGTGGGCGGCCCTCAGGGGTCAGTGCAAGTGGGCTGCCCTCTGGAGAACTTGACTCCAGTGTTGTCACCTCCACGGTGGGCTCAGGCCTGCCTGTGGGAAGTGGACTGCCCTCAGGGGAGGAAGACAGAATTGAGTGGTCAAGCACTCCTGAGGTTAGCAGACTGCCCTCTGGAGGTGAGGGCCCAGAGGGTTCTGCCTCTGGAGTAGAGGACCTCAGTGGACTTCCTTCTGGAGAAGTTCTAGAGACTTCTGCCTCTGGAGTAGGGGACCTCAGTGGACTTCCTTCTGGAAGAGAAGGTCAAGAGATTTCTGCATCTGGAGTAGACATCAGTGGGCTTCCTTCTGGAGGAGAAAGCCTAGAGACTTCTGCTTCTGGAGTAGAGGATCTCAGCAGACTTCCTTCTGGAGGAGAAGGTCTAGAGACTTCTGCCTCTGGAGTAGAGGACATCAGTGGGCTTCCTTCTGGAAGTGAAGGTCCAGAGACTTCTGCTTCTGGAGTAGGAGACCTCAGTGGACTTCCTTCTGGAGGAGAAGGTCTAGAGACTTCTGCCTCTGGAGTAGAGGACATCAGTGGGCTTCCTTCTGGAGGAGAAGGTCTAGAGACTTCTGCCTCTGGAGTAGAGGACATCAGTGGGCTTCCTTCTGGAGGAGAAGGTCAAGAGACTTCTGCTTCTGGAGTAGGGGACCTCAGTGGGCTTCCTTCTGGAAGAGAAGGTCAAGAGACTTCTGCTTCTGGAGTAGGGGACCTCAGTGGGCTTCCTTCTGGAGAAGTTCTAGAGACTTCTGCCTCTGGAATAGAAGACATCAGTGGGCTTCCTTCAGGAAGAGATAGTGTAGAGACTTCTGCCTCTGGAATAGAGGACATCAGTGGGCTTCCTTCGGGAAGAGATGGTGTAGAGACTTCTGCCTCTGGAGTAGAGGATGACGTCAGTGGACTTCCTTCTGGAAGGGAGGGTCTAGAGACCTCAGTTTCTGGAGCTGAGGACCTTAGTGGGTTGTCTTCTGGAAAAGAAGACTTGGTGGGCTCTGCTTCTGGAGCCTTGGACTTAGGCAAAGTGCCTTCTGGAACTCCAGAAAGTGGACAAACTCCAGAAACAAGTGGCCTTCCCTCTGGATTTAGTGGTGAGTATTCTGGAGTAGATGTTGGAAGTGGTCCATCTTCTGGCCTGCCTGACTTTAGTGGACTTCCATCTGGATTCCCAACTGTCTCCCTAGTGGATACCACATTGGTGGAAGTGGTGACAGCCAGCACTGCTACTGAACTGGAAGGGAGGGGAACCGTCGGCATCAGTGGTGCAGGGGAAATATCTGGCCTGCCCTTCGGTGAGTTGGACAGTAGTGGGGGAGCTAGTGGACTCCCTTCAGGAGCTGAACTCAGTGGCCAAACATCTGGGGCTCCTGACATCAGTGGGGAGACATCTGGACTCTTCGGTGTCAGTGGGCAGCCATCAGGGTTTCCTGATATCAGTGGGGGAACATCTGGAATTTTTGAGGTGAGTGGACAGCCATCAGGGTTTCCTGATACCAGTGGGGGAACATCTGGAATTTTTGAGGTGAGTGGACAGCCATCAGGGTTTCCTGATACCAGTGGGGGAACATCTGGAATTTTTGAGGTGAGTGGACAGCCATCAGGGTTTCCTGACACCAGTGGAGAAACATCTGGAGTGCCTGAGCTTAGCGGACTGTCCTCTGGACAACCAGGTGTCAGTGGAGAAGCTTCTGGAGTTCTTTATGGCAGTGGACAACCATTTGGCATAACCGACCTGAGTGGAGAAACATCCGGGGTCCCTGACCTCAGTGGGCAGCCATCAGGGTTGCCAGAGTTCAGTGGGACAACACCTGGAATCCCTGACCTGGTCTCTGGTGCCACGAGTGGCAGTGGTGAATCTTCTGGCATTACATTTGTGGACACCAGTTTGGTTGAAGTGACCCCTACTACATTTAAAGAAGAAGAAGGCTTAGGGTCTGTGGAAGTCAGTGGCCTCCCATCTGGAGAGGCAGATCTGTCAGGCACATCTGGGATAGTGGATGTCAGTGGACAGTCTTCTGGAACAATCGATTCCAGTGGATTTACAACACAGGCTCCAGAATTCAGTGGCCTGCCAAGTGGCGTAGCTGAAGTCAGTGGAGAGTCCTCTGGAGCTGAGACTGGGAGCAGCCTGCCCTCGGGAGCGTACGACAGCAGTGGACTTCCGTCAGGCTTCCCCACCGTCTCTCTTGTAGACAGAACTTTGGTGGAATCTGTAACTCAGGCTCCAACAACCCAAGAAGCAGGAGAAGGGCCTTCGGGCATTTTGGAACTTAGTGGTGCCCATTCTGGAGCACCAGACATGTCTGGGGGACATTCTGGAGAGCCCAGTGGAGAAGCATCAGGTACCCCATATTTCAGTGGGGACTTCGCCAGCACCACCGAGGTAAGTGCAGAATCCTCTGCAGCCACGGACGCCAGTGGAGAGGCCTCTGGACTTCCAGAAGTTACTTTATTCACTGCTGAGTTCGTGGAGGGTGTTACTGAACCAACTGTTTCTCAGGAACTTGGCCAAAGACCCCCCGTGACATACACACCCCAGGTTTTTGAGTCCAGTGGGGAAGCCTCTGCGTCTGGGGACATGAGTGGAGTTGCACCAGAGCTCCCTGGGTCTGGGCCAGACGCGGCGTCAGTCCCAGAATCCAGCAGTGAGACATCTGCCCATCTTGAGCCCGGGGTGGGGGCGTCTCCTGCCCCCGAGGCCAGCGGAGAGGCTTCCGGGTCCCCGGATGTGAGCGGGACGACCTCTGCACTCCACGGAGCTGATCTCGAGAGAGCCTCGGGCCTGGGGGTGACCGGCAGCACTTTGACTTTTCAGGAAGGCCCCGGCGAGGGGTCTGCTGTCCCGGAAGTGAGTGGAGAATCGACCAGCACCTACTACTCGGGCACAGAGACATCGGGCTCGCCTTCGGCCACTCCCGTGGCTTCTGGAGACAGGACTGAAATAAGCGGAGACCTGTCTGGTCACGCCTCGGGGCCGGATGTTGTCCTCGGCACCAGCGTCCCAGAGTCCGAGTGGACCCAGCAGACCCGGCGCCCTGCAGAGGCGCATCTGGAAATCGAGTCCTCAAGCCCCCTGTACTCAGGAGAAGAGACCCAAACAGCCCAGACAGCCACCTTCCCAACAGACGCTTCCGTCCCAACTTCTCCAGAAGGGACAGGTGACTCAGAGCCCACCGTCGCAGGTATTGGCGTTTTTCCCCCCTTAACCGTGTTTGGGCAGTTCAGACTGTCGGCTGCTGTAGCACAGCAGGAGGCAGTGCAGCTGGAAGGTTCCAAGCTCAGCCTCAGCAGAGATTAGCTGTGCAGCCTCGGGCAAGATTCTTAACCTTGTCTGTGAAACGGGAATAGTGCCAGGGAAGATTAAACCGAGTATAGAGAAAAAGCAAGCACTTAGCTTCACACCTTGCACACGGTGCACACTTATAAATATTAGTGATTGTTATCGTGACGTTGGAGTTGAACTCGTGAGTTTTTACATATGAATTCAACTCTCTGTGCTTGGCACTGGGAGAGACAAGCATGACTAGATGGTGCTAGAAATTCTGCTCGTGCACCCTGCCCCGGAGCGAGTGTGAGATGAGAGAGTAAATCTGCTAATGACATTTATGTCCAGATAGTTATTTTGTGCAAGGTTAAAAACTGCACAGCGTAAGAAACTATAAAGTGTCATTTTGGCTACACTTTGGTTTTAGACACTGCGTCCCCACCCCCGTCCTAGAACGAAAGGACTCCTGTGCTATTGTGATTGTCTCTCCTCAACACACTCCCGGGCACTGGGCTGTGAACAGATTTTCTTTTGTTTTCTGCTCTGGGATCCCTTGCACCTCCCTTAGTGCTGAGAGAGCTTCCACAGTCAGAGATTTCCCCACCTGGATGCTGGGGGCCAGGTGCCCGGGAGGGACAGAGTCCCCAGAAACATGCTGATCCAAAGCCAGGGACCTCATGCCCCCACTTGGAGGTCTCAGGGGCTACCCTTGCACCCAGGCAGCTGTGTTCTTGAGAGCTCAAACTGTCCCCTGGGGGTTGCAGCCCCCGCCAGGTCCTGTGCCGAGGAGCTCTGTGGTCCTGGGACCTGCCAGGAAGAAGAGGGACACGTCACATGCCTGTGCCCCCCTGGCTACACTGGCCAGCACTGCGACACAGGTAAGACCCTCATTGACCGTGGCGGGTGATGAGGTCGGGGGCGCCGGACAGACTCCTCCATCCCCAGAAGGGGACCCAGGCGGGAGGAGGCCACCAGGGTCAACTGAGGCTCAGGCTTGTCAGGCTGGGAAGGAGAGAGGCACAATGACGTGCAGGGGGCAGAAGCCACAGGATAAACGTGACTCCCCTTTCTAGAGTGTCTAGGTTTAAGAGGAAAAAAAGGCAAGTTAAGGAATTAAGCTGGTAAGTAGCTTTATGCCAAGCCAATGATTATTTTATGAGTAGAATGAAAAACGTGCTTGAATTTTGGAGATAAAACTTGAGATTTCAAAGAAACGTTGATCGTGGGATAAGTATGGAATACAGTGGTCCCACCCTCTGCCCCTGGCCAGGAGCCTCTGAGGGGAGCCCTCTTGCATCGTGCAGTGAACCCCACCAGGAAAGCCCCTGCAGTCACACCCGTGCTTGGGTCTGGGTGCAGTTTAGGTCCCCTTCTTGCCCTCGAGGAAGCAGACAGAGCTAATCGCCCCAGCACAGGTGGCAGGGGCATGTCTCCCCGCACCCACCACTCCGGAGCCTCCGTCTGTCCTCAGCCATGGGTCGAGCATTCGTGACATGGGCAAAGAGCCTGGGGACCCTCTCATGTGAGGCGGCCCCCAAAATGAGATGAGTAGAATCTGTCATTCTGTGGCCGCCTCTGAGGCCCGTGGCCACGATGACATCTTACCTCTGCAACATCACCACCCTTGAGGGAAGAAATGCCCAGTTACCTCCAAGCTCCTATCGCTGGGCTAGCTGCCCCCGCTGCCCTAGTGCCCTTGTCCCCAGCCCCTCCCCGAAGCCAAGAAGCAGAGGCCCAGGGTCTCTCGTTCCCGGCACACATGCAAAAGTGGAGAATTGAATCCTGGGAAGAAACAGTCGCTACCAGGTAAACCAGGCCAGGCAGGTACCCTCCAGCAGCCTCTGCGTCACACACAAAGGAGGACTCTGTGTTTATATATATTAATATATATGCGAATTAACACGTCATATATTATATACTCATATAATATAAACCCACTGTATACA
Organism: Microcebus murinus; assembly: GCF_040939455.1. Taxonomy (NCBI): domain Eukaryota; kingdom Metazoa; phylum Chordata; class Mammalia; order Primates; family Cheirogaleidae; genus Microcebus; species Microcebus murinus. The sequence goes on along the minus strand of NC_134110.1, from coordinate 6,040,494 downwards.
CGGCACTTATACAGTGAATATATATGTATATATAAACAGGCGCAGGGGAGACGCCCATTCACTCTTCCCACGCATGGGCTGCAAGGCCGGAAAGAGCGTGCTCTCTTAGGAAGGTCCTGGCCTTGCTGCCGAGGGGACAGCATTTCCTCTGGGCCATAGTGACCCCAGGGACTGCAACTGGCCCCCTCTGTCACCCACCCCTGATAGGTGACTCTTAGCAGCTCCTTCCCAACTTCATACTTGAAGCAAACACGTGGCACTGGTGTCAGAAAGCACGGCAAGGCTCGTGTCTCTGCAAACCCGAGATCGGTAGAGATAGCTGGCGGTGGACCTTAACTACTCTGCTGCAAGGACAGCCTTTCTCTGATCTCATGTATTTCCAACGGGCTTCGGTCCTGCAATTTGTTCCCGGTAGCTGTGCGAGCAGCTTGGTAGTGACCAGTTCCAGCAGAAACTGGGACGCAGAGAGCTTCCGCCATGCGCCTGACTCCACTGCGTGGGATCAAGAACCAGGTCCCGGCTGGGCGCGGTGGCTCACACCTGTAATCCTAGCACTCTGGGAGGCCGAGGTGGGCAGATTGCTCCAGTTCAGGAGTTCGAAACCAGCCTGAGCAAGAGCGAGACCCCCGTCTCTACTATAAATAGAAAGAAATTAATTGGCCAACTAACATATATAGAAAAAATTAGCAGGGCATGGTGGCACATGCCTGTAGTCCCAGCTACTCAGGAGGCTGAGGCAGGAGGATTGCTTGAGCCCAGGAGTCTGAGGTTGCTGTGAGCTAGGCTGACGCCACGGCACTCACTCTAGCCTGGGCAACAAAGCGAGGCTCTGTCTCGAAAAAAAAAAAAAAGAACCAGATCCTGGTGCACTTGCTCAGCTTGCCCGTCTACATAAGACACCCTCTCAAACACACCCGCTGCTGGCTCAGGAAGCTGAAGCTGGACTTCCGGTGGGGCAGCGTTGGGGAGGGCTGTGGAGTCCGAGTTGGTCGATTCAACACTTAGAGCCGAGCCCTCGCTTTCCTCGTTCGTAAACAGGGATCGGTGGGGGCGGTCTCCGCTTTAAAAATATTAAATAAAATTACGATGCCTGAGACCTGCCCCCATGAATTCGGATTGAAATAGTCCCGTGGCCTTGGCATTGGGGTTTACAACTCCCGGGGGACCCCAGAGCGTGGCCGGGCGGGGAACCCCTGCGGCGAGGATTGAGATGCTCCGTGTGCAGCCTGCGGCCGGAAGAGGCATTTGGTAAAACTCAGTTCCCCTTCTCCACCCCTCACTCCGCTGGTCAGGAAAAGCTTCAGCATCTCCCAGGAGCAAGTGGCGAGGACCAGCCCAGCGCAAAACCTGGGGTCTTATTTCCCGGGACTGTACCCCTGGGGTCCCAAGTCACTCCTGTTCAATTCAGCTCGAGGCTCGAGGCTCGAGTGCTTCCAGAAGGACGGCAGGTGGTGTCCCCTCTCCTCAGGTGACGCACCATTGTCCTGCACTGCAGCCACACGTTGTTAAAAAGACCACACATGGGTCAGTACCCCAGGGGCCGCAGGTAACAAAATGCAGCGTTATTCCTGTGGCAATATTTGAATACTCGGAGAAAACTTCCACCTAACAAAGGGGGTTAGAGGTTGTCTTTAGTCCTAAAAAAAAAATTTTTTTTTTTACAACTGTCATCTTGTTTAGTCAGTATTCCATAAACAAGTTCTTGATAAGTTATTAATCAGCAGTTTTGACCTCAAAACAAACATCTGCTCAATGAGTACTCAGATTCTTTGGCAGTTAGAAGCAGGACTATTCCATTCTCACCCACTTAATAAGCAGCAGCTTCTTCCCCACCCCCCTCATTGATAGCACCCGTGGGGGCTGGGCTTCTGCCTCAACTTTGAGGTTTATTTCTCACTGTGTCGCCCAGGCCGGAGTGCAGTGGCCCAGTGACAGCTCACAGCAGCCTCCCACTCCCGGGCTCAGGTCATTCTCCCGCCTCAGCCTCATGAGTAGCTGAAACTACAAGTGCTTGCCACCACACCCGGCTAATTTTCCCGGGGATGTATCGTTATGTAGCTCGGGTTGGTCTTGAGCTCCTGGCCTCGAGCGATCCTCCCGCCTCAGCCTCCCAGAGCCCTGGAATTATATGCGTGCCTGGCTCCAACTCTGAGGTTTCTGTCCTGGCTGCCACATAGAATCACATGGGGTGTCATTTAAAAGCATATGCCTGGGCCCTGAGACACTGTGATCCAGTCCCAGCACCGGTGCTTTTTAACCCTTTGCGCTCGCTTGCTTTCTTCTCGAGTCCTTTATTCTACTCGGGATTCAATTTTTTAAATGCCCCAGATTTTACAAAGTGCGGCAGTAGAATAAAAAACAGGAGTTTCTTTTCATACAAACTTATTTATTTGGATTTTTTTATATTTCAGATTATTGATACATTCAAGGAGTAATTTTAATCTCTATAATTTTTCATGGTGTGATATTTTTTTGAAACATTCACCCACATGAAGACCTGGTTTACATTCACGTGTTTCGCAAATATAAATCGTCTCTCTTCTTCCTCCTTTGATTTTTCTGTTAGAGCAAACAACACAATCTTTGTGCTTTTTGTTAGGGTGAAGTGTGATTGTATGGAGCTTTCCATCTAAACGTTGCTCTAAGTCAGTGGATAATAATCTACCCCTGGAAGTTAGTGGACCATCTCTGCATTTACATTTTACTTGTCCCTTCATGCTAATGAAAACAAGAAAAGATACTGGAAAAATAGACAAAAACCCCCCTTCCCCCCGCGGTGAAACTACGTGTCGAGTGCGGCTCAACATACGAGCTGCTACCGATGCTCACCGTGTTGAGTCACACTCGACATCCGAGTGCAAAGGGTTAAAAAAATCTTCCAATAAAAAATATTTTTTAAACTACCCCAGTGATTCTGCTGTGCAGCCAAGGTTGAAAGATACTGTTCTAACCAGATCTCACTTCCAATTTCCAGTCATCGCTGGTGCTGCGTGGCTGTCTCTTAACTCCTCCGGGAGAAGGGTATGAGCTCAATCACAGTTTTCACTCTCTAGGTTTGGAGCTCTGATCTGTGATCTGACACTGTCTCTTCCTCTAGGGAGATATTTTAATTTCAGTGAAACCTTTAACCCTAGGAAAGAAATGCTTTCAAGCCAAGCGAAAATATAAGGTTACCAGTGAAAACACAAAAAATACAAATTATACCTTCTTGACCTAACCAAAAAGTTCATGGGCAGATTTTAACAGGCAATTAATTGGATTTAAGAAGCTAGATATTAAAGTTATATGCACGATCAACCTTTAAAATATAAAAGACTTGAAAACAGTATCAACAATTGTAGCATACTTTTTAATTTAATGATGTTTTTATCTTAAAAGCAAATTAGGACTGCTAAATATGCTCTTAACGTTTTTCTTTCAATTGCATCACAAACTCGACCAGAACGTCAGTGTGTCTACTTAGGTCTGTCCACCCTGAGTGATCGTAGGTCTTGGCAGGGCGAAGAGCATCCGTCGAGTTAAGAAATGTTTTCTATGTTTCTTGAGGGGATTTTCCCCCACGCTTGCTCAGGAAAGTTATGTCCAGAGTCACCACATACGGCTGCGCTAGTTGTGCACTGAACAACTTGAGTAGTGCCATTCATACTGTAGTCTTTTTGAGTGATGATCCCTTTAGTTGAATATCATTTGAGTCAAAGCACCTCCTGTCATGCTTTATTCAGCCTTTCCTATGAGTCGAATAAACTCTCGCTCACTTGGAGGTCCTGGGCTCTGACGCAGGCAACAGCTGGCGAGGACCTATTCCAGGTGGAGGCCTGGCGTCTCCAACTGAAGTGATTATTTGCAAGTATCTCTACTGCCCTAGCCGTCACCGGGTGCCCTCAGTTAGTTTTCTCTCCTAAGTTAGAGATGTTGCTGGAGGCCCTTGTTCAGGAGCAAAGCAACTCTTCTGGTCACAGCAATCGGAAGAGGACCCGAGAGTCCTGGCACTCCCCAGAGGAGTGGTGGGGTGAGCCCCCGGGGGCTGCATGGAAATGGTGGCAGGTGCTGAGAGTCAGGGCCCCAGTGTCTCTCTCCCTGCACGTGGGACAGTGGCCCAACTTCCAGTCTCATTCCCTGACTCCTCCTCCATCTCTTCCAACCTGTCTCCCCCACATACAGATTGGGCAGATCTCTTGCTCTCTTACCTGTAAGTAGCGCAATAGTGCCTGTGGCCACCAGACCGGGCAACAACATACAGGAAGGATACTGTGTGTGTGAGTCAGCATTTGGCTCAGAGAAGGTTCTAGACAGTTCTTGGTTCCCTGCCTGTCCTCTCTTCCTTCGTGAAGTCTGCGCATTGCCCAGAGCCCTTCCCTCCCTCCACCTGTGAGCACCTTGTCCGGGACCCCTCCCTCTGTGCTCACAGCAGGGCCCAGCCCAGTCCTCTGTTGGCTCCAGAAGGCAAACGATGTCCTTCCTCCGTGCCCTTCACACAGAGAGGTGGCAGTGCGGGCCAGACTGGCGCTCCCAGCCGGAGGGGGAGGGGATGAGGCCCCACCGGCCTGAGTGGCTGATGAGGACGCCCCACAGGTCACCCAGCCCTCCCCCACTGCGGAAGATGCTGACTCGGCCTCTCTAAGCTGTCCCGGTGGCAACCGCTGGCTCTCTGGCTCTCAGGACCATGGCCCTTCCTTCCCTCCTCATCTGTGAATCCAGGGCCCTGCCAGAAACCATCTCTGAGTGCGGGAATCGGTCCCTTCAGTCCCCGTGGCATTCTCAGATTTTGTGCCCTGGCCATACACAGAAGGAAAACAACACTGCCCCTGGACCTCGGGCCGCCTGGGGACAGGTGATGGGCAGTCAGCCTCCGGGACAACAGGAAGCCCCCTGGCCGGGCCTCCATCCAGGCCGCCCTGCTCTTGCTTGTCAAGGGCTTGTCCTGCCCTTGCTCCCATGGGCCGGCCCAAGGCCCCAGGGTTGATGTCTGGCTCTTCTCCCCAGAGGCCACTCCCGTCCCCTGCTCTGTACAACTGCTTTAGCGCCTACGTTTGCTTAATTCCCCTTGCCCGGTGCTGCCCGTCTCCCGTAATGACGCTAATGGACAAGAGGACAGTAGCTTTCCCGAAGCAGGAGAGCCGCCCCCAGCTTCCGCCCCGCCGACCGGCCTGACCTATTGCTGCTACTGCTGCTGCTGGGAATCCTGGGGCATGCTGGGAGCCCAGGTGCATGCTGGGAGTTTGCCCGTTCCTCCATGCATTTGGTGTTGCTTGGAACAGTTCCAAGCTGGGAACTGTTGGTGTCTAGTCTGCGGTGTGCACTCCCTGAGAGGAAGTTAAGGACTCCGTGGGAAGAGAGAGATGCCTGACAACTGGAGATTAGGAGCTTCGCAGGATGAGCAAGATGCCTGAGAACTGGGGGTTTGCAGGCCACCATGGCACAAACCCAGCCCTGGCCTAGAAGGTGTCTGCTGTGCACTAGCGCACGGATCCAGAGGAAAGTGCTTTTGCCATCCTAGCGGAGGATTGACTTTTAGGTCTGGTTTGGTCTTTGTGAGGTGAGAACTAAGTCCTGGCACATGTTAGGACTCTGAGGTCCTGTTCCCAGCACAGGGCTTCGCTGCCTATGTGGAGACTACCTAGCGACATGCCATCAGATCCTGAAGGCTGTGTGAACACAGTGCACATACGGAGGCTTGGCATCTTCAAACCACACGTCATGGTGCGCCAGAAGCCAGTGGGACCCACTCACGGAAGAATTGTATTGATTTCCAGGCAAGAGGAGTTTCATAATTCCTTTTACAGTGTACCCGGGAGAGGAAACCCAGAAAAAAAAAAAACAAAAACAGCTGGAACCTCTGGAGTATTAAGCACCAAGAGAGCAGAAGAGATCCCCCAGGTTTCCTGATCTCTCAGAAAGATGCAGAAAGACCAGATTAGGAGATCCAGTTCTTACCGTGACTAACTGATAAAAATCTGAAGCAAAGACCAGAGACTTACCAATGCAAGCCCCACAGAGGATTTTGATCAGAAAGAACATCTTGGGACCAGAAGAACAGGAGGGAAGGAGAGCCCATCCAAGCAGGGGAAGCTGATGGGGACCAGCCTGTGTCCCAGGTTGGTGCTGGTGGACGGCTGCTTACTCAGCACCTCCCTGGCTTCAAACGCTTGTCTACCACTGGCTGGGATGGGGCCCCTCTGGAAATCCTGACTCACTGGAGATATTCCCCTCTGAGACCTTAAGCCAGAAGGAGATTCTATCAGGAAATGTTGAGCAGGGTATCTGTCCCTCTTCCAAGAGAAAGATTCTGGCTTCATTTTGACAAGATATTCTAGAATCTTATTTACTGAAGACAGTGAAGCTGTCTGCAACCCAAGACATCTACCGAGTCTCATGTAATACCCCATGCTGCCGTTTCCTCATGGATCTACACTCTGCAGACCATTTCTAGGTTGTTCATTCTGGGACTGCATGGCCTCGCCCTCTTTCCCCGGTTCTTAACTACAGAGGAAGCCAGGAAAAGAAAGGCCTCTCACCAAGCTTCTGGAGCTTGACTTCCAGTGTCCTTGCTCACTGCCATGTTCTCAGCCAATGGCTTCTTGAAATAGTCACAAGACGAGGTACCTTGGAGGAACTCCATGCTCACTCTCATAAAAGGCATTTGGCTTTAGAAGTACCAGATCTCTTCAACCCACTGGGAAACCTGGCTCCAGCACTCCAAGCTTGCCAATCAGGAGTCACACATACCCAGGAAAACCCCTGTCTGGATCACTGCTTGAGCACTCCAAGATGCGGCAGCAGCAGCAGCAGCAGCAGCAACAGTTCTTAGGAAAACCAGCCAGTTCCCTCCCAGGGCTCTGAAGAGCAGCAGGGCTGGCCACCCGTCAGGAGGCCTCAGTGCTTGCGAGGCTAGAGTTGCCGGCAGGAGTCCTAATGGTGGCCCTTGGTTTCTTGCAGACATTGATGAGTGCCTCTCAAGCCCTTGTCTGAATGGAGCCACCTGCGTGGATGCCATCGACTCTTTCACATGCTTATGCCTTCCCAGCTACGGAGGGGACCTGTGTGAGATCGGTACGGCCGTCTCGGCTTCAGCTAATGTCACTAACTGCTGCTTCCCCTCCTCCTCCCTCACGCTTCCCTTCTAACCACAGGCTCCAGGCCCCAGTTGGGGCCCCCAAGGTCCATCTGGACAGCCATACCAGGGACCACAGCAGAAAAGTCTGCCCCCTGATTCCCATTCTTTCTCTTGCTCTTCCTCTTGAAGGCCCTCCTGTGGGGCACTGGCTGGTCTGACTTTAGGAGACGTGCGGGCTGCGGCAGCCCGCACTTTGGAAGGGGGCTCTGGGAACCTTTAAAACACTAACCTTCTGCAGCGCTCCAGACCTGCTGATGCCACCACGGAGTATGGTGCATGTGTCAGGCTAAGAGGACGGAGCTGATTCCAGGCGTTTGTCTTGAAGGAAGCCATGGAGTGGGAGTAATGGGTTTCTCACTCCACATGACAGTCACGGATCTTCTCAATGTGGCCGTGGGCATGTGTCTACATGACCATGGGACCTTTGTGGCCCCTTCATGGCCCTGGGAGCCACTGTGCCACACTGGCCAAGCTGCCTTCCTCTTCTCCTGGGGTGAGAGCTATGGTTGGCCTGCCTGAGAGCTCCCGTGTCACCAGCATGCTCAAGTCATGCATGAGCAGGGACTGCTGCATGTCACCTTCTCCTCATCACCACTGTGACAGTTGCCATATCAATGCCACATCAGCCCATGCTTCCTTTCTTCCTCTCTCGTGCAAAGCAAAGGGCTGGCCAGAGAGAACGGAGCCTTGTTGCAAGGGCCAAGGCTGAGTTCCTCTCTCGGGCCTTGCCAACCCCTCCGCTTCTTCCTCTAAGCAGAGCGGCCAGCTCTGCCAAGGGGAGCTGGGTGCCAGGACACCTCCCAGGGCCAAACTGAGCCCTCAGCCCTCTCACCTTTCATTCTTCCTCATTTCCCCCCAGCCTCCTGGATCTCAGGGGCTCCCCAACTCAGAAAAGGGGAGATGAGACTTTGGGATGCTGGTAGCCATGGTCCACGCAGAACTGGAAGGGTGCAGGCGCTAAGCTTAAAACCCTTTTCAATGAACTCTCAAGCTGGACACCCAGAAATTTCCAGAAAGCAAGTGAAACTCTTAGGAAGTCTCCCTTTGGTCCTAAGCAGCGTGGGGAGGTAGTTTTGGATTGCATGCTCCTTGAAGGCATTGCCAAGGCTACAGACCGGTAGAAGAAATTAAGGCTTCTGGAAGAAAAGACTTGGACACCCTCCCCTGCAGTCTTCCACTCTCCATCCTGACCCCAAGACACCAAGAAATTGGTGCATGGGTCTTGGCTGGGGTGGGAGTGGAGAGCTACAAGGATTTTCTCCTCAGGATGTCAGAACATTTGCCAGAGGGGAGAGGGGTCTGGGGCATCCATGCAGACAACAGCTCCTGGGTCCCAGACTGGGCAGGGGGCTCTGCTGGAATGGAAGCAGGGCCCTCGCTGGGCTGTGCACCCTGATGGAGCAGAGATGGTGCTGGAACCGCCCAGCTGGGCCCTGGGCCAGGATGCCCAGCCAAGCAGGCTGCATCTACTCTCCCATCCTGGTCCTGAGCCCTCACCTCCCACCGCGCCGCCTGCCGTGGCTCTGCCCTGCAGCCTCCAGCCGTCCTGCAAATCTTTTTCTGTCTCCCCCAGAGCCTCCATCCTACATGCCCCCCGCCCACACCCCAGCAGCTGCACCCTCCGGCTCTGCCTGCCCAGCTCAGCACCCAGGCACTAAGGGAGCCCCAAAACTGGCCCCACAAGCCAGCCTTGGGATGCCTTTTTATGGTGCTGAGCTACCTCTGAGGCCTCTCTGCCCTTTTCCAACGCGTTGCTCGCCCTTTGGGGAAGGCGTGGGTAGCAGGGGACCCTCCTGCTGCTCTGCCTCTTTCCTCTCCTGCTGCTGGCCTCTGGGCTCCTCTCTCTCCGCCGCGTGCAGCTGTCTCTCCTCCACCTCGCCAAGCACCCGCCCCTTCTGCCTAAGACTGCTTACCCTCGGGTGCTGGTCCTTCCTTCCTGGGACAGCCAGACTGTGGCACCCCATCAGGGAGGCTGCCGTGCAGCCTGGGGGGGTCCATGGCCCTCTACCAGGAAAGCCCCAGGGAAGAGGAAGGGAGGGCCTTGGAATTTGCTCTGCCCAGTGCTGTCGCATCTGCTCGTGCCTGAGGTGTGAACACTCCCAGCAGGGCCAGTGTAAAGCTACTGACAATGTGAAGTCACTGCAGGCAGAGCTGGGAAGAGACTGTCAGCTCCCTCAAGCCTGAGGGGCCGGCTCCAGCACGCCCTGCCTCTGCCCCTCTGGGCTCCTCCAAGAGTTCCAAACAGCCTGTTCTGCAGAACTGAGAACCCAATTCAGATTTAGCCTTGTGCAGAGAGAAGCTCCCACCCTCTTCCTGTCTGCCACCAAAATAAAAGAAAATAAAAAGCTGGGGCCCCCAGGTCGTGGACCCCCGTTGGCCGTCTCGCCCTCCAGGCGTGCCCCACTGGAGTCAGCCCTGGCCGATGATGGCCTTAGGGCCTGAGTCCTCTGTGGACCCAAAGCAGACTTCTCTCTGTTCCTCTGTCCCTACAGAGGTTGTGTGGGAAGGAAGTGGCCAGTTCCATCCCGTGCCCCAGCACGGCTCCTCTGTCCCTGGACCCCCTCAGGGCCCGGCGCCATGTGTTGCCTTAAATCTCAAAACCTCCCACCTTCCCGCCTCTTTGTCCCTGGCCTGCTGACCAATCCAGCCCTCCTGAGCAGGCGTCAGCAGAGGAAAGCCTGGGAGAGGGGACAGTGTGACAGCAGGGAAAGACAGGGCTGCTGGCATCGCCCAAGGTGGGAACGTGCTCAGAGGTTCCGGGGCCAGCCGTCCTGGGTTCCAGCGGAGCCTCTCTCAGCTGGCCCCCCTTCCCCCGAGGGCACAGGGAGTGAGGCGGGGCAAGCGCAGGAATCCCTGCCACAGACTGGCGGCGCCGCCGTCCCCAGTGGCCGAGGGACACCCCCTTCAAGCCCCGCCCTGTGTTGCAGACCAGGAGGTTTGCGAGGAGGGCTGGACCAAGTTCCAGGGCAACTGCTACCGCCACTTCCCCGACCGCGAGACCTGGGTGGACGCCGAGGGCCGGTGTCGGGAGCATCAGTCACACCTGAGCAGCATCGTCACCCCGGAGGAGCAGGAGTTTGTCAACAGTGAGTGTGGCGGGGCCCCTGGGACCTGGGAAGGAAGTGGCCGCGTGGGCGAAGGACCTCACCTTTTGGGAGCCAGCAGACCTGGGCGCTGCAGGGGAGGGGACCGGGAGGGGAACGGGAACGGTTAGGGTTAGTTCCTGGGTCTGAGTTCCCTGAGAGCAGAAGGCAGAGGTCTCCGGGGCCAGGAGCTCTGGCTGCACCAGGACAGCCCACTGCCAGTCAGAGTCGGCCCCAGACTAGCCCTGGGGCTGTCACCTGTCTCTGCCAGCTTGGAGTGCAGGTCCAAAGTGCACTCCAGTCACACGTGTGCTGAGACCCTTGCAAGGCCCTGACAGGCAGGCGGCATGTTCCTAGGAGCCCTTCCACCGCGGTCCCCTCTGTCCCCTCTGCCTCTGTGAGCCCACGTTTCTCAGACCCCACACCCGAATCCTCTCTCCAGACAATGCCCAAGACTACCAGTGGATCGGCCTGAATGACAGGACCATCGAAGGCGACTTCCGCTGGTCAGACGGACACTCCTTGGTGAGTTCTGCAGAGGCGCAGCTGGCGGCCCAGAGGAGACGGGGTGCGGCAAAGGGAGAGATGGTCCAGCCCCTGCAGCCCTCCAGCGCAGGACTGTGTCTCCACCTCTGCCTCCAGAGCCAGCCTGGGGCGGGACAGGTTGAGGGATGAGGGCGCCGGGAGGGAAGTGAGGGAGTAACAGCAAACCTCTGTGAGGGAGACACGGAAGCTTGTCCACAGAGGACCCGAGTCTACTCCAGGGGACAGACAGAAGGCCACACAGGTCCCAAGTGGACAGGAGGGGCAGTCAGTGCCGAGGTCAGTGGGCTGAGGGCTTCAGGGAAGGCTGCCTGGAAGAGGCGGACTTGGAGGGGGAATACTGAAGCCAGGCTGCAGGGAGAAGCCTGGGGCACCGCTCTGGTGGGCAGAGTCCGGACTGGAGAGCCCAGTTTCTGCCACCCAGCCCTGCCCAGGCAAGGCAGCCTGTGTGGTCAGCCCTTGTTGGCCCTTCAGGAAAAGAGCAGGGACCGTGACTCCCCGGACCAGAGCCGGGCTGCGTGGCCCATTCCCTGGAGGAGCCATAGATTCCGCTGTGCCGGGGGCAACCCTGACCACATTCCCTGGGGCCTTTGTGGCGCTCCTGGATGAGCCAGAAGTTGGGGCAAAAGAGGAAGGAGATGGGGAGAGGCTCCATGGGGAAGAAGGTGGGGCCAGGCCAAGCTGGGCCCCACCTCACCCCTGCCCTCTCCCACCTCACCCCTTCCCACTCCCACACAGCAATTTGAGAACTGGCGCCCCAACCAGCCCGACAACTTCTTTGCCACCGGAGAGGACTGCGTGGTGATGATCTGGCACGAGAAGGGCGAGTGGAACGATGTTCCCTGCAATTACCACCTGCCCTTCACTTGTAAAAAGGGCACAGGTGAGCTGGGGCCCGGGAGGGGGCCCAGAGTGGGTAAGGTCCAGACTTCAGCTGTAGGTGAGGTCTTGCTGTATGATGGGGCGAGTCCCTTGTGTCCTGGCTGCGGTGGCTCCTCGCCTGTCCAGCAGGCAGACTGGAGCTGGCCGGGGGCCCCTCCCAGCACCAGCATCCCGGGGCCAATGGCAAGGGCAAGGGCCAGCTCGCTGCTCGGGACTGCTTGCAGGGACAGTGAGCATGTGAAGGTCACAGGCTAGAGGACAGGACCCCCCACTCCACACATACACACCGCCCCTTGGACATCGGCGGGAGAAAGTCACCCTCAAGGGCACCTCGGTTGAGAGCCTTCCTGTCTCTGGGGTCCCCAAGTCCATCAGCCACAGAAGCAGAGTTGTCAGGCCCTGATCCCTCAGCTTTAAGTCATGGAGGAGACATGGAGGTACTGGTGGGACACGCCCCACCCACCCCTGCTCATGGCCCCCAGGCCTCCTGCGGGTCGGGTCCTGCTTCCCCTTGAACTGGATGCTTCCGGCAAACTGGGCTCTCGCCCTCTTCCCCTACCTTTCTCCCTCCCTTTTGTCCTCTCTTTGTCCCCTTAGGGACCCCTCCCCTTGTGTTCCCTCCCTGCTGCTCTAAGTCGTTGAGGAAGTCAGATGTTAGAACCAGCAGTTCCCAAATTCTTAGGGCCTGGTGCTCACCGGCAAGGGCTCGGCGTCCCTCCCGAGGTGCCTGGGGTCGCAGCCAGCGAGGGTCGGCATAGACGACCCCATGGGAGCTCTTTCTAACGGGTGTCTGCCCCTCAGTGGCCTGTGGAGACCCCCCGGTGGTGGAGCACGCCAGGACCTTTGGGCAGAGGAAGGACCGCTACGAGATCAACTCGCTGGTGCGGTACCAGTGCGCCGAGGGCTTCGTCCAGCGCCACGTGCCCACCATCCGCTGCCAGCCCGACGGGCACTGGGAGGAGCCTCGGATCACCTGCACGGACCGTGAGCATCACCCTCCCCCCCTCGTGGGGCCCGGGGTCAGCTCCAGCCAGTGCAGCCTCCTCCCTGTCCCCAGAGCTCTGTGGTGGCCCGCCCTGCCCCGGGGACCCTGTGCCATCCACAGGGTCGAGGAAGTGCAGCGAGGTCGGGGGCTGCCCCTGTCCCCCAGGGTGGCCAGGAACCCTCCCAGGAGAGGGCTCCTTCTCTTTCACCAAGAGGGTGGAGGGCCTGCTGTCCTGTTCAGCACCTGCGTGCATACCCTTAGCCCCAGGAGACCCAAAGGAACATGGAGACCAGGGAAGCCCCTAAAGCCCCAGGCTGCCTCAGTGAGCTCCCGGTGTCCGCAGGGAGCCAGGGGGAGCTGGGGCAAGCGTGGGCTCAGCCCCACTGTCTTTCTGGGTCCACCGATATTTTCCCATCTCCTTCCACCCCAGCCGCCACCTACAAGCGCCGGCTACAGAAGCGGAGCTCTCGGCCCCCGCGGAGGAGCCGCCCCAGCACGGCCCACTGAGAGGAGCCTGCAGCACGCGCCAAGGACGCTGAGCCCAGGAGCCTGCCAGGCTGACAGCGCGCCCCGCCCAGACGGTGTCCTCTTCTTGTCACTTTCTGTCATATAAGGAATCCCATTAAAGAAGGAAAAAAAAAAATCCTACATTGTGTATGCACCCACTGACCCCGCCCCAAATCACCAAAACTGCATCCAATTTGTCCCCTAAATGCCAAAGCAAAGCAAATTGATTGTAACCCGCGGACTGAGTTTAGAGACATTTCTTCAATCTCCCGTTGTGCCTTTCCAGGGACCAGTGCAGGGACAGGGGAGAAGGGGAGGGTTAAGTTAAATAAAGAAGATTATTTTTGTTTCCTGACTTTATCCAAGAGCAGTGCAATCGTTGGTCATTTCACCTCCAGGGGGAGCGAGGGAGGAGGGTCGGAGGAGCTGGAAGGGGCAGAGGCCCGAGGGCTTGGAGAATTGGAAGAGGAGCCAGGAGGGCGGCACGGTCTGTGTGCGGGAGAAAAACGCTGGGGCAGAGGGCAGGGTCCCGCCCGCCGACCAAGGGTGAGCTCGAGCGGGCAGGAGAGAGCCACCGAGGGACCTTCCGCTGCGTGGGGGTCAGGTTCCTCCAAGGGTCCCCCCCTCCAGTGTCCTCTCACCTGGGTCTGCCACCCTAGCAGGCATTGACTTGGCAGGGCCGGGTGGGGGCGCTTCCTTCCCAAGGGGGTGCCCCCCAACCTCCTCCCCTCCCCCCCAACCCCCGGGACCGTGCAGGCACCAGGGTTCCGTGCACCTATTTATATTTTTGAAAACTAAAGATTATGATAATTATAATGATAATAAAGACATTGGAAGAGAACTATTTCTTTTCTTTTCCCTTTTCTTTTTTCCACTTAAGGAGAGGCAACCATGATGTGGGGTCTACTGAAGGGGCTCTTAGGATGGTGGCAGTGCAGACACCCAGATGATCCCAAATTAGTGCAACTGCTGTCGGTCCAGAGCCGGGGACTGCCACATCTGCTGTGCTTCGTTTTCACTAGGGCACCGACGTGTGTGATGGATTATTTGCACGTGTGTGTCTGCGTGTGAATGTGGAGTATGAGCAGACCCGTGTGGTATGTCTGTACGTGTGTGCCTGGGTGTGCCTGTCACATGTGTGACCTGTGTCCATCAGAGGATATGTGTGTGTGCCAAACAACAGCTCGAATGCGACATCTGGTCACCTCGCACCGTTTGCTCATGCGGGAGGACTCAGCTGGTAGACTGAGTCCAAGAACAGAGGCAAAAACCAGGATTTATAAAGAGGGGAGAAAAAGCAAACTGCAGACAGCCTGGGAACAGGGAATCTTGCTTACACATCCCCAGGGGAAACTGGCTAGCCGGCTACAAGCACAAAGGCCTGGCGTTCTGCCCTTCAGCGGGCTGTGGGGCATCGATGGAAACCTTTTCCATTGTTTATGGGTCCCCTGAGGAACCTCGACAGCTGAGCGGGCACGCGGGGGCCAGGCAGTGCCCGTCCACCCACGCCTCCTCCTCGGACGCCGGCCCGTCGGGAGCTTGGCGTGCCGTCGTGTCTGCGAGTGCGTTCGCGTGCTGGAGCGTGCCGGACTGTGTGTGCCGGCACCTTTCCAGGTGTGGGTGAGCGCACAGCTGAGCGTGTGTCACGCGTGCCTCTAGCTCTGGAAAGAGCGGGAGGGCCACAGTGGCGGGTGCAGCGTGGTCCCAAGTGAGGGCCCGGCACTTAATTGATTATTTAGCTCATTAGCTGGTGGCACACCTGTCAGTGGTTTTCAAACCTAAGTGTGCATAAGAACCACACGGAGGGCTTGGCCATGACACCGTGCTCCGCCCCCTTCCCCCCTCCCCCCAGAACATCCAGTTCTAGCAAGTTCCCAACGGCAGGATGCTGTGGCCGAGGGAAGAACTGACAGAACCGGTGACCGGTGAGGGCGAGGCCTGCCCATGCCAGGCAGCAGGGCTGCTTTCCTGAGGCGGGCGGGTGGGGCAGGGGTGAGGCAGAGAGGGGTGGTCCCCGAGACCCCTGGCCTCCGAGACCCTCTGGGAGGCATGGCCTCTGTCTTCCAAGAGGCATCTCCCGCGCTTCGGCCGGGCTTCACGCAGACACCCCGAGAGGGCGTGGGGCTGGGGGTGACCCAGGCCAGGGCCCCAGACGCAAGGCCAGCCCCCGAGGCAGGGTGTGCCGTGGACAGGCAGGGCCAGAACCAGGGCGGCCGGAAGGGGCAGCCCACAGAGCCCCCTGCCCACCCGGCGGACTGACCCAGCCGACCTGGGGAGCTGGGATGGAGCCGCCCCCCACATGCCCGCCGGGCAGGGGCTGGGCCCTGAGACAGAGCAAGACACAGATACAGAGGAGGAGGGCTGGGGTTGGAGGAAGTGAGCCACAGCACCATTTATTGTCCAGAGAAAGTGCACACACCAGAGGGCCGCTCTCCACCCAGGGAAGAATGAGGAGAAAACGCAGGCTCTTTGGAACCGAGAGAGGAGGGAGAATGGGGAGCAGATTCCGCTGGAAGCCTAGCACTCCCTCCTCAGTGGCCGATCTGGGCCAGCAGCTTCGTGGAGAAGTTGGAGGGAGGAGGCAGGAGAGCCCCAAAGCCCAGCTCCAGGGGGCCCGGAGGCCGTCCCCTCCCCCAGGCCGAGGTTGGGGACAGCTGCAGCCACCATGCCCCGTCACACTGGGGCACAGCGTCCTCAGGGCAGGGAGCCCTCTGAAAGCCCACGAACCTCAAAGGTCCCAGAGGAAAGGCTGGGAGGATTCCGGGATGTGGGGAGCCTTGGGGTTTGTGCACCTGAGCAAAGGGAGGCATTGGATTCCGTCAGGTTTACAAAAATAGTGAAAAATTTTTTTTTAAGTTTAGAAGTATAAAAACAATACTAAAATTGCCCCACCCCACAAGGGAAAAGGAGCCACTCAATGAACACACAGCCCCGGGAGCGGGAGGGGACAGGCCCAGGCCCTAGCGCGGGCGGTAGCAGTAGACACCGTAGGAGGCGGCGTGCGGGTCTGGGAAGCCGAAGCTGCGGACGCCAGCCTCCGGGGGCCCACAGTGGGGACGAGGGTGGGCCACGGGGTAGCGGACGCTGCCATCTGCCAGCCAGCCAGCGTCGCAGCGGTCCAGCCCGCGGAACTTCCAGGCGGCAAAGAGCTGTCCCACCTTGGCGATCTGGGCGCCGTCTTCTCGGCAGGCCTCCGTGGCCTCGGCCAGGGTCAGCTTCTCGGGGTGCTCCAGGTAGTACACTTGCCCTGAGGGGAGCGGGCAGGCGTGGGTGCAGGGCAGTGCGGGGGGCGGCAGGGCCTGCAACAAGGCCAGCCCCAGCGACCTGACAGCCGTCTCAGCCCGGGGAGCTGTCCTGCTGTGGGCATCTGCGGTGGGCACTTCTGGGGACAATTCCAGGTCCTCACCCTGTCCCTGAGAGCGCCACCCACCTGCCACAGCAGGGCGGTCCCTCCAGTCGTGTCTGTGCTCACCCACACCCCTTGCCCACTTGCACGCTGGCGGGCACCCCACCTAGGCTGGGCCAGTCAGTCTGCCGCCCCTTCAGTCACTTACTGAGCACCTACTATGTGCCAGGCACTTTTCTAAGTGCTCAGAATACGGCACCGAGCCACGTTCTGCTTTTGCTTGTTTATCTGCCTATGAAACGGGCTGCTTGGCGAGGACAGACTGTGTTTTATTCGTCTGCGATGCCTCCGAGCCTAGTCGAGGCACTCAGAAAGTGTCTGATAAACCAACGACCGGCCTGAAGCAGCAGCCGCAAAGCCCTGGAAACTCAGACGGACGTTGCCCCAAGGCCCGCTGGTGCTCCAGGCCTCCAGGTCGGGGTGCCAGCAAGGCAGGCAGAAAGGTCCAGAAGCTCCCAGACGCTGCCCTCTCCCAGGTCCCCAGGGGCCACCAAACCCACGGGCTTGCACCCAGCCGTTCCACTCACCCCTGAGGGCCGCGGCGAAGCAGAACACGTCGTAGCGGTGCAGGCGGCGGTGGCGGGGGCCGTAGCTGCGCACGCCGGGCGCCAGGCCCAGGCCGCCGCAGGGCTGCCGCGGCAGCGTGATGGGGTACTGCACCGAGGCGTCCTGCAGCCAGCCCGCGTTGCACCAGTCCAGGCCCTCCTCCCAGGCCCGGAAGAGCTGCTCGAAGGAGGCCACCACCGCGTCCTGCTCCTCGCAGGCCTGCTGGGCCTCGTGGAAGTTCAGCCGGTAGCGCCCCCGGGGGGGCTGGTAGGGGAAGACCACACCTGGGAGAGAGGAAAGAGGAGCTTGGAGCGGTGGGCAGGGCACGGCTGGCTGGACACGTGCTCCCCCCAACACGCGTGTGCACGCTCACACACACGCTGTCCCTCAGGAATGCTCGGCACACCCCTGCTCTCCTGCCCACTACCAAGTCCAAGGCAGAGCCAGGACAGACGATTTTCAGGGCAAGAAAGGTGGTCACGGGCCCTTAAATACAGGAGGCTCGAGGTCAGGGAGGTCTGGTCCCTCCTGGTGGCCAGGGTCTAATAGGGGCCACAGGCTCCCTGCAAAGGTTACCATTCATGCTTGAAACTTTGCTATAATAAAAAGCGCTTTAAACATCCAAGATCCAGTCCCTTCCAAGTTAGATGAAGCCTTAAGAGTGGGGGTGACTCTGGCGGCCTGGGAAGGGACCCTGCTTGGCTGATGGTGTTTACCAAACTGCTTAGACTCTCCTCCCTGTGGCCAGGGACCTGAGAATGTATCGAGCCCCAGACTTCCCACCTCACTGGGGCAGGAAGCCGGGCCCTGGGCAGAGCCGGTTGAGGGGCAGAGAGGCGCTGCCAATCACCTGCCACCTCCGTGTGTGTTTGCAGGGGGTTATTTTCTGCCTGCGGCCACCCTGGCCCTAACCCTAACAGCCCCAGGAATGGGGTGGAGGCTCCCTGTTTCTCTAGGCCACCCCCGCAGACCCCAGACAAATGACTCTCGCAGGCTCTCTCCCGTCCCTCTGCCACCCCCAACTTCGGGAGCGAGGAATGTGGCCCCTCTGAGCCACCACCTGCGCCACTGGATTGGAGAGGCAGACACTGCGGGCAAAGACTGAGGGAACACAGTTTATCTTTGTCACCGCTGTGGGAGGGGAAGGAGGGGCTGTTAGTCCCCATTTTACACCTGAAGGGTCTGGAGCTCCAAGGGGCCACAGCTGGGGAACTAGGTTATTCTCCTTGCCCCCAGCTGCCCCCTTGTAGGTGCAGGTGTGAGAGGTACGGAGTCCCAGCCCCGACCCAGAGACAGAGAAGGTTAAAAAGCAACTTACAGACCTCCCACAGGGGCCCACACACAAGATCTGGCTTGCAGGGTCTGGTGGGTTTTGTTTTTTTTTTTTAAATAGGAGATGTTTACATGAAAATCCAGAGGTCTCACACAAAAAGATAAGCTTCTCCTGTCAAATCAGAAAATCTGGCGGTGCTGGGCCTGCCCTCTGGCGAGGCATCATCCGCAGGGCCTGGGCCCAGGTAGCCCAGGACCCCAGGGGCCCAGGGCTCGGCTGTGCACCCGGTCCTCACACTCCCGTCATCTCACACGGGCCTGCCCCATTCGTTGGTGTTGCTGTTAACCCTGCTAACTCTGCTCAAATCTCAACTCTGTCTCTGATAAGCTGTGGGGCAGCTCCCATTTCCCTCTCTCTGGATGGCATGTGAATGAGGAAGAGCAGAGGGGAGCAAATTCTGCAGGCTGACTGCCTGGGTTCAAACCCCAGCTGTGCCATTTGCAAGCTGTGTGACCTCAGGCGGGTTACTTGACCTCTCTGGCCCTCATTTTCCTCACCTATAAAAGGGAGGTGGTGATAACAGTAGCTTCTACGTGGGCTTGTTTTGAAAATTAAATCCAATTCTGTGTCTGAAGCACAAGGCCCGGGTGCTTCCGCAGGCCTCTCCCCTCTGCTGTCAGGTCCCGGCGTCACCCAGTCCCAGCCAGGGCCTCACCCCGAAGCTCCAGCTCCACCAGGCCACTCTGGTCCTCCAGCCCGTCAATGACCTCGCAGCGGTAGCGCCCGTAGTCCTCCAGCCGCGGGTCCCGGATCTCCAGCGAGACGTCCCGCTCCTCGTCCCGCCGCAGGTGCACCCGGCCTCGGTAGTCCCCGAAGGAGCGGTGCTTCGGCCCGATGGCCACCAGCACGTCCTGCTCGGGGGCCCCGTTCTCCAGCTGCTTCCACCACTTGACGCGCACGGGCCTCGGGGACGCCAGGGCCGGCTCGTGGCGGTAGCGGCAGGGCAGGGTCACGCTGGCCCCTCGGTAGGTGAACAGGGTCTCCTCGGGCGTCTCTACCACCAGCTTCACGCCGCTGAAGAGGCCTGGGGGGGGCAGGAGGGGTGCACATGGGGACCGACTGCAGGTGTCTGTACCCCCGCAGCGGCCGCCCCACGCCTGCACCCCCACCCACCTCCAGGCTCAGCTGCTACCGATTGCAAAAGCGGCCACCATGCTCCGCCCCTGCTGTAGCCACACGCCCCACAGTGTGACTTTGCATCTCCTTCCATCAGGAGGTGACGTTCATTTCCCTGCCCCCCTGAATCTGTGCTGGCCTTGCCACTTGCACTGCCCGCACGAATGCAGTGGAAATGACCGTCTTTGTGCCGCTTCTGAGCCTAGGTCCCAGGAGGCCTTGCTGCTTCCACTCCCCCCTTAGGACCTTGCCAGCCACATGAGCACATGCCTGGCTCGCCTGCTGGAGCACGAGGGACCACAGGGGACAGAGGCCATCCTAGAGCACCCCGGCCCCAGCTGACCTGCCAACCCGCGACAGGCGCATCTGCGAGACCAGGGGAAATGCAGCTCACTCCGAATGCTTGGCCCCCAGAGCATGAGCGAAGTAAGTGGCTGTTATCTTCGGCCACTAAGTTTTGGGGTGGTTTGTTCTGCATCAGAAGCTAACTGCTATGGCAGGCAAGAAGAGCCCCTCCACGTGAGGTGGGTGGCGAGGACGCGTGGCCCTGGCTCAGGTCCCCCAGTCTCCTTCCCTACCACACCGGCCACAGGGGAGCACAGCCTCAAGTCCAGCTGTCCACCATGACTCTTGCCAAATGCCGAGCAACCCTGGTGAGCTAAGGCCAGAGCTTCCAGAGGAGACTGTACTCGGGGCTCAGAGTTACAAATAAACACCGAATCAGACATGCAAAGAAAGAATCAATTTACGAGCTAAGTCTATTTCATCTCTAACTTGGGACCCCCTATAGGGACCTGCCGATCTCATTCTCTTGGGTCTGGACTTCAAGACTTGCTTGAGGTGCACAAGGTGGGGGCAGGGGGTAGCCTGAGGGGTCAGCAGGAGTTAAACAGGGAGGTTGCCTGTAGAGGATCTCGAGCTGAAAAAGAGCTGTACCCAACGGGCCCGATTCCCTAGTTCAAAGTGTGGCCCCTGGGCCAGCAGCAGCATCATGAGGAACTTGCTAGAAATGCATATTCCCGGGCCTTACTGAATCAGGAACTCTGGGGTGGGGCCAGTGATTGGTGTTTTAAAAGCCTTCTTCCAAGGAACTCTGAAGCTCGCTCAACTTGGAGCAGCCCTGCTGTGGAGAGGCAGTAGGGACAGAGGTTTGGGACCTCGGGCAGAGGCAGGCACTCCAGGCATGCATCTTGGCTCCACCTTTTCCCAGCGTGTAATCTAGGAAGGTCGAGCCTCAGCTTCCTCCTATGAAGCATGGGCCAGTGATGGTACCTACGGAGGGCTGTGACAAGGTCAAATCAGACAAGGCAGGACACCTGGGACACAGAAAGTGCCCAATAGGTATGAGTCCGGACTGTCACGCAGCAGTGACTTCCTTTTGTTTTCCCCAACCCTGTGTCTAAAGCTGTAACTTGAATAAAATGAAAATGTACAGCCACACGACAAAACCTTAGTACCGCCGTATGACAAAATACTATACTGTCATGTAAAATAACCCGGCATGTGTATATTCACTCATTTACTTAGAAAAAGGTTTGTATTCTATGGGGTAAGAAGGGAGTTTACAAAACCATGTGTATAGCATGAGCCGATTTTTTTTTTTTAATCAAGAAAGTTTTCTTAATTATGTATGAAAGGTTAGAAGGATATACAGGTTGAATATCCCTTATCTGAAATGGTTAGGATCAGAAGTGTTTCACATTTCAGATTTTTTTCAGATTTTGGAATATGTGCATTATACTTATCCACTCAGCATCTCTAATCCAGAAATCTGAAATCTGAAATTCTCCAATGAGCACTTCCTTTAAGCACCATGTTGGCGCCTAAAAAGTTTCAGATTTTGGATCTTTGGATTTGGGATGTTTAACCCGTACCTAACAAGTTAGCAGGCACTCGTTCCTCGGGGCAAGGGGATTATCTGTGATTTGCTGGCATATAGTCAGAGGCTAAAGGGAAAGAGGAAAATGAACCATTAGCCTGGTGGTCTGATAGAATCATGGGTTTGGAATTGTGGGGAAGCTTAAGTTTTTAAATTTCCTAGAATCTCATTAAAGTCATGCTTGCACAATAAAATAAATTCTGGAGAATAAGAGTATGGTAGGCTAAATAATGTTCTCCCAAAATATCCAGGTCCTAATCCCTGGAACCTGGGACTGTTACCTTCTATGCCAAAATGGACTTTGTGGGTGTGATTAAATTAAGGATCTTGTGATGGGGAGAGTATCCTGGATTTTCCAGCTGGGTCCTAAATGCAAGCACAGGTACCTCCACAGAGGGAGGCAGAGGGAGATTTGACTACAAAAGAGGCGAAGGCCATGTGACCACAGAGGCAGAGATTGGGGTGATGTGGCCACAAGCCAAGGAATGCTGGCAACCACCTGAAACCAGAAAAGGCAGGGCAAGGGCAGAGTCCTCCCAGGGAGCACAGTCCTACAAACACCTTGATTTCTACCTGGGCAAAGTGACTCTGGACTTCTGGCGTCCAGAACTGTGAGCGCACACGTTTCTGTTTCAAGTCAGAGAGTTTCTGGCAGTTCTTACAGCAGCCCTGGGAGACTAATAACAAGTGGGGAGATTCCTCTGCAGGCACAGCCACCTACCCAAAGGGACAGGGCAGGGTGACAGACACCCAGCCCTGCCTCGTGGCTCATGTCTCATCTGCAGGCCAGGCTGGGAGCTCCTCGTGGCAGGGGCTGGGTACTATTGACCTTTTAATTCCTTCCACAAACAAGCCTCAGCTTGTCTTCTTAATAACTGTGGGGCAAGGGCAACTGGCTCAACTCTCTGAGCCTCAGTTTCCTCATCTGCGAGATGGGATCATAGCAGTATCCACCTCTAGGAGTGCAAGAGCAGCCAGCATCAGTTCCACCTGATCTGCAGCCACACTGCCTGGCTGTTAAACACTTGCATTCTCACCCTTGCCCACAGCAGCGTTTTTGTAAGGATTATATGCGATAGCATATATGCAAGGCGTCTAGGAGCCTGGCTCACCCGTACCAGGTGCACAATAGCTGCTAATGGAAAAGCCCTTCCCCACGGCCACACTGCTAGTAAGAGGCAGAATTATAAGGTTCAAATTCATGTCTCTTTGACCCCAAATCCCCTTTCCACTGGGGAGACCAGGGGAGATCACATTTAAGCTGGATCTTAAAAAAATTGGCAGGACTTTGGGGGAAGTATAAAAAAAACCTAAGTGAATCTGGCTCCATGTCCAAGGGGCTGGCGAACAGGATACCTAAACCACCTCTTCCTCTCATCTTAGAGCACGGCCGGGCCACTGCGAGGGCCCAGATAGGAAAGGGGCTGCCACACCGTGCCCCAGCCCTCATCTCAGCCTGGAACCTGCATGTCACAGCAGGAACCGGGGGAGGTTTTGATCACCCAGGGCAGCAAAGAGCCACGCCCAGGAGGCCGCCCACCTTCGCCGTGGCCGTTGTTGCTGGGGTTCCGGCCGTTGGAGTAGTAGAAGCCGTTGTAGAAGGGCAGCCCGGAGACGCCGGGCAGCAGGAGCACCAGGACCGGGAGCAGCAGGCCCATCGCGTCATGCAGAGCCGCAGCGCCAGGGCGTCCCGACGAGGCTGGGCCCCAGGGCCAACTGCGGAGAGGAAGAAAACACGGCAGTCAGAGAAGCCCGGCTGCGGGGGGCCCGGACCCGTGTTCCAGCATCCGCTGGCCCGATTGCTCAAAGGCTCCCTGAGGAGCACCGTCCCCGTGCCAGGCAGTGTCCCCAGAGCCAAGAAGACAGCAGTGACAAGCCAAATAGGTTCCTGCCCAAGGGGCTGCACCCCCAGGCAGTTGGGCACCGAGCACAGGCTCAGACCGTAAGAGGCGTTACTAGGCAGCAAAAGACTACGGAGGAAATTAAACAGGACGGTAAGACGGTGTCAACAGTTTTCAAGCCACGGTTTGAAGTTCAAAGGCTGTGAGCAGCATTTTTTAATGAAACCAAGTAGACTAGACCAGAATAGAAAACGTCAGGGCGCCTTGCATGTTTAGTGACCAGAAGTCCCGCACTGTGAAATCTTTGTTTCAGTCCAGAAATGTCTGTCGGAGGTGAGGTAGGGGGTCACAATGTGAAATTTCTTTCTTACTCTGGGTCAAGGTCAAAAAGAATTTTTAACACCCTGCTAGAGCTAGAGTCCTTCTGGGGGTGCTTATTCCTGTTTGGGTGGATACTCAAAATAGGCAGCTGACCCATGGACTGCAGTTTGCTGATTTTTTAAAACTCTGGTATTGGCCGGGCGAGGTGGCTCACACCGGTAATCCTAGCACTCTGGGAGGCCAAGGTGGGCGGATTGCTCAAGGTCAGGAGTTCGAAACCAGCCTGAGCAAGAGTGAGACGCCATCTCTACTATATAGAGAAATTAATTGGCCAACTAATATATATATATAGAAAAAATTAGCCGGGCATGGTGGCACATGCCTGTAGTCCCAGCTACTCAGGAGCCTGAGGCAGGAGGATCGCTTGAGCCCAGGAGTTTGAGGTTGCTGTGAGCTAGGCTGACACCACGGCACTCACTCTAGCCTGGGCAACAAAGAAAGACTCTGTCTCAAAAAAATAAAATAAAACAAAATAAAATATAAAATAAAACTATGGTATTAAATATTATGTCTTGAATACTAAGATTTTTGTCAAACCCCCTTCCTCCTCCACCTAAATTTCACACCCAAAGCCAGTGCCTCGTCCATCTCGCCCTAGTCCCCTCTCCCCTGCCGTGGGCTGAGCGCTCTTAACACTCAAAAGACCAAGTCACTCCTGGCAGGAGCTCGGTCCAGGGCAGGGCAGAGTCACCGGCCGGTAGTCACGGTGCTGTGTGGTGAGCACGAAGCTGGGGCACAGAAAAGGAGCGTGGGCACGAGACTGAAGGCACGGGCGCTCACCAGGTGGAAGGGGACCGACAGGTTTCCCCAGCGGAGACACAGCTACAGCAAAGGTGTAAGGCCAGCAAGAGCACACGGGGCTGGGTGCGTGCTGGATGTCCTCCATTCGTCCCCCCAAACCCCAGGTCCAGTGTCTGCCCTTCTCTGCTGTGCATTGATCCCTGTGGGGCACTTGTCCTGGTCCCCCTGGTCCTCTGGCTTCTAGCCAGCTTCAGCCAACCACAGAAGGTGGACAGGGTATCTCCTCCCCGCTGCCCGCCCTCCGGTGCTCTGCCACAGCTGGTGCTTGTCTCTGCGTCCCGAACCTCCTTGCTCGGTCCCTGCACCCTCCTCTCCAGAAGTCACCCTTTCATTAAAGTCTCTTTATTGGAACCATCTGGTTCCAATTCTGCTTCCTGCCAAGACCCCAACTGGTCTGGGGGAGAGGAGGTGACTGGGTCACCAGGGCTGGTGATTGGAGGCCTTGAGTGTCAGGCCCAGAAGCCTGTCCCTTGTCCCAAAGGTCCTGGGGTGCCAATGATGGCTCTAAGCAGAGAAGTCACAGGATCGGACTCACACCTTAGAAACATCCCTCCGGGGCCTGGGGGTAGCAAGACCACAGTGACAGCAGGCATTTGCAAATATAACTAAGATTATCATGTAAGGGCATGGAAGAATGCTTAGGGTGTAATTTAAAATAGACAAAGGAGAAAACACAATTGCCACTCGGCTAGGATGGCAAATTTGTGGTCTTACAAAAGCCCGTGTGCAGGATCCAGGAGGGGAGGGAACCCTGCAAAGAAAGAGGGAGGGAAGGAAGCAAGGAAGGAGCGAGAAAGAAAAACGAAACACTGCCTGTAGGGGTGATGGGCTATGGAGGAAAACGGTCTTGTTTCCAGAACAGTTAGGAGCTGTTGCTGGAGAGGAGGGAGTGGCCGTGGAGGAAGCTGAGAGGTAGAACCCACCGTTCTCTTGGACGCCTTTGCAGAAATCCTGCGGCCCCACCTGCCTCTGTGCCATGCCCTGCAGCCGGGACACAACCCCCTCTGAAGCCTCACTCCTTGTCCAAGAAGCATTCCCCTCCTGACACCCACAGGGCCTCTTGGTGACGTGGACCCAGGCAGCCCAAGCACAAGTGGCAACCTGGTATAGAGTTTGGGAACTGGAGGGTCTGGGTTCAAATCTCGTCTGTGTGACTCTGTGCAAGTTTCCTCGGTTGTGAAACGTTGATTGCAAAGCCCACCCTGGCATATTTGTCCCCAGCATATCCTAGTTCTCTCCTGTAATAGTAGAGTTCTGTAGGTGCATGGTGAAGGCTGTATTTCCAACCCCCCTTGCAGCTAGAAAAGCCATGTGACTCCGTCCTGGCCAAAGGCAGCGAGCAGCAGTAATCACGAACCATGTCCAGGCCTTGCGGTTAAAACAAGTGAGGGTGCCCTTCCCTGGCATTCTTCCCCCAGCCTGCCGGCAACCACTATACCAGCTTAGACTCCGAGATGGGAACCATGCGTTGAATGGCAGAACTTCCCCGCAGCCCTGGGCCTCCTCCACAGCACTGTCCCACGAGAAAGAAACATAGTCCTATCGTATTTAAGTCACCCCATTTTGAGCCTCTTTTGAAAATAGCTTAGCCTCAGTTGGCCTAACAAATACACTCACTTCACAGGGTTGCCATGATCAACACAAAAGTATGAACGACTGACTTTAATGAACATTTACTGCCTCATTGGATCCTTACCACAAGCCCCAGAGCTGGGACCTATGCGTATCCCCATTTTACAGATGGGAAAACCAAGGCACAGAGGAATAAGTAATCTGCTTAAGGTCATTCAGCAAGGAAGTGGCAGAGCTAGGACTTGAACCCATTCCAGCTCCAAAGCCTGGACCCACAGTGCCAAGTCCAGGGAGGTGACTGTGTGGAGCACACAGCTCAGTGCCCGGCACAGAGCAAATCCTTGTAGGAGTCAGTTTCCCTTCCCTTCCTTCTGGCTCCACGTTTGGAACCAGAAGTTTGGAGGGAAGTGGAACGAGGACTTGTCGATGTTGATGTGGAGCTGGATGTCCTAGAGTCTGCCTCGTCCCTGGGCACCCGGAGCCTCCTTGAGTGGCAGGGCACCCAGCCTCTGCCTGCAATGTTCCCAGCCTCTTACGGCAGCTCCTCTGACACAAATGCTCCCCAGTGAGAAAGGGCTTTCTGGGAATGAACCTATGCAGCCATTTCTGCCACGCAGTGACATCTGTATCCCTGGGGGCGGAAATGTGCATTTTTGCAAAATCATGCATTAAAAAAATAACAAGGTTGGGGGAAATGAAGTTAGGGCAGACTACTCAAAACATATGCGACTTTGTAATCAGACCACTAACAAAACAAGAACAATCCTAACAGAAAACACCAGCACGGTTAACTCTCCACTGACGTCTGCGCCCGGTGCCTCTCTCAGCCCTCTGCAGCCCTCACCACTGGAAAAGGGCCTCCTCCTTAGAGAGGTGAGTCCTTGGGGCATCTGATTCCCATAGAAACCAGATTTGCCAAAACTAAAAGTCTGACCCCAGGTGAAATCATCTTCTTCAACCAATTTTTTTAACACAAGGATATGCCTTTGCAATGTCCTCATCCTTTTAACACAAGGATATGCCTTTGCAATGTTTCCTAAAATTTTTTTTGAGATAGATTCTCACTCTGTTGCCTGGGCTAGGGTGCCGTGGCATCAACCTAACTCACAGCAACCTCAAACTCCTGGGCTCAAGCGATCCTCCGGCCTCAGCCTCCCGAGTAGCTGGGACTACAGGCATGCACCACCATGCCCCGCTAATTTTTTCTATATATATTTTTAGTTGTCCGACTAATTTCTTTCTATTTTTAGTAGAGACAGGGTCTTGCTCTTGCTCAGACTGGTCTTGAACTCCTGACCTTAAGCGATCCTCCCACCTCAGCCTCCCAGAGTGCTAGGATTACAGGCGTGAGCCACAGCACCTGCCAGACTTATCAGAAAATTTTATGTTAAATTATCTTAAGCAGCTAAACCAGCCAGGCAGGCACGTATTCCTTCCTCACCAAGTCTATCATGTCCTAGAGATGGGATGGTGAAGCTTGGACGCTGAGAGTTTGGAGAGTCGGGGTAGGAAGGGATGCTGCATTATCCAAATCTATTTAGTTCCCGAGTTTCGGACAGTGAATGGCAAGGGTTTGGATAAAGAGGGACAACTGTATGAACGCTACAGAAAGGCACTTTCTGTGGGACTGCCAGCATTTATCTGCAGGAATTCACGCATGGCTAAAGCTCGCTCACTAATTGTGAGAAACACAATTCACGCACTGGGGACGTGACTGCTGAGCCCATGCGTTTCCAAACGCTGTTCCCCCACGGATGAGGCGAGGCCCAGTTCAGAGACATGCACCGAGGCGGAAGACGCTGTGGCACCTTCCGGTGTCCTCCAGTGAGCTCTGTCCTCCAGAGCCGTGGAGCGTGAGTCTCAGACGTGCCCCTCCCCAGCCTGAGTGACACCGGCACACGCTTACAACCTCCAGCTTGGCACCACACTCGCTCCCTGGCGTTTAAGGGGCTCCCCCGTCTAGCCGCTCCCACGATCCTCCCAAGAGCCCCTGGTGGTTAGCAAGGAGGATTTTCCCCCTCCCCATTTAATCCACAAGTAAACAGAGGCAAGGGGACAGGAAGCAACTATCCAAAGGTCACATGCCAGGAGAGGGTAGAGCCAGGACTCTGCTGAACTCTTTTCAGCCAATCTCCCTAACAGTCTGTCATATTTAAAGACTGCCTGGCAGTTGTCAACGCACTTGCACCAACACAATTGCCTGTGGGCCTCCCAGGGTCAGAATTATTACCCTCATTGTACAGACAGGGAAATTGAGGTTCAGAAATGCTAAGAGGCTTGCCTAAGGTTACCCAGTCAGATAAAGGAGCTGGGACTTGACCCTCTTCATCCAGCAAATAATTTCCATGCATCTACCATGTGCTCTGGCGCTGGGGACGCACAACCGAAGTCCTCGTGGAGTTTATGTTCTAGGGAGAGACAGACGACGAACATGACGCGTGGTATGCCGAGGTGAGAGTGATGCATGTGATAGAGAAACATGAAGCAGGGGAGGGGGTGCTCCTCCCAACGGGGTGGATCAGAAAGGCCCCCAAGAAGGGGCTATTCCATGAAGGCACGAGCCTTGAAGATGCAGGAGGGTGAGCTTCCAGGGAGCTTCCAGCACGCGCACAGGCTTTTGGCAGGAACGGCTCGGAGGACAGCGAGGCTGGAGCCTGGGGAGTGCGAGGGAGGGCGGCAGGATATGATGTCCAAGGAGTAACCAGAGGCCCCTGATGTAGCACCTTGGACGTTCTGCTGAGAAAGGAAGACACTGAAGGGTGTCAGCAGAGGAGAGGCATGAATCTGATTCACACTCTACAAGGACCATTCTGGATGTCTTCTGACCTCCTATCAAATGCATATCCTTATCCTGGCTCCTCCTTCCCACGCTAAAACTCCTACCGAGTTCTCCCCATCACTCCGGCCCCTCTCCCACCCGGGTACCCAACTTCACTTACTCTCCAGTTTATTAACATTGCCTCAAATGGAAGGGTGCGACCTGGTCCCCACATCTCCTTGCTGGATGCTAGCCGAGCAGTAACGCGACCTTACAGTGGCGAGGATGCCAAGAAAAACAAAAGGCATTAGGGAAAAAAGATCAGCCCTATGTCCAAGAGCCACGACCCAGGAGGAAGTGGCCCTCCTTTTCCAGCACCCTTTGAGAGGGGAGCAGCCCACAGAGCCCGAGGTTTCAGGTTCGACTCGCTGCTGAGTTTGGATCAAAGCTCTGCCACCTGCTAGCTACGTGATCCTGGGTGAGTCATTCTACCTCTCTGAACAGAAGGTTCCCTCTTTCCAGAGAAGACTGAAGGGGAAGCTGAGGACAAGGACAAGCCTGAATGCTAAGGCTCATGCACGAAGCAGAGTCCGGGTGGGAGGCGGCTGTGGCAACTGCCACTGAGTTGCTGCCCTGTCCCAGACACAGCCCTGACCACTACCACCGAGGGGTGGGGTGGACAGCCTCTGCTCCCCTGCCTGGGCCACCCAGCTGCCAGCCCCTCGGGACTACAGAGGTGCCACCAGCTGGAAGGCCCAAGACCAAGTCCAGCCCAGTTCCCTCAGCAGTGGGTGGCTCCCCACATCAGCTGGAGCCTTGCTGGGTGCCCAGACCTGGGCTCAGAATTAGAGCTGGACACAGCTGCGTCCTACTGAGTGACTTTGGGCAAGTTACTCAACCTCTCTGTGCATCCATTTCCTCATCTGTAAAAAAAGGAAACAACTAGCTCCTCGCTAAAGGGCTGTGGTGAGGATGTTATGAGATGAATTATATCCAGTCTCTGACACATAACAGGTGCTCAATAAACAGCAGCTGATATGTTATAGGCAGAAGAACACAGTGGCAAAGATTCCCGGCTCTAGAGTCAGACTGGCCACCTGGATTCAGTTCTGGCTCCGTCCACCTACTAACAAGTCTGCCATTGGGCGAGTCACTGAACCTCTCTGGGCCTCAGTTTCTCCATCTGTAAAATGGGGGTCACGACAATACCAACCAGAAAGGATTTTTGTGAAGGTTAAGGGGGGGAATATCTGCGCAGCTGCAGAATACTGCCTGGTAGGGAGCAAACCCTCAAAAATATTACTCCTCACTATCATCGTTCTTGTTGGCCGTTTACAGAGTGAAGTCTCCCATCACCTCAGTGCCTCTTTCTCCTCTCCCACTGCCCAGGAGAGAAAGCAGCCAGCCTTGCCTTGTCTTCTCAGTTGGGGGAAACTGAGGCCAGGGGCGTGGGGGTGAGCGAGCCACCCAAGGCTTTACCTTTGGCAAATATCTCGAACTTAGAGAAAATCCATGTCTCCTGACAGCCAACCCTTTGCTTTTCCCAAGCCCACGTGCCTCCGGACCCCTCCGCAGCCGAGCAGTAAGCGGTGAGCCGAGCCTTGGCTCATGGGAGCCTCACAAGTTCACGTTCTCGCTGGGCCACCCTGTGTACCGGTCGCCGACCGTCCGCAGAGAGCAGCACTGCCCCCCAGGCCAGCACTCCGGGTCACCACCAGCTCGGCTCCCGGAGGAATTTGACATCAGTGCCCCTGTTTGGACAGGGCTTTCGAGGGGCCTTTGAAACCCGTGCCCCCGGAAAGCCGGAGGCGGGGGTGTTTCCTACCAGCTTTCCCGCCGGGCAGAGTCGTGGGAGAGGGGCGGGGGCGGCTAGGGGCCCCCCCAGTAGCCGCCCCCGCTGCTGGCTCCCAGGGTCCGCGCCGGCCCCTGCGGTCCAGACAGGGCCACAGGCTGCCTGTGGCCACTGGGCGAGCTGGCGGCAGGCTGGGACCAAGCGCCCCGCGCTGACTCCTTCCCGGCTGCTCCCTGGGCTAGATTCCTGCCAGAGCGAGCCACCTCCCCCCAGGGCTCTACCCGCGCCCTCCGGGCCCCTTCTGGCCTCGGCGACCCCGTGGGGGGGCCCTGTGAACCGAGGCCTGCAGCCGACGGGCATCCCCTGCGTTTGCCCCGGGGCGGCCAGAGCCGCTCGTCTGCCCGCCTGGCGCCTCGCAGGTTGTCCCAGCCCCTCCCGGGGACCGCAGCCCGAGCACCCGACAGATGCCCCCCGCAGAGCCTGGCGGCGGGACCAGGACAGGATCAGACAGGAAGGGGCCCAGCGGCCCCGGCGGGAGGGGGGCAGGACCCCGGCGGGAGGAGGGCAGGACCGCGGCGGGAGGAGGGCAGGACCCTGGCGGGAGGGGAGCAGGACCCAGCGGGAGGGGGGCAGGACCCAGTGGGAGGAGGGCAGGACCGAGGCGGGAGGAAGGCAGGACCCCAGCGGGAGGGGGGCAGGACCCCAGCGGGAGGGGGGCAGGACCCAGTGGGAGGAGGGCAGGACCGAGGAGGGAGGAAGGCAGGACCGAGGGGGGCAGGACCCCGGCGGGAGGGGGGCAGGACCCCAGCGGGAGGGGGGCAGGACCCCAGCGGGAGGGGGGCAGGACACTGGCGGTGGTCTCGGGCGCCACGGGGTGCCCTCAGGTTTTGCTCCGCGAGGGCTGCACGGGCGAGCCTGCATCCGGAGCAGCAGCGCCAGCGATCTCAGCCCAGCTCTGCCGCAGCAGTGCCCGGCGCACCCCTCCTGCCCTGCCCCCACCTGCCCCTGCCCCCACCTGCCCCTGCCCCCTCCTGCCCCTGCCCCCTCCTGCCCCTGCCCCCACCTGCCCCTGCCCCCACCTGCCCCTGCCCCCTCCTGCCCCTGCCCCCTCCTGCCCTGCCCCCACCTGCCCCTGCCCCCACCTGCCCCTGCCCCCTCCTGCCCGGTGCGCGGGGCCGGCAGGAGACCCAGAGCAGGGAGGGAGGAGCTGGGCCGGCACAGGGCCCAGGAGCCCAGCGACCCCTGAGCCACGTACCGTCCCCGGCAGCTCCTCGACGGCTGGAGCGCTCCGCGCCGGCCGCCCCCGGGCCAGGCAGCGGCGGACTGGGGACCGGGAATGGCCTGGGAGGAGGCAGCGGCGTGCGAGCCCCCGCGCTCCCGCCCGCCTGCCCCTTAAAGGAACACGCGCCCCTTTCCCTCCCGAGGCCTGGGCCCCGAGGGAGGAGTCGCTGCTGACTGGGGCGTGTCCCCGCCCTCGGCTGGGGACCACCCCACACAGCAGAGGGGCTGGCCACACGGTGAAAGGAGTGTCTAGGAGTCCGTGTCTTGCAGGCGAAGGCGAGTGGGGGTGGAAGAGGATCCCCTTAGAAAACCTGGTTTACCAAAATCCAAAATCGGTGGAACTAAGCAGGGGAGCCCCTCCAGCACTCTGCGAGTGGGCTGTGGCCGCCCCCACCTCTGGGAGAGGGGAGTTCTGTATGCCCTTCCCTTCCCCGCCACAGAAGGCAAGGGGTGCTGACCTCCTGCCCCCGAGTCTGGCCAACATGCAGTCTCGGTGTCAGGCAGATAGTAGGTGAATGAGTGGCCCTGGCCCGCAGGGAAGGCACAGGATGGGATGCTCCCAGCAGCCTGCGGGGCAATCAGGCTTCTGACCGGTCCTCAGACCCGGTGGGCCCCCTTAGGGATCCTGACATCTATCAGCAGGCACAGCCATCCCGGGCCACCTCTCAGGATGCCGCTGTTTGTACAGGGTGTTTTCTTTCCCGTCCAGGCCAACGGGGGCCCTGGCCTGGATGGCCCTGTTGTTTTCTCAGCAGAAAAAACTAAGGAGATCTTTCAGCATCGGCTGGGAGAAGGGTCATGGAGCCACGGAGCCCAGAGCCTCTTCCTAAACACGCCTCACGACGGCCCCCGGCAGAACGTGTGTCTATTACACGCAACCTGGGGCAACCAGAGCACACGGACCGTGGGGACAGGTAACTGCGCCTAAAAGGGACGCCAGGCCTGATGGGCAAAGGGAGATAATAGAGAAGGCACCACTGCAGGGAAGAGACATGTCTGACCACTGAGTGCAAGATAGATTGGGGGAAAATAAACAGGACACAAGTGCCAGTTAGAACACTCTTGCAAGCTTCTCTGCAGATGACAGCGTGAGTTTATGAGGCCTCTGATGGGCCAGGCTTTGCTCAGTGCCACTGTGCATCGTCCTTTAGTCCCAACAAGGCCATAGTCGGTTTCCATTTTACAGATGAAGTGAGGCCCAGAGAGGTTAAGCAAATTGCCCGTCACTCAGAGCCAGGATTTGAACCCAGGTTGTCTGACTTGAGGCGTTGAGCTCCTATTCACTCCACCACGTCTACATGAGGACAGGGGAGGTAGGGTGAGCAGGTCCCAGCGCTGACAGCCACAGGGGTAGGGAGAGGGGTGGACAGCAGGGAGGGTCAGTTAGGCAGGTGGAATCTCAACGCTGGCTCTCTGGACCGCAGTCAAGAAGAAAAAAGTAAATTTGCGGAGGTGATGGTAGTAAGCTGTACACTTGGACCGGCTCAAGCCGGGGAGCCCAGGCCAAAGGGGGTCAGGAGTGAGGGGTCCAGGGTCCCAGGAGAGGGAACCTCAGAAGGCTGTGGCCAACCCATCCAAGGCTACAAAGATAAGAAGGGACTGAGAGGTGGCCTAGGCAAGTCCAGAGTCACCTTGGGTGTCCTGGGCCAGGTGGGGACCTGGTGACCACTGTTCACCAGCCTGCACAGCCAGTCAGCCAATGAGACTGGCCCACAGGAAACACTCAATGCGTGAACCTGGGCCAGTTGGCAGAGGAGAATGAAACTCACGCTTTCACCTGCTGCAAGCAGGACTCCTGGGTCCGAGCAAGGCTCAGACTACAGTTAGTTACTGGGGGGCAGAAACATCCCAGTGCAGAGGTGCCAGGAAAGATGCTTCTCTCCCTGTCTGCTAGTGGCCAGCGGAGACCAGAACAGGGGCTAGGAGTAGGAAATGCCCCCAGGAGGGAGTCCGGAGGCCAGCAACCACCCAGAAAGACTTCCCTCCAAACCCGATCCACACAGCTCCACAGAGCTCAGAAATAGGGAGGAGTGGGCCAAGGGACCCCCTGGGGTGAGAAGTCCCACATCCCCAGTCCCTACAAAGACCACCGCCTGGGCCTTTGATTTTGTCCCTGCCCAGCCCAGAAGCCCTGGCAATGGCAGGTCTCAGGAAGGAGCGACTTCCAGACTGATTCCCTGGTGTGGCTCCAGCAAAGCCACGCCCTCCCCTGTGCAGCCACGCGGCCGACCTCCTGCCGCCCAGGGAAATTCAGCTTGGAAACAGGGTGGTTTCCCACACCCCTTTCCCAACTAGGCAGTCCCTCCTGTGTGCCAATCTTCTTCCCAAAGCGCCAGGGGAAGGCCAGTGCCCTGCTCTGCCCCCCGCCCCACCCATGCCAGCCACTTCTTGATGGGGAGGGCAGGGGCGGAACCCCTGGAGCTTCCCTCCAGCCCTGGAGTGCACACGCCAGTGGCCAGTGGCCTCGTGCCCACTTGGCAGAGCCCTGGCCCCACCTCCCACCCCCCCTCCACCCTACCCCAGGACCTCCCGCAGCTCTGAAGGCAGCCAGGTTCACTGAGCTTCTAATGGTTTCTCCAGCCCACCACTCCAGCTGCAGACAAAATGGAAATTGCCAAAGGAGAAAACCAGCAGTCCCAGCCTGGCCCGTCTTCCTGGCGGGACGGGAACACAGGCATTCCTGGAGACAGCCACTGTGCCAGGCACCCGCCAGGCCCCTGCCCGGGGAAGCAGCTGGGGCCCCAGGACAAGATAGTTGAGATAGTCGTGGGAGTGGTGGACGGAGGGGAGGAGGTACAGCCAGGCTTCGAGGACCCCCGCCCCCAGTCTCCGTCCTTCTGCTGTCAGGCTGCCAGAAGCAGGGCCAGTGACACAAAGAATGCCAGGCTCAGGGAGGGCTGGGGGTGGGGGAACAGCACCCCTGCATCCCATTTGCACGCGGCAATGACGAAGCGCAGCAGGAGTTCCAGTGAATATAAATATATTTGGGAGCTGCCTGTGCACTGGGGGGTGAGAGCCGGCACGGAGCCCCGCGCCACCCCGCCTGCCCCTCCTCCCTGACCTGGCTCCTGCGTCTCTCCACGGACCCACCTGCCCCTCTCCAGGACGAGGGTCAAGAGAGGTCTCCAGGGAGAGAAGGGGAAGTGTCTGGGGGACCAGGTGGCAGTGGCCGGAGTGGCAGCATCCTGGCTGTCATCTCCAGCCTGGCGCCTTGGGCCTTCCTCCTGGGGGTGGGAGCGTGCATGGGAGAGGGGGCTGGGCAGGACACAGAGGCACTTCTAGACTCAACCCAGGGCCTGGACTCGGGGGTCTGCAGGGTGCAGGGACCCCACGTGCCCTACTTCCCCCTTTCCCGTCCACCCCAGACCTACTCGACTCCTGCAGTGCAGAAGAGAAAGGGACATGTGAGGGCTGGTGGCAGGGGCAGGGGGAGGGGAGGACGGGGGAGGGAGGGGGAGGGGTGACGGCCTAGTGGAGCTGAAAGCCTCTCCTCCCTGCCCCCAGCCCCAGTTACAATCAGGCAGGGCCACGGGGGCAGCAGGCTCACAGAAGGCAGGAGGACCAGGGAGGGGCAGGTGGCCTCGGTGGCTCTTCTGGCCACTTGGGCCAGGCCTGCCACTAACAGCCCAGCAGCTCCAGGCGCAGGGTGATGCGGTTGTGCCAGGCTACGGGCAGGATGCGCACCGAGCGGGCCAGGACGGGCGTGTCGAACACGTTCTTCTTGTGGGAGTTGTTGTCCGAGTTGCCGGGGAAGATCTAGAAGCAGAGGCGGTGTCAGGAGGGCCCCGGCCAGTCCCCCACCCTCAGAGGGCCAGGCCGGCCTCCCGGGGAAGCGGGGAGGCAGCGGCGAGGGGAGGGCAGCTGCCACACGCCCACCTTGCTCTTGCCCGTCCTGGAGTCCTCGACCTCAGTCCACGTCCTGCCGTCATTACTGTAGGCCACCTTGTAGGATGCCACATACTGGATGCTGCCAAAGTCACGGGCCCCCTGGGTGATGACACCCGTCACCTCCTTCTGGGAGCCCAGGTCGACCTACAGAAGAAAGCAACGTTTGCCTTGCTTGAACCATCTCCAGGAAGGTGGAAAGAGGCAGACAGCTGGCGCGTGGATTCTAGTTTCGGCAAAGCGGCTTACTCGGCAGGGCCTGTTTCCTCAGCTATACAACGGGCAGGAATGACACCACCCACTCTGCACATGTGACATCAGCATGTCACTGCAGGGGAACTCGTATTTCAGAGTCTGGGCCCTGGCCAACTCTACGCCAGCCCCTGCCTCGACCTGCACTGGGTGTGAGGGGGACAGGGACGGGAGCCGCAGCCTGTGGACGAGCACTGCTCTGGAGGCCCCTGCAGGGCTGCCCACGGCCTCCCGTGGGTCCTGAGGGCGCCCAAACGCAGGCAGCTCCTCAGGGAACCCAGCGCCATGGCGTGCTGCACGGGGCCCAGAGACGGACCTCCTGCCCCGGTCCCCGGCCACCCGAGAGCCTGCCAGCTGCCCCGACAGGCAGTGCCAGGATCCGGGCTGCAGACTCAGCTCACTGCCAGCCAGCAGGTGAGCCCCAGCGAAACTCTCACCCTGCCCGGACTCAGTTTCCTTATCTATAAAGCAAGCTCCAGTTTTCCGTGACACTCTTGTGTTGCCCAGTCTCAACGAGATGCAAGGGCTGTCCCACGGTGGGTTCTCAGACACCGAGTCAGACAACATCCGCTCTGTGACCGAGGGGAGTGGTCCCAAGACGCTTGGGTCAGGTCTCCCTCCTCCCCTCCTCCGTCCTGCCCTGCTGTGGGCGGACGGTGCCTTGTCAACCCCATGGCAGCCGATGGAAGTGGCTCTACACACACACACACACACACACACACACACACACGCACCCTTTCTCCACCCGGGGGCCCCTGGGGGGAGCAGGATCAGGGGGAAGGTGGGGCAGGTGAGAGAGAAAAGTCAAAGGAAAACAAGGCTTTTAAGAAACTCTCCTGGGGAGCAGAAGCCCGGGCCAGGGGTGGGGGTGGGTCAAAGATCGGCAGCCCCACCCATCCCATCCGACCAGGAGGGCCCGACCCACCTGCAGCCACTCAGAGGCGTTGTTGGTCGAGGCGGTCCAGGCGTTGAACCTGCCCTGATTGTCCAGCCGTGCGTAGAAGGGGTACCAGCCGAAGGCCCGCAGGCCCCAGGTCTTGTAGGTGCTGGAGGCCGTGACTTGCGCGTCAGAGATGGTGTGGTCCTTCAGGCCCAGGGGCTCCGAGCATCCTGCCAGCAAAGGGGGGCTGTCACCCAGATCTGGGATCACAGCTCCCAGGGTGTGAGTGCGAGGCGATGAAGAGGAAGGAACTCTGTGGGTCCCGATTAGCCCCTGGCATCTTCTTGGACGACAGAAAGCAGCTCCATCTGCTTCCCCTCTGCCTGCCTCACTAGCGCCTCTCCTCAGCCGCCTGGGCTCAGCCCCATGCCCACCCCTCACTCTCACCCAACTTCCCACCCACCACCCTTCTCCCTCTGAACCGGGGCAAACCCTGCTCCACCACCACCCAGCCTCCTTTGAAGCCTGACTTGCAAGACACCTCCTCCAAGAAGCCTGCCCTGACCACTTCACTGGGGCAGGACTTCTCCTCCTCTGGACTCCCTGCACTCCCTCCACCCGTCCTGTGCTCAGCTCCTCCTACATCAATGACCACCTTGTTTATTCGGTGCTTACTCCAGTCCTTTAACCTGCCACAGAAAAAACCTAAAGGAGAAATCAGTAACCCCATTGTACAGATGGAAACACTAAGGATGAGAGACATTAAGCATTGTGCACAAATCGCCCTATGTCTCTCTCTGTCTCTCTCTCTCTCACACACACACACTCCCCCGGCCACCAGCCCACATCGTGGCATCATCTCTACCATCCATGCACCCGACCCAGACCGCGAAGGCCTGCTTGTGGCAACCCTGCCATGAACAGGAGAATGTTCCTGCCCTCTAACAGCTGGAAGTCAGAGAAATCCGAGAACTCCTGGAGCTCCAACTCAAGAACATTCCTTTATCCATCTTCCAACAGACACCCCCATTTAGTGTGCCCCAGGGGGCCTTTGTATATCAAGAATGTTTCTAGGGGGCTGTCACACAGGTCTATGGGGACTGGCCTGCCCCAAACAGGAATGTGCTGGCCTGTTCTGCACGAGTATCTGCACCTGCATGTGGCCAGAACAGCTGGGGATGGGCGGGAGACAAAACTCCCAAAAGGATGGGCGTGTCTTCCACCTGGCAGAATCCCTGCCCCCCAACTGTCTGTTTCTGCAGGGAGTTGCGGGTGGGGGCAGGGGGCCTGGACAGCCACGCAGAGTGGGCTGTCAAATGGCGCTTCACAGCACTGGCCTCCAGACACCCGCGCCACTCAAGACATTTGCCTCCGGGCTGTGCTGATGGTGGCTGGCCAGGGAACCCGCCCTCCTCCCACTGACAGCAGCCCCTGGGCTGGTAGCTGGTTGTCCCCTGGCTCCAGGACAGGGGAGGCCTGAGCAGGCTGAAGCCTGGGGCAGCTTTGTGGAGGACACCAATTTGGCAGGCCATCTACAGACAGCTCCGCCAGCCGTTCCTGCACCCTCATTCTCCGCCTCCCCAGGAAGTCAGACAGGTCAAGTGCAGCCGGGAGGGGCCCCGGGCAAGGGCCAGGGCTCTCAGCTCCAGCACTCTAGAAAGCCCCTTCCCCTCTCCCCGCCTACGTCTCCCTGTCTGTAAAACAAGCTACTAGGGGAGTACTTCTCACAGATCACCTGGGGGTCTTGTCAGGCGCAGTGGGTCACGCCTGTAATCCTAGCACTTTGGGAGGCCAAGGTGGGCGGATTGCTTGAGCTCAGGAGTTCGAGACCAGCCTGAGCAAGAGCGAGACCCCCATCTCTAATAAAAATAGAAAAGAATGTAGCCAGTCAACTAAAAATAGAAACAAAAAATTAGCCAGGCGTGGTGGTTCACACCTGTAGTCCCAGCTACTGGGGAGGCTGAGGCAGCAGGATTGCTTGAGCCCAGGAGTTTGAGGTTGCTGTGAGCTAGGCTGACACCACGGCACTCACTCTAGCCTGGGCAACAGACTGAGACTCTGTCTCAAAAAAAAAAAAAACAAAAAAAACCACTAAATGCAGCCAGGCACAGAACTCAGCTCTAAGGGCTACTGGGTGGTGTCCAAGGAGGTATAACAGGAACAGGTGTAACAGAAGAGAATAGGGGCTCAGGAGGGGGCAGGTCTAGGGTAAGCCAAGAAAGGTGGCACCTACCTCTCAGTGCTGCGCGCTTTGCCCAGCGAGCCCTACAGTTCCTCGTGTGGCCAGGAGGTGGCACTGTGGCTGCACAGAGCGGGAACCAGCCCGCCAAGGAGAGCGAGCTGGGCTGAGCTGGGCTGAGCCATCAGTCAGCCCAAACCTGCACCCTGGGGCCAGGAAAAACTCACGTCTCCAAGGGCGTGGTTTTCCTGGCTCAGCAGAAAACCTATCCCTTTCTGATCCCCCCATCTCTCCATCTGGGAATCTCTTTGGCCTTGAACTCCTGGTCTCAAAGGATCCTTCCCCCTTGATCCTCCTGCCTCAACTTCCCAAAGTACTGGGATTACAGGTGTGAGCCACCCTGAGGGCCAGGGAATCTCTTTGCAAAGGGCAGCAGCAAGCCCCAGCTCCAAGCCCCGTGGTCCCACAGGCCCCACGTTTCTGAGTGCAGAGTGCAGGACCGTCGGCAGGGAAAGCGCTGGATGGGTGGGGTCAGAAGCCCTGAGATCCGGACCAAGATTTAATACCCACCAGCTGTGCACCCTTAATAAACAATCTCTCTGGGTCTCACTCCGTTCACTCACTCACTCATGCATCAAGCATTGCCTCAGCACCTACGAAGCGGACACTGCTCTAGGCCCTGGAAATCGAATCAAAACAAAGTCTTCGCCCCTCACGAAGCTGACATCTGCAAAACAGAACCCATGACACAGGTTCTAGAAGCTACAGGAACCAACCAGGACAAGTGAACACACTCTGAAAACGGAAGCGCTGTCTTTTCCTCCACCAACCAGAGAGCCCGGGCGCGTGGGCCGGCAGCCAGCAGACATCTATCTGGGCAGGACCGCGACGGCCAGATGACCCTCCGGCGTGAGCTTCCTGCCTGAGCCCAGGTTCGGGCCTCGCCGCTGCCCCACGGGGCTCAGCGTGGCTGAGAGAAGAGCGGGCAGGGAAGGGCATCTCCGGGAACGGTCCCGGCGCTCACCATTCGACTCGCAGCCGAGGAGCTCGAAGCGCAGGGTGCAGGCCCGCTGGCAGAGCACGGGGAACAGCCGCACGTACTGCGCCTCCACCGGGGCCTCAAACAGGTTCAGTTTCAGGCTGTGGCTGTCCACGTTGCCCTCAAACACCTAGAAGGGAAGGGGCAAGATGGGACGCATGGGTCCACGTGGGCAGACGCCTCCCTGGGGTCGCCTCATCCTCCTCTGCAGACCTGGGGGCAGAGGTGGGCTGGGGGGTGAGGGGACTCAGCAGGAATAGCAGCCCTCCCTGTGGCCACCCCACAGCCCGCCCTCAACAGACTCTCCGTCTCACGCCTCCCTTCGTCATCTCGGGGCCTGGGCATGAGCCCCTGCCATTCACACAGGGTCACCTATAACCGTCAGGTACCTCTGTGCAAACTAGGACAGGGCACTCCTTTCTCGAAATATCTTACTATGACAATTTTCTGACAGAAGTCCACAAATGTACAAAGTCTGTACTGTGAGTGGCACCCACTTAGTAACGGCACCCTAGAACAGTGTACAACCCGCACAACTGTACTTGGTGGCCCTGAAGGCTCAGAATGAAACCCAGCTGCACCACCACTGCCACCCTCAACAGCTCATTGCGCCATTTTGAGTCTCGCTGTTCTCATCTATAAAGTGGGACGATTACTTATAACCACACAACACGGGAACAATCTGGATTTCCCAATTTCTGGAAACCAAGATGCACCTGAAGACCCACCTCATGGCCAATCACCCAGGTACCCTTACCTTGTTGGGGGTCTGCAGGGCTAAAACCCTAGGGGTGCTGACCACAGCCCTTCTTCAGGGCCCCAACAAGCCCTACCTTGTCTCCTAACTTCTCGGTGTCCTGGATGAACGTGAACGTGTGTCCGTCGAGGCTGTGGGCCACCTTGAAGGCCTTCAGGTACTCATGAGCACCCACGCGGCTGGCGCCCTGCGTCACCACGCCCGACACCCAGGTCTTCCGCAGCAGGTTCACCTAGACCCGGGCCGGGGAGACGGCACCTCGTCACCTGGGTTCCTTCCACCCAGATGCAGGCCCGTCTGCTCCCTTGCCCCCCACACCTGGGGTGGGGGGGCGAGGGGGGGGCTGCCCAAGCAGAACAGAGCAGGTGCCGCTGCGCACGTTGCCAGAACACGGGCTTCCTCCTCAGGCACCCTCAGGCTCCCGACCCAGTGCTCCTGGGCACACCAGGAGGGCCAGGCCCCCAGGGGCCTCATCTGGTGCAAACAGCACCTCCACGGCCTGGGCCTGCTCCCCCCATCCCGCCCGCCCCCTCCAGGCCCCCGAGTCTGCCCTCCAGTGACAGACACTCCACCCGTGGGAACCTGCTCCCTTGCTGCCTGAAGCCCAGGTGGGAAGCCTCCCGTGGTGGCCCCAAGTGCAGGCACATTCATCTCACCTTCTCCTCTCCCACCGCTCGCCCCAGGCCGGCCCTGTCCCTACCTGGATCCAGGGGTGCCTGTCGTAGTTGCTGGCTGTCCAGGCGTTGACGATGCCCGTGCGGTGCAGGCGGGCGAGCTCCGGGCCCCAGCGCTGCAGCCCCATGAAGCCCACGTACACGGACGAGGCGGACACCTGCCAGTTGCCGATGCCCCCCGACTCCATGCCCAGGGGAACGGAGCATTCTGACGGGAGGGAGATGGCAGTCAGGGGGCCACCCAGGCCGGTTCCAGGGCCCACCTGGGACCCAGGGGACAAGAGAATAAGACCATGTGGCCTCTGCCAAGGACCAAGACCCAGAGAAAAGCTCAGAAGCTCACCAGAGCAGAGACCACAAAGGGACAATGACGGCAGAGCCCAAGAGGAGGTCCCGAGCAAAGGTGCATGGTGAGGTGTGGTGAGGAAGAGGAGATGGGGCAGAGTCATGGGAGGCTGGGACCCAGGGCTGCAGGAGGACCCTGGCCACGATGGTACCCTTGGGGATGGAGTCCCCGGCAGGCGAGGTTGGTGGTCTTGTTCTCACAGGACACTGAGCAGCAGTTATGCTGTGGTGGGGGTGGGACCTCCTCTTCCTCAGTGTCCCCACCCCACCAGGGAGAGTGGTCACTGTCCTCAGCCCAGCCCCTGGCTTCCCCAGGAGGGTGGCTTTGGGAGAAAGGGTTCCTTGAGCAGCAGCGAACAGTACTTGCCCTGCACAGAAAGCAGTGAGCAAATCCGCCTGGAGTGTTCTAGAATCCCACTGGCAGGCATTCTCCAGGTGGGACACAAATGCCACTCTGTTTTCCCTCGTACTCTCTGCGGCATCCACCTGCAGGCCCTCTCCCAGCCACCTGTGACCACGCCCCTGGCCAACGCCCTGTCCCCCTCCCTGGTGTCCCAGCAGTGCGGTCCTGGGACTCAGCATGGCCACCAGGCCCACCCACGGGCTGAGCCTCGCTCATCCTTCAGGGATCCCCCTGGTATGTGCCTGGGCCTTCCGCTGCCAAGCAGAGAACCCGGGGCAGCTCTGCTCTTCCTCCACGTCCAGGCTCAGGCTGAGCTCAGTGCTGTCACGCTCGGTAGGGAAGGGAAGGTGCCAAGTGAGGCCAGACGCCCAGGCTCAGAGCGGCCAGCGGCCGAGCAGAGAGTCTGCCTCCGAGACTCCTCACACCCCACCGCGGTCACACCCTCAGCAACCCCAAGGTGCATTCCTTGTGCCTGCAGCGCCCTCACTGGCTCCAAAGACACCCCACGTAACAGACAAGGCAGGGCTGCGAAGGTCCCTCTGTGGGCCTTCTTGTGCCTTCGTGTGGCCCCTGCCTCTTCCCCAGGGGCTGCCTTACCCAAGCCCAGGGCAGACCCCAGGCCAGGCAGCTAGAAGGCTCGGTGGGTAGCTCCAGCTCAGGCGCCCACGGCTCCCTCAGCGCCAGCACGGTAATTAGTGGGCGCACCTGGCCCCACCCCGGCTCTGTCTCCTTAGCAACCCCCTCGCCCCCATCCTCCCTCCAGGATCTCAAACACATTTGGCCTCGGCCCAGGGACCAAGGGCACTGCCCCCTCTGGCGTAAAGGGCATCCCGGGTACTTTGCCCTCCCCCAGGGCCCCACTGCCACCCAGCTGGCCCGGCCCTCCCTCCTCCTCCCGTGGGTCAGCAAACTCAGAGCCTGCACCCACGTCACCCAAGGGAGGGCCCTG
Organism: Microcebus murinus; assembly: GCF_040939455.1. Lineage (NCBI taxonomy): Eukaryota > Metazoa > Chordata > Mammalia > Primates > Cheirogaleidae > Microcebus > Microcebus murinus. The sequence continues at coordinate 5,997,311 of NC_134110.1, read as the reverse complement.
CCCAAGATGCCCAGCCGCCAGCCTGCTGGGCTGCAGACCTGTGCCCCCCACCCCACTCCACCCATCCCGGGCCTACTGTGGCCCAGCCAGCCACCGCAGGTGAGGAAGAGTCCCCGTGTGGTTGGGAGCACAGGGTGGGAGGCACTCCACCTGGGCCAGGAGGGAGGAGAGTGTGGAGGGCCACTGTGGGCAATGTCGATGGGGCACCCCACCCAGGGCCACTCTGCGGCTGAGTGGACAACCAAGCAGGTCAAGCAGGGACAGCCGCTCTGCACACACAGGGCCTCTGACCACCGCACCACGAGGGCACAGCCCAGCCTGCCCAGGCCTCCCCTCTGCTGAGCTCTGTGATAAGGCCACAGGTCAAACTTGGGCCAGGAACTGTCAGACCCTGAGGCCATGCCTGATTTACTAAGTTCCTGGGCCCCAAAAGATTATGAATGCATTTGTTTTCCCCTCTTAGGTTAAAAAAAAAAAAATCCCAGACTACCCTAATGCTGTGTGTCTGGCTCATGGTGACTCAGGAAACAGCACTCCCAGGACCTCTGGGGTGACCACAACTCCTCATGCCCCTGCAGTGACATCAGGCCTGGCCTGCAGTCCCAGGAGAGAGGACCAGATGGAAAGCAGCCTGCAGAGGGACAGCAGGACCCTTTCCCCCTACTCGCCTCACTGAGGCTCTGTTCCTCCCTCGAGCTTCTCGGAGGTGGCCTTGACACAAGGAATAAGGCCCACACACGGCCTGTGCCACCAGGGCTGTGGCCCAGGGTCTGTCCCCAGGAGCAGGCACCCCCAGATACTCACTGGTGTCACAGTGGGTGCCCACGTAGCCCAGAGCACATATGCAGGTGTAGGGGGTGAAGACGTCCCCTCGCTGTTCCGTGGGACTCGCCTGGCATTCGCCATTGTTGTGGCACGGGTTTGGGGAACAGGGATCTGTGGACAGAGAGGCAGGTGATCAAGAAGAAGCTGGGGACAGAGACAGAAAGTAGCAGATGGGCCTCGCCCAAAAGGACCCTTGGTCCAAACTCAGCCCACCATCTCCTCCCTCTCCCCCTCCCCCAGCCTGCCTGATGGAGCCTGGGCCAGCCTGGCACCAAGGAGGGTGACATATAGGAAAATCAGCCCAAATAAAGGAAGTGCCCAGCTTTCCAAATGCCCTGGGGGTATCCAGGGAAATGCTGGCTGACAACGGGAGAGGTGACAACGGGGGACCACTGCCCACTTTGGGACGGGCTGGAAGCGTGGGGTGTGGAGAGGTAGGCAGGGTAGGCAGCACTCGGAGTGGGTTTCTTCTCAGTCTCGTTGCAAATGAGGCCCGTGAAGCCTTCGAGGCAGAGGCAGTGGAAGGAAGCATTGTCATGGCCCACCAGGCAGGTTCCACCGTTCAGGCACTGGCTGGAGTCGCAGAAGTCACCTGCAACGTCAGCCCTGACTCAGAAACGGCACGTCCACCACTCAGTGAACGTTTGCGGGGGCCAATGACCACGGATGTGCTGAGTCCCTGAGACAGACGTCGGTGTGGCCCAGGCCTCAGGAGGCCCACGGGAAAGAGGCGGGCAAGCCCACAGAGGACGAGGAAGCCTGCACAGGGGGCCGCTGCAGCTGCGATTTCTGCCAGGGAGAGGGAGGTTTTGCAGAGGAGGGGACATTTGAGCTGGGTCTAAAAGACAGAGTGGGAAGGCGCCAGGCTGGGGAATGAGGAAAGAACATTCCAAGAAAAGCAGAAGAAACAGAGTGCATGGTATGTTGGAGAACAGTGAGACGTGGCTGGAAGGAGGGTCGGGCCAGACTGCGAGGGACCCTAAGAAGGACAAGTTTAGATTTTTTCATCCTGCAGACCAGTGGCTCTTAATCTTGTGGCAGCCTCCTCACCATTGTCCAGCAGGGGGAAAAGAGAAAAACAAGAAACACAGAGTGTCAAGTGCGAGGTGGGAGCGGGGAAGCCAGTTCCAGTCTGAGAAGGAGAAGGCTGAAAGGCCCAGGCGCAGACTGGCTCCCCCCTGGCGGGGCCTGGGAGCTACAGGGTGGACATCCCCCCACCAGCGCAAAGGGGGAGGGCAGGGCAAAGGGCCAAGGAGGAGGAGGTGGGGAGGAGGGCTGGAGAGGCCACCAGGGCTGGTGGATGGGGCTGAGTGACAGGTGTGCACTATCAGCCCCCAAGGAGGACACAGGAGGAGGAGGTGTGGGCTGGGGTCAGACTGCATGTCAGGCAGCCAAGTGGCCCTCCAGTCCTGCCCGCGTCCCATGCCCATAAGGGAGGAGTCCCTTGAAGGCTGGTTCCTGGCCCACTCCCTCAGAAGTCCCCCGGCCCCAGCCTGCCCTCGGTCCCTTGACTCTTGTGGCAACCAGTGAACTGCAGCCCACTGGGAGGGTCCTCTAGCTGACCTTAGCACCCCAGAGGGCTGCCCCAGACCAAAATCCGTCATTTGGAATAAGACATGAGAAATCCTTTTTCCTCTCCTCCTGAAATCCCAAAGCCACCCCCCCGGGAGCCCACCCAGCTTCGGGGAAGGCAACACCATTAATGAGCCCTCGGAGCTGCACCTCGGCAGGGCCTCGGGGCTTAAGGCAGCTCCCAACAGGCTATTAGTCATTGGCTTTAAATAGCAGGTTAATCTCCTCCTCTGACCTGGCAGGCTGGCACTGGCTGGCAGGCTTGGGAATGGACACTTCCTCCCCTCCCAACCACAGGACCCCCGGGCTACCCCAGGGCAAAATGGGCCAGTGGGGAACAGGGTCAGTGGGAGGTGTCCCCCACCTGGCCAGGCCTTAGGCTGGAGGGGCCGGCCCCCTGTGCAAGGCAGCCCCTGTGCTTCTCCCTTCCAGAAAAACTCAGATCACCCTCTACAAAACCACCTTTGCGACTTGACGGTCCTACTTTTTGGGAGACCTCCCCAGGGACATTTGGCCAGGGCTCAGGTTGAGGGGACAGACAGGAGGAGTAGAAAGGACCGGGAAGACCCAGCCATCTTTCAGGGGGGCTGGGGAGGATCAGGTGCTCCCATGTGCTGGGAGCCCGGAGCGCCCTCACCGCCTCAGCTCCAGCCCTGGAGGGGCGTCCCCTCCAGCACGGGGGTGCTGGAGCCCAGCTGTGACCTCCCTGGCTTCAGCCAGTCCCGTAGCGCCTCGGTGCGCGGCATGCCCATCGGCGGCGGGGGAGGACGCGGAGACACAGCCCGCCAAGGCCGCGGGAGGGAGGGAGGGAGTCGGGAAACGCCCCACCGGGAGGCAGCCCCCGTCCCGGGCCCTCCCCGGCCGCTGCGCCGCTCCCGGGCCCACCTCGAGCCCGCGTCCAGCCCACCACTCCCAGCCCTTCCCTGACCCGACCCGGCGCACACAGGAGGGTCGCAAAGACCCACTGAACTGTCCAGCCGCCGGGCTCGGGAGGGGAGCTGCGGGCGAAAGTCGGCCGGAGACTCCTCGACTCGGGAGTCCTGGAATCCTCCGGGCGGAAGGGGCTCCAAAGCCAGGCACGGCTCCGCGGCTTCATTTCACAGACGGGAAAAGAGAGGTCCGGCACAGCGGAGTCCTTTGTTACGTGCAAGCCACATCCCCGGGGACAGCAGGGCTGGCCCCCAGGGTCCCCAGCGCGCGAGCCTCCATCAGTGCCCGAACTCCCGGGCGCGGGGGCGCGGGGACGCGGGGGCGCGGGGGCGCAGGAGGCCGCGCGACGCCGCCCGCCGGGGCGCGGCGGGAGAGGCGGCCCCTGGACGCGGCCCCCGCGCTTCGCCCAAGTTTGTCAACAGCGGCGCGAGGGCGCGCGGGGCACTCACCGGAGGCGGCCAGCAGGCCGGAGGCGCAGAGCAGCGCGCCGCACAGCGCGGCCAGCAGGCGGGGGCCCGGCATGCTCGGGACGCGGGCGGGGGCCGCGCGCTCGGCGGTGCAGGCCGCGGGGTTCTCGCTCCTTCTCCCGGACCGGAATAAATCCGGCAGCTCAGCGCCTCCCTCCCGCCCACGTGCCCCGCCCAGGCCGGCCGGGGCGGACTCGGGGCGGGGCTCCGCGGCCGGGGAGGGTCCCGGGCGAGAGGAGCGCAGGGGGCCGCGGCTCCCACCCCTGCGCCCGCACCCCGCGCCCAGCCAGCGGCGGGCCCCGGGTCCTGAGTCGATCGGGCAGGGAGGGGCTCAGGAGGAGTTAAAAAAGAAATGACTTTAGATTTCAGCGAAGATGATAAACTTCATCCATAATCAGAAGTGCAAGTTAAAACTCCAGCGGGTACCATGTTTCGCTTCTCAGGTGGACAAGTATGAAGATGCTGCCAGCTAGTGGAGGCTGCGGGCAGCAGGTTGGAGCACGCTTTGTGGAAGAGAGTGTACACTGGTTCAGCTTCGCTAGAGGGCTATTTGGTAATACCTGTGGAAATGGCACATGCTGACACCATGAGACCTAGCATTCCCCTTGCAGGCATTCGTTCTGCAGAAACTCGGATGTGCAAAATGACGTGTGTACAAAGACATCATAGCGGCATCGTTTGAAATGGTGAAAGACTAAAAAAGGAATCAGAAAACTTTTTTTTTGTAAAAGGCCATGTAGAAAGTATTTTAGGGTTTGTAGGACCTAAGGTCTCTGTGGCAATTATTCACCTCCGCCCTGGTGGCAGGAAAGCAGCCACAGGTAACTGGTAAGGAAATGCCAACGTGCTTGCCTGAGGGGAGGAAGCCAGAGCAAGTCTGTCACCTTTGACTTTTTGCTAAATGATTCTTTTTTTATCCTGTGCAAATATTACCTGCTTACGAATAAATGATTTTAATAATGGTGTTCCAGGCAGACTGGCAAACAAGCAAACAAAAAAGAAGAGTCACACGGCTCCCCAACCAGCTCTGTTGGGACCCAGGTTGGGACTAGAGCCCATTGGCAGAGGCCCTTCTTTAAAACTGTTCAGAAGGGGGAAAAAACACTTATGATCAAGTCAGTTGTCACAGAAAAAACATTTGATGCTATCCAATTCCCCTTCATTATAAAACACCCAACAAACTAGGAGTAAAAGGGAGCTTCCTCAATCTGGTAAAAAAAAAAAAATCTGAAAAACCCACAGTTGATATCATACTTAAAGGTCTCCCTAAAATCAGGAACAAGGCACAGCAGTCTGCTCTTGTCACTTTAGGAAATGATTTCTCAGCCACAACACTGTAAAGCCCAAGCAACCAAAAGAAAAAAATAGATAAATTGAACATCCTCAAAATTAAAAATTTCTGTACTTCAAAGGATACTATCAAAAAAATTGAAAAGGCAACCCACAGAATGGGAGGAAATATTTGCAAATCACATGTGTGATTACAGTCTAATATCTGGAAAAATAAAGAACTCTTATAACTCGGCCAGGCGTGGTGGCTCACCCCTGTAATCCTAGCACTCTGGGAGGCCGAGGTGAGTGGATCACTTGCACTCAGGAGTTGGAGACCAGCCTGAGGAAGAGCGAGACCCTGTCTCTACTAAAAATAGAAAGAAATTAATTGGCCAACTAAAAATATATCGAAAAAATTAGCCGGGCATGGTGGTACATGCCTGTAGTCCCAGCTACTCGGGAGGCTGAGGTAGGAGGATTGCTTAAGCCTAGGAGTTTGAGGTTGCTGTGAGCTAGGTTAAGGCCACAGCACTCACTCTAGCCTGGGCAACAGAGTGAGACTCTGTCTCAAAAAAAAAAAAAAAAGGAACTCTTATAACTCAACAACAAAAAGACAGCCCAATTAAAAGATGGGCAAAGGATTCAAAGAGACATTTCTCTGAAGAAGATATGAAATAGCCCATAACCATACAAAGAGATAATCAACATTATTAGCCACCAGGAAAATGGAAATTAAAACTACACAAGATACCACTTCACATACCCACTAGGGTGAGTCTAATCAAAAAGACAGATAACAAGTGTCAATGAGGATGTGGAGAAATTGAAACCTCATATATTACTAATGGGAACATAAAATGGTGCAGCCACTGTGGAAAACAGCCTTGTCGTTCCTCAAAAAGTTAAATGTATGACCCAGCAATTCTGCTCCTAGATATAAACCCAAAAGAATTGAAAATATATGTTTATACAAAAACTTATACATGCAAGTTCATAACAGCATTATTCACAACAACCAAAAAGTGGAAACAACCCACACACCCATCAGCTGGCGAATGGAGAAATGAAGTAGCGTGTCCATACAATGGGATATTATTCAGCCACAAAAAGGAATGGAATATTGGCCTTTGCTGCAACATGGGTAGACCTGAGAAACATCACGCTAAGTGAAATAAGCCGGTCACAAAGCCCACAGAGCGCATTATTCCGGTTATATGAAATGTCAAAAAACAATCAAATTTATAGAACCTGAAGGTAGCTGGTGGTTGCCAGGGTCTGGATGAGGGTAGCATGAGGAGTGACTGGTCTGGGATGACGGTAGCATGAGGAGTGACTGGTCTGGGATGAGGGTAGCATGAGGAGTGACTGGTCGTGGGTACAGGATTTCTTTTCAGGGTGATGAAGAGAAGATGGTTTGAAATTAGATAGTGGTAATGGTTGTATGACTTTGTGTTTATACTAAAAACCACGGAACTGTACATTTTAGAAGAGTCTATTTTGTGTTACGTGAATTAAATTTCAATAAAACAATATGTAACTTCAGAGATCCATCCCAGATGGCAGATAGAGTTGTAAGCTAGAGCCCTTGCCAGTTACTGATACTTAACTCCTGCAGAACAGAAGTTTCTTTTTTTTTGAGACAGAGTCTCACTCTGTTGCCTAGCTCACAGCAACCTCAAACTCCTGAGCTGGAGTGATCCTTCTGCCTCAGCCTCCCGAGGAGCTGGGACTACAGGCATGCGCCACCATGCCCAGATAATTTTTTCTATATATATTAGTTGGCCAATTAATTTCTTTCTATTTATAGTAGAGACAGGGTCTCGCACTTGGTCAGGCTGGTTTCGAACTCCTGACCTCAAGCAATCCACCCGCCTCAGCCTCCCAGAGTGCTAGGATTACAGCTGTGAGCCACCACGCCCGGCCCAGAACAGAAGTTTCTAATCACCCTCACCTGCTTTCTGCCACCTACCTGGCACAACTGCCCAGTAACCCAGTGAAGACACACATTTCATCATTAAGTCATTCAGCAAACATTTACTGAGCACTAACTGTGGTGAGCTTCATGTTCAAAAGCTCTGGGCGCAGGTTAGCATCCCTTGGGAGGATTTTTAAAACTACAGATGCCCAGGCCCCATCCCAGAGTAATCAAATCAGCATCCCTGGGGTGGAGCCTGGGCATCAGTATTTTTTTTAAAGCTCCCCAAATGAGGCTAGTGTGCAACTGGTGTGAAAACCACTGGGTAGACTCACCGAGGAGAGAGATGAAAGACCAAGGCTCTGAAACCCATAGCTGATGGGTGGGGGTAGTCAGCAGAGAGAGGGGTATAGAAGAAGGGGATTTTCTTGTATGATCTGATCTTTGTAAAGTTCAGTGGGATGGTATCTCCTTGGCCTGAACACTCTTCTCATCCAGTAATACAGCATCACAGCACTATAAGATTTGGCTAGATTTTCTAGCAATAGTACTGTACTCTGATCCTAGTAAACAGGTAGTCCATTGAAAACCTTCAGATTTTTGTCCATATAAATGACAGGGAAAGCAGTGCACGTTTATTTTTTAGTTAATCATGCCCCTACACAATCAGAAAACATATTCTGTTTTCCAGAAGCTTAACAAAAATCAATTAAATTGAGAAAACTCTAAGTCAATGGTACTATGGGGGCATAAATACATCTACACCTGATCAGTGGAACTTCTACAAGTTGGTTCAGTCTTTCTGGATCACAGTCTGGCTGTGACAAGACCTGCAAAACTTGACCAGGTATTCTGCTTTGGGCAAACTCACTGAAAGAAAATCACTCAAATAAAAATTAATATACAAATATGTGCACAGCACTACTATTTATGGTCTTGAAAAACTTATAACAGTCCAAAATGCCAGAGGCAGCATTTTAACAAACTTGCTATGACAGATCATGGTATAGCCATACAAAGTGAAAAGGGCGTGCAAATCTGCATGTGAGAGAATGTGAACTGGCAACGAAAGCCTCCATATCCATCGACAGCACACCTGTGTGTAAAAACAAAAATCAATGGAAAATTGAGTCACAAAAGAATAAAAACTGTATGATGACATGATTTTACTTACAGGAGGTATCTGAAGTACTTAAATTCATAGAAATAGAACACAAAATGGTGGCTTCCAGGGGCTGGAGGGAGGGGGGAAAAGAGGAGTTGTTTTTTATTTTATCTTATTTTACTTTATTTTATTTTATTTTTGAGGCAGAGTCTCACTCTGTCGCCTAGGCCAGAGTGCTGTGGCATCAGCCTAGCTCACAACAACCTCAAACTCCTGGGCTCGAGCGATCCTCCTGCCTCAGCCTCCCAAGTAGCTGGGACTACAGGCATGCACCACCACCATACCCAGCTAATTTTTTCTATATATTTTTAGTTGTCTTGCTAATTTCTTTCTATTTTTAGCAGAGACGGGATCTTGCTCTTGCTCAGGCTGGTCTCAAACTCCTGACCTTGAGTGATCCTCCCGCCTCGGCCTCCCAGAGTGCTAGGATTCTACAGGCGTGGGCCACCTCGCCCGGCCAACAATTTTTAAAATAATTTTGTGCATGAAACAAAGTTTGTGTTAAGTACTTATGTGTGGCATTTTCCACTTGTGGTGTCATATTGGCACTCAAAAAGTTTTGGACTTTGAAGCATTTCGGATTTCAGATTAGGAATGTTCAACTTGTACCAATATGGGTTTCTTAGTGGTGACAAATGTCCCATGGTAATGTAAGAAGATGTTAACAATGGGGAACTGGCTGGGTGATAGGCAGGGACTCTCTGAACTATCTTTGCAAGTTTTCTACCAATATAAGACTATTCTAAAATTTAATTATTTTTTTTTTTTTAAAAAGGCCTTGAGAAAGGCACAAGCCTGACTGATTAACAAGAGAATCAGGACCAACAACTGGACAGACAAGGGAGGAGGCATGGAGTCCAACAGGCATGGAGTCGGACCGGGGCCAGCCCAAGTAGGGCCTTGTCGCCAAGTTCAAATCCTGGTCCTGCTCTACACCAAGTGGGTGATCTGAAGCAAGTTCTTCCACCTCTCGCTGAGCCTCCGTTTCTTCATCTGTAAAACAGAGTAATAATAATACCTTCCTGGTGGTTTCTAGCTTGGACTTGATATTAATGTCCTTGTATATGTGTTTTGGTGAACATACGCCTGTGTCTCTGGTGGATATGCGCCTAGGAATTGCCGAATCACAAGGCATGCTCGTTCTCTGCTGTAGTAGATAAGGCCAAACAGTGTTGCAAAGTGGTTGTACCCTTGCAATGGATTTTATGTATTTATATTTTTGTACATAGAATAAAATTCACACTCTTTACCATCCACTCAGTCAAGAGAACGTTGAGCAGAAGAAACCAGATACAAAAGAGTGCCTGTTCTGTGATTCCGCCCATATAAAGAAAGGTCAAAGGCAGGCAAAACTAGTCAATGATTTGTAAGTCAGAGCAGTGGTTACTCTTTGTAGAGGACCAGTGACTGACGGAGGTACAAGAGGGGCTCCTGGGCTGGGGGTGGGGGCAGGAAATGTTCTGTTTCTTTATCGGGGGCCTAGCTAGACGGGTATGGTGGGCTCTTCGTGAAAATTCACCAAGACGTATACTTACAATGTGTGTAATGTTCTGAATATATGTTGCACTTCATGGAAAGTTTACATCAGGGAAATTGTATAAAGAACTTTAAGGAAATCAGAACTTGGCATCCAATGGGATATTAAAGTTTTTTAAAAAAAAGAAAAAAAATTAAGAATAAAAGTAAAAATTATATTAAAAAAAATAACTTTAAGGAAAAGAGAGCCAATATTTTTAAAAGATGATTCTGGCTGCTATATACAAGAATGGGTTCTAGGAAGACAAGAAAGAAGCCCCCAAACCAATTAGGAGGCTAGTGCAGTGGTCCAGGAGAGAGACAACGGGGCCGGGGTAAAGGAGTGGAGTTGGGAAAAAGAAAGTGAACGCTGCATGTATTTAGGGAGTTGAACCGACAGGGCTTGCTGGTGGGTAGAATGTGCGGGCGTAGGCAGGAGAGGAGTCAAGGATGCCACCCAGGTCCTGGCCTGAGCAGCTAAGTGGATGGCGAGGTTTCACGGAAATAGATTGCCCGTTCCCCGTGTGTGGCGCCCACCCCCGCTGGGCTCCGCGTCTCCAGGACTGGGCACAGAGCCCAGCGTGAAGGAAGCGCCCCCGAAGTGTGTGCTGGACAGATGCAATGAATGTCCCCACCGCAGGCCCAGAGGCAAAGTGCTCAGGTGACAGAAGAGCAGATGTGTCATACACACGAATGACAATGACGCACCTAACTGAAGGGGCCGGGGAGCCAAGGAACTGAGGTTAGTAATTTTGCAAATAGCCTTTCCACTGGGTACCGTAAAGCCAAGGACGAAAGGAACTTACACACACGCTGCGCTCTACTGGGAAAGCCAGCTTCTTGCAGCGTTGACAATCCAGAAGCTAAGGTTGAGTACTAGGACTGACAAATGAAAAATGCAGCAAGGAAAGGCGGGAACAGCAGACCCAGAAATTAAACAGAAACAGAAGAAAATAAAAATTAAAAAAAGAAAGAAAGAAAAAGCAGATGTCCACAGGGCAAGGAAGCACTCTCCCTTGGGTAGAGCTCTGTACATGATGAGGGGTGGACTGCTATTGTTAGGGGGTGAGCTCTCCGTGCCTGGAAGCATTTAAGCAAAGGGCATGTGTCAGGACAGTGAGAGGAACCCTGAGGCCAGGTGACCTCTGCAAGACGCTTGTTCGCAAGTATCTGCCCACACCGCCTGACTCCATGAGGCAGAAAGGAGAGGAGGGGTCCTCGGGTCTAGCCTCTCCTCCTCCACTTGCCGGTGTTCTGAGCGCGAGCGTCACACGGGCTGGCGCAGGACACGGCAGCCCCACACTCACACCCTCCGAATAAATGTGCACCCCCTCTCCTGAGCCAGATGCTGAGGCACACACAATCTGTGAGCAAACATCCCGGCCGGCACAAAACAACTGCCTTTTGTTTCCAATCCAGAGGCCCAGGGCCAGAGGCCAGTGCTGGGTAATAAATATGCCTTCAGCTTAAAAATGTAAAAGTGTTTTCTCGCTGAAATTGAATAGGTTGGCCAGATCTGAGGTTCCTTTATGGGATCTCCATGCTACGGTTGGGGTTTCTGTTGACCACTGTCCTTCGCTGAATCCCTCAAGTCTGGCTACTGCCCCCAGCCTGATTAATTTCCCCTTCTCTGAACACCCGCGGCCCGGACACTTGGAACCAGCACTGACCGGTCTCCTATTCACAGCTGGGGGGGGGGGGGCCCTGATGTTTCTCCTCACCCAGCGTGGCTGCTCCTCTGAGACAGACAGCCGGTGTCGTCCAGAAAGATTTAGAGCCTGTGACCTGCATTTGAGCCAGCTTCACGTCGTACCTGCCTGGTGCTCTCTGCTGAGCTGCTGATCGGGCACAGTTATTGTGTTGACGCAAAGGCCGTCTCCTCTCCTCCGTCCCAGACACTGCTCAGTGGCATCTCCTGGCCCAGAACAGCTCTAGGCGCCTGAATCTGCGGTGGAAAAGGAACACGACCACGCCTGCGCTTGGTCTGCAGAGAAAGAAGGACGTGGAAGAAATGCCTTAGAAAGATCTGTTAATATTTTTACAGGGCTCTGCTCAAAACCTTTCTAACTGGGCCAGCTGGACATCTGGGCAACCCATCTCATGCCTGAGTCCTCAGTAAGGCCATTTCCGGAAGAACATCAAGTCCTTTCTTGAAAATCAAACCCAAGAAGTGCTGGAGCAAGAGCCCCAGACTGTGCAGGGTGGAGGGGCGGGGCAGTGAGCCACCGGTCCAAGGAGGTTTGTCACTGGCTGATCCGGACCCACCCACCGCCCCACCCAACACCCAGCCTGGCCAATTCCACCCCCTAATCCATCCCGCAGCTGGAAGGGCCTCCCTTTAAGAGTCTGGGAGCCTTTTCCATGTGGAGATCCCTGACCCGTTTGGCATCCTCTGTCTCCTACTCACTGCTCCCCTTTTCAAGCTAGCAGCCCCAGGAGAATTTGTCAGACATTCGTTTTCTCATTTTGTCCAAGAAAAAGTCAACCCTGTCAATGAACTGAGAAGCAGACTGAAAATTTCTGACTTTTTGCTCCAAACCTACTGCTCTGGAGCTCTGGCCTCAAAGCCTCTTAGAACTTGACCCCTGGGTCGGGGCAAATGTCAAGAAAGCAGAGTCACCAGGAAAAGGAGTTGGTCAGCCCAGCCTCTGCCAGCTTCCAAATGTGCACTGAGCCCAGCTTGGCTGTACGGGCAAGCTCCCCACCAGAGAGGGCAGTTTAGACGTTATCCGCTGTGCAAATCCCTGTGCCACACGCTTGGCCATCAGACAACGGCCTCCCTGCCTCACCCCTACTGTGCTCATTCATCCATTCATTTACAAATATTTATAGGGCAACCGCCAAGCTATCTGGTGTGGGAACCACCTGGAACCCCAGAGTTTGTACAGAGATTATGTTAAGTGGAAGACACTCGAGATCCAACAGATGCAGAGAGACGTTTTCTCATAGCTTCCCTTATCTGACTCGAAGCAGAAACTTGTGAGAAATGAGGCTGACATTAATTCCCCCTTTGGTGGCGTCTGCTCCCAGGAAAGAAATCCAGAGAGAATCTACCATAAATCCCTCTCTGGGAGAATCTTGTGACCCTGAAGAAGACAGAAAGACCACTCATATCTGTCTAGACAAACATTATCACAAACTTTCTTATCTTCTGTTTGTTCTTTAAAAAACTCATTTGTTTTTCCAAAAGAAACCTATTTGTTCTTCCCATAAGAGCCTTTTCTCCCTCCTCCTTCCTTTCCTCCGACAGGTTAGGTATACAAGCCCCTAATTTTTTTTTTTTTTTTTTTTTGGAGACAGTCTCATTCTGTTTCAGGGCTAGAGTGCCATGGCGTCAGCCTAGCTCACAGCAACCTCAAACTCCTGGGCTCAAGCGATCCTTCTGTACAGGGACTACAGGCATGCGCCATTACACCCGGCTACTTTTTTTTTTTTTTTTTTTGGAGACAAAGTCTCACTCTTTTGCCCGGGCTAGAGTGCCATGGCATCAGCCTAGCTCAAGCAACCTCAAACTCCTGGGCTCAGGTGATCCTCCTGCCTCAGCCTCCCGAGTAGCTGGGACTACAGGCATGCACCACCATGCCCGGCTAATTTTTTCTATATATATTTTTAGTTGGCCAATTAATTTTTTTCTATTTTTAGTAGAGACGGGGTCTCGCTCTTGCTCAGGCTGGTTTCGAATTCCTGACTTGAAGCGATCTTTCTGCCTCACCCTCCCAGAGTGCTAGGATTACAAGCATGAGCTACCACACCCGGCCTAAATTATTTTATATATATGTATTTTTGGTTGTCCATCTAATTTCTTTCTATTTTTTTAGCAGAGACAGGGTCTTGTTCTTGCTCAGGCTGGTCTTGAACTTCTGAGCTCAAATGTTCCGCCCGCTCGGCCACCCAGAGTGCTAGGATTACAGGTGTGAGCCACCGCCCAGCCCTACAAACCCCCAATTCTGATCGAAGCTTTGAGTTAGCCCTCACGGAGCACTCCCACATGTGCACAGGTACTGAACGTAAGTGGGTAGAGAAAAGGGTTTTCCTCCCCCGCAGTGGTTTGTACAGAATCTTGTTTTGCCCTCTAGTTCTCAACAGGGCCTGGAGCCCCTAAGCTCCTCACCTCGTACAGCCAATCTCTTCATCCTGAGACATGAAACCCTTTCCCCAGGGTGCTTGGGGTGGCCCAGTTGTTATCCTTGCTCCTCTTCTGTCTTCCCTGTCACCTTAGGAGAGGAACTGCCTGGGACCTGGGTCTTAAGCCAGAGCCGCTGTTCCCCAGCACACCCTGTGGTCTCAGTCTCTCTGGAATCTGGAGTCTGGATCAATGCCCGGGGGCTCCCGCCACAGAGTGATAACCTTTGGCCAGGGGGATTCCGTGCACCGAGTCTAGACCCCTTCAAAGTCTCACGAGCAAAGTGAGCTGCAAAAAAGCTTCTTTGTTTTTCCAATAATCCAACTCGTATTTGCTGAATCAGATCCCCCCATATTTCCAAAGGGCAAACTTTCCTTCTCAGAAATAGTACTGACTGACCCTTCAAAAGGAAAGGAAAATGTTCTGAAAGGCCCTATAACTTGTAAGGCCACCTCTCTGATCCCGAGCTAATGCTTCACACCATGCCGCGCCCAGCCCCGAGGGCCTGCCAGGGACGAGCCAGGGTGCCAGGCCGAGCACACGGGCTTTAGAGGCCACTCTCAGCTGCACACACAGAGAGGCAGCAGGAGCTTTGAAGTGACCGCTGGTAACGCAGCACAATCGCATTCTTAGCCCTGGTGGCCCTTCCCCTCGGTGCTGTCTGCGGCACGATCCTGGCGTTTGGGCATGTAAAGTGGGGGTGCTTAAGGCATCCAGGCAGTTGGAACTAAAGCTCCCAGGAGGAGCTGGTCCATACCGACAGATGTGACAATCCTAGGCTGTAAGGTGACAGCCAGCCGCTCCAAGGCAGACACAGGGAGGAGGCAGAAACCAGGAGTTTTCACCACTCAGCTCTGAGAATCTGCTTTTCGCAGTCTGAAGAGTTCCTGAGCAGGCAGCAGGGCGCGAGCCCCAGGCCTCAGCCTTACCTCCCGGACAGTCAGGTCTCCTGTGATAGCCCCTTCTCCGCAGAAAGGCTAGAGAGGCAACTCTTGGACTTTGATGTCCTCTCAGTTTTTTGTTATCTATTGCCGCTAAGAAGAAAGGAAGGAGCGGATGCAGGAGTTTCTTGACTGTACCTGCCATTCTACAAGCCCCTTTATTTTATTTTATTTTATTTTATTTTATTTTTTTATTTTGGCATATTATGGGGGCAAGCCCCTTTAAAAGCCTCAATAGCTGGTTCTTGGGGCCAGCACAGTCTTCCTTTTCCCCAGTCCTTTTCCCTTCCCCCAGGGAAAAGTAAATAAACCTCTACTTTCTATCCTAATCTCTGCATGAGAAATCTTTCTCCAGCTGTGCCGTGGGCATCTACTAAGTTTTCCACCTTAACAGGTGGGAAGTTCATTCTTCCCTTGACCTTGGCATTTGGGCATGTAGAGTGGGGGAGGCTTAAGGCATCCAGGCCGTTGGAACTAAAGCTCCCAGGAGGAGTTGATGTGTACAGACAGATATGACAATCGTGGGCTGTAAGGGGACAGCCAGCTGCACCTTGAAATGGAGCAGCTCTCACGGGGGCAGAAACAGGGACAAGGCAGAAACCACGTTTTCACCACTCAGCTCCGTGAAGGTGTCCTCCCCGTCTCTGCCCAGCTCCCAGACACACCAAGGAGCAGGAGCAGGAGGGAATCAAGAGGTCTGAGTGCCTGCTGGTCGTGAGGTGGCATTAGGACATGGGGCAGCCGTGGAGTTCTGAGTCCTCCAAATTGGCATTGAACCTGGCTCCGCTGTTCTTTGCAGCGGGGTGACCAGGCCCTGCTACATAAACTGCTCGGCTCCTCGAAAAACAAAAATGCAACGTCCTTTGTTCATAAATTAAGAATTTCGAGGCTGGGCACGGTCGCTCACGCCTGTAATCCTAGCACTCTGTGAGTCCGAAGTGGGAGGATGGCTCAAGGTCAGAAGTTCAAACCAGCCTGAGCAAGAGCGAGACCCCGTCTCTACTAAAAATAGAAAGAAATTAATTGGCCAACTAAAAAATATATAGAAAAAAATTAGCCGGGCATGGTGATCCATGCCTGCAATTCTAGCTATTCGGGAGGCTGAGGCAGGAGGATTGCTCCAGCCCAGGAGTTTGAGGTTGCTGTGAGCTAGGCTGACGCCACAGCACTCTAACCCGGGCAACAGAGTGAGACTCTGTCTCAAAAAAAAAAAAAATTAATTAGTAAGAATTTCAAGACAATGATAGCAGAGGGTTAAACTAAGCACTTACAAGTCCTACTAAGCGAGTCGAGGCGCCCCGTGACGCTGCACACGTCTTACACCCCTGAAGCCGGCCACAGGGGTAACTGTGAGGCAAGTTCCTTCCCTTCCATCTCACTCTCATGTCTCAAAGGGTTGCTGTTACAGGACATTCCTT
This sequence comes from Microcebus murinus, assembly GCF_040939455.1. NCBI lineage: Eukaryota > Metazoa > Chordata > Mammalia > Primates > Cheirogaleidae > Microcebus > Microcebus murinus. Next base: position 5,981,168 of record NC_134110.1, on the reverse strand, counting down.
AGTATCTGCAGGGGATTGAGTCCCGGCCCCCAGCCTCCACCCCCATAGATAACACCATCTGCAGATGCTCCAGCCCGTGATATAAAATGACACAGAATTGGCCGGGCGAGGTGGCTCATGCCTGTAATCCTAGCACTCTGGGAGGCCGAGGCAGGCGGATTGCTGAAGGTCAGGAGTTCAAAACCAGCCTGAGCAAGAGCAAGACTCCGTCTCTACTATAAATAGAAAGAAATTAATTGGCCAACTAATATATGTAGAAAAAATTAGCCGGGCATGGTGCCTGTGGTCCCAGCTACTTGGGAGGCTGAGGCAGGAGGATTGCTTGAGCCCAGGAGTTTGAGGTTGCTGTGAGCTAGGCTGACGCCACGGCACTCACTCTAGCCTGGGCAACGAAGTGAGACTCTGTCTCAAAAAAAAAAATAAAAAAATAAAATAGAAAAAAATTTTTAAAATGACACAGGATTATTAGTTATATGCACATTATTTGCAAATAGCCTAAGCACATCCTCCTGCCCATCACCCCGTATACTTTATCGTCACTAGATTACTTACAATGCAACGTAAATGCCATGTAAATAGTTGTTATGCTGTATTTTTTTATTGTTGTGTTGTTATTTTGTTGGATTTTTTTTCCTGAATATTTTGCATCCACAGCTGGTTGAAATGACAGCCTCTTCCCTCTTTGTGATCATAGTGCCTGGCATACAGTAGGTGCTTTATAAATGTTACCAAAGGACTACAGGAAATTTTACTGCAAAATATGATGCTTTGGTATAAAGAGCATTTTGAATTAAAGGCCTTAGGAGGGACTTTCCCCTCCCCCCACAAGGGCCAGAGGGACTGACTCATCTGGAACAATTGTCTTCCTTCCCCTTCCTGTGACCTCTTTATCTAAAACAGGAAAGTAGATCAAGAATGTGACCCCTGCCTTACCCTTTTACTAAATAATGCCTGTCTCTCACGTTTATTTAATCTCCAAAGATAACCTTTACGAGTAATCTCTGTGCCCCTATCCATTCATTCTAGGAGTAATCATTTATTGCCCCTCAACAGAATTACCTGTATTGCCCATCTCCTCCCACGCCCTCCGAAATGAGGTTATGTACTTCGGTGTCATCGAGATATTGGGTCATCACTCTGCGATTCTCCCCTCGTGCACAGCAGCAATGAAATTTGTACGACTATTCTCTTATTAATCTGCCTTATGGTGAGCTGCACCTTGCAAGGGGGGAGGGGTTTTCCCCGCACCCCAACATTACAAACGAATCATGTTCTCACGCTCTTGCTAAGCCAGAACCGGCCTCCCTCTCAAAGAGGACGGGTCTGCCAGCTCCATCCCTCAACACCCTACCTCTTTGCTCAAGTCACTGGGCCCCTGGGCCTTGAGCTCCCAAACATCCACCTCCTCCCCAGGGATCAGAGCTTTCACTTCTCTAGTTTTCTTCCACCGATGAAACTGTAGGTTTGTCTCTGAGTCTGCTTAACAAAAAAAAAAAAAAAGGGCAAAGGATGGGACAGGGGGAAAAGCATAATATATGTTTATTTATGGGGGAGGGGTGTAAGGATGAAGGGAACACTTCCCCTTCGCCCTCTGAAGGTTTGCAGAAAAATCATCTGACAAGAGGCAGATTAATAGGAGAAAAGGCATACAAATCTATTTGACCATACTCTTACCGGATGTAACAGGAGAGCCTTTGGAATGAAGATCAAAGACACAGAGGAGGCCCGGCGGGGTGGCTCACACCTGGAATTCCAGCACTCTGGGAGGCCGAGGCAGGCGGATTGCTCGAGGTCAGGAGTTCGAAACCAGCCTGAGCAAGAGCGAGACCCGTCTCTACTATAAATTGAAAGAAATTAATTGACCAACTAATATATATAGAAAAAATTATCCAGGCATGGTGGCGCATGCCTGTAGTCCCAGCTACTCAGGAGGCTGAGGCAGGAGGATCGCTGGAGCCCAGGAGTGTGAGGTTGCTGTGAGCTAGGCTGACGCCACGGCACTCTAGCCCGGGGAAACAGAGTGAGACTCTGTCTCAAAAAAAAAAAAAATACAGAGAAAATTCCGTTTCTATGCTTATGTTCAACAAACTACCGACAGTCGTGCAGAAATGTGATTGGACAAAAGGGTGTAATCTGATGCGTTAGACCCTGTCTAAATTCTTCTTGGTGTCTAGGCAACATCCCTTCCTTCTGGGTATGAGGCAAGACCGTGTCTGGAATGGGGGTCCTGTGACCTACAATCAGATAAGATAGGGCAGATAATTTCTTTATGGTCAGCTTTTACACAGAAAGGTGGGGGTGGAGAGGAAGTCAGAGTGACATTTTTGGGTTTATGGCTGGCTTTAGGGAAAAGGGCTCCTGGCTCCTGTGGCTGGCCTAGGAGAGAGTGAGGGGCCAGAGACGGGGGCAGAAGGTCAAAGAGAAACTTGCTTCCGAGGCCTTCAGTTTGGGGTACCGTCTTCTGAGCCCCACGGCAGCACCAGGGAAGGTGATCAGGGCGCTTGGCATGGGCGAGAAGGGGGTGTCGATTGTGGGGGAGGGCGCCAGGACCAGTCACGCAGGAGTTCTCCGGAAAGCAGGCAGGGGACTGACACTCCAGGAGTGCGGGAACCGGGTGCCACGTGCTAGCTCTGAAGGGGGAGTCTGTTGGGAGACCCTCCAAGTTCCCTTCTCCCACACTCATCCTCCAGGGAGGTCCGGGGACAAGTGGGCATCGGTGGATTCTCTCTGTCTGGCCTTGGGTTTTCCGAGTTCTGCTGAGATCCCCGCAGGTGAAAGGCAGAGCCCGATGCAGAGAGATTCAGAGCGTGCTGGGTGTGATTTGGGCAGTCTCTCCTGTCTCTGAGAACCACTGGAGTTTTAGGGTTTTTTTCGAAATTTATTTTTTAAAAATGTGCTTTGCCTTTGTCCCTGTGTTCAGAGACGGTAGTTCTAGTTTTGATGTGTCACTGGGTGCTTGTGCTTCGTTAGCCCTGGAGGGGCTCGCTTCCCCGTGGGACTCCGAGCTCCTCCTGGTCACCTCCGGGTCCCATTGGCATTCAACACCAGGCCTGGCAGGTACTAAACGCTCCATGCGAGGATGGAAAATTTAATAGACCATCTGTAATTTTCCAGGGCCGTTTTGCAAATGTGGATAACTAATGTGCATCAGCAAAGGCTTGTGATTAGAGGTGTCCCTCTAGTTGCCAGCTCCATATCTTTGCTCCTTCCCCTCCCAGGCTGGCAGAAATGAGATCCTTTGGCATAATGGCAGCAGAGTCAGGTGAGGAGAGGTGTCCGCTGCTAGAGCTGGCCAGCCCCTGTCCCTGCCCTCACCTCCCAGGGTGGAACCAGGGACAGTATTCCAGGACCGCACATGGCAGCTGCCGGCTCGCAGGGAAGGCAGAGAGGACAAAAAGGGGAAAGGGCAGAACACCCGAGAGAAAAGGGGACGCCGGGTTTCTCTCTGAGCCTGCCCTCATGAGAAAAGTTGTGTTTTGCACGACTCTGCGAAATTCATTGACTGACTAGTAAGATTTTTCTCCAGGTAAGGAGCAGTATGTACAATACCTTCTTGAGTATTGTAACTGGGGGTGGAGCTTCCACGGCTAAGATTTTGAATAAATCCTGGGAATATCACCCCAAAAAATGCCACGCTGCTATGCCGATTACTTCAAACTGTAGGCATCTGGGTTTTTCCTGAATTTCTCTTATGTGACTAAAGGTAGATTCTACAGAAGGAAGTCAAGTGTCACGAAAACGCTTCCCAGGAATTTTGACCCATCAAGGAAGAGAAGCATGCAATAGGACTCAAACCTGGAGAGACTGAAGCTGGCATTTCATTCGGGCAGGCTATTACCTGCTTTTCTGAAGGCCCCCCTCCCTGTTTTCCATAGCCGTTTGGCCTCCCTAGGTTGCCTGCCTACCCCTCTCCCGTCTCTGCTTTGGAGAAGGATACACAGTCGTGCGCCGCATAGGACTTTTCCAGTCCATGGATGGGCCTCCTATACAATGGCGGTCCAATAAGATTATAACGGAAGGCCGGGCGCGCTGGCTCCCGCCTGCAATCCTAGCACTCTGGGAGGCTGAGGTGGGAGGAGCTCAGGAGTGTGAGGTTGCAACGAGCTGTGGTGATGCCACTGCACTCCAGCCTGGACGACAGAGTGAGACCCTGTCTCAAAAAAAAAAATTATAACGGAGCTAAAAAGTTCCTATCACCTAGTGACATCCTAGTTGTCATAATGTCACAGAGCAACACATTACCCTGTCTATGTTTAGATACATAAATATTGAGCATTGTGTAACAATCGCCCACACTATTCAGTATGGTACCGTGCTGTACAGGCTTTTAACCTAGGAGCAATAGGTACACCATATAGCCTGGGCGTGCAGTAGCTACACAGTCTAGGTTTGTATTAGTGTACTCTGTGATGTCCACACAATGACAAAATCATCTCATGACGCACTTCTGGGAACATATCCCAGTGGTTAAGCACCACGTGACTGTATATGCTTCTGAACCTCATTGGGCTAGCGGGTGCTCACTTCTCTGTGACGCCCCTGTTGGGGCTCAGAGAATGATACCCCAACATGAAGGCCTCAGAGCAGCTCTCTCTGACCTTCTCCTGCCCCCCCTGCCCCGTACCCTCCCCCAGGCCAGCCACAGAAACTAGATCCTTCTTCCCCAAGGCGGGTCCATACTTTGTTGAACCTGAGCGTAAAAATGGACAGTTTCCCCGGTATCTTTGGTCTTCCTTCTGAAGGCTCTCAGGTCACATAAAAGCGTGATCAAATAAATCTGTACGCCTTTTCTCCTATTAATCTGCCTTTTGTCAGTTGATTTTTTCAGCAAACGTTCAGAGGGCAAAGGGGAAGTGTTCCTCTGACCCCAGTACTGCCTCCACCAGGCTGGCGCCAGCAGCCACTTCGAGTGGGCTCTGACCTGCATCCTGCTGCTCAATCCCAGGGCACGGGCCCTACATCCTGAACACTGGATGTCCTGTCCTTGCCACCCCCCAAGACAGCCATCGGTGAAGATGCCCTGGGCCATGTCTCCCCAGTGCTGGGTTTGGGGGCCCCTTCCCCAGGGCTGAGTGTGGACCCCAGTCAACATAAGCCCTCTCCTCCCTGCCACCCTCCGACAGCCCCTCTGCTCTTCCAGCCACGCTTCTCCCATCAGAGACTAGGCTACAGCTGGCCCTGCTTCATCTGGGCGCCTTCAGCTTCATCAAGTGTCCTCATCGTGCCCATGTCACACTGGCTAGAATGAGGCACTTCTGTGTGTTGTTTGCTCAAGGAGAGAGCTACTGGGCGCCTTGCTTGGAAGCCTAGGTCTGAGGGCAAACAGAGTAGACCCTGGCTTGGGGCACTGGCCCCCCTGGGGAGAAACCCAGCAGAGCTGTCAGCCCTGGGCAGCTCCCAGCTCCCAGCCCTCCCCTCGGGCCCAGCCAACAGCCTGGACTGGGAGCAGCACCCCCGCCAGCACGCGGCACCGGAAGCCGCCTGCAGCCTCCCAGCGGACCCTGCATCCTGAGCTGTGTAGAGGAGAGGAGAGCCCTGGGAGGAGGGGGTCACAGGGAGGCCACGAATGGGGCTCTTTGTAGGAGAACGCATAAATACACATTTAAGTACCAATGACACTTCCTTATTAGCCCAGGCTGGCCGGCTCTCCCTGCCCCAGCTCCCAGCCCGCAAGCCAGTCCCCACGAGGCCGGTTGGCACGGAGCAGGGCACGGAGAGTCCCTTCCCAGCGCGGCAGTGAGGTCCAGACGTGGGAGCAGATGCACATTCCCAGGGGGCCGGTCCCGCGGCCCTGGCAGGGACCACCGCGGCTGCCATCTCCAGCAAGGCCGATAAAAGGAGGTGAGGCGTGGGAGCGGCCCCGACCCTCCAGGCTGCCATCGGGTCTTGGCAGGAAGAGAAAACTGTTTTTGCTCTTAAAAGGGTAAAGAGAAAGGCAGCATGGCCGGCAGGCCAACTCCTGCCAGTCTGCAGGGGGCGGAGAACAAAACCCTTTTTTCTCCATGTCCTCGAACCCTCTGCCAGGCTGGGCCATTGGTTGGTTCTCTCCCAGCGCCCTTGGCAGCAGGAGAGGTGGCTGCGCGCTTCCCAGAGCTCATTGAGGAGAGGCTCTGAATGGGCACATCCAGGGGGCCCAGGCCAGCTGACTGTCCCCAGGAGAGGGGGCTCAGGCTGTGCATCCGGAGGGACCTGCATTCCCCTGCCAGGCTCCAGGCCCTGGGGCCTCTGGGTCCCTTTATTTAAAATAATGGGGGTAGGGTCTGTTGTTAATTAAAAAAAAGGAAAGGTGCAGAAAGCATGTACAGTGTGCCACCATTCAATGAGGCGGGAGGGGTCAGAGGGACATACTATTCATATACATGTACGTGTCTGCATAATTTTTTTTTTTTTTTTCTTTGAGACAGAGTCTCACTTTGTTTCCCAGGCTAGAGTAAGTGCCCTGGCGTCAGCCTAGCTCACAGCAACCTCAAACTCCTGGGCTCAAGCGATCCTCCTGCCTCAGCCTCCCGAGTAGCTGGGACTACAGGCATGCGCCACCATGCCCGGCTAATTTTTTCTATATATATTAGTTGGCCAATTAATTTCTTTCTATTTATAGTAGAGACAGGTCTTGCTCTTGCTCAGGCTGGTTTCAAACTCCTGACCTCGAGCAATCTGCCCGCCTCAGCCTCCCAGAGTGCTAGGATTACAGGCGTGAGCCACCACGCCCGGCCATGCATAAAATATTAAATGTCTTGGGAAGGATGAGCACAGAATACGCTGTTTGGGTTACCTCCAGGAAGGGAAATTGGGTGGCAGAGGAGAAAGGGAGAGAGGGAGTGTGTGACTTTTCAGGGTGTACCTTTTGGGGCTTTAAAATTTGAGTTGCCTAAATCACTATATATATATATATATATATATATATATTTTTTTTTTTTTTTGAGACAGAGTCTCACTTTGTTGCCTAGGCTAGAGTGAGTGCCGTGGCGTCAGCCTAGCTCACAGCAACCTCAGACTCCTGGGCTCAAGCGATCCTTCTGTCTCAGCCTCCCAAGTAGCTGGGACTACAGGCATGCGCCACCATGCCCGGCTAATTTTTTCTATATATATTAGTTGGCCAATTAGTTTCTTTCTATTTATAGTAGAGACGGGGTCTCGCTCTTGCTCAGGCTGGTTTTGAACTCCCGACCTCGAGCAATCCGCCCGCCTCGGCCTCCCAGAGAGCTAGGATTACAGGCGTGAGCCACCGCGCCAGGCCATCACTATATATTAAAAACAAAAACACCAAGGATAACAGGGAATAGCTCCCTGGATTGCTGTGAGAATGGCATGAGTAGCACAGCAGAATGTTAGCGTGGTGCATGGTGCCTGGTGTGTGGGCCCTCAGGAAGTGGCGTTAGCACCTTAGGGGTCACAAGCTCACGCACCGGCTCACCCTCCAGGACAAGGAAGGGTGCAGAGCGGGCACGGAGGGTCCTGCTGCACAGGAGGGACCCTGAGGCCCAGGAGGAACCTGCCCAAGGTCACACAGCTACAAGTGATAAGTGATGGGTCTTAGACAAGAATTCTGTTCCCCGGGGGCTGGGAATGTTTGTGGAAACTAGAAAAACTATTAAGATCTTTGGAGACACGAGTGCCAAGTGAAAATCAGACGCTCCCAAGAAAACATGACCTTGTTGGCCTTCAGAAGAGCAAGGGTCCCAGGTCTTGGCTCAGAGCAGGGATTCTGGGCTGGGGGCTGAGGCAGTGAGTGTGGGTGTCAGAATCTAGTCTCCTGCTGGAGCAGGCCAGCCCCGAGAGGCCCGTCTGCAAAGAGAACGCATGCTTCTGTCTGCGATTTCTCCTCCCAGCCCCAGGCTTGGCATCCTCTGGAGATAAATCCCGTTTTCAAACACCCCAGACCTGCCACTGCCCAGCAGACTCCTCCTCCCCTAACATGGCATGCCCACTGTGTGCTAGGCATTCAACCGTGCCATGCGACACCAAGAGGTCTAAGTGAAAACACAGGCAAAAAATATGAGAAATCTCCTCTGCCAAATTATGCAATCGTGTAGGACTTCTGCCCCTCCACGCACACAACACCATGCTTGCCTTAAAAAAGCCATTCATGAGAGAATGAAAAGAATTTGACAAGCTCACCTTGTGAACAAAAGACACTTACTGATAGTGAGGTGTCGATATCCAGTGTCACAATACATAGGAAATGGTGAAATTTCTTGATTACGGAATTGACGGCTGAAGAAGATCGACTTCTTGTATTTACCACTAAATCTAACATAAAAAAAAAAACCTGCACATACTTCACTTTAGCTAGTGGATGGCACTTTCTGAACTGTCCCCACTGTTTTTTTTAACCAACTATACAGAATTCATGCCCCTGCTGGATCCAAAAATTCTAGAGCTTATCTGCTTGTTTATGTATTAATGACCAGAAAAAGCAAAGCACTGCAAACATTGGTATGAGGATTTGCTGAACGTTGCAGAAGAAAATGGGTTTCCACGGAATCCCCAAACCGTAATGACAAATTTGGATTTAGGTACAATCAAGGCTTCTGTCATATCCCATTTTGCGCTGTAGTGAAAGAAAGAAATACCTGAAACTGGGTAATTTATAGAGAAAAGAGGTTTATCTGGCTCACGGTTCTGCTGATGACAGGAGCACAGCTCCGGCACCTGCTTTCTGCGAGGGCGTCAGGCAGCCTCCAGTCCTGGAGGAAGGCGAAGGGACCAGGGGAGGAGCAGGAGAGAGGGCGGGGTGGTGCCAGCCTCCTTTAAACAGCCAGCTCCCACTCGAGCTCAGTGACACTCATTATCTGGAGAGGGCACCAGGCCATTCACGAGGGACCTGCCCCGGGACCCACACACCTCCCACTCGGCCTGTCTCCAACGCTGGGGATGGAATTCCAACATGAGATTCGGACAGGAAATATGTCCTATCAGCTTCTAAAAGCGAATGTCAAGCTGTTACCAATAAAGTTTGTTTTTGCCATCCCGCCCAACGCATTTGGTGGAAAGTTCAGACGAGCGTATCAGCCACACGGTACGGCTAGGATGAAAACTTCAGCTCAAAACGCGTGGTTTGTCTGCGTTGGCGTTCCTTCCAGCTGATGACATGCCAAGAGTTTTTAATGAATTAAAGCCACATATGGACTCTGCCTCTACAAAGAAATAAAAATAAATTAGCCGGGCAGGGTGACACGCGCCTGTAGTCCCAGCTACCCAGGAGGCTGAGGCGGGAGGATGGCTGGAGCCCAGGAGTTCCAGGCTGCAGTGAGTTAGGGTCGAACCACTGCACTCCAGCCTGGGCTACAGAGCAAGATCCATCCCTAGAAAAAGAAATGAATAAAGCCACATATGCCTGAAGAAACTAGGGAAATTACTGACTGGTTTAAAAATAATTATATGCACGGTAGGATAAGAAGACACTTAGGAAGCTGTGTTGCTGTTCGATCCCCACTACCACGCCCAGCACACGTGCGGGCTGCGTGTGAGTGCGTGCGGAGTGGACTTCCGTGCACCCGAAACAACTCAGAGGCAGGGCACAGAAGATGGGAAAATTGCATAGGGAATTCTCATGTCAGAGTGTATTAAATCATAGAAGAATTTCAAAAAGAACAGCACCGCATACAAAATGAAGGTGAACATACTCCCCGAGGAGGGCAGTGTCCTAAAAGACAGGAAGCAGCTATTCATTGTGATGCAAGACATCAGAATATAGTTAGTGATCATGAACGCTAGCCACTGCAACTGCCCATGATTTATCCCTGTAACACACAATACGCTTTTTCATACATCACATTTTCTCTTCAGTTTCTTTTTGTTTCTTTTCTTTTTTGTTTTCCTTTTAATTTTTTAATTAAAAATAGTGTTTTACTTGACACATAATAATTGTACATGTTTATGGGTACATAAGTGATAGGAAACATATAATAGATAGTGATTGGATCAGGGTAATTTGCATATCCATTATCTCAAACATTTGTCATGGTTTTGTGTTAAGAACATTCAATTCGTCCTTCTATAATAGCTATTTGAAACTCTAATACATTGTTAACTCATCATCCTACAGTGGTATAGAACACTAGTCTTGTTCCTCCTATCTAGGTATAATTTTGTAATCCTTTAACAAATTTCTCCCTATTCCTCCTTTCCCCCTACTTTCCCCAGCTTCTAGTATCTTCCGTTCCACTTTTTACTTCCATGAGGTCAACTTTCTCTTTTAGCTTCATGTGAGCGAGAACATGCAGCATTTGACTTTCTCTTCTGGCTGTCACCTAACATATTGTCCTCCAGTTCCATCCATGTTACTGCAAATCACGGGATTTCATTCTTTGTTATGGCTGAGTAATATTCCACTGTGTGTATAGACCACATTTTCTTTCTCCACTCATCTGTGGTTGGACACCTGGGCTGACTCCACACCTTGGCTGTTGTGAATAGTGCTGCAGTAAACACGGGGTGCAGGTGTCTCTGTGACACACTGGTTTCCTTTCCTGTGGCTAAACACCCAGCAGTACGGACTGCTGGATCATGTCATAGTTCTATCTGTAGTTTTGGGGGAACCTCCATACTGTTCTCCATCATGGCTGTACTAGTTTACATGCCTACCAACCGCGTAATAAGAGTTCCATTTTCTCAGCATCCTGCTGCTTTTTTTTTTTTTTTTTGTCTTTTTGATAATATCTGTCCTATCTGGGGTGAGATGACACCTCACTGTGGTTTTGATTTACATTTCCCTTATAGTTGATGATGTTGACCATTTTTTCATATATTTCTTGGCCCTTTCTATGGCTTCTTTTGAGAACTGCCTGTGCAGATCATTTGCCCATTTTTGACTCAGATTGTGTTTTGCTGTTGAGATGTTTGAGCTCCTTGTATATGCTGAATGTTAATCCCTGTCAGGTGAATGCTTTGCAGATATTTTCTACCATTCTGTAGTTTGTCTTTTCACTCTGTTGATTGTCTCCTTTGCTGTGCAAAAGATTTTTAGATTGATGTGATCTCATTTGTTTATTTTTGCGTTTGTTGTCTTGCTTTTGAGGTTTTATTAATAAAACTTTTACCCAGACCAATATCCTAAAGGGGGTTTCCTTGATTTCTTGTGGTAGTTCTATAGTTTGGGGTCTTACCTTTAGGTCTTGGATCCATTTTGAGTTGATTTTTTTTTTTTTTTTTTTGAGGCAGAGTCTCACTTTGTTGCTCAGGCTAGAGTGCCATGGCATCAGCCTAGCTCACAGCAACCTCACACTCCTGGGCTCAGGCAATCCTTCTGCCTCAGCCTCCCGAGTAGCTGGGACTGCAGGAATATGTCACCATGCCTGGCTAATTTTTTCCATATATTTTTAGTTGGCCAATTAATTTCTTTCTAACTTTTTTTTAAGTAGAGACATGGAGTCACCCTTGCTCAGGCTGGTTTCGAACTCCTGACCTTGAGCAATACACCCACACCCACCTCTGCCTCCCAGAGTGCTAGGATTATAGGTGTGAGCCACCACGCCCGGCCTTGAGTTGATTTTTGTAGTTGGTGAGAAGTGGGGGTCTAGTTTCATTCTTCTGCATATGCATATCCAGTTTCCCCAGCACCATTTGTTGATGAGACTGTTCTTTCCCTAATGTACATTCTTAGAGACTGTGTCAAAAATCAGTTGGCTGTAGATATCAGAATTAATCTCTGGGTTCTCTACTCTGTTCCATTGGTCTGTTTTTATGCTAGTACCATGCTGCTTTGGTGACTATAGCTTTGTATAATAGTATATTTTCAAGTCTGGTAATGTGATGCCTCTACCTTTGTTCTTTTTGCTCAGGGATGCTTTGGCTATTTGTGGTTCCATACAAATTTTATGATTTTTTTTCTATTTCTTTGAAGAATGTCATTGGTATCTTGATAGGGATTGCACTGAATCTGTAGATTGCTTTTGGTGGTGTGGTCATTTTTAGCAATATTAATACTTCCTATCCATGAGCATGGGATGTTTTTTCCATTTGTTTATATCCTCTTCAATTTTTTCTCATCAGTGTTTTGTAGTTATCCTTGTAGAGGTCCCTTTACCTTCTTGGTTAAATTTATTCCTAGAGTTTTTGTTTGTTTGGTTTTTTTGTTTTGTTTTAGCTATTGTAGCTATTGTAAATGGAATTGCCTGTTTGATTTCTTTTAAAGCTAGTTCTTTGTATGTAGAAACTCTACTGCTTTTTGTAAGTTTATTTGGCATCCTGCAACTTTGTTGGATTCATTTCTCTAAGAGTTTTTTGTAGTCTTTAGGTTTTTCTACATATAAGACCATATCATCTGCAACTGACAGACAATTTGACTTTCTCCTTTCCAATTTGGATGCCCTTTATTTCTTCCTCTGGCTTAATTGCTCTGGCTAGAACTTCCAGCACTATGTTGAATAAGAGTGGTGAATGTGGGCATCCTTGTCTTGTTCTAGTTCTTATAGGAAAAGCTAAAAACTTTTCTCCATTCTATATGATGTTAGCTGTGGGTTTGTCATATTTGGCCTTATTTTGTTGAAGTACTTTCCTTCTATACCTAATTTATTGATAGATTTTATCATAAGGAATGTTGAATTTTATCAAATGCGTTTTTCTGTATCTATTGAGATGACTATACAATTTTGTCATTCATTCTGTTGATGTGATATATCATGTTTACTGAGTTGCATGTGTTCAACCATCCTTACATTCCAGGAATTAATCCCATTGATCATGGTGCATTATCTTTTTGATGTGTTGTTGGATTTGGTTAGTATTTTGTTGAGGGTTTTTGCAACTACATTCATCAGGGACATTGGTCTGTAGTTTTCTTTTTTTGTTATGCCCTTGTCTGGTTTTGGTATCAGGGTTATGCTGCCCTCATAAAATGAGTTAGGAAGAATTTTCTCCACTTCAATTTGTTGGAATAGTTTGAGAACAATTGGTATTAATTCTTCTTTAAATGTTCAGTGGAATTCAGCAGTGAAGCCATCTGGTTCTAGACTTTTCTTTGTTGGAATATTTCCTATTACTGATTAGATCTCATTACTTGTTATTGGTCTGTTTAGGTTTTCTATTTCTTGGTAGGTTGTATGTGTCCAGGAATTTATCCATTTCCTCTAGATGGGCTCACCAGGCTGTGAGGCCAGAGGTGTATGTGTGCACATGGTGGGTCAGCCAACTTGGGGCTCGGGTTGAGGCTAAAGGACTGTTACTCTGTCCGGGAGCATGTGCATGTGGTTACTTGGCTGGTGGGGGGTCATGCCTGCTAGGAGAAGCCCATGGGGCTATTTCTCAGGCCTAGGACATGGTTGCCCAGCTTCTCAGCTGGCCTGGGTGTGAGTTTGCTGGAGGTGGCCCAAAAGGCTGCTTCTCAGGCCCAGGTTGTGAGCACATAGCTGCTCAGCTCGCCTGGAGGCATGTCTTCTCGGAGCAGCATGGAGCTATTTGTCAGACCCTGATTGCAGGTACAAGCGTTTGTCTGCAGGGAGTGGGGTACCTCAGGGCTGCTTCTCAGGCCCAGGACGGGGGTGCACAGCTGGTTAGCCAGACTGTGGGTGTGTCTGCCAGGGGCAGCCCATGGGGCTGCTTTTCAGGCCTAACACTTGGGAGCATGGCTGCTCAGCTGGGCTGGGGACGTGTCTGCCAGGGGTGGCCTCGAGACTGCTTCTCAGTCCCGGGGTGTGGGCACACAGCTGCTTGGCTGGACTGGGAGGCCTGTCTTCCAAGAGCAGCAGAACTGTTTCTCAGGCACTGGGTGAGGGTGCAAGGCTAGTGGGCAGGCGAAAGGCTTGTCTGCAGGGAGTGGGGCACTGCAGGGCTATTTCTCAGGCTCAGGGCATGGGCATGCAGCAGACTGTGGGATTCTCCTGTAGTAAGGACTATGGGTGTTTGTGGTGGCGATGGGGGAGGGTGGCGTTCTGCTACTTACCTTAAGTTCCTCCTGACTCTAGGCAGATCTGATCCAGGTGGGAAAGACAAGGCTGCAGAGACTGGCTGCTTCCATGCTGCCCTCCTGGACTTCCAATCACCACGTTGCATCTCCACTCCCCTGCCATGCTCCAACATTCTCCCTTCAACACTCCAGTCAAATCTTGCGTTGATGCATTGCCTCCGTCCTTTCTTGTGGGGGTAGGATGAGCTCCAGGCATCGTTAGTCACCTGTCTTGCTCATGTCACTCCTCTTTTTTCTTTTCTTAGTTCTTTGTTTTTTCACTACTTTAAATTATCAGCGTTACTTTTTACAATTTGCTGTGCTGTGTATTTCATCTTTGCATCATTTCCAATACTGGAGGTATAAGTTGTGCAGAGACTTTTAGAGAGTTCTAATGCAATTTTTGCAAATTTGACTCCACAATAGTGCACGATAGTGACCTTGACTTTGTGTGTAGGCATTGCATGTGTACTTAAAAAACACTGAAGCTTCATTAATAAATGAAGAGATGTCTTTTTTGTACATCTGCTTTTGTGCAAGATAAATTTTCTCAAGATCACAGCTCTTTGGGCAACTGCCTATGCGGTGGTGACTCATTGCGGTTTTTGATTGATCCCATCAAAACACAAGTGTTCGTCGTGGTCTTTCAGATGACCACACTTACAAAGCTGCGTGCCCACAATTACCAACCCTAGTGATTATGTTTATACATTTCCCTTTTCGATCTATTTCTTTATGAATGTGGTTCATCTCCTCATAACTGTTACACCCATGCAGCTGACCTTAGTATGCCTGAATGTTTAGGTTTGCAAAAATATGAATGTCATTGCCTATTGTATCGTGTAAGGTGGCCTATGAAGTGTTCCATCATGTTTTTGTATGTTTCTCAAATACATACCCTTTTAAAATGTAAATAAATACCTTTTAAAGAATTAAAAAAAATTTTTTTTTTCATAATTATATTTTTGCGGATTCTGAGCTTTCAGGATTTCAACACTCGGAATTACAGTGGTTGGGATTGTGTCCTTTGGAATTATGGTCAGCTCCCAGCTCGGGCACAGGAGAAGTTAAGAGCAGACTGGTATCTGCTCTCGGAGCCCTGGCTGTGCCATTCTCTAGCTGCGGGACCTCAGGTCAGATACCTAACCGTTGGCCGCCTTGGCTCCCTTGGGCATGACGAATTGGGTATGATCAAAGCAGCCACCTTGTTTGTTCTGAGGATGAAATGAGGGAAGCCACAGACAGCTTGTAAACAGTCCCCAGGAAATGCCTGACCCCTGGCTCCCTCAGCTACCATTGTCAAGCAAGAAAGAAGGGGAAAGGGCGTCTGCAGACAGGGCAAAGGCCGGAGGAGGGGCGTGAGTCAGTACCGCACTACCGGGATATCCGAGGGGATGTGGGGTTTAGTCAAACTATATTGGAACGGTTTGCAAACATTTCCTCCCATTCAACAAGTTGTCTCTTCACGCAGTTGATTGTTTCCTTTGCTGTTCAGAAACTTTTCAGTTCAACATAGTTCAACATGGTCTATTTTTGTTTTCATGCCTGCTTTTGAAGTCTTCGCCATAAAATCTTTGCTTAGACCAATGTCCTGAAGCATTTCCCCTGGGTTTTCTTCCAGTAGTTTTATAGTTTTAAGTATTACGTTTTAAGTGTCTAATCCATTTTGAGTTGAATTTGTATGTGGTGATAGAGGTCTAGTTTCATTCTTCTTCATATGGATATCCAGGTTTCTCAGCACTATTGATTGAAGAGGATATCCTTTCTCCAATGTATGTTCTTGGCATTTCTGTCAAAAATCAGTTGGCTGTAAATACGTGGATTTATTTCTGGGTTCTCTGTCCAATACAGAAGCATTCAAGAAAAAAAGAACCAGCACCTTGATCCTCCAACCCAGAAAGAACCATAGTCATCATTTTGCTGTGTATGCCCTTCCAGCCTTTGTCTTATGTGTGCAGTTTTTTTGGGGTTTTTTTTTTTTTTTTTTTGAGACAGAGTTTCACTTTGTTGCCCAGGCTAGAGTGAGTGCCGTGGCATCAGCCTAGCTCACAGCAACCTCAGACTCCTGGGCTCAAGCAATCCTCCTGCCTCAGCCTCCTGAGTAGCTGGGACTACAGGCATGTGGCACCATGCCCGGCTAATTTTTTCTATATATATTAGTTGGCCAATTAGTTTCTTTCTATTTATAGTAGAGACGGGGGTCTTGCTCTTGCTCAGGCTGGTTTCGAACTCCTCACCTTGAACAATCTGCCCGCCTCGGCCTCCCAGAGTGCTAGGATTACAGGCGTGAGCCACCATGCCTGGCCGATGCATGCAGTTTTGACAAAGTTAAAAATCATACCATGTGTGATAGGCAACCTTCTAAAATGAAATTGTCAACGGAAAAAAGCCAAACTCTGCAAAATAATTTTAAAGAGAGTTATTCTGGGCTGGGCCTGGTGGCTCTCGCCTGTAATCCTAGCACTCTGGAAGGCCCAGGCGGGAGGATTGCTCGAGGTCAGGAGGTCAAAACCAGCCTGAGCAAGGGTGAGACCCCGTCTCTACTATAAATAGAAAGAAATTAATTGGCCAACTAATATATATAGAAAAAAATTAGCTGGGCATGGTGGCACATGCCTGTAGTCCTACTAGCTACTTGGGAGGCTGAGGCAGGAGGATCGCTTGAGCCCAGGAGTTTAAGGTTGCTGTGAGCTAGGCTGATGCCAGGGCACTCACTCTAGCCTGGGCAACAAAGTGAGACTCTGTCTCAAAAAAAAAAAAAAAAAAAGATTTATTCTGAGCCAAATTTGAGGACCATGACCAGGAGCCACTGCCAAGAGGCCTTGGGCAAATGGACTTGTGGCTGAGTTACAGTTTGTTTTTTATACATTGCAGAGGCGGGGGTTACGGGTAAAGCCATCAATCAATATGTGGGAGGCATACATTGGTTTGGCCCCAAAAGATGGGCCATCTCGAAGGGGGGACGGTACTGGTTATGGGTTTAAAGATTCTTCAGACTGTAATTGGCTAAAGACATGAAGCTTTGTCTAAAGGCTTGGAATGTTTTAACATAAACTGTTTACCAGAGATAAGCCACCTTTCGTTGCATAAATTGAGGACCTGCAGGTTTGTCTTGCATACCGTTAGGCCTGTTAATGGGTTACAAAGGATGTCTCCAAGAAAGGAGGGGGGCATGATAAGGCATGTCTGACCTCCCTCCTCCTGGCCCGCAATTTTTTTTAGGATATTTCTTTGGCCATGAGGGGGTCCATTCAGTCAGCCAGAGCTGGTGGAGGGGGGGTGTGTGAGTATTTTAGTTCCCAGCCTTCATTGGCCAGGTGCAATGGCTCACACTTGTAATCCTAGCACTCTGGAAAGCCTAGGCAGGTGGATTGCTTGAGCCCAGGAGTTCCAGGTTTCAGTGAGCTATGATCACACCACTGCACTGCACTGTAGCCTGGGTGACAGAGTGAAACTCTGTCTTTAAGAAAAAAGAAAAAAAAAAAGAGCATTTGGTACTGAAGGAGGCTGAGGCTAAGGGTGCACCTTGTAGGTTCTGTTTACTACAAACTCAAACTGGATGCCTTGGCAAATCACTTCTCCTTATTCTTTAAAGTTCCCATCTACTAGCTGTGTGACCTTGGGCAAGTTACTTAACCTCTCTGTGCCTAAATGTCCTCACCTATGAAAGTGGAAAATAAAAGTAATACACATGTAACAGGGTTATTGTGAGAATTAAATTCTTTAAAATATGTAAGGGGCTTAAAATGGTGCCTGGCACATAATTAATACTATGTATGTGTTATTCTTATTCTCAGAGAAGGGTACTGTGCTGATGAAAAGTTAGGCAGAACTGGCTTTAAATTCCCCCTCCATTGATCATGAGCTGTGTGACCTGGGACAAATGGCTTGCTTCTTGGAAACTAATTTTCTGCATCTGTAAACCAGTCCATGAAACGAATGAAGCTTAAGCTAACTTGCTGAGGCTCTGTACCTAATTTTGTTGTATAAGTGCAATTTAATTTTTTTTTCTTTGAGACAGAGTCTCACTCTGTTGCCTGGGCCAGAGTGCTATGGCATCAGCCTAGCTCACAGCAACCTCAAACTCCTGGGCTCAAGCCATCCTCCTGCCTCAGCCTCCCGAGTAGCTGGGACTACAGGCATGCGCCACCATGCCCGGCTAATTTTTTTCTATATATTTTTTAGTTGTCCAATTAATTTATTTCTATTTTTAGTAGAGACGGGGTCTCGCTCTTGCTCAGGCTGGTCTCCAACTCCTGACCTTGAATTATCCGCCCACCTCGGCCTGCCAGAGTGCTAGGATTATAGGTGTGAGCCACCGCGCCTGGCCTGCAACTCAGTTTTTTAAAGAGCCTCCATCAATTTTATAAACTTCATAAATCTGGATCCATCGCAGGAGAACAAAACAATACCACAGCCATGGGCCGCCTCACATAGTCCATTTCAGTCAATGACGGGGTGTACATACGACAGTGGTCCCGTTCAAGATTATAATGGAGCTGAGAAGTCCCATCACCTAGTGATGTCATGGCCTTCGTAATGACGTGGCATAACATATCACGTGTCTGGGGTAATGCTGTTGTGAACAGACCTCCTGTGCTGCCAGTCACACAACAGTGCATGGTGACGCCTGGTCCTTGACACTTGCTCGCCACTCGCTCACTCACTCACCCAGGGCAACCCCCAGCCCTGCAAGCTCCGTTTGTGGTAAGTGCCCTATACAGGTGTGCCATGTTTTATCTTTTACACTATATTTTTACTGTACTTTTGTTAGGGACCGACCTTCCACAGCTCCACCGGACAGAAAAACAGAGACATCGAGGATGCAATCACACAAGAGGAGGTTTATTTTCTGGCTAGCCAGGGTCCAAGCCCCAGAGCACCAACGCAGTGGCCACTCTCGCAGGCAAGGACCCCGACCGGAACAACGGCATGCCTTTTATCCCCATGGTGCACAAGCTGCGCACAAGCCGACTACAAGTGGATCATGTGTTGACCTTTAAAATGATTGGTTGCCCACTATTGCCTTTTGAAATAATTGGCGGGTTGGTTGCCCTCTATTGCCTGATGGGCCAGTCGCCCGTGCTTCAATGACCTCATCCCATAATTCCCCCTACAGCGGTGTAGCGAGCAAGCAATGACCAGAAGCAAAGGTTTGCGGTTAGCTCATTGCCCCACCCAAGTAAATTCCCGACAATTGGAAGAATTCCTCTGCCCTTCCTCTGTCCTACAAATTCCTCTGCCCTACACTTTTTCCTATGCTTAGCTAAATTTAGATGTACAAGTACCTACCACTGTGCTACAGTTGCCTGCAGTATCCAGTACAGTGGCACGCTGTGCAGGTGTGCAGCCTGGGAGCAGCAGGCTACACCGTACAGCCTAGGTGTGTACTCAGCGATCCCATCTAGGTGTGTGTGACCCACTCTGTGATGTTTGCACAGGAGGAAACCCCCTAACGACGCATGTCTCAGAATGTGTCCCTGTCGTTAAGCATGCATGACCGTACTTAGCACTCAGAGTAGTTATGGAGATCAAATGAGATAATATATTTTAATGACTTAAAATAGTGCCTGGCACACAGAAAGCCCCAAATACTATAGTGGCCACTTCTTTGGAATGTATGATTGTAGAACTCTTCTCTTTTGCTTCCTTTGTATGTGTAACCAACTTCAGGAAAATCAATTTACAAAAACCCAAATTTTAGAAGAGACGATAAACCACCAGGTGATAATTCTAGTTATAAAATGACTCACTGACCAGTGTCAGGTTCTTCTCATTTTCAGTTGATGTCTTAAAGGCTGCAGTCCATCCGCTGAGCAAACCATCACTGAGACGGTGTAAATGCCCAGCAGTCCTGGGAGGACAGTCCTGCAGAGAACAGAGGAATCAGCGCACCTCTGGCGTCCTGTGCTGCTGCTGTCAAAGTGTCAGAAGCCCAGGGAGGCTTCCCATTCCCTGCATGGTGGAGGGCTTCGCCATCTTGCCAGCTAGACCCAGGTCGCCAGCCTCACGTGCCTTTAACTTGAGCTTCCCTCCAGCCGACCCCGTCCATTTGGAGATTCCTAGAATTTCAGCCTGATCCTTCCTTAAGAACAGAGGCTGTGGCACAACTGAACACAGCTGGAGATGGCATTTCCTGCCTCGGCCTCCTGGCCTGGCGAGGGGACGAGCTGGCTTTAGACAAGGGTGACAGCCAGGAATCAGAATGCATCTAAGGGGACAGGACACACCGGGTCAGAACTTACGTTCCAGCCCTGAGCAGTGCAGAATGGACACCCCCACTGCCCCTGATGGCCCCCGAGGCTGCAGCTCCGGCCCGAGGCCCCTGCTAGAACATCTCCCAGGGGGACTCCACCCCCACTCCACAGCCAGATGTTCCCTGATTACTGTGGGAACTGGCCTGAGTTCGGAGATACGCTGAAATTCCAGGTCAATCCTCAGTTCCCTGGGGAGGAAGTGTCCACTAGGAGTAGAAGCCTGGTTTATCGCACATCCTTTTAAAACTCACAGAGGGGGTGGGGGTGCGGTGGCTCATGCCTATAATCCTGGCACTCTGGGAGGCTGAGGTGGGAGGATCGCTTGAGCTCAGGAGTTCGAGACCAGCCTGAGCAAGAGCAAGACCCCATTTCTACTAAAGATAGAAAAATTAGCCGGGCGTGGTGGTGCATGCCTATAGTCCCAGCTACTTGGGAGGCTGAGGCAGGAGGATCGCTTGAGCCCAGGAGTTTGGGGTTGCAGTGAGCTATGATGATGCCACTGCACTCTACCCAGGGTGACAGAGTGAGAATCTGTCCATAAAAAGCCGTGCAGAGGGCCCAGAACCATTCCTAGTCCCGCATTAAGGCCACAGGTGCCTGTGGCCCAGCACACCGAGGGCAGGGAAGCACAGCTGGCCCGTACGTGGTAGTAGCTGGGTCTCATGGAGCACTCACTTAGAGTCCCGCTGTAAGTGTTGTATTAGTCTCCTGTGGCTGCTGTAACAAACTACCACAAACTGGGGGCTTACACCAAAAGAGATGTATTTTCTCACAGTTCTGCAGCTGGAACCTGAAACCAATGTGTTTGGTTGGCCCGGCTCCCTCCAAGGGCTCAAGGGAGACTCCTTCCTTACCCGTCAGCCTCGGGCACTCCTTGGCTTGTGGCTGCATCGCTCCCAGCTCCGCTCCTCCTCCCTGTGTGTCTTCTCCTCTTCTGCCTCTGTCATTGTCACTGGGCTCAGGGCCCGCCTGGTTAATCCAGGACGATCCCCTCATCTCACCATCCCTGACTTATTACATCTGCACAGGCGTTTCATCCAAAGAAGGTCACACTCACAGGCCCTGGCAGTCAGAACATGAAGGCACGTCACACGTACCAGCTGCTATCCTCGCGACAGCCCCGTGAGGACGTGCTCGCTGTGACAGATGAAGGACTCAGGGACAGACAGGTAAGGAGGCTGGCCCAGGTCACACAGCCAGCAGGTGATGCCGTCACCGTACCTCTCCCATAGGTCCCGGTGGCCCCAGGCACATGAGCGCTCCCACAGTGGCCGAGGGGGTCTGGACTTAGGAGGGGTACCATTTTTTAATCTTAAATAACCTGACCACCCCATACACGCCTGGACATTGTAATGAAACAATTGAAATAAAACAGACGAAGAGGGTGGCCCTGGGTTACCTGGGTTCAGGTGAAAGGACAAGTGCTGTGTCAGGTAAGCGCTGAATCCAACTGGCTGTTCATTGCTGTTGTCCCACGACCCCAGGAGCCAGGGAGGGCTGGCAGTACGGGGGAGACAGTCTCTCTGCCCCTGCAGGTGGCCCTGGCCTGACAGGGTCTGGTACCAGTCTGGCCTGGCCTCTCTGCATCCTTCAGAAGAGGGTTTCAATCTCTATGTTTTCTGTAGGGAAACTGGGCATGGTGACAAAATTAGGGTACAAATTGAGCATCCAAAATCAAACTAAGGTTCCTCAGTTAAACATAGAATTACCGATATGAGGCCGGTCGCGGTGGCTCACGCCTGTAATCCCAGCACTCTGGGAGGCCGAGGCGGGCGGATTGCTCGAGGTCAGGAGTTCCAAACCAACCTGAGCAAGAGCGAGACCCCGTCTCTACTATAAATAGAAGGAATTAATTGGCCAACTAATATATATAGAAAAAATTAGCCGGGCATGGTGGCGCATGCCTGTAGTCCCAGCTACTTGGGAGACTGAGGCAGGAGGATTGCTTGAGCCCAGGAGTTTGAGGTTGCTGTGAGCCAGGCTGACGCCACGGCACTCACTCTAGCCTGGGCAACAAAGTGAGACTCTCTCTCAAGAAAGAAAGAAAAGAAAGAAAGAAAGAAAGAAAGAAAGAAAGAAAGAAAGAAAGAAAGAAAGAAAGAAAGAAAGAAAGAAAGAAAGAAAGAAAGAAAGAAAGAAAGAAAGAAAGAAAGAGAAAAGAATTGCCGATATGATCGAGCAATTCCACTCAGGTAAACTCCCAAAAGAATTGAAAACAGGTGTTCAAACGAAAACGTGTGCACAAATGTTCCTAGCAGCATTACCAACAATAGTCAAAAGATGGAAACAAGCCAGATGTCTGTCAACTGATGAATGAATAAATAAAAAGTGGTAAATCCATACAATAGAATATTATTCAGCCATAAAATGAATGGAGTACTACAAGCTACAGTGTGGATGAACCTAAGAAACATTTTGCTAAGTAAAAGAAGACAGACACAAAGGCCACATGGTTTATGATTCCATTTTTATAAAAATAAAAAAACAGACTAGGTAAATCCATAGGGATAGAAACAGATTGGTTACATCCTGCATGTTATAATCAAAAAAGAAAAGAGAACAGATCTCGGTGGTTGCCAGAGGCTAGAGGAGAGAGTGGTTGCTTAATAGATAGGTAGTAGTGACACAGGAATGTGGACCCCAAGACCAGGGGCCAGCCTGAAGGCCAGGTGGGTTCTTGGCTTTGTGCAGGAAAGAATTCAAGAGTGAGTCAACAGAGTAAAGCAAAGGCAAATTTATTAAAGTAAGAAAAAAAAAGGGAGGCTACCACACAGACCGGGCAGCAGCTACTGCTGAGAGCAACGGAGAGCAGCAATTTGTGAGCTCTGGGGGTCTCATTTTATACGTTTTATTTAACGTTTTGTTAAGCAGAGGCAGGATTATTTATAAGATTTCTGGCCGAGCGTGGTGGCTCACGCCTGTAATCCTAGCACTCTGGGAGGCCGAGGCAGGCGGATTGCTCGAGGTCAGGAGTTCAAAACCAGCCTGAGCAAGGGTGAGACCCTGTCTCTACTATAAATAGAAAGAAAGTAATTGGCCAACTAATATATATAGAAAAAATTAGCCGAGCATGGTGGCGCATGCCTGTAGTCCCAGCTACTCGGGAGGCTGAGGCAGGAGGATTGCTTGAGCCCAGGAGATTGAGGTTGCTGTGAGCCAGGCTAACGCCACAGCACTCACTCTAGCCTGGGCAACAAAGCGAGACTTTGTCTCAAAAAAAAAAAAAAAAAAAAAGAGATTTCTGGAAAAGGGGCGGGGGATTCCCAGAACTGAGGGTTTCTCCTCTTTTTAAACCATATGAGGTAATTTCTGGGAGTTGCCATGGCGTTTGTGAGCTGTCGTGGCGCCAGAGGGAGGTTCTCCTAGTAGCTAATACATCATGAGCAGCGAGGGTAGCCTGGGCTCGTTTTCTGTGGCCGTCTTGGTTCTAGCTGGTTCGGGCTGGCTTTTCTACTGCCTCCTGCTTTATCAGAGACCTTGGTTCGGGTCTCATGACTCTTTATCGAGCAGGGCCTGCCCGTTCCCTAACTCCTTCCTCCCTCACAGATTATATGCTCTCTAATCGCAAGGGTTGGTCTGAAGATGAACTCCGTCTTCTGTAGCGTCTTCAGGCTGAGGTGTTGACCCTGCCTGTTATGGGAGGAGTAGAGATATCTGGACAGCTGGTTTAGGGGACCCGAGGGCAGGACAATTTTATGCTCTGGGCTGGCTGGTTGGGTTGGAAGGCTACTGCCAACGTCATCTTCATGTGGAATTGTCATAATTTAGAAGACATAAATCTTATAAGGAAGGTAAACAAGCAAGGACCAACAACTAACAGTAACAAAATTGTCATTAAAGGCCTTAATAGGGGCGGAAACCAGCTAATAGGTGGTAAAAACCCTTTTATTGAGTCTCAGTTTCCACAGAGATGGCACCTTGACCAAAATTGTGTAGCCATTTAGTCTGTTTATAGGTTTTTATAGCTTTTTTTTATTTGTTCACTGGCATTGACAAATGACATAGGTGTGGCAAGTTTTATTGATCATTGCACAGACAATATTCTTTTGAGCCAATAAATAATCTAAGGCTAATTGGTTTATCCATCATTGCATTGGCTAAAGAGTCTCGGGAGGTCTTAAGCTTAGCTAAAGCGTCTCTAGTAGTCCGGGCCGGAACTTTTAGCCTGGTAGACGAGTTTCTTATGGTGATTTCATGGTAAATAAAACCTCTCTAAGGGGTGGATAGTGGCTCCTGTCTCAGCCAGGATAAGACTGGTGGCCCTTCCCAGTGAGTGAAAATAAGTTTTTATATTATATCTTTGCTTGTTCACAGGGAAACAAATCAAGCAGGCTCAGTGTCACTATTGCATGCTGTTGTGTTGATGATATTACAATTTTCTGCTAGGTGGGGATTTTAGTATTACAATTAGCTAAAAGGCACCATAGACAACCAAAGCATCTCTAAAGCAAGCAGGGCCAGCTTCAGCTGCCACTTCAAGGCAGGACAGTGTGAGGCACCCAAGAAAATGCTGGGTACTTCCCCCCACCCTAGGCCCAGTAGTTGTTATGGTACATGCCTGGTCTACTTTGTAGCAATTCTGAGCACTCTAGGTTAATACAGCATTTTTGTCATGTGGTGGAGAATTTGCATTTTCCCTTAATCTACCCTGTTCCCCACATCTTATAATCTTTTTGCCCGTCCTTTTGCAATATTTTCTGAGTAGGAAATGAGGGGAGGTTACATTTATGGTTTTATATTGACTTATATCTCATGGCGGTAACTTGTGTATATAACCCACTGTTAGGGACCGACCTTCCACAGCCCCACCGGACAGAAAAGCAGAGACATTGAGGATGCAATCACACAAGAGGAGGTTTATTTTCTGGCTAGCCAGGGTCCAAGCCTTCGAGCCCCAACGCAGTGGTCGCTCTCCTTAGGCAAGGACCCCGACCTGAATTGCGGGGTGCCTTTTATCCCCCCCCCAAAGGGCCCTAGCAAGGCACAAACTAATTATGCGCTGGCCATGAGCTGACCTTTGAAGTGATTAATTTTCTTTGAATTCTGCGCGATCCCTGTGCATCCCACCTCCCTTTTGCCTTTCTTCACAACCCAAGAGATAACCGGAGGTATGAGTATAAACAGATGTGTGCTGTTCGCTAATTGCCTCACCCTGCTTCACACGAAGGGGGGCGGAAAACTCTTTTCTTGTTGTGCCACTGAGACGCTGCCGAAGGGCCATCGAGGCGCCCCCACACCACATCCACAATATAGGCAACAACAACAAAAATAAGCACTAATTATAATTGTTATGCCAATGAATAAAACATAGCTCCAATGTGTAGGCAAAGAATGTGACCATTTAGAAAAAAAAGTAAAGAGTCTTAGTTTTCATATGTTATTGATATGATCATTTAAATGATTTAAAGCATCAGCTACATTTTTTTAAAGTCCGAAATATGCGTGCAATAGGCGGTTCCCGCTAAGGCACAGGTCCCAGTCTGCACTGTAGTGAGTATGTCTGGGGTTGTTTTATTTTGTAAAACCACTTTTCTCATTTGGATAGTTGCCTGGCTTAAGAGGTATATAGCGTTTTGCGTGGCTCAGTGCTCTAGCGTGAGCTGGGCTGGGGCAGTGGCCTGGATGAGAGCACCTAGCGCTCCTGCCCTAACTAGAATACCTAGCGGCCATTCCCACGGCGCCAAAGACCTGCGGGAATGAGCTTTCAAGGCTTTTATTAGGTGCCGTGGGCAAAGTTTTACATATGGTTTCTGGCAGGAAAGGCCACCTCGTTCGTGGAACTCCTCCCAGTCCAAATGTGGACGAAGTACGGCCACAAGTGTTTCCCGCACAGCCACCTAGGTCCCCACGATGTGATATGAGCTCTAGCTCTTTTGAAGCAATTTTGTTCCCTGTCCAGTCGCATGTCCATGCTTTAATAGTGTAGATATATGTGAAGGGGTGGCCACTCCATCCGCCGGGAGTGGATGGAGGAATTGCAGTGTGATTGTGTCTTTTTATGCATAGGGGGGCCTTTTGGTGTGACATCCCATGTTTAGCCATAATCCGTGTTAATCCATCTCACACTGAGGTGTGTGGGCTGCATGTAATGTTTATGTGTTGTCTCACCGATGGAAAGACGTGTCTCTTAGTTTTACTGACAGGTGGCAGGTGGGAGGTATTCTCAGGTGTAGGCAGTTGCCAACGGCGAATGGTGGAGTTGATGTCACCTGCGTGGGTGGAGTTACTGCTCCCCAGAGAGCTTATCTGGTCACTCCTATTCTGTGATGTTAAGGGCAGCACATTCGATGACACCTCGACACCAGTGGATACAGGCAGATATCTGCTAACCAACAGTCCGGCTGGCTGTTGACCGCTGCCATTGTCGTGGCCCAATTTGAAAAGACATTGTCATTTGCCATGGATAGCAGGAACAATAAATAGCCCGTGGGCGCCAACACAGGTGTTTAGAAGGACTTCCCAAGAACAAATCTATTCTTTGTCACATTGTACCTGGTGTGTTTTCTCCCATAGGCCCTATCAGGGAGGCTGGTACAGGCTGCAGTTGGTTTATAACACCACACGTTGCCCAGGCCACACTCTCTTTGATGGCTCTAGTTGGTATCGATGTCTTTGTATGATGGTATCACAGGCTTTTAAACCTTTGTCAAGGAGCACAGTTGGGGTCACCTCACCTCCATGGCACCCTCTGGCACCATAAAACCGACCCATCGTGGAGGCAACTTTGAGCTCAATCATGCAGCTGTCATGGCTCCTCAGTTCTGCAGGTGTTCTTGGGAGCATGGTTTGGCCACCTTTTCTTAAAAACACATATTTTATTTGGTATATTTTATACATATATAAAATCACACATATCGACTACACTTTTTTAGCTCCTAGTATCCTAAACCTTAGTGAAAATCCAGGAAGCAAGAACTCTTTTGCAGTATACTTACAAAGTGCAAAAAAAAAAAAAAAAAAGAAAGAAAGAAATTTTGAATTGTCATGAGCATTTATTTCATTTATATTTACCTAATTCATTTATTTTAGCAGTTTGTTTAGATTTTAGTTATCATTTTAAGTTATTTTTTTAAACCATTTTTATAGCCAGTGAATATTAGATATCTGCCTTAGTAAGAATCTTAAAGTTAAACACATGGATATTTTTGTTGGTAACTCAGAAGATTTAACTGTTTTTATTATGCCAATAATATTAAATTAGTCTTACTTATAAAAGTTACATAGACACAGATCACTTTGTTTTGGCTGGTGTATAGTTTTATAACCTTTGTATCAAACCCTGACACCTTAAAAACATAAAAATGACTAGCAAAACCAGGCAAAACTGTATGCTGACAATTTGAAGATATTTTTATTTTACCAGTAATACTTTCTCTTTTAACAACTTAGATTATTTATCAAAAAATTACTAAATTCATGTGAAAACTTGAAAAACAATTAGACTTATTTACTTGATTTATGCATATGCCTTTATAAGTCAATTTGGTACCATATAGACACAACATACAACATAATACATGTATGCACACACAAATACATTTAATCATATATGTACACAAAGATCCAGCATTTTTTGCCTTTGAATTCCAGCCAGGAGATAACAATATAAGTTCACCAGTTTGCAAAAGATGATTGGATCTAAATTATACAAAGTTGGAAATTGCTCACATAACCAAACTTTAGTACAAATAGGTAATGTAATGAAAATTACGGACCAACATTTTGGGTAAAGCAGCATCCATGATTTTTTTTAAGCCTCTTTTACCCCTTTTTTCTCTTCAGTTTCAAATGAGTTTCCAATGTTCACATTGTAGCTAGAAATGGCTGCTCAAAGTAACCTTGAATTAATGACACCACAGACAGCAAGTTTTATCACAACACCAGTAACCTAGCAACCATAGTTTCAAAGTAGGCAGAAAAGAAAATAGACAGAGAGCTTAACAGACTCTACATTTTAACTCTAGTGGCAGATATAGTGGGGAAACAAATTCAGGCCCAGCTGCCTACGCAATTACCCAACCCCAATCCAGGGCACCAAATGCCAACTAACCCAGAGCACCCAGGAATCAACGAACAGTGAGAGTTCTTACACCAAAAGCTGAAAACCCACGAGCATCCAGGGGAAGCTTGCCAAGAACCCTGCAACATCCAGGGGAGCAACAGCCAACAGTGATCACCAAAGGCATGCAACCTAACACAAATTGGGGTCACAGAACAGTGTTGCTCAGGCATCTCAGACCCACACAACACAATTAGGAACCTCTCAACCAACGAAGGAACACAAGAGGATTCAAATCCAAAGTGAAAATCAAATGAAGGGCTAGGAGCAACTGGGTCAGGGTGAAGAAAGGTAGAGTTTCAAAATAAACAAGGAAAGTGACTTCCCTGACATAAAACAGAGGCAATTGCCCAAATGGCCAAAGCAAAGATTATAAATGCAACAATGAAATAAATGTAAGCATATATCAAGTTACTAGAAAGTGAGAGAGGTTAAAAGGTCATAAAACCCACAAGTAAAAGAGCACAGCACAAAAACCAGATTTGACAAAAGGGGGTTCACTCATCCATCTGATCTGAATGGTGCGATTAGGTCATAATTTGGGGTCCAGGTGAGGATCTCTCTTTGCCCTGTGGTGGGTACAAGGGGACAGAGAAGGCAGCAGTGTCAACTTGGAGGCCCCAGGGGGTCCTCTACCTAGCTCAGACCCAGCAGGTACCCTTAGGCCCTTGAACACCCTCCTGGATCTGTACTCTGCCAATCTGGCTCTGGCCCCTCCTCCACTGTCAGTCTCCCCTCATTCATGGCTTATGAACCCAGCCTCTTGCCTCCTACACCAGAGCCTGTCTGAAGTGCTCACCTCTCCTGTCAGGGGCATTTGCCACCTCCCCTGCTGGTTTGTCCCCCTCTGAACATGCCCATGTGAACTTAGGCTGCACCCACATTTTCTGGACCCAACAGATCCCCCCAGAAGTACAGATTCCAAAGCTGACCAATGCTGGGTGACAGAGTAGAAAGGGCACTGGCGCCTTGGGCTTGCGTTGCACCTCCTCTTGTGTGACCTTGGTCGTATGACCTTAACGAGTTGCAGAAACTTTCTCCTCGGTGCGGTAAAATGGGGGAAATAGCGTGTGCATTGCCCACCTTGCTTGAGTGCTGTGAGGATGAAGCGAGTTGCTGCGTGGGAAAGGGTTTTGTACGTGGAGAGGCATGTCACAAAGAGAAATAATGACAAATAAACTTGAGGAGTTTCAAGTCTGGGCTTGACTTGGCACGTTCCCCTTTTGTCTTCTGCAGTGACCTGGAAATGCAGCCACCCTTCCCTCACCCAGGAGTCCGTCTGCGTCTCCCGGGCTGCTCTCAGAGGGGTTTCCCGGGGGCCTGGGTGGGCAGTGCGGGAGGGTGGGGGGCGCTTAGCAGGTCCCGACCGCCCTCTCCCTGAGCCCCCGCTCCCCCCCCCTTTCTGCTCCCTGCTGTTACCGACAGACACACATAACCTGCAAAGCTGGTGCGACACAATGCTTAAGGGCATCCTTTTTGTTGTGTTTTGCTTTGTGGGCAATTTTGAAATCCACACAAGTAGAATGATAAGCAAAATGAACCCTCAGAAGGAGTTAGGGACAGAACACCCCAAATGCCCCAACCTGGCATATGGATTATCTTGAGCTAAAAGCCCCCGAGGAGCGGCAGCTGTAGACAGGGCCGTCTGAACTGCCCCTCTTACTGTAGCAAGCTGGAAAGTCCCTGTGGGGAAGCTGCCCGCCCCGTCCCAGTCCCCCAGGAAAAGATAACCCGCATTGCCAGCGACCTGGAAGTGAGGCTGCAACGGAGCTGTGTAGACAACGTGCTGAAATACCCCTCATCGCCACTAGCTTTCCACCCCCACACGTCTCCTAGCGACTCCCCTGAAACCTGCTGCCCCCAGCCCAGGCCTCTCTATCTTGTTGTTTCTTCACCCTTTCTCTAGAAAGCTTTCTGCTTTGGCCACTTCTGCAGGCCTTCACACTCTTGTGAGCCTCCTGTGTTCATGGAAAATTAATGAAACTTATATGCCTTTCTCCTGTTCATCTGTCTTGTGTCAGCTTGCTTCCTAGACCCAGCCGAAGATGGCCCCCAACCTTTTTGGCACAAGGGACTGGTTTCACGGAAGACGCTTTTTCCATGGAAGGGGTGGTGGGGGTGGGGGCAGCAGAGCTCTGTGGCCTGGGCCCTGCTAGACACAGACGGGTCAGAAAAGCCTCTGACCTCTGCCCCTTCTGACCTCTGCCCCACCGTCTTTGACCCCTCATTCTCCCCCAGGCTAGCCATAGACATTAGAATCCCTCTTCCCCAAGGCAGGCGCTAGAACCCCTTTTCCCAAAAGCCAGACATAAAACCCAAAAATATTACTCTAACTTCCTCTCCATCCCCCATCTTTTTGTGTAAAAGCTGGCCATGAAGAAATTATCTGACCTATCTTATCTGATTGTAGGTGGTAAGACTCCCTTGCAGAAAGGGTCTTGCCTCGTACCCAGAAGGAAGGGTGCTGCACAGACACCGAGAAGAACCTAGACAGGCCTTGCCGGGCTTCCCCACTCGGCCTAACGCGTCGGATTACGCCCTTTGTCCAATCACATTTCTACATAGCTGTTTATATTTTTGTTGAACCTAAGCATAAAAATGGACAGTTTCCCCTGTATCTTTGGATCTTCATTCTGAAGGCTCTCATGTCACATAAAAATATGATCAAATAAATGTGTATGCCTTTTTCCTAGTAATCTGCCTTTTGTCAGATGATTTCTCAGTAAACCTTCAGAGGGTGAAAGGGAAGTTTTTCCTTGCCCCTGTGATGCAACCAGATTTTCCAAGTCCGTTTTGAACCTCGCCTTTTGTGACTATATAATCCATCTTCCTTCCTTCCTTCCTTCCTTCCTTCCTTCCTTCCTTCCTTCCTTCCTTCCTTCCTTCCTTCCTTCCTTCCTTCCTTCCTCCCTCCCTCCCTTCCCCCCTCCTTCCTTCCTTCCTCCCTTCCTTCCTTTCTTCCTTCCTACATTCCCTCTCTCGCTCCCTCCCTCTCTCCCTCTCTTCCTCCCTCCCTTCCTCCCTCCCTCCTTCCCTCCTTCTTCCTTTCTGTCTTTGGGAGAGGGTTGGCAGGCTCCCCTCGAATTCCTGGGTGCAAGCCATGCTCCAGCCTCGGCCTCGGAGCCCCTGGGTGTACGGGTGCACGCCACAGCACCTGGTTATGTAATTCTTTTGATGATCTGAAATTCTACTGTTCTAACAATCTGATTCTTTTGCCAAAACAACAGGAGAGAGAGAGAGCACACATGGCCCTCCCCTCTGCCTGCACCTCTGCCCACAGTCTCCTCCTGCGTCCAGCAGTGTTTACAGCAGTCAGAAACCACAGCACTTCCGCCTGTTCAGACAGTGCGGCCAGCTCATCCCATCTGACCTCTCGCTTTGTGTATTAAGGAAGACAAAACAAAAAAACCCTACCACCAAGGTCCAGACAGGCTAAACCCATAACCTCGGGGAGAGCAGAGGTCTGGCTGCCTCACGAACATGTGCCCAGGGGAATCCCAGCGGCCTGAGGAGGGGTGTCCCCTTCTGACCCTGGCAAGAGTCCCCTATCCAGCGCTGACCTTCTCTCCCCTGTGCCTAGTTTTATGCGGACTCCATGGTATCAGATTACTTTCTTTTTTAAAGATTTTATTTATTTTTATTTTTTATTATACTTTAAAATTTTTTTCAGAATATTACAGGGGTACAAACACTTTGGTTGCATACATTGCCTTTGCACTGCCCGAGTCAGAGCTACCAGCGTGCCCACCCCAGACAGTGCGCACCGCACCCCTTAGCTGTGACTTTACCCATCCCCCCTCCCCCTCCCACCTGCCCTATGAACGTTACTTCGGTACGTGAACACAGTGTCGATCAATCATTACCAATTTGATGGTGAGTACTTGTGGCGCTTGTTTTTCCATTCCTGTGATACTTAGTACAACATGCTCCAGCTCCATCCAGGGTAGTATAAGAGGTGCTAGATCACCATTGTTTTTTTCTGGCTGAGTAGAACTCCATGATATACATACGCCACATTTTATTAATCCACTCATGTGCTGATGGACACTTGGCTTGTTTCTGCATCTTTGCAATTGTGATAAAATGACTTTCTTTGCTGTAGGTGCATTTATGAAATGGTGCTGCTAAAAAGGCCAGTTGTAACTGTGAAGAGAGAGCCGGCCAGGGGCCTCAGACTCTGTCACGGTTCCCGTCACCCACGCCCCCTTTCCGTGCGGGCTGCGCTGGGATCGCTTGTCCCCCTCAGCCGTGAGCTGTGTGCCGCAGCTAAGCCACTCCCCAAGCAAAGACTGTGCCTCGCCCACCCCATCGCCAGGCCTGGCCGTGTGGGTTAGTGTGGCCCACAAATGCGGGTGGAAGTGACACGAGCCAGCTCTGAGCGGCAGCTTTAAGAGCCCTTGCGTGTCTTCTCCAGCTCCTCTGCTCTTTGCCCTGGGAATACCAAGCCCCAGGCAGGGGCCCCTCCTTCCCCTGGGGTCCTGCAGGGAGAGGTCACTGGGCAGAGCTGCTCCTAGTGAGAAAGAAGCCATTGTTGTTATCAGCCACTGAGATTTGGGAGTGTCCGTTACTTCCTCAAGACTGTAGCACCACTTCCTGCTGTTTGTTATCACCAAATGATAGATTTTGCACAGAAATGACAAGACAGAGGGGTCTGGGCCAGGGGCCGTGAATTGCAGGGGACTCACCGGGAGACATCCGCAGTGTGAAGCAGCAGTCTCCAGTCAGGCCGACCGCAGATTCGAGACTTGCCAGCCCAGTCCTGAAAATACGTCTCTTGCTCCCTCCCTGTCCCCACCCTCCAGAACCAATCCAGGTTGGACTGCGTTCCCAGATGCGAAATGTCCTATTTGTGAGGCTTCTGGGGCTGAGGCCCTGGGTACCACTCACGATGGGGAGGTGAGAGGGGACGGGGAGGAGGGGCTCCCCCAGCTGGTGCTGACGAGACATGTGAGCAGGAGCGCCCCTTCCTCCTGGCCTCCTCTCCGACACCTCCTTCTTGACACATCCCTTAGCAGGGCCGTCCTTGAGTGTGATTTATCCTAATTTCATCAGCGCACAAACAAGTTTATTTATTTATTTTTTTTGAGACAGAGTCTCACTGTGTTGCCCGGGCTAGAGTGCTGTGGCATCAGCCTAGCTCACAGCAACCTCAAACTCCTGGGCTCAAGCGATCCTTCTGCCTCAGCCTCCCGAGTAGCTGGGACTACAGGCATGCGCCACCATGCCCAGCTAATTTTTTTTCTATATATTTTTAGTTGGCCAATTACTTTTATTTTTAGTAGAGACGGGAGTCTCCCTCTTGCTCAGGCTGGTTTCGAACTCCTGACCTCGAGCGATCCGCCCGCCTCGGCCTCCCAGAGTGCTAGGATTACAGGCGTGAGCCACTGTGCCTGGCCGCAAACAAGTTTATCGATGGAAGACTTACTCGCAGCCTTTCCCGTCAGGAACTACCTAATCCTTCCCTTCTCTCCCCTTCCTCACTCCTGACCCACCTTTTCTCTCATTTCCACAAGAGTGGGGACAATGGATGCGGTGGACAAAGAAAGGGACTGCTCCAGGGGTGACTGTGAAGAATAAGGGCCGGAAGCCTGCCGAGCCCCTGGCATGGAAAGGCAGGAACAGGTGCGGGAGCCACTTCGGAGGCACAGTGGGCGAAGCAAGGCTCTGGCAGTGCGTGGGGGGCTGGCTGGGAGGTGAAGTCCCTCGCCAACACAGGATGTGGAGAGGGCAGGTAAAAGGGGGGGAAGAACGTGGTTTCGGTTTGAGACGTTGAGTTTAAGGTACCCGTGAAATACCCTTGTGGACAGACTGAGCAGGCAGAAGGAAGCTGGGGTCTGCAGCTCATGGGGGTTGTGGAGAAAGGCATTGTGGTTTGGGTGGGCCTCAGAATACAGGAGAGAGGTAAAGCTGTAGGAGTGGAAGAGGAAGTGTGGGCCATGGGAGAAGTTCTGGTTTGATCTGGGGAAATTCCAGCACTGCAAGGACTAGCAGGTTAAGAGGTGCCAAAAAAGAGAAAAAACAAGGGACAGGAGGGACAGACAGTCCATCTGGAAGGTCTAGAGAGAGAGAAGAAAGAAGGTAGGAGAGAAAGAAAGGAGGAAGCAAAGATGAAAAGGAGGGAGGGAGGGAGGGAGGGAGGGAGGGAGGGAGGGAGGGAAGGAAGGAAGGAAGGAAGGAAGGAAGGAAGGAAGGAAGGAAGGAAGGAAGGAAGGAAGGAAGGAAGGAAGGAAACAAATAGGATAGAAATAATAGAAGAAAATATCCCTAAGTGAAACAAAGGCATGAATCTTCAGATTGAGAAGGTTCAAATGTCAAGCAAGATAAACAAACAAAATAAAGCCAAAAACAAAACTCTCAGACACAGCCTGATGATATTGCAGTGCTTTAAGGATAATGAAAAATTCCCAAAAGTTTATATATAGAGAAAAACAGGTCATCTGCAAAAGAATAAATATCCAACTAGCATCAAACTTGTCATCAAACATATTATATTCTAAAAGATGTCTAAAATATTGAAATTCCAAGTTGTTAGGGAGTTTTGATGCTGTAACTGTATGCCCATGAGCCTTTTCTGGAAAAAAAAGAAAAGTTCGAGGACATACTCTACTAAAATGAAAAGGGAATTCAGCAAAAGGAAACAGGGAAATGAATGGAAAAGCACAGTGGGGAAAAAGTCCCAGAA
The DNA here is from genome assembly GCF_040939455.1 of Microcebus murinus. Classification (NCBI taxonomy): domain Eukaryota; kingdom Metazoa; phylum Chordata; class Mammalia; order Primates; family Cheirogaleidae; genus Microcebus; species Microcebus murinus. The sequence continues at coordinate 5,946,285 of NC_134110.1, read as the reverse complement.
TGACAGTTGTCCATTGACCAGCAAAGTTGGTTTAATTAGAGTACGAGGTCAAGGAGTTACACAAATGTTTTCAAGAAGGAAATGGATTTCAATCAACAGAATGTTTATGAAAGAGGATGATCTTTGTCTTCCCATGAATAAAAAAAAAAACTCCAGGAAAAACAAAAAGTTACATAAGTTGTAGCCCATATATGAAGCCAGCTATTTTTCTTAATTGAGGTATAATGTACATATTGAAAAATACTCAGTTTTTTTTTTGTTTTTTTTTTTTTGAGACAGAGTCATGCTTTGTTGCCCAGGCTAGAGCGAGTGCCGTGGCGTCAGCCTAGCTCACAGCAATCTCAAGCTCCTGGGTTCAAGCAATCCTGCTGCCTCAGCCTCCTGAGTAGCTGGGACTACAGGCATGTGCCACCATGTCTGGCTAATTTTTTCTATATGTATTAGTTGGCCAATTAATTTCTTTCTATTTATAGTAGAGACGGGGTCTCCCTCTTGCTCAGGCTGGTTTCAAACTCCTGACCTCGAGCAATCCGTCCTCCTCGGCCTCCCAGACTGCTAGGATTACAGGCGTAAACTACCGCGCCTGGCCAATACTCAGATTTTAAGAGTACTATTTAATCACTTTTCACAAATGCATACACTCATTTAATATACACCACCAACAAGACAAAGACTATTTCCCTCACCCCAGAAAATTCATTCAGGTCCCTTCCTAGTGAATCTTCCTCACCCTGTTAGAAGCTAAGACCCTCAACACTCCTATGACTTGTCCTACGCACGGGCTTCGCCCTGGAAAATTCCTAGGACAAAAACAGCACCCCACCCTCCAGCTATAGCTCCGAGAAGAATGCGTTCCATGACGTGCTGACCGCGAAATGCCCCAGGGTGTGCTAACTGCAATTGTTCCTGACCACCTGCCAGGTAGGGGTTGAGTATTCAGTCACAAACAGCTTCGATACCAGACGCTGATTGGGGCTGATTGCCCCAAACCCAAGCCTCATCGTCACCCCACTGTATTTTTCTGTTTCTACTTCCTTGTTTCTGTATGCTTATAAAAGCTACAAAGAATCCAAGTAAAGTCGACCTTGACAACCCTTTGCTTGGTCTCCTTCCTTTCTCTCGCCCATCTCTTTCAGGCACGGTCCCCCTTGACCCCCACGAGTAACAGAAGGTCCCGCGGGCCGGGACATCACCCAAAGGCAACTACTGATCTGAAACAAGCTAATTTGAGAAATAGATGGAGTACAATAAATGAGAGTCCACTTGACCTTGAACATCTCCTTCGAGCAGCACAAGTGTAGATCACAGAATTACACTTACTTCCTTATGGATCCAACCACAAATTTTTGTTCTAATATTATAAATGATATTTACTGGCGTATTAATTTCCTAGGGTGGCTGTAACAGGTTACCACAAATATAGTGAGTGGCTTAAAACAACTCAAAAGTTATTCTCTCATATTCTGAAGTCTGAAATCAAGGTCTTGGCAAGGCTGCTCTGCTTCTGCTGGCTCTAGAGAATTGTTCCTCGCCCCTTCCAGCTTTGGTGGTTCCAAACAGTTTTTGGCTTGTGGCTACATCACTCCAAACTCTGACTCTGTGGTCACCCTTCCTCTTCCTCTTCTCGGTATCTTCCCTTCTGTGTGTCTCTTTTAAGGACATCCGTCATTGTATGTAAGGCCCACTCAGATAATTCAGGATGATCTCTTCATCTTGAGATCTTTAACTTGATGACATCCGCCAAGACCCTTTATCCAAATAAGATCATACCCACAGGTTCTGGAGAATAGGACATGGACTTGTCTTTCGGGGCCATCACTCGGCCCTCTACAATTAGTTTTCAATTTTTAAAGCCAACATCTAGGACAGTGCTGCCCGTAGAAATACACCATGAACCACATATGTAAGTTTAGATGTTCTAGTAGCCACATTACAAAAGGAAAAAGAAACAGGTGAAATTAATTTTAATGTTATATTTTATTTAATCAAACATATCTAAAATATTTCCATTTGAACAATTAACCAACATAAAAATTATCAATGAGATATTTTACTTTTGTTTTTAGCACTAAGACTTAGCACTCTTGTATTTTATAGTTATGACACATATCAATTCAGACTGGCCACAGTGCAAGGGCCACATGTAGCTAGTGGCTACCAAAGTGGACAGAACAAATCTACATAATGCACAGAATAATTTATTGCATGGAGTATGTTTATGTGCATGGAATAGTTTATTATAAAGGAGAGAATGTACATATTATAAACATCAACAAAACAAAAGTAATGATACAGCCACAGAGGTTGGAAAACGTGGGGAGATAGGCTCATCAAATTTTATACAATAGGAAGTGAATCATTAGAAGTTTAAGTATGGAGTTCAGAATTATAAAGTGACCCTTTGTTTCTATTACCTATTGCCACGCAACAAACTACCCCAACATTTAGTGGCTTAAAGCAACGTCCACTTTATTTGCCTTGATCCTGTGGGTCAGGAATTCACACAAAGCTTGGGTGGGTGGTTCTGCTTCTCATGGTAGCGGCTGCGGCACAGGGATAGCTGGAGGCTCTGAATGGCCCCACCCCCAGGAGGGGAGTAGGTGCCGGCGGCCAGATTAAGCTCAGCTGGGATGGCTGGCCAGGGCCCCTCTCCTCCTCCACGGCTTCCTCACAACACGACGGCTGGGTTCCAAGGAGGAACATTTCAAGAAGTGAAGACAGATGCTGCAGAGCTCTTAAAACCCAGCCTTGGAAGGCACACATTTCCACTTTTCTTGCATTTTATTGATAAAAATGGGTCACAGGTCCAGCCAAAATTCAACACAAGGGAAAAGAGATTTTAATTCTTAATGTAGGGAAAGTAAATTAATATTACAGAAGACCATGTGGGATGGGAGGTCTAGTTGCATCCAACTTTTAAAAAAATTATTGTGAGTGCGTAAAAGTTGTATATCGTTATAGGGTACAACATGCAATGTTTTGATACAGGCATACAATGTGAAATTAATCAAATCACGGTAATTGGGGTACCCCGTCACCTCAGGCATTTAACATTTCTTTGTGTTAAGAACATTCCAATTCCCCTCTTTTAGTTATTTTAAAGTACACCCTAACTTGTTGACTATAGTCATTTTGTTGTGCTATCAAATATTGTTCATTCTATCTATCTAACTATATTTTTGCACCCATTAATAGTTGCATCCAACTTTGAAAACACAAACTATGAGAAGGAAGGTGAGGAGGGGACTGTGAGAATATGAGCTTGAAAATTAACTTACTACAGATGCAGTCGGATGTTAATAAATCAAGAAATATGAGACATTAACATTATTTAGTGTTACCATGTTAACTACCAGAAAGGTCATAAAACAGAGATGGTAAAATGATTACCTCTGAGTAGGAGGCATGGGGGTGGGGAAGATAAGGCAGCAGACTTTGATATTCCACGTTAAGCCTAGTCACACTGTAGGAATCACTATTAAGAAATGGCACTGCCCACTTTCCCGCCTCCTCTTCTCAATTTCATTTCCTCTCCTTTGCTCATCTGCTTCCGGGGCAAGGCAGGTTCCGCCCACTCCTCAGCACTTACCCTCATCTGCTGGAGGAGGAGGAGCAGAATTCATTGTTTACAGGATGCCAATGCCAGAGGAAAAAGAGACCAATAAAGTTTATTGTGGGCTGGGTGCCGTGGCTCATGCCTGTAATCCTAGCACTCTGGGAGGCCGAGGCAGGCGGATTGCTTGAGGTCAGGAGTTTGAAACCAGCCTGAGCAAGAGCGAGACCCCATCTCTACTATAAATAGAAAGAAATTAATTGGCCAACTAATATATATATAGAAAAAATTAGCCGGGCATGGTGGTGCATGCCTGTAGTCCCAGCTGCTGGGGAGGCTGAGACAGGATTGGATTGCATGAGTCCAAGAGTTTGAGGTTGCTGTGAGCTAGGTTGACGCCATGGCACTCACTCTAGCCTGGGCAACAAATGGAGACTCTGTCTAAAAAAAGAAAGGAAAGGAAAGGGAAAGGGAAAGGGAAAGGGAAAGGGAAAGGGAAAGGGAAAGGGAAAGGGAAAGGGAAAGGAAAGACAGGGTCTGTCTCTGTAGCCCAGGCGGGAGTGCAGTGACAGGATCATAGTTCACTGTAGCCTCAAACTCCTGGGTTCAGGAGTTCCTCCTGGATGGAAATCCGGATTTTTTAGGATATCATTTGTAGAAGATAATGTCATTTGTGAACATAGATAGTTTTACTTCTTCCTTTTCAATCTGGATGCCTTTTATTTATTTTTCTTGCCTCCTCCCACCTCAGCCTCCTGAGTAGCTGTGACTACCAGCAAGAGCCACCATGCCTGGCAATGGATTACTTTTATAATGCAAATAAATATATATTATGAAGGTAGGTAAAAACTAATCTATGAAACAAGGAAGTATGTAAGAGAAAAAGAAAATTTGTGGAATCTAGCAACATAAAAAGAATTATACACAATTACTAAGTGGGATTTATCCCAGGAATGCCAAGTTGGTTTAACACTGAAAATCAATGTAATACACCATATTAATAGAATAAAGGACAAAAACCACATGGTCATCTCAATAGATGCAGACATAGCTTTTGACAAATTTTAACACCCTTTCACAGCAAGAATCCTCAACAAGCATGGAGAGAAGAGAGAACTTCCTCAACCTGATAAAGGGCATCCACAAAACCCCCACAGCTAACATACTTCATGGGGACAGACTGAATGCTTTCCCACTAAGATCAGGAACGAGAGGAAGGTGTCTGCTCTCACCACTATTCAACATTGAGTAGGTTCCAGCCAGGGCAACTTGGCAAGAAAAATAAATAAAAGGCATTCAGATTGAAAAGGAAGAAATAAAACTATCTCTGTCCACAAATGACATGATCTTCTACATAGGAGATCCTAAGAAATCAAACACACAACTATGAGAGCTATAAACAAGCTCAACAAGGTTGCAGGATCAATATAGAACAAGCTGTAGCCTATAATCCTAGCACTCTGGGAGGCCAAGGCAGGAGGATTGCTGAAAGTCAGGAGTTCAAAACCAGCCTGAGCAAGAGCAAGACCCCGTCTCTACTAAAAATAGAAAGAAATTAATTGCCCAACTAAAAATACATAGAAAAAATTAGCCAGGCATGGTGGCGCATGCCTGTAGTCCCAGCTACTCGGGAGGATGAGGCAGGAGGATCGCTTGAGCCCAGGAGTCTGAGGCTGCTGTGAGCTAGGCTGACGCCATGGCACTCTAACCCAGGCAACAGAGTAAGACTCTGTCTCAAAGGAAAAAAAAAAAGAAAAGTAAGCTGTATTTTTATACATTAGAATTAATCCAAAAACGAAATTAAGAAAACAATTCCATTTATAATAGCATCAAAAAGAATAAAATATCTAGGAACATATTTGACAAAAAGAAGTACAAGACTTGTACACTAAAAGCTACAAACATTACTGAAGTAAATTAAGTAACTGGAAAGATATCCCCTGTTCATGGATTGGACGACTTGATTGTTAAGATGGCAGTACTACCTCAATTAATGTATGGGTTCAACACAATTTCCATCAAAATTCCAGCTGCCTCTTTTGCCAAAATTGACAAGCTGATCCTGAAACTCATATGAAAATGCAAGGGACCCAGAATAGCCAAAAAAATTCTGAAAAAAAAAAACAAAGTCGGAGGATTCACATTTTCTGATTTCAGAACTTGCGATAAAGCTGTAGCAGTCAAGACTATGTGGCACGGGGACAAGGACAGACATAAAATCAAGGGAGTAAACTGCGAGTCTAGAAGTCAACCCACACATTTATGGGCAACTGACCTTTGATAAGGGTGCCAAGCCCATCCAATGGGGGAAAGAAACATCTTTCTGCAAATGGTGCTGGGGCAACTGGATAGCCACATGCAAAAATAAATAAATAAATAAATAAGTTCGACCCCCTCCCTCATACAATATACAAAACCTAACTCGAAAAGGACCAAAACATAAATCTAAGAGTTAAAAGAGTATGAAACTCTTAAAACACAGGAATAAATCTTTGTGAATTTGGGATAGGCAATGATTTCTCAGATATGACACTTAAAAGTATAACCAACAAAAGAAAAAATAAGTAAGTTGGACTTTATCAAAACTAAACACTTTTGCACTCTAAAGGACACTATCAAAAAATGTGAAAAGACAACCCACAGAATGGGAGAAAGTATTTGCAAATCACATGTCTGATAAGGGTCTAATACCCAGAATATATAAAGAACTCTTATAAATCAACAACAAAAAGACAACCCAGTTTAAAAATGGATAAAGGACTTAAACAGATATTTCTCCGAAAATGATATACAAATGGCCAATAAGCTCATGAAAATGTGTTCAACATTATCAGTCATTGGGGCAATGCAAATCAAAAGTACAAAGAGATATCACCTCACACCCCCTAGGATGGCTATAACCAAAAAGACAGATAATAAAAAAGGTGAGGATGTGGAGAAATTGGAACCCTCATACCTTGCTGATGGGACTATAAATGGTGCAGCCATGTTGTAAAACAGCATGCAGTTCCAGCCGGGCGGGGTGGCTCACGCTGTAATCCTAGCACTCTGGGAGGCCGAGGCAGGCGGATTGCTCGAGGTCAGGAGTTTGAAACCAGCCTGAGCAAGAGCGAGACCCCGCCTCTACTATAATAGAAAAAAATTAATTGGCTGACTAATATATATAGAAAAAATTAGCCGGGCATGGTGGTGTATGCCTGTAGTCCCAGCTACTCGGGAGGCTGAGGCAGGAGGATTACTTGAGCCCAGGAGTCTGAGGTTGCTGTGAGCTAGGCTGATGCCATGGCACTCACTCTAGCCTGGGCAGCAAAGCGACACTCTGTCTCAAAAAAAAAACAACAAAAAATAGTGTGCAGTTCCTCCAAAGATTAAGTGTAGAGTTACCCTATGACTCAGCAATTTTACTCCTATGTATATACCCAAAAGAAATTAAAACATATGTCTACACAAACACAAACACTTATACACAAATGTTCATAACAGCATTATTCATAATAGCCAAAATGTGTAAACAGCCCAAATGTCCATCACCTAATGAATTAACAAAGTGGTATATCCACACAATGGAATACTATTTAGCAATGAAAAGGAATAAAACACTAATACATGCTACAACATGGATGAGCCTTGAAAACATTATGCAAAGTGAAAGAAGCCAGACATAAAAGGCCGCATATCAAATGATTTCATTTATATGAAATGTCCAGAATAAGAAATCCATAGAGACAGAAAGTAAATTAGTGGTTTCCAGGGGCTGGGGGGAGAGGGAAATGGGGAGTAACTGCTCATGGGAACAGGGTGTCGTTTGGGGGGTGATGAAAGATTCTGGAATCAGATAGTGGTGATTGTTGCACAATTCTGTGAACAGATTAAAAGCTACTGAATTGTACACATTAAAAGGGTTGGCCGGGCGTGGTGCCTTACAACTGTAATCCTGGCACTCTGGGAGGTAGAGGCGGGGGGATTGTTTGAGCTCAGGAGTTCAAGACCAGCCTGAGCAAGACCACCCCATCTCTACTAAAAAAACAGAAAGAAGTGAGCTGCACAACTGAAAAAAAAAAAAATATATATATATATATAATTATCCTGTCTATCTTGCATTCCTAAAAAAAAAATAAAAAATAAAAAAAAATATATAAAATTAGCTGGGCATGGTGGCACATGCCTCTAGTCTCACCTACTCGGGAGGCTAAGGCAGGAGGATTGCTTGAGCCCAGGAGTTTGAGGTTGCTGTGAGCTAGGCTGATGCCACATCACTCTAGCCTCGGCAACAGAGTGAGACTCTGTCTCAAAAAAAAAAAAAAAAAAAAAAGGTGAATTTTATGGTATCTGAAAAAGAAAGGAAAGAAAGAGTGAGAGAAGTGAAGAAAGAAAGAAAAAAAGAAAGGGAGGGAGGGAGGAGGGGTAGACAATACAAATACATATAAAACTTCGAGGGAGAAGGGAAAGAAATTAAAGAATGAACTTGGCCCTTTATTTTCTCAGCAAAACAGTCATTCACTCCACAGACCTTATCTGCTACGTGTGGAGTGCTCAGTACATGCTTCTTGGCCCAACCGAGGCTCAGTAGCTGAACATTTACTAAGAAGGTAAAGGGTTCTGCCTATTTGGAAGGGGTGGAGTTGAGGATTTTAAAATGAGGGCATTTTCCATGGAGCCTTCTAAGTGCAGGGGACACCCTTAGTGTGTTAGCCATGCTGGGCCATGGTCTGTTCTCCAAAAGGCATTTTAAGGGGCAGGAATCTTTTCTTGGCTTCTGCAGTAGGTCTTCTTGCCAGTGACAACATGAGGGCAGCAGTGGAAAATGACATATTTTCAGTTCCTGGGCAAAATGTCTCCATGGTCTTGGCAAATAAGTTCTTTAGCCATTTTCCCAATAAGTGATTCATTCTCTTGGAGGCAACGCTGTGGGCACTTCCTGGACACCCACTCACCTGGAAAAAGTGAGGTTGCTACTGTCCAAAAGGAATGCTTCCTTCTGCTGCCTGCAAAGAAAACAAGCTCATTGTAGGTAGAAGCGGCTGCCTTCAGAAACAACGCACGCTCTCACTCACATGTAGCATCTAAAACAGTCGAACTCATAGAAACAGAGAGTAGAATGGTGGTTACTGGGGGCTGGAGCGGGGTTGGATTGGGGAGATGTGGAATGGACACAAAATTTTAGACAGGAATAATAAGTTCAAGAGATCTGTGGTCCAACATGGTGACTATAATTGGTAACAATGCACTGGATAACTTGAAAATTGCTAAGAAAGCAGATCTTTAAGCGTTCCCATGACAAATAAAAGATAATTACACAGGCCGGGCGGGGTGGCTCACGCCTGTCTGTAATCCTAGCACTCTGGGAGGCCGAAGCGGGCGAATCGCTCGAGGTCAGGAGTTTGAAACCAGCCTGAGAAAGAGCGAGACCCCGTCTCTACTGTAAATAGAAAGAAATTAATTGGCCAACTAATATATATATAGAACAAATTAGCTGGGCTTGGTGGCCTGTGGTCCTAGCTACTTGGGAGGCTGAGGCAGAAGGATTGCTTGAGCCAGGAGTTTGAGGTTGCTGTGAGCTAGGCTGACGGCATGTCACTCTAGCCTGGGCAACAAAGGGAGACTCTGTCTCAAAAAAAAAAAAAAAGAAAAAAGAAAAAAAAAAGATAATTATGCAAGGTGATGCACATGTTAATTAGCTTTATTTATTCATTCCACAATGTATATATATTTTAAAACATCATGTGAAGCATAAATACACACAATTTGTATTTATCAATTAAAAATAAATGAAAAAAGAAATGCCTGCCTTCTCTCTTCTTGCCTGCCCTTACCTAATCCCCTCACTGCCTGGGGGACCTGTCCTCCGTGTCTGAGGGGACAAGAAGGCACACAGATGTGTCCTAGGGGCTGGACAGCCCAGGCCAGAGGCCCAGTATGGAATGGAATGTCTTGCCTTAGAGTTAAGGCCGAGGCTTAACCACAGAGGCGGAACTTCCCTGGCCTTTCCTGGAAACGGCCCCTGAAATGCCCAAAGCACAGACTGCATGACACGGTTCTGTTCCCACTCAATCACCGTTGGCCACATGCCACGGTCTCTACCTGTAAAAGACACCTCTGGCCTTTGACGCTCAGAGAGGAAAACGCGTGGCCTCCGCCCAGCTCTGCGTTTCCCGCTCCGCGGCGCCCTCTCGTGGCTGGCCGGACGCGCGGCCTTCCCGCCCGCTAACGGGTTCTCAGCTGGGCTGCGTGGGCGTCACCGGGGGCTGCAACTCACGCGGGGGCCTGGGTGCACCCGGGAGATGCCGACTTAATTGGTCTGGGTGCAATCTGGGCGTCGGGATTTTTAAAACTTCCCAGGTGATTGCAATGTGCGGTCAAGGCTGGGAACCCCTGAGGCACTTCTTCCAAGGGTCTTGGGTTGGCTGAGGACATTTCTCCAGAGCCCACCAGGCTCCCGGATTCACTTTCCAGATGTTAAGGACCCTTTGGAAAGCCAAAACACCTCACTGAGGGCATTGCGCCTTCACACATACACCCCTGCTCCCGAAGTACTCATGACAGTCAATGCACTTTCGATTTCCATTGCTTCAGAAAATCTTTTTGAAAAATTGCAGTTTCATAAATAGATAAAGCATATTATTTCTGTGGTCTGCTGACAACATCCTTGGTCTCTGTGTGTGTTGCGTGTGCGCCCAGCTTCCTCGCTATCATTTCAGGAGCTTCCCAGGGTCTTAGGTTAGAGATCTGCTAGCCCTGGCACTCTGGCCCTAATGTTAAAAGCAGACCGTGGCTTTAGCCACATCTGTCAGTATTCAGGCTCTCGCTGTCCAGTGCTCCGTTCACTGGGGGAAATTCCAGAACTGCTGCCCAGCCGGTCAGCCAGGGCCAGCTGAAATTCCCAGGGGGCGGATGGGGAGTCACAGCATGCATTCTGACATTCCATCTCAGCTGGACCCCAGGACTCCTGGCAGAAGGAGCCTCACAGCCACCCCATGACCTTGTCATTCACTTGATTCATAGTCTCCCAGTGGCGCCGCTGTCAGAGTGTGTTTAAGGGTGTGACAGTGCGCAAGGCACCTCTCGTGATATAGTCACCACTGTCATCACAGTCAGCAGCATTTTTTATTTTTATTTTTTCTTTACGCATCTTTAATTGTAATAGCAGAAAACACAGCATTTTTTAGTTCTTCTATGTGCAGAGCACTTTTCAGGAACTGTTAAACATTAGAAAACAGTGTCCTTGTCCTCAAAAAATGTATAGTCCTACGTGAGAGGGATGAGAACATGAAGACATGTGAGAAAATGAAATTGTGTTTAATTCCATCAAAACTAATAGAGCACTTGTGTAAGAAGTTATGTGAGGCATCTTATATATTTTTCAGAGACAGGGTCTCGCTCTGTCACCCAGGCTGAGTGCAGTGGCATAATCATAGCTCACTGCCAGCCTCAAAATCCTGGGCTCAAATGATCCTTCTGCCTCAGCCTCCCCAGTAGCTGGAACTATAGGCATGCAGCACCATGCCCTGCTAATTTAAATTTTTTTTTTTTTGGTAGAGACAGGGCCTTGCTATGTTGCTCAGACTGGTCTGGAGCTCCTGGCCTCAAGTGATCCTCCTACCGCAGCCTTCCAAAGTCCTGGGATTACAGGCATGAGCTACCATATGTAGCTTAGACACTTTAAAGATGCCTTAAAAGAGGTTGGAGGCCTGGTAAGGTGGCTCACACCTGGAATCCTAGCACTTTGGGAGGCCAAGGAAGGAGGACGGCTTGAGGCCAGGAGTTTGGAACCAGTCTGAGCAAGAGTGAGACCCCATCTCTACAAAAAAATAGAAAAATTAGCCAGGCATGGTGGTATACACCTATAGTCCCAGCTACTTGGGAGGCTGAAGCAGGAGGATTGCTTGAGCCCAGGAGTCTGAAGTTGCTGTGAGCTGTGATGACGCCACGGCACTCTAGCCCTGGCAACAGAGCAAGACCCTGTCAAAAAAAAAAAGGCTTAGAATCTGCCAAGATGAGGACAAGGACTGAGACAATACTAAAATATAAAAGTCAATGATACAAAGTATGGTAAGATAGTGCCTGTACCTTTTTGTGCCAGTCATGAGTCTGAAAAGAAAACAAACAAAAAAGAGATAGTGCCTGTACTGATCAGGACTGATTCTGCTGCAAAAGTCAGTTGGTCAACTAAAACTCACTTAGATAACCAACCAACCAACCAACCAGAAAAAAAGGAATTTATCGATTCATTGAACCAGAGGAGGGAAAGAATAGAGATGAGCTGAGCTTCCTTGGGGCCAGCGGACTCCAGGACTGAAATGCCAAGAGGAATTTCCCCCCCACCCTCACCCTGACCCCAGCCTCTGGGCCTCTCTCCCTGGCCTTCCTTCTCTTTCACACAGAGGGCTTTCTCAGAGAGCAGGAAATATGGCCCCAGGCAGTTTGGGCTCATACCCTTGGCACTCTACCGAAGAGGAAGAGAAATGTTCCCTTCTGGGTTCCACTGAAAAGAAGAAAAACAAAACAGAAAAAACAGAAAAGGAATTGAGGTACCCAGCCTTGGTAACCCATGTGCAGCCAGGCAGGAATAGGGGAGCAATGTCCCCTGAAAGAAGGGGGCCGATGATGACAGCAGGTAAAACCAGGTGAGCCAGTGCAAGCTGTGCGATTGCTTTTCTGGAAGGAGGGTCCACAGTTTTTTAACAATTGTCAAAGGGATCCCTGACCCAAAAACAGCCCTTGAAGGCACCTTGGTGACCAAGCAGTTCAACTCTCCCATTTTACAGAAAAGAACCCTGGTACAGAGGGTTTAGGTGATTTGCCTGAGATGACACAACTGTGATGGGATCCTGCGTTTGATTGAATATAAGCAGGGGAGGGGGCACATGAGAAAGAAAAGTCAAAACTTGGTCTGAAATTTAGAGTCAAGACAAACATTTTAAAGATAATGGTGTACTGAACAGAGTGGCGAGGTGCGGGGAAGAAAGCACAGAATGAGGTGAGACTGATTTTTTTTTAAGCTAAAGTCAACAAGGGCTGCTTCAGCTACATTCCAAGGCCCCACCACTGTTTATAATCTTGGAGTAATTTTATTTATTTTATTTTTTTAGAGACAGAGTCTCGCTTTGTTGCCCAGGCTAGAGTGGGTGCTGTGGCGTCAGCCTAGCTCACAGCAACCTCAAACTCCTGGGCTCAAGCAATCCTCCTGCCTCAGCCTCCCAAGTAGCTGGGACTACAGGCATGCGCCACCATGCCCGGCTAATTTTTTGTATGTATATTTTTAGTTGGCCAATTAATTTCTTTCTATTTAGAGTAGAGACGGGGTCTCGCTCTTGCTCAGGCTGGTTTTGAACTCCTGACCTCGAGCAATCCGCCCTCCTCGGCCTCCCAGAGTGCTAGGATTACAGGCGTGAGCCACCACGCCGGGTCTTGGAGGAATTTTAAAGAACTGGGTGAGGGCCCCCGCCCCAGACTAGAAATGGGCAAATGTTGCCCTGATTTTCTAAAAGAGGAACAAGCAGATTCCAAGAACTGCAGGCCGGTGAACTGAACAAGGCTCCAGTGTGGGCTGGTTAAGGACAGGTCACGCCAGATGGGGCTGTTGCTATTTTTGAGAAAGTTCTTAGCCTGGCTGTTTACTTGAGGGAAGGCGAGGCTACACTCTTGGCTTGTTGAATCTGAAAAGAACCTTAAAAGCCAGGGAGGGCGAACGGGTGGCCCGCAGCTAAGTGCAACCCTCGGGCATTTAAAATAAATAACATTTCCCGTGAAGTCGGCTTTCCTGGCTTCACGCTGACGCCGGCCTCGGTTCCGGCCCGGCAGCGACATGGCCGCCCTCAGTAGGTGACCACGCACGCGCGCACGCTGCAGGCCCCTCTCATTGGACGGAGACTCCGAGAAAGGGAAGGGAGTGGGCGCGCTTCCGGTCCCTGAGAAGATGGCGAGCCAGGCTGAAGTCGACCCTGGGGAGACTACGGAAGCAGAGAGAAGTTTGCATCCGAGGAACAGACCTGAAAAAACCCTGAGCCTCCCGGGAAGAGCCACGGCTGGGTTGTCTGCAGGTGGGGAAGGGGCTGCAAGAGAAGAGATCTTTCAGGGCCTTTCTCTTGCTTCTCCCACAGAATTGACTGGGACGGTCACTGCTGCCCCATTTTCCTCCCTGTGACAGAAGTCGGGGGCGATAGCTCAGGTTATTGGTGGGGTGATTTCAGGGGCGAGAAGCTGGTGAAAACAGGCACTGGCCGCGCGGAGACATTTCACTTCTCCGCCCTTGCTGTGGCTTACGCCTGGCTTCCCCCGCGCCACTCCCCTTGAGCTCATGGGGGGTCACACAGGGCATGAGGGTCCCCAAGAGACAGAGTGTCTGACACCCGCAAGGGAACGCGCCAGACGCCCGAGGAGTACATCAGGAATAAGCAGCCGTAAGAAGAGTCAAGTGAAAATATTAGGCATGAAGGATAGAACAGTTAAAATAAAAATCAAAATCGATGGGATACATAGCAGACTAGATACAGGTGAGGAAATAATGAGTGAACTGGAAACCATTCAAGAAGAAAAAGTATAAAATAAAAGCTAAGATATATAGAGGATACAAGAAGTGCTAATTTCCAAAAAATAAGACACCTATTCAGAGTAAAAGATAAGAAAATGGAGGAAGTATTGGAAGAAATAACAACAATATGTTTCCCATGACTTAAAAAATGGTGAAAGACTTCAGATTTAAAGGGCTCACAGAATACCAGACAGTATAGATAAAAAAAAAAAAAGACAGGATAGTTTTTTAAAAAATCACATCTAGGGCAGGACGCAGTGTCTCACGCCTGTAATCCTAGCTCTCTGGGAGGCCGAGGCGGGCGGGCGGATCGTTTGAGCTCAGGAGTTCGAAACCAACCTGAGTAAGAGTGAGACCCCGTCTCTACTATAAATAGAAAGAAATTAATTGGCCAACTAATATATATAGAAAAAATTGGCTGGGCATGGTGGCCCATGCCTGTAGTCCCAGCTACCTGGGAGGCTGAGGCAGCAGGATTGCTTGAGCCCAGGAGACTGAGGTTGCTGTGAGCTAGGCTGATGCCATGGCACTCACTCTAGCCTGGGCAACAAAGTGAGACTCTGTCTCAAAAAAAAAAAAAAAAAAAAAATCACATCTAGATGCATTATAGTGAAAGTCAATAACAAAAGAAATTTTCATCTTAGTGTTTTATATCAAGTGTGTTTCTCTTTTAAATGTGAGTGTATAACAAAGATATTCTCAGGCATACAGAGCCTCAGAAGTTTTGTCACTCAAAGATCTGCCTTGAAAATGCTCTCGGAGAGTGTACTAAAATGAAAAAATTACAAAATACATGAGGATGGGACAGGATTATGGGAGGTAAGTGTGATCCAATAACCTAGTAAAAGTCATTGATGGCTAAAAAAACAAGGACCAAAGAAAGGAAAAAGTACATCTATAACAAAACAGATCTAAAATGTAAAAAATATAAACATAATGGGGTATGGAGAGAGGGAGAAACAAAAAGACTAAATTACACTGAAACTAAAGCATTTAAATTCTTTGTCCTTTAAGGGGAAGATGAGAGAGTGATAGGTTTAAGATTTTAGTAGAGGTGAATAAACATGGCTCTTAATAATCACAAGGTCAAAAATACAATGTGTAGCTTTCAAAACAACAGAAGAAAATTTGATCTTTCCAGAGAAAAGTAGGTGATGAAAAAGAAGTTTCAGTAAATGTAAAATACAAAAGAAGATTCTCAGAAATTGATATTACTATAACAGCAATTATGAATACAACTGTTATAAATGCAATAAACTCATCAATTAAAAATGAAAGACTCTCAGAGAGGGTTTCTAAAACAAATCCAGCAATATGTTCTCTGCAGTAGGCACACTCAAAATAAAAAGAGACAGAAAGATTGAAAATGAAGGAGAATAAAGGGGATAAACTGATTTTTAAAACTGTAGCTAACCTAGATTATCAGGGAATGTGGAGGGTACATTTGCCTTCGAAACAACTGAATTCTGCATAAAACATGGCTTTCTTGAGTTCTTGAACTTATGGGGGTTAGGGACAACACCAAGGGGCCCCAAAACAAAAAATTTTGAAAAGAAATAATATGTTTTAAGATAAAACCAAAGTATGAGTGTCTGTCAAGGGTGGCATTTACCTGAACGCTGGGGCTGACCCTGCAGCAAAGTGGGAAAAATGTTATCTGGGTTTCCCAGATTAAGCATAAGAGCCTGCAACGGAGGTTGGAATAAACCCATATCGATAGTTCCTACTGGCCCGAGTGCAAATCTTCTCTGCTCTGAGAAACAATTTCTTGATTTAGGACTCCACATTTTCCACAGATGAATCAACTAAAATGAGCTCACAAAGGTTGTCAAAACACAAGGAAACCAACCACTGTGAGAGTTTGAAGAGACAATTAACAATAATATTAAGACCTCAGGGGATTTCAGATATTTGAAGCATCAGATATATGCAATAAGATAACTATGTATGAAATGCTGAGGAATCACAAAGCTAAGTAAAGAACAAGATACTGTTAAAAATGACCAGCAGATTTTAGAAAGAATCAAATATATATATATATATTATTTTGAGATGAGGTCTTGCTATGTTTCCCAGGCTGGCCTCAAACTCTGAGGCTCAAGTGGTCCTCCAACCTCAGCCTCCCAAGTGGCTGGGACTACAAGTATGCACACTACCACGACTGACCCAAATATAACTTTTAGAAATGAAAAATATCATTTTGCGGCTGGGCGCAGTGGCTCACACCTGTAATCCTAGCACTCTGGGAGGCCGAGGCGGGCAGATTGCTCGAGGTCAGGAGTTCAAAACCAGCCTGAGCAAGAGCGAGACCCCGTCTCTACTCTAATAGAAATTAATTGGCCAACTAATATATATAGAAAAAATTAGCCAGGCATGGTGGCGCATGCCTGTAGTCCCAGCTACTCGGGAGGCTGAGGCAGGAGGATCGCTGGAGCCCAGGAGTTTGAGGTTGCTGTGAGCTAGGCTGATGCCATGGCACTCACTCTAGCCTGGGCAATAAAGTGAGACTCTGTCTCAAAAAAAAAAAAAAAGAAAGAAAAGAAATGAAAAATATCATTTTGGAAATAAAAACTCAGTACATGTATTAAACAATAAACATAGCTAAAAAGAATTAGTCAACTGAAAATTAGATATGAAGGAATTACCCAGAGAGACAGAGAGATGGAAGACATGAAGGAGAATTTAAGAGATATGGAAGACAGAGTGAGGTCTAAGACATCTAATCAAAGTCCCAGAAGAAGAGAATAGAAAAAGAATGGAAGGTGGATGTACAGCCATCCCCTCAACATCCAAGGGGGAATGGTTCCAGGACTCCCCAGGTATGGATGCATAAGTCCCTTATATAAAATGGGGTTGTATTTGCACATAACTTATGTACATCCTCCTGTATACTTAAAATCATCACCTGATTACTTATAATATCTAATACAATGTAAATACTATATAAATAGTGGTTATACTGTATTGGCTTTTTAATTTGGTGGGTTTTTTTTCAAGCTGTGATTGGTGGAATCTGAGGATACAGAACTCACAAAGATGGAAGGCCAACTGTATTCGTTTTCTATCATTACATAAAAAATTATCACAAACTTAGTGGCTTGAAAATAACACACATTTATTATTATCGCACAGTTGCTGTGGGACAGGAGCCTGCACATGGCTTCTCTGGCCCTCTGCTTAAGGTTTTGCAGACTGCAGTCAAAGTGGTGGCTGGGCTGCATTCTCATCTGGAGGCTCAACAGGGGCTGGGGAGGAGAGTCTGCTTCCAAGCTCACTCAGACTGTGGTCAAAATTTATTTCCTTAGAGCTGTAGGAGAGAGGGCCCCAGCTTCTTGCTGGCAGCCCTTGGATGGTTTCTAGAAGCCACCCACAGTTCCTTGCCACATGGGCATTCCCAGCTTGGCTGTTTACTTCATCAAGCCAGCACTGAGAGTCCCTAGAGTGAGTCAGCTAGCAAAAAGGACTCGTATAGATTGTAAAATAATCACGAAAGTGACATCCCATCACCGTTGCCATATCGTATTGCTTAGAAGCAGGTCACAGGTCCCCCGACACCCAAGGGGAAGGGATTACACAAAGGCGTGAACACCGGGAGGCAGGGAGCAGTGTCTGGGAGGGGGCGCCTTGAGGTCTGTCTGCCACACAGGAAATATTTGAAGCAATAACAGCCAAGTATTTTCCAAAACTATTCAAAATAGAGGAAGCATAATTAAAAGAAATCCACATCGAGACACATTTTAGTGAGACTGAAGAATACACAAGGGCCTGTCCACATAGGGACCAGCTGGGGGCAGTGGGGTGGGAATAACAAGAAATACGACACAGAAGAAACCTGGGATAGCAAACTAAGTCACTGGCAAAACAGAACTGAGGACCAAAATGTATACATCACAAGAAGCAAGAGGACATTATAGACTGGCATGTAAGGAATATGTATTTACCCAGAAATATCACCTAAATCTGTAAAGGAATGTACACTTACCAAACAACACCCCTAAATATATGAAGCAATACTGACCAACTAGGGAGAAATAGATAAATCAACAATTCCAGTGAGGATTTGAATTCACCCTTCTCAAAAACTGGTAGATCAAGTAACAGCAACAATAATATCAATAACAAAAAGGCAGAGCTCCAGAAGATCTAAAAAATAGAATTAGTACGTTTGAGCAATTAGATTATATAGAACTCTACAACCCAAGTCAGAGGCTATAGATTTTTCTATAAGCAAGCACACATGGAATGTTTATAAAAAATTTTTCCATGTACAAGGCCACAAAGGAAGCTTCAATAAATACCAATGAATCATCATTTCACAGGCTATGCCACCTGACCAATAAAAATTATAAATCAATGACAAAATTATAACTAAAAATCTCATATCTGGAAATAAAATAATATGCTATTTTATAACCCTTGGGTTAAAAAAAACTCAAAGGGGAAATTATATGACACTTAGAGTTGAGTGACAATTAAAATATCTACATGTCAAACCGTGAATGGCATGCTGAAGCACTACTTAGTTAAATATATAGCTTTACTTACTTTACCAGGGAACAATAAAGATTTATACAAATGAGTAAATATTTAACTAAAGAAGTTGGAGAGAGAGCAATAAAGCAGGCCTAAAGAAATAATAAGGAATAATAACTTTTCTTTTTTCTCACCTCCTCTTCTTCACATTATTCAAAAAAAAAAATTCTTTAATGCTATAGAGAATAAAAGGAATAAAGAAAATTGATAAAACCAGAAGCTGGTTCTTTGAAAATATGTATTAGTAAGGTAGATATATGGTAGACATCACAACAGAAAGAGAAAATATACAAATAAATAAACAGAACAGCTACAGATGTCATAGATGTAGAAAAAGTAATCACCACGTTATCAATGCAGAAAGGACAGAATATTTAATACGTTGCATTGGGAAAAATGATTACCTATATAGAGAAAAATAAAATTGCATTCCACCCTAATACTATATACAAAACTGGAAGTCCAATGGATTCTATACCTAAATTTTAAATGGAAAATAACGAAGCATATAAGTGATCATATAAGACTGCAGTCCCCAACCCCCGGGCCATGGACCAGTCAGTACCAGTCTGTGGCCTGTTAGGGACCGCGCGGCAGAGCTCTGCTGGCACCCACGCCCCGGCCCCGCCCACTCACCTCCCCACCCATCCGTGGAAAAATTGTCTTTCATGAAACTTAGGAACAGTGGGCAGCACAACAAGAGGTGAGCAGCACAGGAGGGAGCAAAGGTTCATCTGCATTTACAGCCTTCCCGTTGCTGGCATCACCACCTTAACCACCCCCGAACTCCCCACCCCCACCCGTTGAAAAATTGTCTCCCATGAAACCAGTCCCTGATGCCAAAAAGGTTGGGAACTGCTGAAGGAGAATGAAGGGATAAGGAAGTATTTCTTAAACAAAACTCTGGAAGTATATACAAAGGCAAAAAATTTGATTTATTTGATAATATAAAATTAAGGATTTTGATTCAATGAAAGACACCATGAAGAAAGTTAACATACATATCACAGACTGGTAACATACATGTACAATGTAAAAGACCAAAAGGTTAGTTTCAAATAAAAATGCCTTCTAATCAGGCAAAAACAAAACAAAACAAAACAAAACAAACCCTACAGGAATTTAAAAGGAAAAATGTGCCAAAGTTGTAAATAAGTAACTCTCAGAAATTAAAACCCCAAAGTCTAGCAAACATGCAAAGCAATGCTCAGACATATTAGTAATTGAAGGAATACGGATGAAAATGGTAATATATGTCACTTGCACACCCATCAGAAGGGCAGAAGTTAGAAAGCCAGGTGACGTGCAGGGTTGGCAGGGTAGCAGGTGTCCTCAAACTACAGCCCGTGGGCCACATGCCGGTGTTTTTGCCCATTTGTTTTTTTACTTCAAAATAAGATATGTGCAGTGTGCATAGGAATTTGTTCATAGCTTTTTTTAAACTATAGTCCGGCCCTCCAACGGTCTGAGGGACAGTGAACTGGCCCCCTGTTTTAAAAGTTTGAGGACCCCAGGTATAGAGGGAGACGCTGTGGGTAGGCGTGCAAACCAACACAGGGCACCAGGCTGGTACTGCTTAGCTGAATAATACACATACTCCTTAACCCAGCAGTTCTGCTTCTAAGTGAAGTTGCCAAAGAAATTCTTTCATAGTTCCACCTGGATGCATACAGAAGGATGTTCATGAGATTAACACTATTGTGATGGCAGAGAGAGGTGATCCACCGTTACTGGGGAAGTGGGTAAGTAAAGGGTGGTGCATGCAGAAGTTACAAGTAACAGATTAGATACACATTTAGCAAAATGGATGGGTATTAAAAACACAGTGTTGAGTTAAAAAAAAAAAAATAGAATAAGGCCTGCAGCACAATAGCATCTATGTGAATCAAAAGCACATGTCCATAAAACAACACTACACATCCAGCAAGAACACGTGCAAATAAAAGGCTACCATCAAACACAGCAGAAGAGCTATGTATGGAAAGGAAGAAGAGAGGTGGGAGCGATAAAGAGATCAAAGGAGATGCCGCTCAGAAGGAATCTTCTGAGGCTCACCCCCAGGCTAGTCTCCTCTCCTCCCAAGTTCGTGGGTAGGTGGTACTTCTCTGCCCTCCTCCACCCTGCAGGTGGGCAAGGTCCTGGAATTAGCTCTGTCCGAAGAGCTGTGGGCCGCAGTCGTGAGTGTTAACTGTAGCCTGAGCATTTCATTTGTGGTAGAAGACCACCCGGTGCTCTGGTCTACTGCCGCAGGTGATCACGAAGGCAAAAGTTGAGAAGCAGCTTCCATCGCCCTAGATCCCTGGGCGAGTATGAGGAGCTGAACCCCCCAGCACCCTACCCTCCTGCTAACCTGCACTGGACAGGTGGTTCAGTGAGAAATCAACTCCTGTTTAGGCCCCTGGGGGTATTTGTTACTGCAGCCTAATCCTAGCCTATTCTGATGAACACAGGGGAAAATCAATCCAACAAAACAAGAGAAGGGTCTTTCAGACACCAGTGATGCCAGGACTCATTCAAACTTATGCATTTCAGCTGCCTCCTGCCCCGTCCCAAATGAGATGGAGAAAGAAATCAAGGCAATTGCCTAAGGTCACACTGCTTTCTACTGTGGCATGACAGCAACCCTGAAAGGACGGACTAGAATAAACACTGTGCCTGCCTAGGTTTCAGCCAGGTTGTCACAAAGTCCCCTGTGCTGTCTCCACGAACAGGACGGAGACTGGTAGGCTGAGGAGCGTGGTTCTGGGCCGCCTCGCTGAGGGAAAGGCACCGTGGCCTGCAAGGGCTGACGAGTGGATATACAAGTCAGTCTGAAGCTTCTTGCTGCCAAGCCAAGTCCTCTGTTCCTCCTGTTCGACATTTTGTCACTGATTTAGATCAAGATACAGAAAACAGGCTGGGAGGGACAGCTATGAATAATACCTGGAGGATGGCATCGTCATTCGAAAGGACTTCCACAGGCTAGCTAGACCAATGGCCTCAAAGTGTGGTCCTCAGACTAGCCCCACCAGCGTCACCTGGGCACTTGTTAGACATGCAAAGCCTTAGACCCCACCTCAGACTTACTGAGTCAGAAACTCCAGGGTGGGACTCAGAAATCTGTGTTTTAATAAACCCCACGGGTGGCTCTGATGCACACCAGGGTTTGAAAATCAGTTTTAGACTAACGGGCTAACACCAACAGCATCCTATTTAGCAAGGTAAATGTAAGCCTTCCCCATCACCTCCACCCATCCCTCCACACCCCAACAAGAAAATAAAACTTTATAGATCAAGAACACAATAGCATTTGTGGAAAAGACTTAGAGGTTTTAGAGATTTTTGAGTCCTTTTGTTGGTTTTTTACTATAGCCTCAGAATGAACTATTGGTGGGTGATGGAATCTTCCAAAAAGCCAAGTCACTCTTAAGTTACATTAAAAAACAATGTCTACTACCACGAAGGGGTCCTAAGATGATTCAGAGATTTGGGGTTTGGGTCATGGGATCACAAAGCAGAATTTTCTTAAGATTAGAGCTAAGCTTGTTAGTTAAGAAAAATATTATATCACATGTAATACATTTGTAAGCCTCGAAGGTCAAGTGATACAAATGAGTATACGATGAAATGCCTCCCTCCCACTCCTTCTTCAATCATCCAGCTCCTCTCCTACAAGCAACCAATTGTTACCATATTTCATTGATTTCTAAAATACACATTTTCCCCCACATTTTCACATCTCTGCAATCAGGATGTGTTTTACAATAACTGTCAGCCAGGTGGCTCTCATCATAGCGATGCCACTGCCTGCACATGTGCAAACTTGGCAACAGCGTTTGTACTGTCATCACTTCGAATGATTTATGTGCACCATTGATGCAGCATGTGCTGAATTGAATTGCTATTAAAATGTCTTCAAAAACATTGTACAGTGGACTCTTCAACACGGGTTCGAACTGCACACGTCCACTTATATGTGGATTCTTTTCAACCCAATAAAGATCGAAAATGCAGCATTCTCAGGATGCAAACCTGAGTACACTGAAGGCTGACTTTTTAGATATGCAGGTTCTGCAAGGCTGACTTCAGGATTTGAATATGAGCAGAGTTGGGTATATAAGGAGGTCCTGGAACCAATCCCCGTCCCCCCCCCCCACACTGAGGGATGACATGAAAGTTCACTGTGAATGCAGAAAGTCACAGAGACAACAGTGAGATGAAAAATTGATACTAGTGAGGCAAATATATGTATTGGAGAAATTATCTCAATTCATGTTTTCTTGCAGAGCAACCATTGAGAATTTTTCCGCAGCAGCACTTCTCTGACTATAACGTGCACACAAATCCCCTAGGATCTGGATAAAATGCAGATTCTGAAGCACTAAGTCTGGCATGGGTCAAAGATTCTGCAAGTCTAACAAGCCCCTGGTAATATTGATGCTGCTGGTCCATGCTTGGTCCACTTTGAAGACCCAAGAGTAGAAAATAACCAAGTAGATGAAGAGATGTTATATACCAAAATTCAAGTAAGAGTCTTGCCTATATCATGCCAGACAATGTAACTTAAGGCTGGGGAAACTGCCAGATCTCACAGGGTAGATGCAAGAAATCTCAAAGCAGCGAAGGGCTGGCATGATCAATCATGTGTATACAAGGCTATCATTGTAGCATCATGTTAATTGGTAATCATTTAAAAAAAACAGACTCTATCTTTTAGAGAGTTTTAGTTCCCAGCAAAATTGAGAAGCATAGAGAGTTCCCATATACCCACTTCCCTCACACACAAACACAGCCTCTTCCACTATCAACATCCTGAACAGAGAGGTGCATTTGTTACAACTGATGAACCTACAGTGACCCATCATAATCACCCAAAGTCCATTTCCTTTTATTGCTGAATAATATTCCATTGTCTGGATGAATCTACAGTTTATTTATCCATTCACCTACTGAAGGAAATCTTGGAAGCTTCCAAGTTTTGGCAGTTATGAATAAAGCTACAATGAACATCCATGTGCAAGCGTTTGTGTGGATGTAAGTTTTCATTTCATTTAGGTAAATATCAAGGAGCACAATTGCTGGATTATATGGTAAGAGTATGTTTAGTTTTATAAGAAACTGCCAAACTGTCTTCCAAACTGGCGGTAACATTTTGCATTCACATCAGCAAGGAATGAGAGTTCATGTTGCTCTGCATCCTTGCCAGCATTTAGTGTTGTCATTGTTTTGGATTTTGGCCATTCGAATCGGTTTATAGTGGTATCTCATTGTTGATTTCATTCGAAGTTCCCTAATGACATATGATGCAGAGCATCTTTTCATATACTTACTTGCCATCTGTATAGCTTCTTTGGCAAGGTGTCGGTTCAGGTCACTTGCCCACTTTATAATTGGCTTGGTCATTTTCTTATTGTTGAGTTTTAAGAGTTCTTTGTATATTCTGGATAACTGTCCTTTATCATATATGTCTTTTGCAAATATTTCCTTCTAATCTGTGGCTTGTCTTCTCATTCTCTTGACAATATCTTTCACAAAGCAGAAGCCTATAAATTTAATAAAGTCCAGTTTACCAGTGCTTCCTTTCATGATTCATGCCTTTGGCATTGTATCTAAAAAGTCTTGTCCATACTCAAAGTCATCTAGATTTCCTCCTATGTTATCTTCTAGGTCTTTCGTAGCTTTGTGCTTTACATGTGGGATGATCCATTTTGAGTTAATTTTTGTGAAAGGTATAAGGTCTGTGTCTAAATTTTTTTTTTTTTGCATGTGGATATCCAATTATTCCAGGCCCATTTGTTGAAAAGACTGTCTTTTCTGCATTGTATTGCCTTTGCTCCTTTAACAAAGATCAGTCGGCTGTATCTACGTGGGTCTATTTCTGGGCTCTCTATTCTGTCCTATTGATCTATCTGTCTATTCTTTCGCCAAAGTCACAGTGTCTTGGTCACTGCAGCATTATATATTTAAGTCTTGAAGTTAGGTAGTGTCAGTCCTCCTCCTTTGTTCTCCTTCAGTACTGTGCTGGCCATACTCGGTGTTTGCCTCTGCCTTTCTTTGTTGTACACACAACAGTGGAGCATCTCACAATTGATGGCACCTTATAATTGATGAAATATGATAGTTCCTTGTGGATATTTCCAGAGATATCTTGTGCATATAAAAGCACACAAAAGTGCTATTTTTCCCTCGATTTTATTTATTTAAGAAAACAATGATTTATTGCTTTTCCTTCCAAATCTTTATGAATCAACAACAACAACAACAAAAGCATTTACAGACTGCTTAGTTCAAACTAAGAATGCAGGAGGTGAGCACTGTGTCACCGTGAGCACTGTGTCACCGTGGCCACTGGCGGCGCTGCGTTCCAGCAGATCTGGACCGATGGTTAAAACGAGTCCCCCCAGATTTTATCACTGCCTTCAGAGAGGCTGCGTTCCTCACATTCCTTCTCACCAAACACCCTCGGGTCATTTGTCGAGCCTGAAAATTAAATTGGTCAGTGAATTCATCTTGTCCTGCGCTTCTACTTTGCACAAAGCTTCCCATTCAACCCGACGTCTTTCTAGCCACGAGTTCCCTTTTGCTATTTTAGCGCCTGAAGCTGCTGTCCTCCAGCTTCTCTGCCTGCTGTAGATTTGAGCACCTTCAGAGCATGGATGGCCTCGTCTTCTCGTCTTCTGCTGCTTTTGCAAGTCGGTCCACAAGCTCAAAGCACCAACTGTTTTCTGAAACGGGCCCGTTTGTCCAAAGTCCTTGCGGTCTTCCTTGCGTCCTGTGGTCGGCTGGGTGACCCCTGGGTCGCACACACAGCTTGCTCAGCTCATCAGATTGCAGCCTCGCTCCACCCCGGCTGTCCTGTCCGGGGCCTGCGGGGTTCCCACCCGCTTCCCCAGGGAAGGACGGTTCTGCTCTGCGCGGGCCACAGTGGCAGCCAGGGGCAAGTGTGTCACGGGAAAGAATAAAGTCCGCTTGCTTGTCACAGGGACCGTTCACTGCACACAGGTTTCTCGAGTGCCCACTACATGCTAACGCTGCCAGGTGCTGGGGTGCAAAGATGGTGCAACAGGGTGCCCACCCAGCAGGTGCCACGCTGCCCACCGTGGCGGGGCTGAGGTCCACAGGCGGCCCCTCCTTGGTCAGTGACAGTTGGGGACCTCCCTCAAGTTTATCGTACTGTCTATATTGTGAAACAAATCGTAAGAGGCCTGGAAAAGAGAAGAGAGTATGAATGGGGTTATCTGCCCCCTAACGGGAGCCCGAGGGAACTTTTCCACGTCAGGTACCAACGCCTTGGGGTTTTTCTTACCTTTATTGCACCACTACAGGCAAGGCTCTGAAGGCGGAATTCCTGACCCTATTAAGCTTACGATCTAACAGAAGAGACGCAAACACATAGTATGTTACGGTTTGATATGTTCTCTACCAGAAGTTTACACCAAGTGCTGCAAGAATGTGAGTGAGGGAGCAGTTAATCCTTCCTGGGGATGGGAGCCGGAGCAGAAGGGAGCGAGTGAGTGTGGTCTGACTGGGGTCTTAAAATCTGCCCGGTGCGGTGCCAAGCAGAGAAAGTGGGAAAGGGCATTTGCAAGCCAGGGGGAGCATTATAATCAAAATACCACGGTGGTAAATGCCAAAGGCATGCCATGGGCTGAAAATGGTGTGGCAGCACTGGCTATCGCTATATGGTGGCAATTTCAGTATTTCTTTGAAATAATCATTTAATTATTTAATTCATAACTGTCTGCCCTACTAGACTGTAAATTCTATGAGAGCCAGGGCTGAGTTATTAGTTATTAGCTGAGTTCAACCACAGTGTCCCCAGTGTTGGGCATGTAGTGATGTTCGATAAATATTTGTTGGATGGATGGATGGATCAATCAAATTTTTCAATTAGATGTGTGCCAATTTGCAAAATTTTTCAAAAATAATTTTGAAAAAAGTTTCTCTCAATGAATATATTCCACTTGTGGATATATTCTCTGTGAAGCATCAATTTGCTGAAAATTAAGAGTCATGGGGTAGTTTAGGCTTCTTATAAATATATTCTTTTATAGGTCATTAAATATGAAAGGTCCAATTTTGAATCAAAAGTGTAATTTATTATATCTCAAACAAGAAGCAGTGCAATTAATCAGAGAATGTGCCCAAACTATCGACACGGTTTTGCCATCTTTTTTTTTTTGTATTTTAAATATACAGTAGGAACATTTATTTTAATACTTCTAAAAGATATTTCTCCATGCCTGATGATTTGATATAAAAATCAAACCCATCATACATTCCCCCAGTTTTGCCATCTTAAAGGTAGCTTATTTATGCTAGCAGCGAAGAAGCCTGGAGAGAGAGCGGCAATGAAATTGCGAAAGGCCCTTTCCACAGCTTGTTGAGAAGTGAGTATTTTTCCTTGCAAGAAGTGGTCCAAAGCCTGGAAGAAGTGGTAGTCAGTTAGTTGAAGGTCTGGTAAATACGGTGGATGACAGAGAGTTTCCAAGTCCAGCTGCTGTAGTTTGAGCAGCATTGTTTGTGCGACATGTGGTTGAACATTGTCTTGTAGGATGATTGGCCTGTCTCAATTGACCAGTCTTGGCTGCTTAACCACAAGCATCCCCATCCTTTTGTACAACTGGTTGCAGTAGACATCCGCTGTCATCTACTGACCAGGTTTCTCGAAGCTGTAGTGGATAATACCAGTGCTGGACCACCAAGCAGACACCACTAGCTTTTCTGGATAAGTATTCAGTTTTGGACTGAGTTTCAGCGCTCTGTCTTTATCCAACCATTGTGTTAAACAGTTGCAATTTCCAAAAAGAATCCGTTTTTATCACACGTAACAATATGGTGTAGAAATGGTTCTCCTTTATGTCGTGACAGCAAAGAAAGGCAAGCTTTGAGATGATTTCTCTTCTGACACTCCTTTAATTCATGAGGAACCCATCTGTCCAACTTCTTTACCTTGCCAATTTGTTTCAAATGGCCCAATGTTTTGTTGGAATAGTAACATCAAACCTTGCTGCCAATTCATGCGTAGGTTGGGATGGATTCGCTTCCACTACAGCTTCATTACCCACCTTGGTCTCAGGTCGCCCACGTGGCTTGTTTTCAAGATTGAAATCACCAGAACGGACCTTCTCAAACCATTGATAAACCATTGATGTTTGATTCATGAGCCACATTCTTTCCAAGCATTTCGTTGATATTTCAAGCTGTCTGTGCTGCTTTGCTTCAAGATGGAACTCATGTTCAAAACTAACATAAATTTTTTACTCATCCATGGCTTCACAAAAATCGCTCTAAAAAACTTTTTGAAAGATAATCATGAGCCAAAATTTCCATTTGAAAGACTGAGGATGCACCTTCACAATAAAAATAAAACAAGAAGTGTCAGAGTGAAATGTCAGAGAAATCAACTGTCAAACTTAGTACTTAAGAAAATCGGACATTTCATACTTAAAAATATTTATGGTCATGAAGAGTGTATTATGGAACCTATTTGCCAATACGGTCATTAAAAGTATGTGTTCATCTTCATTGAAAACATTAAAGAAACATTTCTTTAGAATGGGCAAATCAGAATATTCAGTAAACTTAGCAAATTGGCTTTAGGAGGCTTTTTCCGCTTCTGACATCAACAGAACAGCTCTTTGAAGATTTTTGGAAGCAAAGGACCGCAGAGAGACGGGGCAGAGCCTTGAGGGAGAAGCAGGGCTGAGAGGAGCGGGCTCGGGTGGCTGTGACTTGCGTGTGTCTGTTGGCTGGAAGGAGGGATCCAGTGAAGTGGGGCGTTGGCTGGGGTGAGAAAGAGGGTCCTGAATGAAGCAAGGTTCAGGGCAAGCTGGAAGGGAGGGAATAGGGAACAAAGGGTGAACCTTGGGGAAGAAAGTTTAGGCAGACTGTCACCTTGGTGGCTCCCGATAACCCACAGCTCCCAGCACCCTTCGTGTAGTCCCCGCCCACACTGACGCTAGGCCTGGCCAGGTGACAAGCTCAAGCTAATGGGGCCTTAGCAAGAAAATGCCTGCAGAGTCTCGAAAAGTATCTACGCTGGGCCTGCCCTCTTGGGATGCCTCCTCTAGGGCTGCCCGCACTTCGAGCGCAGCTGTCCTGCTGCAGAAGCCCCACTCAGCTGTATGGGTGGGCTCTGAGCGACAGCCAGCATGGACCTCCCGCCCTGTGAGGGTGCCACCCTGGAAACGGACCCTGCAGCCTCGGTGGAGCAGCTCCGGCTGATGCTCTGTGGGAAAGAGATGGGCTGTCCCTCCCAAGCCCTGCCCCTGCGGCAGAACCATGAGCAAATGTGAGTTCTGTGGTTTCAAGCCACTAAGTTTTGGAGTGGTTTGCAATGGAACGGAAAGGGATTGCTTTTCTTCTGAGTTTTGGCTTGAATTCTGCTTTATTTATTATATATTTATGACGATTCTATCTCAGCCCACCAGCATTCACCTGCCTTAGGGCACTGAGGCATCAGGAGCTCTGGAACCTTTGTTGATGTCTGGCTCTGCTGCAGTGGGTTTTAGTGCGGTGGTTAAAAGCCAGGCTGCCTGAGTTCGGATGTGGCCTTGGCTATTCACTGGCTATAAGACCTGGGTCAAGCCTGTGCTTCTGGCAGGGCTTCTGGGTAGATGTCCTAGGAGGCTGCTAAGGAGAAGCAAAAGCAAGTGGGGGCGGGGCTGGGGCGAGGCTCAGTGCCCTGCTGCGGAAAGCAGCTCTGCCCTGCTGACCAGGCAGGACACACCAGCTCA
Organism: Microcebus murinus; assembly: GCF_040939455.1. Taxonomy (NCBI): domain Eukaryota; kingdom Metazoa; phylum Chordata; class Mammalia; order Primates; family Cheirogaleidae; genus Microcebus; species Microcebus murinus. The sequence continues at coordinate 5,916,950 of NC_134110.1, read as the reverse complement.
CCAGCAGGGCCACTGCACCCAGGCCCTGCCCTCGAGGGGCTGAGACAGCATGGATAGGGGCTGGCAGCACTCAGGTGGTCACAGAATAAGCAACCTGAGACCCTGATCGGGCACGAGCATCCTCCCCTACCTGGAATCCGAGGCATAGCTGGGGCCCAACACCAACGGAGCAGGGCCCATAGGGGTTGGGGCCAGAGGTCACCTGGGGTGTCTGATAGGGGAGTATATCATCATCTTCATCATCACCGTTATCACCATCAGCAACTTAGGCAACATCCACTGAACCATTACTCTGTGCGGGGAACTAGTCTAAGCCCTCTCACACGTGTTAACTCGTTCTCACGGCCACCTTAGGAGATCAGTGCAGTATTAGCTCCAGGTTGCAGCTGAGGAACCATGAGAGAGAGGTTTTATAACCTGCTGAAGCACATGCAGCTGCTACTAAATAGCACAGCCAGGATTTGAACCTGCCCAGAACCACTCAGTGATACCACCAAAGATTTTGACCACCTTCTCCATAACCCCGTGGTTTTGCATTCACCCTGCTTCCTCAAACATCTTTTCACCAGGTCAACACTTTAGCTAAACGATTGAAAAGCTCTGATGTTGGAGCACATGCTCTGGGTGTACCCTCTCTGCCCCCCAACCAGGCCATCCCTGCCTCCCCTGCCTCTCATCCTGACTAAATCCTCACCCAGGATGCCACCTCCTCCGTGAAAACTGCCTGGTTAGTCCTCTCCTGGAAAATTCATCCCCTCTTTCTTAATTTGCCCAGAGCCATTAGTTCCCCGCACTGGCATTCCACAAATGCACAATCTGCGTTTATGCCCATACTGACCCTGGGATGAGACCCGGGGCCCCTGCTGCACGCTTGGACGAATGCTCTTCCCAACACCACCGGGGTGACCAAGAAAGGGTGAGTGACTGGGCTGTGGAGAGGACAGACAGCAGTAGGACACGGAGTCCCTCCGAAGGTGGCAGCCCGCCCTGCCTGAGCTCTTCCTGGCACCCTAAACAAGGCAAGGATCGGGGTTCGGGACGATCTACAAGGTCTGACTGCTTGGGTACATATTTTGATATATTCGTCCATGAGTCTTTTCTCCTGTTTGTATTTTTCTCTTTTCCATCCCTCCAAATGTACAGGTAGCGCCCTGTGCTCATTGTCTCTGGGCAGGGCTGTGACAGGGCAGAAGATAAAAGTTGCCCACCAAATACGAGCTCCTTGCCTGTGCTATGTTTTCCTAGTAGAGAGGATTTCCTAGAGAGGACAAAATGTCTTGGGGAAAGCTGAAGGACACAGGGCACCCCCACCCTGGGCTGGGAGGAGGAAGAGGTCAGGGGTCCCAGAAGCAGAGCAGACATGGCCTGGCTCCCCGGTGGACCCCAGAGACCACACACAAAACCCCAAGGAAGCATGGCAGCAGAGTGTGTCTGGTGGGGAGAGCTCAGTAAGATGGAATTTCCAGAGACTCTAGGCCTGGGGGCTATGGGACAGGAATTATAGATGTCTCAGCAGTCACCATGTGGACATCTGTCCAGTGATGAAATGCCTTGCACACGGCCTAAGATTCAAGGACTGGAACACGGCCATGGGGCTGGGGATGGGGGCAGGCACAGGGAAAGCATCTTTAAGAACTGGGGTTAAGTTCCCCCAGTTTAGCAGACTACTTGATTTATGAGAAACCAAGTTAAAGCTCACGTGTACCTGAGTTTGTGGACTGAGATTTCTACCCACTGCACGTGTTCTCACACTGCGAGCCCCGGGGACCAATCTGTTCCTGTTCTAGCTGGAACAAAGGAGCCAGCAAACTCACTGGTCCCATCTGTTGGGGTGGGAGGTGGAGAGGAGAGGGCTGGCTTTCGCTCAGACACCAGACAACTGTTCCTAGGTTGCTAATCCTGCCACCTGCCTGGCTCCCTCAGCCCCAAGGGAGGCAAGAGCAGCCTAAGTAACACCCACGAGTCAGAGTGCTCAGGAGAACAGGCACGAGTGGCCAGGAGGCCGAGGAGAGGAGGCTGCATGAAGGTTGTCACAGCAGGGCATTTGAAATCAATTTAAGAATCACCTTCTGAGGCCAGGGGCAGTGGCTTACGCCTGTAATCCCAGCACTTCAGGAGGCTGAGGCAGGAGGATCCCTTGAGCCCAGGAGTTCGAGGTTGCAGTGAGCAATGATGACGCCACGGCACTCTAGCCTGGGCGACAGAGTGAGACCCTGTCTCAAAAAAGAAAAAGAATCATCTTTTGAGAATCTACTATGTGCCAGGTCGTAGCCTAGGTATTGAGAAATAAGTTTAAAAATATGCTAGAAAGCACATGATAGGTGCTTCATAATGCTACTCGCCCCCTGCTCTTCCTGGAAGGATACAAAGATGAGGAAAATAGAGTTTCACCCTCAAGGATCCTGAGAGCGGTGAGAGGGTCAGGGCCCTCGTGCACAGCTCTCTATAACCCAGGCAGAGAAAGGGGGACGCCGTAGCTCAGGTCTAATGATCCAGGGGGCCCTAAGAATGGAGAAAGAATAGCCAGTTGAGGCTTCACCATGGAGGTGCCATGTGAGGACCAAGAGTGTACCCAGGGGAGGTGGGAGGTGAGGAGGGGGACAGGGGATGGGACCCGTGGGAAGCTATCGGAAGTCTGAGCAATGAGAGAATGCATTCTGGCAGTCACTAAACTCCAGAGTTAAAGTTCATGTGCAAATCAGTTGTTTGGAATTTGGAATGCATTTCCCCTGGGAACAATGCCGTAAATGGAGGCTGGGTTCTTAGGCTATGGGACAGAAACAGATTTACCCCACAATATTATTCAACAAGATTACTCACAGCCATTCCCTAGCTCAAGAGTTCAGAAGTAGGAGCTGCATGGCATGACTCCTTATGGGGCTAGGCCTGCATAGGTCAACGCCTTTTTGTCTGGGGTGTGGTATGGGTGAGGAGGAGATTAAATTTGCAAAATTATAAGGCTGGTTTTAATTGTATTTAATAACAAAGCTATCATGCTGGACACGGTAGCTCATGCCTATTATCCTAGCACCCTGGGAGGCCCAGGTGGGAAGATCGCTTGAGGTCAGGAGTTCAAGGCCAGCCTGAGCAAGAGTGAGATCCCATATGTACTAAAAATAGAAAAAAAATTAGCCAAGAAACTAAAATAGAAAAAATTAGCCAGGCCTAGTGGCATTTGCCTATAGTCCCAACTACTTGGGAAGCTGAGGCAGGAGGATCTCTTGAGGCCAGGAGTTTGAGCTTGCTGTGAGCTAGGCTGACGCCACAGGACTCTAGCCAAGGCAACACAGTGAGATTCTGTCTAAAAAAACCAAAAAATAAAAACCAAACCAGAAAACACGAAGCTATCAGCTGACATGCATTTATAATTACATATTAAAGTACTCAGTTTGCAGGAGGTAGTGATGAAATAAATTCTAAATTACTATCAAATCAGCAGGCAGGCCAGTCTGGCCAAATCAGTACTATTTGATGTAAATACCTCCTGATCCCTAATTCAACACTACCGGTGTGTTTATAAAAGGGGGAATTTGGACAGAGACAACACACGCACAGGAGAAGGCCATGTGGAGGTGAGGGCAGAGATCAGGGTGATGTTTCTACAAGCTAAGGAACTCCAAAGATTGCCAGCAAACCAGCCAAAAAAGGAGAGGCACGGAACAGAATCTCCCTTACAAACCTCAGAAGGAATCAATGCTGCCGACACCTTCGTCGCAGACTTCTCTAGAACTTTAAGACAATAAACTGCGCTTTAAGCCACCCAGGCTGCGGTACTTTGTTACAGCAGCCCTGGCGAGCTAATACAGGTGTATAGTACAGGTGTGGCCGCAGACCACTGACATACCCGTAATCCCACCGTCCTGGCTCCAGCTGGCTGGGACAGAAGCAAGGGCAGCCACCTGCAGGCTGACCAGCGCCCCCTGCTGGGGCTGGTGCTACAGCTATGCCCAACAGCTGCTGCCAGTACTGGCCACCCAATCAGATTGTCTTTCTCGTAGAGAATGCGAGACCCTTGGAAAAGGGGGACACAAGTAGCAGAGAGGAGCTGAAACCAAGCGATTCGGAGGAGGGAGGCAATGAGCAGAGGCCGTGGAGGACTTGCGTGGGCAGATCGTTCAAGCAAAGGGAGAGTGGAGACAGGCTTTGGGAGCAGCAAGAGAAACAGACTCCAGGGTGCAGCAGAAGCCAAGGCAAAAATGGGCCTCGACACACTTGTGGTGGTGGCCCTCGGAGCCAGAGCAGCCCACTGCCCTTGCACAGCGAGGAGATGATCGCCCTGCTGCCCCCAGGAAACTAGCGAGCTGCCAGAGCCATCCTTACCCCAAATAAGGAGCCAGCTCCTGAACGCCTGGTGTCCTCACCTCACCCCAGAGACTTAAAATGAATTCATCCTTGCCAGGTAAGACACCGAGCTGGCCTCTGCCCCCTGCCACCCAAGAAAGCCTGACACAGTACTATGCAAGCAGTAGAAAATTTGGAAAACATAGAAAATGTAAAGTGAGAAAATAAAAGTCACCTGTAGCCCCACCACTCAGAAATAACCACTATTAATATTTTAGTGTCTAATCTTTTATTGCATGCATATATTTTTACAAAATAGGGTAATGCTGTATATGCTGTTTTGTCACATGGCTTTTCTCTAAACAGCTTCTAATAAACATTTTTCTAAATCAGTTAAAAATTGTCACCATATATAGTGGGTGTTCCATTGTACAGGATGTGCTTAGTCAATCCCCTATGGTTGGAAATTTAGCGCGTGGCCAGTTTCAGCACACATGTCCTTTAACAATCCTAATTTTAGGACTGTTTCCCACCAAAGTAAAGCACTGGTCTCTAAGAATATATTTACAGAGATATTTATTGCAATAGTATTGGTAATTGCAAAAATCACTAGAAACACCCTGGATGTCCACCCATAGGGGAGTGATTGGATAATCCGCGGCATGTTTGTGCTGTAAAGTGTGGGACTGTTCCTGGGATTGAGATGGATCAATGTTACTTGTCAAAATGATCATGATATATCATTAAATGAAAAAGTAGGTCACAAACTAATTACATCATATGCTTTTTGCTTTTCATTAAAATTTTGTAGATGGAGGAGGGGAATCCTATGTATTTTCACAAATGTGTACCTATTTATGTCTCCATAGGGAAACTAATAGGGGGAAAATCTCACAAAATTATTAATATTGCCTAAGATTTTACAAATTAACAGAAAAAAGAGCGCCATGCCCCAGTGCGGGACTGTGGCTGGGATGTGAATCCTTAAACCCTTCAGAGGCATGTGCAGAAGACAGAGCAGTGCAATGAAAAAGTCAGGTAGGATCAGCAACGCTCCTCATTACTGTTTGAACTTGAGCAAGTCATTCACTCCCTGGGCCTCATTTTCCTTGTCTGTAAAATGGGGACAAGAGCAATCTCTACCTGTGAGGGTTCGTGTGCAGGCCATGTCAGGAAATATAGTAAATAGGCATTAAATTTTCTTTCACACTGTTAATCCAATTTACTGTTTTAAATAATGTCTAGTATGAGGGAAAAAAAACCCTATTTGACCCCCTCGACAAGCATGCGAGTTCTGCTTGAGAGGCTGCCCGGGTTGCTCTAAGCTGCTCACAGCTAATTCCCTTCCTTCATCTACAATTACACTGGCGCTGGGCGCTTGGTGGCGGGGAGCAGCAGGGGTCAGGGGTTACACAGTGACCTTTGGGAAGTTGGGGGCCGGGCCTCTCAGAAGCTCCAAGGATTGTTTTTCACCGTCGGCAAACACACTTGGGAGTTCCTTGGGGAGCTTCTACAAGGAAAGTGCTATTTTGGGTAAGAAGGTAAAATGTAGAACCCCCTATGCAGCCTTGGCCGTGGAACCTGGGAGGGCCTGGCCCTTGGGCTGGTTCTCCGATTCCTGCTGCCATTCCCACCCTGGCCTCGGGGTGGCGCTGCTCCCTCTTCAACGACGGCCATTTATCGCTGCCACGCCGCTAGGCAGTCATCCGACCCCCTGCCCTAAGAGCTGAAGGATGACAGAAAGCAGACTCGGAAGGCCGATGAGTTAAAACTCTAGTTCGGGAGATCTGACTTGAGGCAGCTCACAGCCCTCTTCCCTGTCCTCCAAGGGACCCCAGGGCCAGGACTCCCTAGTTCCCCACCTCCCAATTTTAGGCCCAGTGACATTTGTGGGGCCCCAGGCAAGAGAATAAATGGCGCCTCACATACTCTTATGTCTAAATATTTTAAAGTTGTTAAATCAATCTAATAAACTAGGCAGGGCGCGGTGGCTCACGCCTGTAATCCTGGCACTCTGGGAGGCCGAGGCGGGTGGATTGCTCGAGGTCAGGAGTTTGAAACCAGCCAGAGCAAGAGCAAGACCTCGTCTCTACTATAAATACAGAAAGAAATTAATTGGCCAACTGATATATATAGAAAAAATTAGCCGGGCATGGTGGCGCATGCCTGTAGTCCCAGCTGCTCGGGAGGCTGAGGCAGGAGGATCGCTTGAGCCCAGGAGTTTGAGGTTGCTGTGAGCTAGGCTGACGCCATGGCACTCACTCTAGCCTGGGCAACAAAGCAAGACTTTGTCTCAAAAAAAAAAATCTAATAAACTATTAAATGAAGTATGTTCCATCTTTCCTCCTTGACATGTACACCTTCATAACCTCTAAGAGACCAGGAAGACATTTAGGGTTTTCAGACTCCTTGGAGGTCCATGTCCCTGGCTCTCCGCTTCCAGCCCTTGGCCCACCCAGCTCCTCTCAGCCACGCACACCAGCCCTCTCCCACCGTGAGGGGCCACACATGTGGGCGAGGATACTCCCACTCACACAGCCGAGCTCCAGCCACGGCCCCACAACCCTGAAAACAGCCACCCGTTGGCCACTCCTAGGACACAGGGTATGAGCACTGGTAGTGAGGGCCATGCTTGGGAGGAGACACCGGAGAAGATGCCCCTGCAGGCCTGCAAGAGGGCTTGCTGCCATCTGGACAGGAGTGCTGGGGTCCTGGTGCGTGGAGCCGGGTCCAGGTGGGCGTGCGGACTCCTCCCACGGGGGAAGGATGTGGCGTGAGGACGTACAGCACGGGGGAGCTGCTCTTGCTTTGGGCCCAGGGAATGGGGGTGGGGAGAGATGGCATCCTTCACCCTCCCCCTGCCGTCCCTCGGGAGTGCCCCCAGACACCAGGACAGGAAGCCTGGATGGTGAGAGGCCAAGTCCCCTGTCAGTTCCTCTTTCCTGCTGTGGGGTCCCCTCAGGTCCAACATTGGCACTAGGAAGGGGCTCACCCCTCAGGCAAAACCAGAGTATCTAGCCCTGAAGCCCCCCGAGATATCTCAATAAACACAGCAACCCAGCGCCGGGCAGCCCTTCAGCGACGAGCGGCTGGGGAGGAGTGCCCTTTCAAGAGCACAGAGTGCCACCTCTCTCTGCAGGGACGGATAATTCCCGCCCTGATGCAGCCCTTCATCCGCCCAGTCCCCGCATGCCGGGAAAGCAGCCTCCCGAAGCAGCCCCAGCGAGAGATAAGGGCTCTTTGCCTGAAATGAAAAATTCATGAAGAAAGCCCAGGGACGCGGGCCCTCAGCTGCCAAGAAGCTTGAAAAGCCAAATGGAAATTTTCTCTCCTCTCCGGCAGCTCCCAGCTGTGCCCCCGCCCCCCGTGTGTGGGGCTCTCTGCTGCACCTAGTCACACTCTTCAGTCTCCCCAACGCCAGGTGCCAGGGCATCCAGCTACTGAAGAGCAGTCCCTCTGCCCACCCAGACCAGCTCTGTGACGCCCACCGGCATTCTCGACAAAATCTGCATTGCCGCTAGACAAGCCGGCACGGCGCTGACCACCTGCCACCCCAGACCTGGAAGAAACCCCACATGGCCATGCATTTGTCCCTGGGAGAACACCTACAGATTACTTCCTGTCCCCATCCCCTGACCCACAAATCTGATCAAAATTCACCATGGCTGGTCAGATGGTCATAACTCACGACTTGGGAAGGAGGCTCTGAATTTCTTGTCACCCTACTGGGCAGACAGTGGTTTGGATGGAATGAAGGGGGAGAAACTCTGAAACCATAAGAGTTGGAGAATTTAACTCTGTTGTAAGGGCGAGCTTGAGAAGTGTGACAGGCTAGCTGACAATGTACAAAATGGCACGGTAGTCGCAGATGCCGTTGCAGAGACGGCGCGTGCCGGGACATTGTCCGAACCACAGAAGCTAGGTAGGAAGGCGGGTTGTCATTGCAGAGGAGTCTGCCACTGAGGAAGTCTACCCGACTCCACTGTCCATGGGAAATGGGAAACTTGAGTGCCCTGCTGCAGAGCTGCCGTTCCTCCTCCCTGCCAAATGGCCCGTGGGTCACTGCACGGTCCCCTGCCCAGCCAGCTGAGGCCCTCAAAGGAATACAGTGTCCCTTGTGAGCTTGGGGGCCGCCTGAGGCTCCATGCCTTGGCTCCTGGTTCCCAGATCTTTCAGGCATTTATGCAGCCTTTTCCATCCAAAGAGGGACCTGGGTTCAGACGGCAGCTTCTCATCAAAAAGCCTGTCCCCCCATCCTGTCACTGAGAAACACCCACCTTTTTTTTAACACTAGCTCCCCAATACAAAGGATTTATTTGCGGCTTCCTCTATATTAGAGCTCCACCGTGAAGGGCAGAGATATCAAAAGCCTAAAGTCTTACCTGCCCCCCCCCAACATGAACAGGAATCTTGCACGCCACGACAAAAAGACAAAACACTAGTCAAGTTCTCAACGGGCTGCACTGAGATACCTGGATATGCCCAGCAGCTAAGACTAAGCACCAAGTCCACGTATAATTTAACTGTGTCTGTGTTTCTGAGTGGGGAGTCTTTTGAAGTTTGTTCCTCCAGATTTTAAAAGTGATTTGTACTCGCCGTGGAACATCTGAAGAGTTCGAGTACAAAGACAGGAGGAGAGTACCCCTAACCTCACTACCTAGATGCAAGCTATTCATATTTTGGCACATTTCTTTTCTATTTTTGTTCTATGTCTTTTGGATTCCATTTGAAATCAGACTCTATACCCAGCTTGGATCAAGAGTATTTTCCCAGGGCGTTAGTAACACTTCACAAGCACGCCGATGGCTGCCTAACTGCCCACAAGACACATATGCCACAGTTTGCCTGATCAACCCTCTGCTCTGGGACACCTAGGTCGTTTCCGTTGCGTTGCTAATTTAAATTATTATGTGATGAGTGCTTCTGCGTAAATCCTCGCCCATTCGTTTAGAGTATTTCTTGAGTCCTGGAAGTGGAATACTAAGGGCAGACTTTTCAAAGGGTGTGGACATTTTCAGATCCTTGCTTCACACAGCCAAGGGGCTTTTCTGAAAGGTTGTAGGAAAGCACCATCCCTGCGACGTTGAAGTCTGAGCCCTGCCGGGTCACGAGGCCAAAGCTGTACCAGTCGGGAGTGACGAGTTTGTGGTGGGGGAACAAGTAGCTCCAGCCCCGAGGAGCTGGAACAGGCAGAGAAGCAAGGTCTAAGCTCACAGCCACCGCCAAAGCCAGAGGACGTTTCTAAGACTTGAGTTCTGGAAGATACAGCACGAAGATGGAAAGAGAGACCCCCAAGGCTGAAAGGAAAGATGGCTGGAGTCCTGAGGCCATGCCGAGGTCCAAGAAAAAGCACAGTGTGTGAAGGGTGTTTAAGGCCCCAGGAACACGAAGGTGGTTTGGGCATTCAGGCAGAATGGAATTGATTTTTAAAAAGACATTTAGGAAGAGACTAGGGGCGTCGGCTGGCAAGAAGAGAGTAGGGGCAGTTTTAGAAGATGTTCTATTGTAACATGAGCATGAAGATGTCAAAGGAGAGGCGGAAGCTGGCCCGTCTCACCTTATTGATTTCCGGTGCTTGCTGAGTAGGTTACCTTTATTGGAGAATAATTTCATTTTCATTTCCTTTTATCTTGCTCATTTGACTATGTCAAGTCTCTTTAATCAGTCATAATTGGTGCTTCTTGATAGAATATGGAATTCTCTTTTTTTAAAATCTGGTTTATTTTTTTCCATTACACATGTAAAATTTATGCATGGCCCAAACCCCTAAAATATAGAAAAGCATGAAGTATCAGGAAAAAAATAAAAATCACCTGTAACCTGGCTACCAAAAGATAACCACTGCTGACGTATTGGTATAAACCCTGCCAGGCCGACTCCTTCCTATATATGCACTCTCAGTCATCCTCCCCCTCTCCCTGCCTCCTTCCCCACACAAGGTAATCATACTACACAGGTGTATGGTTTTGTTATTGTGGTAAAATGTAAATAAATAACAAAATTTACCATTTTAACTATTTTTAAGCGTATGGCTCTGTGGCATTAAGTACATTCCCATTGATGTGCAACCATCACCACGATCCATTTCCAGAGCTTTCTCAGTTTTCCCAACGGAAATGCTGTACCCATTAAACACTAACTACCCCCTTACCCTTCCCCCAGCCCCTGGCAGTCACCATTCTACTTTTTGTCTCTGGGAATCTGACTGTTTTAAGTGCCTAAGGTGAGTGGAATCATGCGGTATCTGTCCTCTCGTGTCTGGCTTGCTTCACTTAGCATGATGTCTTCAAGGTTCATCCATGTTTCCAGATGTGTCAGAATTTCTTTTTTTTTTTTTTTTTTATTTTTATTTTTCATGGAACATCACAGAACTGAATGAATTTCTTTTCTTTAAACTGGGTATCCACATGCAGGAGAATGAAACTAGACCCTGATCTCTCGCCTCAATCAAAATAGATTAAAGATTTAAATCTAAGACCTGAAACTATGAAACTACTAAAAGAAAACATTTGGGAAACACGTCAAGGGCTTCTTGAGTAGTAACCCCAAAGGACAGGCAACCGAAACAAACTTGGGCAAATGGGGTCACATCAAGCTAAAAAGCTTCTGCACAACAAAGGAAACGATCAACAGAATGAAGAGACAACCCATAGATTGGGAGAAAATATTTGCAAACTACCGGTCTGACAAGGGATTAATAACTAGAATATATAACAAGCTCCAACAACTCCATAGGAAAAAATCAAATAATCCAATTAAAAATCGGACAAAGGATCTGAACAGACATTTGTCAAAAGAAGACATACAAATGGCCAACAGGTATATGCAAAGATGTTCAACAACATTAGTCACCAGAGAAATGCAAATCAAAACTATAATGAGATATGGCATCTCACCACAGTTAGAATGCCCTTTATCAAAAGGACAGGTGACAACGAATGCTGGCGAGGATGTGGAGAAAGGGGAACCCTCCTACACCGTTGGTGAGAATGTAAATGAGTGCAACCACTATGGAAAACAGTATGGAGGTTCCTGAAAAAACTAAAAATAGACCCACCATATGACCCAGCAGTCTCACTGCTGGGTATATAGCCAAAGGAGGGGAATTTATTATATTGAAAAGATATCTACACGCCTATGTTTATATGAAATCAACCTAAGTGTCCATCAATGATGAATGGATAAAGAAATTGTGGTATATGTATACAATGGTATATTATATAGCCACAAAAAGAATGAAATCCTGCCATTTGAAACACCAGGATGGAACTGGAGAACATTATGTTAAGTGAAATAAGCCAAGCACAGGAAGACAAACCTCACATGTTCATACTCTTATATGGGAGCTAAATATTCAAAATGATTGATCTCATGGAGACAGAGAGTAGAATGACAGTTATCAGAGGCTGGGATGGGTACTGGGGGAGGGGGGATAAAGTGGGGATGGTTAATGGGTGCAAAAATATAGTTACATAGTTAGAACGAACAACATTTGGTAGCACAACGAAGTGATTATAATCAATAATAAGTTAGGGTATAATTTAAAGTAACTAAAGGAGGGGAATTGGAATGTTAAATGCCTGAAGTGGTGGATTCCCCAATTACCCTGATTAGATTGATTCATATTGTATGCCTGTATCAAACATCACGTGTATCCTATAAAGATATACAATATTATATAGCCATAATAATTAAAAATAAGATATTTAAAAATTTTTTTTAATAAAAAATTTCAATTCTTTTTAGGGCTAATATTCCATTGTATGTACATATACTACATTTAGTTTACACATTCATGTGCTGATAGACACTTGGTACAAATAGTTTTTTAAGCTGCTTTTTCCCCTTAGCATATTATGCCCATCATTTCATGTCAATAAAGTAAAATTACATGATTTTTAATGACTATTTAGTATTTTGTTAAACAGGTATTCTTTATTTAACCAGATTGCTAACAATGAACACTTGATTATTTACAGATTTTTTTTTTTTTTGAGACAGAGTCTCGCTTTGTTGCCCAGGCTAGAGTGAGTGCCGTGGCGTCAGCCTAGCTCACAGCAACCTCAAACTCCTGGGCTCGAGTGATCCTTCTGCCTCAGCCTCCCGGGTAGCTGGGACTACAGGCATGCGCCACCATGCCCGGCTAATTTTTTATATATATATCAGTTGGCCAATTAATTTCTTTCTATTTATAGTAGAGACGGGGTCTCGCTCTTGCTCAGGCTGGTTTTGAACTCCTGACCTTGAGCAATCCTCCCGCCTCGGCCTCCCAAGAGCTAGGATTACAGGCGTGAGCCACAGCGCCCGGCCTATTTACAGATTTTTATTTAATAAACTTGTAAGTGATGAACAGTCTTTCCAACATTTTAAGAAATATATCACACACTATAATGTATATGCAAAAATTTAAAGGATAATAATAAAATAAATACCGCTGTCCCCCCACCCCTGCTGAAGAAATAGAACATTATCAAAACCTTAGAAGCCCATGGAGGCCCTGCTTCTTCAAGGAAACCCTCCTCCCTATGAGATTGGTATTACTTTAGAATCCCTCCTCCCTCTGCCTCCACCCCCCTCCACCATTAGGGCAAACCCATTTGGAACAATAATTGTCCACAGCACATTTTCCCGAAATCTGAATGAGGGGTTTAGAACAACACCGTGTCTGCTGGGGGCTTCAGCAGAATCATCCAAGGTGGCCTTTGGCATCCCCAACTTACCACTTTGGAGGTCCCTCCCAGGGTATGATGTGCCTCCTCTCTCCTCCTGGGGTCCTCTTGTTTCTTTTCTTGACAGCCTGTAGGTGTCTTTTGGATAAAATGAATACACAAACACTCCCCTCTCAAGAACAAACAGTGATCTCAGCCACTATATTGTTTAAATGCACATTAAGGAGGCATTTAATTAAATGCATCATAATTGATTAAGATTCCTTCTACCCTAAATGAATAGAGGCTTTTTCACAATTAACCAGAGATGTGTTAACTCCCTGCTTTGCCTCACCCTGCTTCTATGCAGACTGTAGCTCTGGGTATCTTCGAGCATCTGCTACACCCTTCCTGCCGGAAGCCCCCAATAATATAGAAACAACGGCACCCTGCTTGCTTCTGCCTGAATGCAGCGTGGTGTGCAGGAGGAAGGCTTCCTTGGTAATTGCAGAGAATAGAGTCTGAGGCTAGCATACTACCATCCGCTACCATTTACTTAATGCTTGCTATGTTTCTGGCACTTTATATACATTATCTGAAAAGTACATTTTATTACTTTTGCACATAAGGAAACTCCAATCACACACTCAAAGACACTAGCTGGTAAATGATCAATTCGGAGTTTGGATGGGGTGTGTGCACCATTAAAGTGCGTGTGCCTGACCACTATAAGAGTTAAAGCTATGCAACATTTAGGATTTTTTCCCTGAGTGTATTAGTTTCCTAGGGCTGACATAGCAAAGTACCACAAACTTGGTGGCTTAAAACAACAGAAATGTGTTCTGTCACAGTTCTGGAGACTAGAAGCCCCAAATCAAGGCAGGATCAGTTCCTTCTTAGGGCTGTGAGGGAGAATCCCTTCCTTCCTCTCACTGCTCTTTGGACAGTTGCTGGCAATCCTTAGTGTCACTGGGTTTGCAGACGCATCACTCACTCTCTGCCTCTGTCATCATGTGGCCTTCTTCTCTGTGTCTGGCTTCAAATGTCCCTCTCCTTTCTTTTGTAAAGACACTAGTTCTGGGATTTAGAGCTGACCTTAACCCAGTATGACTTCATCTTAACTTGATTATACTGCAAAGACCCTAATTCTAAATAAGGTCACATTCCCAGATACCAGGGCCTAGGACTTGAGCATGTCTTCTGGGGGGAACACAGTTCAACCCACTGCCCCGGACATCCTTGTCACCAGGCCATTCCCCTGCCCTGTATCTTTCCTGGAGCACGGAAGAACATTGTTCCCTGTTTAAACAAGCACACAGGAGGCGCTAGAGGTCTTTCCCGGCCAAAGCGACAGCAGGCGAGCTGGGCACAAGCCTGTGCTGAGCAAGATACCTTTTCAGTGAAAGGAACCCCATGGCAGCAAGGCCAAGAGAGCCACGGGCCAGCAGAGAGGCTGAGCCGAGCCATGGGGACGCGGTCCCCTTTGGTGTCTGCAGCTGAGCTCCCGAGCACACAGTGACACGGCCCAGCTATGCCACTCATCCCTCCTCTGGCTGGATCTTTTATGAGGTCACTGTGCTTGGGGAGTTTGGGCTCCAAATAAACGAAGATGCAAAAAGTCTTGAGTTTCACGGCTCTCCCCAGGTTAGATTCTACAGGTATGAAGGATGGTGTGGCCCCAGGTGTTTCCCCAGAGACCTGGCTGGGGTTCTGCAGCATCTCGCTCCTACTTCTATCCTAAAACTTGCCTCTCGGGAGTGAACTCTCTTCGCTTGTTGTTCATTTTCCCCCTCTGGGCTGTGAGGGTCCATTCCCTGAGTTAGGGACTGTGCCACGGTGGACTCCAAGCTCAGCCTCATGCTTTGTAGGCGATCAGCCGTTGCTTAGTGAATGAATGAATTCTTCAATAAACCAGCGAATGACTACATGGAAGAAACAGTCTAGTGGACTCTTTAGCCTCAAGTATTGGATAACCTTCCTCTTCCTTGACCATAGAAGAAGGGAGAATTTCTTTCTCAAAGACCCCAGCCCTAGACTTCACAGTCTTTTTCTGTGTTCCCCTGATGCATGACTTCTCCCCTCAGAGGCTCCTGCAGGGCATTCTGGGAGCAACCTACCAGCTAATGTGTACAGATCCATTTTTAAAGGGCCCAAGGGAGAGATCTGTATAGATACATGCACACGCATAATAAAGTTTAAGTGCGTGTGTACGTGTATAAATGCTTTCGGTTATCGGCTGCTGCATAACAAACTGTCCCCAAACTTAATGGCACAAAACAACCGTTTTATTATGCATACAGACTCTTTGGGTCAGGAAATCAGACAGGAATTAGCAGAGGTGGCTAGTCTCTGCTCCCCCAGTGTCTGGGAACTCAGCTGGAAAGACTTGAAAGCTGAGGGTGACTCAACAGTTGGGGGCTGGAGTCATCTGGAGGCATCGTCACCCACATGTCTGGTGGCTTGGCTGGAACCTCAGTGAGGCTCTCAGCCCAAACACCTACATGTGGTCTCTCCATGTGGTCTCTCCACATGGGCTAGTTTGGGCTTCTTCAAACCAGCTGGTAGCTGGAATCCAAAACAAGATGTCACAATAAAGCAAAGCCCTTGTGCATGGCATTTTTGTGATCTAGCCTCAGAAGTCACAGAGCAGCATATGTTGTATTAGTCACGATAGACACACGGTTTGCCTGGGTTCAAGGCATGGGGGAGTGGGCAAATTTCTAGAAGAGCCTGTGGATAGACGACATTGGTATGTCCACCTTTGGAAAACACAATCTGCCATGCAAACTTTCTATTGAAATCTTACCTATACACAGAAAAGTACACGATCGTAAGTGAGCAGCTTAATAAATCTTCGTAAGTGAACACCCCTGTGTCACCACCACCCAGCTTGGGAACAGAACATTGTCAGCACCCCAGGAAACCCCCTTAAACCCCCTCCTAGGCTCTACCACCCCACAGAGGTCATGAGACTTCTTCACACCATAGGTGCATCTTTCCTTTTTCTGAACTTTGTACAAATGGAATCACACATGTTCTGTTTTGTGACTGGCTTCTTTTGCTCAGCGTTATGTTGACATTGTGCTTATAGCAATGGTTTGTTCGTTCTTAATGCTTTATAGTGTTCCATGGAATACAAATACACCACAATTTGTGTATCCATTCTAGGGTTGATGGACATTTGGGCTGTTTATGATCTTAGGCTAGTACAAAGAGCCCTACCGTGAGCATTGTTGTACTCGTGTTTCTGTGGGTACGCACTTGGGAATGAGAATTACGCGTGCTCATGATTGCCTAGGTTTCAAATGTCCTATCACTTGTGCGACCTTGAGCCCAGTTATTTCTCCTCTCTGGCCTCAGTTTATTGGTCTGTAAAATAGAGATAATAATACCACCTGTGGAGTTATTGTGAGGGTGAAATATAAGAAAACATGTAAAGCTCTTAGAACTATGCTTGGCTCTTAGTAAGAGCTTGACAGACGTTAGCTCTCATTCTTCCCACCCCTCTTGTGGTAACTTCTCAGTCTCCTCCACTGTTTTCCTCCTCCTGCCTCCTAAAAGCTCCATCCTCCCAAATTCAAGGTAATCTGGTCTGCTTTGCTCTCTCCCTGAAACTTAACGACTGCCATGACTTCCACTATCTTGCAGGTGGACAACGTTGCAAAGTGCTACATAAAAGAGCGTGACTCCAAATCCCCTGGTCTGTAAAACCTGGCCTCTCTGCTACTCGCCAATCACAGCTGCCCAGTCAGATGTATTTGCCCGTTCCCATTAACGGATGTGTTCCCACAATCTCAACAGTCGTGCGTCACACTCGCCTCTCTCTTCCCTACTAGAATCCCCTTGGCATCCTCTCCGACCCTCCCCTCTCCCTTGCACTCCGTATCTAATCTCCAGGGAAGTCCTGATGAACCTTCCCACACTCACACTCACATCACTCTTTCCTTTCTTTTCCGTATCCCTCCCGCTGTCTAGTGCAGGCCCTGGTCCCTGGGGCTGTCGCCGCTGCCCGGAGGCGCAGGCTCTCCTCCTCCCAGCTCACCCTGCTCACTGCCTCCAGGTCAGTGTGACTAAAACGCTGCTCCCTCATAAACGCCCGTGCTGGGGCGCGTGACTACTGGAATGGCAACATGCAGAGCTCTGTGAACCTTCTTCCCGGTAGAGCAACCATAACCGGTGAACATTGCTTAAAATCAAAACCACAACCATTTAAAGCCTCTGGAAATTGCCCTAAGGGCACACGGCAAATCAATACACTTTTATTCAAGAAAATCTATTAAATCGCAGTAAGAACAGTGAGAATCAGTCACAAACCACTTCCTCCCTCCCCCTGTCAGCTCGGCACCATGGAAGCTTTACTCCCTGGCAGGTGAGGCCAAGCACGCGGGCCACCTCTCCCCCGGCTCTCAGTTGACGGTCACTGTGCCTCCACGGGAAGGGCAGGCTGTAGCATGTCCCCTGCCCTCCAGCTCCGTGTGGCAAAAACGCTACTTCAGGCAAGACGGGTTGATAAGCCTCGGCCCCCTGCGACACCAGCCCCTACGCTTAGGGCAGAAGCTCGACCTCAGGCGAGGCGGGCTGAGAGTGCCGGAGCCTCGTCACCCTGGCCTCAGCTTGCTCGCAGGGAACAGAGTTTATGCTGGGGGAGGCCAGCCAAGAAGGCCAGGGCGTGCTGCCCCGTCCAGCACTTCGCTCGTAAAGCAGGATTATCACGCTGAGAGGAGAGGCACCGTTTCTGCCCGAGTTCCCAAGCTCCAGAGCAGTGGTGCGGAGGTTTTGCCCAGGGGAGGAGGCAGGCCGTAAAAACAGCTCCGAAGCTCTCCCCAGGGAAACACTCCACGTAGAACACAGTGTGGGAAAGTACAAGTGTCAGGGTGCTCTCAAAAGCAAGGAAGATTTTGCTGGGAAGCAATTAAGAGGAGCCTGAAGTTTCATTAGAGCAACAAACTAAACTGTAGACCAGGGAGAAGCAGGGAGAGTCAGCCAAGAAGAGCCCTCTTGGAGTTGGAATAAGCTTCAAAGACTACCCCCACCAAGGGCCCAAATTTAACCAGACGAGACAAGAGGCCATTTATGCCCCAGGGCATCGCCTAACACAGCAGAGCCAAGGGCCGGCAATGGTGGAGGCTAACAGCTGGATGTGATGCCACAGCTGGCTGACAGCTTAATAGAGAGAAAGAAGATGGTCAGAAGGACCACACGGTGTATGATTCCGTTTATGTGAAATGTCCAGAATAGGCAAATCTACAGAGACAGAAAGAAGACTAGTGGTTGCCTAGAACTAGAGTGGGAGTTGGGGGTGCTTGGGGGAAATGGGGAGCAACTGTTAATGGGGAAGGGGTTTCTCTTTGGGGCAATGGAGATAATCTGAAATTAATTGTGGGAAGGGTTGCACACTCTGTGCTAAATACCATTGCATTGTACACTTTAAATGGGTGAATTGTATGGCATATGAATTATATCTCAATAGAACAGATAAAAATTATCATGATCATAACAACTGCTATCGCTTATAGAGCATCTACTCTCCAGGGCATATTGTATTAAGTGTTTCAAATACGTTATTTTATTTTTCAGCATTATGATATGGGTATCATTTTCTCTATATTATAGATGAAGTCACTGAGACTCACAAAACCTTAGGTCACTTGCCCAAGAAAACACAACTAATAAATACCACTGCCTACATTTGCATTCTTTTGCTTCTAAAGAACATGTTCTTCAATTATTTTTTATGGCTTTGAAGAAGATGAATCTAATTTCTTTCAATGTTACATAATAAACAATTACTGACCATCTACTACGAGGTAGGCCTTATGTTTCCCAAAGTAGGTGAGGATCTCCCACAGGCTATCTTGAGAAATTCCTCTTGAAAAAGACTTAAATTTTTTTTTATTGTGGTTAAAATATATATAACACAATGTGCTTGTTTCAGCAGCACATATACTAACTATATATATATATATATATATATATATATATATATACACACACACACACACACACACACGTAACTTAAATTTACCCTCTTAACCATTTGTAAACGTACAATTCAGTGGTCTTAAGTATATTCACAATGTTGTGCAACCATCACCACCATTACTCAGAACTTTTTCATTCACAACTGAAACTCTATACCTATTTAATACTACCTTCCCATTACCCCCTTCTCCCAGCCCTTGGTAGCCACTCGTCTACTTTCTATCTCTAGATTTGATTTTTCTAAGTACCTCTTATAAGTAGAATCATGTAGTATTTATCGTCTTGTGACTGGTTTATTTCACTTTACATAATGTCTTAAAGTATCATCCACATTGTGGCATGTGTTGGCATTTCATCCTTTTTTAAGGCTGAAAAATATTCCATTATATGTACATACCGATTTTATTTATTTACTTACTTTTTATTCCTTTTTACACTAATGTCCTCTGTATCATTCTGATTTTAGTGTGTTACTGAAGTGAGTGACAATTTTATTTATCCATTCATCCAACAATGGACATTTGGGTTTTGTCCACCTTTTGGCTATTGTGAATAATGCTGCCATGGACATTGGTGTACCAATATCTGCTTCAATAAAATTTAACTTTTTAAGTGCCATGTCTGCATTGTGGATGGTACAGGAGATGATTTTAGGGTAGCACATGGAAGAACATTTTAAAATTAAATAGTTATGATAATGTGGTTCGAATAATTATAATCAGCACACCAAACCTGCAATATCACAGGTATACTATTGCTTTGGTCCATGGGGTTTTTCAACCTTAGCACTATTGACACTGGGGTCCAGATAATCCTTTGTCGTGGGGCTGTCCTGTGCACTGTAGGATGGTTAGCAGAATCCACAGTCTCTACCTACTAGAGGCCAGCAGCACCCCTCCAGTTGTGACAACCAAAAATGTCTTCAGACATTGTCAAATGTCCCCTACGCCCAGGGGACAAAATTGTCCCCAGCTGAGAACTACTGATTTAGGACGAGGCTGAAGAAGGTATTTAACTTTAAAAAATGAGTCAATTTAATGAGATTATTAAGACAATAAAAAAGCAGAAAGTGCAGAGATAGGATCAAAATTATTGATGTGGCTTGCAGATGCCTGGAGTTTGGGATGTGTGCTGTGTACTAGGCTAGGATATCCAAATAGTCAAGTGGCTGAGATGAAACCATTAATTATATAATAAGATGAAGGTATTATCTGGCCTCTACCACTGGCCCCACCCACCTTTTCATCTCCTCTCCCACTCATTCTCCACTTGGCCTTTGCTCTGGACAAACTGTCTCGTGTTCTTCCACTGAGAGGCCTAATGCTCTTATCACCTGGAATGCCAGGCTTCCATCTCCCCACTCTGCCCCTCCAAATTCAGCCCCATGGACTATCAAGGACCAGTTCGAATCCCCAAGAAGCTGAATCAGAAGAAATTGCTTCCTCCTCTGAATAATTACTTATGACACTGATTGTACTCTATTGCTTACTGGCCAGTTCTTTGAGTTCTCTCTTCAAGTATTTCCCCTTTGCCCTATATCCACACCTAAGTAGGTACAGGTCTCTGCTTTATAGTTCTGCCTATCTTTACAGTATTATATGTCTTGCTCAGTAAAAATATTTACTGTCTTGTTAATAAATTTAAATGTATGATAAAACAATATAAGGGTCTCTGGAAGGATATAAATGGCCTTAAAATAGCTCAATAACATAAAATTATGTAGGAAAGGGTGTATGATGGACTTATTTAATGCACAAGTTTTATTGATTACTTTGGAATTATTTAATAATAGCATGAAGAACTCAATTCTTATTGCTGTAATTAAGGATGATGTAAAGAAGAGGAATGCATGGTGACTAAGAAGTCATCTTTAGCCAATCACCTGACACTCTGCATGTATCTGATTATAAGGTGGGAACACCTTTTCACCAGTGTGTTTGTGTTTATGTGTGTTTCATAAGCATTTTCAAAACTGAGTCCTATGCATGTAAGTATAAGTATTACCATAAAATTCACCAAATTTGGACCATTTGCGAGTCACCCCTTGGGGGCACTATTAAAATTTCTCCAGGACTGTTCAGCTTATGGTTTTACTATACACAACCTCACATACAGGTTAAAGCAGCAGCCCAAATCATAGACAAGGTTATTCTTTTGACCGGTCAGTGGAAACTTTTATCCTTAACAAAAGGAGCCACATTTTTGAATTTCATTATAGTTTGTCCTCAGGGAACTATTGCATGGTGGGACTTAAAGCCTCTAAACAAACTTCGTCCCCATTATCCATAAGAAGCTAGCCAGGAGGCCTGGGCACAGGGCGTTCTGAACCCATTGCCTAGGCTGCACACAGGCGGCACTGGGTGTGACAATAAAGTGACACTATGGGATCTCCTACAGTCTGTACCATGTCCGGCCTTCAGAGAAATGTCATAAACACCCAGGCTGCATCTTTTCATGTAATTTTCTCAGCCTTATCCTTTCCCATTTCCCTTCCAATGATTATGTTGATGAAGTCCAGTCTCAGAAACTTTAATTCAGTCCTCAAACCCTCTTTTGGCAAGGATATTCCAAAGGAAAAGTTTCTTTCACCACGTGGTAGATTTTGCTAGCAAAAAAAAAAAAATCCTGCATGCGTTGGGGCAGGGTGTATATAGGAATTCTCTGTACTTTCCACTCAATTTTGTTATGAACCTAAAAGTGCTCTAAAAAATAAAGTCTGTCTAAATATATATATATATATATATATATATATATTTTTTTTTTTTTAAATTCTGAATCCGGTAATCACTCCTTCTGAGGGACAGAACTTAGAAAACAAGTTAGGACCTTGGAGGAAGGTTCTGCAATGGGCCCCCATCATAACGATGGCAAATGTTAAACTTAGGCATGTGCACAGCTCTGTTTGATGCACTTTACATGTATGAACGCATTTGCTACTTACAGGACCCCATGAGGGAAGCACATTACTGTCAGGTGCGCTTTACAGACGGAAGTGGGGCAGACAGAAGTACAGTACTCTCCCAAAGTCACAAGGCTAGGAAGGGTGGAACCAGGATTCAAGCCCCAGCAGGCAGAGGTTCCAAAGCCAGTTGCTTTCAACTGTCCCCTGAGGACACAGAATAGTGAAAATGACAAACTGAGTGAATTGCTGCTTTGGCCCGAAAATAAACAGAGCATTGTTATCTGCTCTGACCACTGCTCCCTGCCGTCTCCCAGAGTACCCTGAAGGCTTTCTCAGATTAGGAAATCCTGCTGAGAGGCCCCGTTGAGTTAGAGGAAGTTCTACTTTTAGTAAAGTCCTGCAGCCTCAGCCACCCCAGAAGGTGAGTGGGTGCACGCCCTCGCCCTTGTTCTCTTTATAACAAGGCACTTGTTCTGGAAGTGCTTTTGGAAATTCATGTTACAGCCATGTCCCAACACCTGGTTATCCTAGGCCAAGGCTTACCAAATCCTCAATCCCAACAGGCTGCTAAACTTGAAGCCAAAAATAAGTCCATTCTCTCTCCAAAATGGCCTCCCACAGAAATGCTTTCTAGAATAAAGTAAAATGACTAAACAGAAAATGGCAAGAGACCAAGCAGAGGGGAGGGAACAGAAACCAGAGACAAATAAGAAAACAGTTCCATGTGTTAGAAAATGATAATAGTTTTTTTTAAAAAAAAAACAGCCAGAGCTGCAAAGAAGATGCACGTGTCCTTTCACACTTCCTTCTCTGCCCGAGCTCAATCTGCACCTCTTTTTGAGCCTCTGTGACACAACTGTGTTTTAGAATTCCTGAACTGGACAGATGGCCCTTTTTTGGGAACTCTTAGCTGAACCTATGTTCCTGAGCTGGGAGGAAAAAAATCCATTCGTACAATGGTGAGCCCATCTGCAATCTACTCCCAACAGCTGCTTTTTGTGGCTCTGAATCAAGCTGGAGAATTCAGCCCGGGTCTCTGGAGCCATTTCATGCTAGCATTTCAAGCCCTAACAAGACATCTCAGTCTTCCTTAGCGAACACAGGCAGAAGCAGACCTACACTGGGCTGGGCCTGTTTCCCTAGCACACGTGTAGCCATGTGTATGCCCAGCAAGCTGCACTATTTAAAAACAAGAACCAGAAAACCATGAATCAGAATCAAGTGTGTTCATAGGTTCATGTGTACACACACACCCCAACTAACAAATCTATTTTAAAATTATTTTAATTGACAAAAATTATATGTATTTATGGTTTACAACATGTTTTGATGTATGTAAACATGTGGACTGGCTAAATCAAGCCAGTTAACATATGTATTACCTCATATATTTACTTGGAAACAAATCTAAAGCTCTTTTCTGGAAGTCCAAACAAGGGGAGTCCCTCACTAATGCTTTGCTACTTCAAGCCTGGGTTTTTCTTTCCCAAGAGAGAAGAGAATATAGAGGAATAAATAAATACTGAAATATCCCTGTCTACTGCCACAAAAAAAAAATAAAATAAATAAAAAAAATAAATACTGAAATGAAACGTCTTTTTTTTTTTTTTTTTTTTAGGTAACGTGACAACTGAATTAAAAATACAGCAATGACAAAGGATTCTTTCTTCTCCTTCACTCTGATGTAACATGGGTGTGGGTTCTTTCAAAGGTAGACACAAAGGATCTGGGACTCCATTCAGGCCTGAGAGGCTATTTCTGTCCACACTCTGGGATTCTTACACCTTCAGAACGGGGAATGGGCTTCAGGAGTCTCTGACAGATACATCTCATGCAGTGATTTCTGGTTCAGTGCTGATCAGCCTTCAAAAGATGTTATTTGGTCAGGCTCCCTGAAACTGGAGCCAGCCCATTCTTCCTTATGACAATCCTGAAATGTGCTGGAAAAATTCAACATTGCTATAAACACCTTCCCTTCTCTGGCTAAATTGTTCCTCTCATTTCATCCCCTGCTCCCTCTCTTCCAGCCCTACTGTGCCTTCGTAGGGTGGCCCTGACTGCCCTACAGGGCTTGCATTTCAAGTCACTCAAGTGTTCTATTCTTGGTAAACCACATGCCATTGCAAAAGCAGTTTCAGGCACACAGAATTTCAGAACTGGGCCTAGTTCCATGGCCGGATAGGGTGAGTGGGTGGAAGAATCGGTCTTGACTGACTGCCCATTGAGTGCCAGGCACACAGTTAGTGTTTACCAGAGTTACTTAATTTCATCAACTACTATTGCTACCCCTAGTTGCCAAATGAAGAGATCAGGGGTATGCAGAAAGGTTGAGTAGCTTGCCCAAGGCCACACAACCGTACAGGCTTCAATTCTAGGTCCTACTTCAAAGGTTACATTCTTCCAGATGGCCTTCAACTTGTGTTAAGGGAAAGAGAAGAAAGGACAGTGAACAATAACTGAGGTCTGTACTGCCCAGCACGACCCCATCTCCGGTCCCTAGATGAAGGGGCCGCTGCTTCCACATCCCTCCATCTCCTTCTGGCTGGGTGACTCACTACCTTCTCTCCTCTTTCCCGGGGCATGACCCCAAATTTCGCCCCCTGCGTCCAGGGCTACAGGTGAGTCAGTCGGTCGGCCTGGACCCACCAGAACCCCGCAGCTGAGCTACTGGCCAACCACCCTCTTCCCAGCCCCAGACGACATCTGACCTTAGCCAGCCCCCCAAAACAGCCTGCGGTCACAATCGCCTCTCTCTTCACGCCGTCCCCACCAACATAAAACACTAGCCATCTTCTAGCCCCCCTCCCTTTCCCCCCGCCCCCCCTGGGCTGGCTTCACCCAATAGCGCCTTGGTCCACAGACTAAAGACGCCAAATGTAACCAATTGTCGAGGAGCTCTCCGCTAAGAACCCCGCCTCCACTCTGAGGAGCAGCTCCGCTGACCAATAAACTGCCTACCAGGTGCAATGAACGCACGGGACGAGTGGAGTAGCGGCTGAGCTGCCCAATGAACAGGCGGGTTTCCGTGGCTAGGGGCGTGGCAGAAGCCGTCGTCAGGGGCGTGGCGGCAGTTGCTTGGGCGGGGCCGGTAGCGGCGGGAGCTGCACTGGCCAGGGGTTCCGGCTGCATTTCCATGAGCGCCGCCGGCAGCCGCGGAGCTGCGAGAACCGGACGTGGGGCGAGCTGGGCAGCTGTAATCAGGTAAAGCCACAGCCGAGCGAGCTCGGCGGAGCCGCGATCACGCCCCGAATCCGTCGGGCCACATCCCCGAGCCTCGCGGTCCCCAGCGTGATTCGGCCCATCCTCGGCAGCCTGCGGGTCCCGGATCCTCGGGGATCCTCGCGGGTCCCCGGAGGCTTGTCATCGGCAGCGCGGGGGTTCCCAGGGCCGGCTCGCCGGGTAGCAGGGACGGCCTAGACCGCGGCGGGGATACGTCTTCCTGAAGGCCCTTTGTCCCCTGCTGCCCGAGGAACCGAGGTTGGGGACAACCCCAACCGCGGCCTCTCTGGCTGCCACCCCCCACCGGTGCGCAGTCTTGGGCTTCCGGGGTCCGGGGAGGGGTCTGCCGGCCCTGGCTTGGTGAAGAAGTTCGGGAGCCTCACGTAGAGGGAGAGGGCCTCAGGGCCTTATTACAGCCCCGGAAACCCCGGGGGGCCTCTGCATTTCGAGGCTTCAGGGGCGCCCCCAGGACCGATGGGTTCAAGTTCTAGGGAGGCCGCTTTTGACCCACTTGGAAGCGCGCTTACCGAGCTCGGCCTCGCACAGGACACTGTTCTAGGGGCGCTGTGTGGGCTTTCCCCACGTCGAGAGCTGTCCAGTAGCACAGAAGGCTGCTAGCCCAGGCAGACAGCGCCTCGACCTTGGAAGGGTCCAGGCAGAGGCCGTCTGACAGCCACCTGTCAGGGATGCTTAGAAAGGACTCCCAAGAGAGAACCGCATAACCCATCTGTAAGGCCCTTCTCCACCCTCAGATGCACTCTGGGTGACCTTTGATGCCTAGCTGGCGAAGGATACTTCTGGGGGCCCATTAGGTTCAAAATGAGTGTTGAGTTCACCCGTATGAATTTTGAGGTTTCAGCTCTCAGAGTGGGTGTTAGCAAAGACATTGGGTTATACCAAAAGATAGAGGCTTATTTAGCCACTGTGAAACTCCTTAATTTGAACTATCAAGAACGCCTCTCTGTCTTCCCAGTTCCTCTATTTTGGTTACTCCACCTCCAGCTTGTCAGTTTCACCTGCATTCCAGTAAGGAAATCCGAAGGCAGGTTCCAAGAGCAGGCTCAGGAGAGGGACCTGGAGAGACTGCACGTTTGGCAGACTCAATGTGATCTGTGCCCAGAGCTTTTGGAGGGCCATTTCGTTACAACTACATTAAGCAGAGTCCAAAAGAGGAACCATCTATTCCCCTTCACCTCCCTCTGTCATTTGCCGGAATAGAGAGGACACAATCCTCTTCTACAGGTCAGGAAGCAGAGAAAGAATCTTAACACAACTTGCTGCCTGTTCTAGGATGAATTAACCTTTGCACAGCCAGTCAGAAAGCAAACCAGTCCATATACTGCTGATTGTTGGCATAGTCTTAGGACATTTTATAGCTGAAGAAACCTTAAATAAAGCTCACCTAATTCAGTCTCCTCAATGCGCAGGTGAGGAAACTGAGGCCTTGGATGGCCACAGGGCTTGCTGGTTATCACAGAGCCATGACTGAGGGTTGGTCTCTTGATCTTAGCTCTAGCCAGTACATGACATTTCACTTCCAGCTTAGTTCTCTCACGCTTGGTGTTTAAATTTTAGGGGAGCCCATAGAGGTTAGGAGTACAGATTTTGGTGTCTGAGTGCCTGGGTTTGAATCCTAAGCCCTGTCTCTTGCTAGCTGTATAACCTTGGGCAAGTTACCTAACCTCTCTGTGCCTCTGTTTCCTTACCTATGAAACAGGAATAATGGTACTTATGATAGAAGGTTGCTTTGAGGAGTACATGAGTGAGTTGCTGTATCTGAAGCATTTACGACAGTGCCTGGCACGTAGTAGCCACTATAGATTTGCTAAATACAATGTTCTGCTGCCTTCTTACACAGTTTTTCTTCTTATCCACCACCTAATATTTTCTATCAGGAGCTAATTTTTTCCCTTGCCTCTTCCCCCCACTTCATTAAATATATTCCAGATTTTCTTTTAACACAATCTGCAGGGGTTTCTAAGTCATGCTGCATCCAAGTCACACTGCACATTGTCTTATTTTTCTGTCTTTCATTGATTCAGGTAATTCAGTATCTCTGTTAGTTCCCCCCTTATACTTACACTCTTTTTAGACTCCAAATCTTTTTTATTTTCTTTAAAAAGGGAGGGGAAGTTGCCTTCTTAGCACAGTAGGCAGTGCTTCAGTCTCATGAAAAGGGAGGGGGAAAATCCCTCAAAGAGGTAAACAAAGTCCCTGATGATACCAGTCTGTACGGCATCCTTCCAAATATGTGTCCCCTCTGTTCACCCCTCCTCCTCAGTGGTCAGTGTGCTGCAGCTTGATTCTAAATGGAGGAACATTTTTAGATTAAGATTTCATGAGCCACTGTATTAAGTGCTTTTCGGAAGTTCAGGGATCATGTGTCAAATGCATTTAAGCGAGTTACTTAGTCATTGGAGTAGGGGAGCACCAGCCGTGCCTGAAGAAAGAAAAAAGCCGCTCCTCGCTGGTGATCTAGCTTGTTCACGGTTTATCTCCGTCCTTCGTGTTCTTTTCCAGAGCTTGAAATAAACCAGACGGCAAGTGCAAGTGCAATGGAAGGGTCCTGTTCTCTCGTTTTATTCAGGGTAGTTCCCTTTCTTCCCTTTTCACTTTCACCTTCAGTTCCTTCCATCACTTTCACGGTGACAGATAGCCACTCTCAGTTTCCCAGCCAATTCCCTTCGGGCGGAAAGATGCCTGTCACCTTTAGTTTTTGCAAGAATCCAGTCACCTCTGGTTTTCCCTTCTCTGTTTTTGTCTGTTTTCTGGATTGAACCAAAGATTATCACTATTCATTGAATGGCACCTTCTTTTGCTTCATTTTTCTTAAGAGTTGATCTTGAGTTTTGCTTTTTTGTGTAGGCTATTCTAGAGATTAGCCATTTTAGAATAGTAGTTTTTGCTTCTTTGCTTGTGTATTAATGTGGGCCCCTTTCTCTCTGCCTCACTCTCTTCTGGTAACATTTTGGTAGAAGGGTTTCATTCACTTTTACTTCTTGCTTCATCCACATATCCCTTTCTCCTGGTAATCTCTGGCAGGGCCCACAAACAGTCTAGTGGTCCCCACTGCCCTTGCCCAGAGCTTAAAACAACTTCTTTGGTCCTGTGGAAGACAGAGAGGGACAGAGTCTGTCTTATTTTTTGCCTGAAATCTGGCTCTTTGAAAAGCCCTGGCAGACAGACACTTCCAATATAATGGAATTCCATGTGGCAAAATTTCTGCCATGACCTACCGCTTACAGTATTGCTTTGTGAGTTTTGAATACTCCTTGATCAGTTTAGGAGTATAGGTGACATGAAGCACGAGGTGTCTAAGCCTTCCTGTTTCACTGGGCTAAGCTGTCCCCAGGAACAGAGCAATGAAAGTGTAGAGTACCTCTTGATGTGGTCTGGTGTTAGGATTTTACAGTAGCTTTTCATGACCCAGACTTTTTGGCAAGGGCATGATTAGGACATTTTAACTCCTGTGCTACTGTTTCTGTATTGACCCCATAGATGACATTATCTCCCTCAGGGGTCATTTTCAAATCTGCAGATTTATTTTTGCCTTTTTGGTTACAGGGCAATGTGATTTTGGATTAAATGCCTTCTGTTTATAAAATAGCTGATGTGGACAGATGATGAGCCCTACTGTTACCCCTGGAGCCTGTGCATGGGGCCAGGTGGGTGAAGGGCTTGCTACACGCTGACCCTTCCTCTGATGTTTTGCAATAGCTTAGCAGCAAACAGGTAAAGAGCTTATTAGAGAATTGGAAAATTGGTACCCTTGGGTTTGCCTGGTTTCTGGTTTTCTTTTGTTGTCAGTAAGTGGAAGTTCATTACAATGAGCATCTGGTGTATGCCAGGAACACAGTTGACCAGATTAACAAGTGTGTTTGGTTTGTTGCACGAAGACTATTTTTGTTTTTAAATTGTTTTAATTTAAACTTTTCTAAAATTTTGACGTTTTTAATTCAAATTTTATTTTTTAAAAAATAGGTAATACAGTCACATGTTGAAAGAAAATATTTGAAAGGCACAAAAGGTTAGCTAGTAAATACATCTGTCTACCTGACCCCTGCCACCTAGTTCTGTTCCTCAGAGACAGCCAGTGTTACTGATTTCTTCATCCTCTAGAGGTGGTCCATGCACTTCCAAAATATTTTATACATCTAGGAGCAAATTCATTGTGAGCATTCTGCACACCGCCCTTTTTACGCAAATGGTAGTGCACTGCATACGTGCTATTTGGAACCTTGCTTTTTTCACTTATTATTTCTTGGCAGTATGAAAAGAGCTTCCACGTCATGCATTATGAAGGCTGGCTATTTTAGATATCTATTGGCTGTTTCTAAAGATGCTAAAAACCAGTCTTATTTAGGCAGCAGCTTTGCATGGAGATCTGAAAGCATTTTGTGGATATTTAGGGACAAATATTTTTCTTCTCTCTGTCCTGCAACTCTAAGTCTGAGAAGAGGCCCAGTGAAGTAGAGAGCTTCCCTAAAGGTCATCCTCTTCAAGGGAGAACTGGGACACTGGAGAATGAGGAATGTGATTGGACCGTGGGCCCTTGGCCTCGCCCTCTTGACTGAAGGCGCTGGAATTGCCAGGAGAAGTTTGCTGTTTTCTCTCTGGCCTCCTGGCCTCTCTAATTCACATTGCCGGCATCTCTGTAGCATCTCAGCCTGTCTCCTGTGCCGTGCCACTGCTATTAGTCCTTGCCTTGGGCATCAGGGAGGTCACCTGCCCTTCACCACAGCACTTCCTGTTTGGGTAGCTTTATTAACTGTCCCACCCCTTCTTTTCTGTCACCTGAGTTAAAACCAGCTCTCGCACCTGCTCCTCCGTAAAGCCGCTTTCCCAAACCCATGCGTAGTTTTTGTTGCTCTCTTTGGAAGTATTTCCTAAGAGCTCCCATTCTCTTTACCACTTCCAGGGTGTGACCCAGCCTTATTAACAGACAAAGGCTCTCACTGAAGCTGACTTATGAGAGTTTTCAGGGCTCTTCATAATGTTTGAATTTTCTGTGGCTACACTTGTGTTTTAAATAACCAGATGATTTAAACATGGTCTTATAATCTTCTGTGGCTCCCAGATCTTGCCTCTTGGGTTTTTTTCTCTTCACTTTGCATGTGCCTTGGCCTCCATCTTGCTTTTATTTACCTCTGAGTCTGATTTACAGTCACCTTGGAATCGAATTGAATCTTCAAGATATCAGTCTGCTAGTCTAATCTAGAGTCATTACTCTCTGATCTTTGCTGATTGCTGGAGTCTGGGTTATTAGTCAGTTGTACCATAGATACTGTATTATGTAACGCGAGGAGAGGGAGGTGGTGTTATAAGTTACGCTTTTTTTAGTTTCTCTTGGATAAAAGAGAAGCTTTGAAAAATTGCCCCCATTTGTGCACAATCACTGTAGACATATATTTGTATACTATTAGTGTACTATTAGTCACGGCAGTGAGGGCAGTGAAAAACAAAAATCAGGAAGTCCAACATAGGATTGCTAAATTTTAGTTTTTTCAAATAAGGAAATACAAAAGCCCTATCATTTCTCTCATCATCATTTCATTTAAGAAAAGATAAGAGATATTGGCCAGGCACGGTGGCTCACGCCTATAATCCTAGCACTCTGGGAGGCTGAGGTGGGAGGATTGCATGAGGTCAGGAGTCTGAGAGCAGCCTGAGCAAGAGCAAGACCCCGTCTCTACTAAAAACAGAAAAAATAGCCGGGTGTGTTGGTGTGTGTCTGTAATCCCAGCTACTCAGAAGGCTGAGGCAGGAGGATCATTTGAGCCCAGGATTTGGAGGTTGCTGTGAGCTAGGCTGACACCATGGCACTCTAACCTGGACAACAAAGTGAGACTCCGTCTCCAAAAAAAAAAAAAAAAAAAAAAAAAAAGACCTATTTTGCCACCAAAAATGTTGGAAGATTAGTGTCTCAGAATAAAGAGCACCTTCTGAACAGGTTGTATATAGCTTGATAAAAAGGTTGAGTTGGCAGCCATTGAATTATGGCATTTGGGAAGGCCTAAACTAAAGGATTCTATTCAAGCAGTAGTTCCACTTTTTCAGTTTCCTTAAATAGCACTGGCTCTCTTGCTGGAAAGCCAGGCCATTCATTTGGTCCAGTTAACCTAGCAGTAGCAGTAGCATCATTTGGTAGGGTTTTGTGCCTAGGTTCTTAGGTGGTGCAAACCATACAGTGTCAATATGCAATTATAACATCTTTTTTTTTTTTTTGAGCCAGGGTCTTGCTGTGTTGCCCAGACTAGAGTGTAGGGCATCATTACAGCACACTGCAACCTCAAACTTCTGGGCTCAAGCTATATCCTTCTGGTAGCTGGGATTGCAGGCATGCACCACCATGCCCTGCTATTTTTTTAAATTTTTTGTTGAGACAGGGTCTCGCCGTTGCCCAGACTGTTCTTGAACTCCTGTGCTCAGATAATTCTCCCACCTCAGCTTCCCAAAGTGGTAGGATTATATGATGTGACCCACCACACCCAGCCGATAGCATGTTTTAGTGATATAAACTGATATTGGAAATTGTTCTTTGACTCTGGGGGGTCTGAATTTATTTAGAAGTGCCGTGTCATAGTTCTTTAAGGACTGAGGAGTGGGAGGAGGCTGAGGCAGGACCTCAGCGACTTGCTGGAATTAAGTGAGGCCCTTTGGGGTATTTATACATCAGTCCTTTTGAAGCATGTGCTTAAACTTACTAAATTCATGATTTAGTATGTCAGGTGATGGCACAGATTGTTCCTAAGATATAGTGTGACTTCTCATCCAAGTCCACACGGCACTTTTTGCCCTTTTCCGGTGTGCCATCACATTCACTTTGTGTAATGGCTTTCACAGTCCGGGACCAAGGTTATGTTCTTGAGGTTCCTTGAGTTCTCATTAGATTAAGAACACTCAGACTTTTTGGCTGCATGGTAATGACAATTGGAAATATTTTAAGACCAGGCATGGTGGCTCATGCCTGTAATCCTAGCACTTTAGGAGGCCAAGGTGGGAAGATTGCTTGAGGCCGAGAGTTCCAGATCAGCATGAGCAACACAACGAGACCCCATCTCTCTTTTTTTTTTTTTTTGAAACAGAGTCTCACTTTGTTGCCCAGGCTAGAGTGAGTGCCGTGGTGTCAACCTAGCTCACAGCAACCTCAAGCTCCTGGGCTCAAGCAATCCTCCTGCCTCAGCCTCCCAAGTAGCTGGGACTACAGGCATGCGCCACCACGCCCGGCTAATTTTTTCTATATATATATTAGTTGGCCAATTAATTTCTTTCTATTTATAGTAGAGATGGGGTCTCCCTCTTGCTCAGACTGGTTTCGAACTCCTGACCTTGAGCGATCCGCCCGCCTCGGCCTCCCAGAGTGCTAGGATTACAGGCGTGAGCCACTGTGCCCGGCTGCGAAACCCCATCTCTACAAAAAAACCAGGAGAATTAGCTGGGCATGGTGGCACCTGCTTGTAGTCCCAGCTACTCAGGAGGCTGAGGCAGGAGGATCCCTTGAGCCCAGGAGTTTGAGGCTGCTGTGAGCTATGATTGTGCCACTGTACTCTAGCCTGGATGATAGAGCAAGACTCTGTCTCAAAAAAAAAAAAAAAAAAAAAAAGCCTGTTCTGGAATGTTGGGATACCTAATTATGATATCAGGGTCTACCCACACACCCCCGACCCCCATCTTCTCCCCCTTCCCCTCCCCCTCCTCCTCCCCATTTGTGTGTGAATTTCTGATGAGTTGGAGCCAGGTAAACCCCGCTATAGATAGACATACAGAGATGGACGTAGCACAGAAAAGGCGTGATAGCATCAAGTGAAGTCAAATGACTTGACATTGTCAGACATTTCACGTCTGAAAAATGGTATCAGTCTCTTTACCTTAATGTAACTCATCTGAAATTTACTGCCTGAGTAATTTTATTTGTGTTTATTTGTAAATTTGTTTTGGTTTCCGTAAGTATTATATAAAAGTGGTGAAGGGAGTTTATGCCAAGTTTTATGTTTGTACATGTAAAAGAATAGTAAATAATAATGAGATAAAAGTAATTCAATTTAAATCTGAGAACCAAATAGAAAATAATTTAATTAAGGGGGATCTGGCAGGACTAGTTTTTCCCCTTAGAGGGGGCCATTTGGCACCTGAGTTGAAAGACCCCATTGCAAGAATCTAAGCTCTGTGAGGCGGACAGAGGTTTCCAGTCATATTGAGTCATGCCCAGCTCCTTTCCATGTGTTGAACATTTTAGAAACAGTAGTTGAGTTGAAGAGCTAGTCAACATCATTGGTTTTCTGCCTTGAGGTCCCATTTGTTCGACCCTGGTGACTTGGAGAACGTGGGGAACACTCCCAAGGAGAGCGACAAAATTATGTATAGGTTTGGGAAAGACACTTCACGGAGGAGCAGTGTGCATTGTCACACTCATTTGTATGTGCAACCGATGCTTATTGTCCACACTAATGAGAGGGAGCCCTCCGAAAGTAATTCCTTTGGTTCTTTTTGTTTATTTTTGGAGTGAGTGATAAAGTTTTCTTATTGATAGCTGCATGACCTAAACACTTGCCAGAACTGCAGCGGCTGCCAGCAGCGTGGAGCTTTTCTGCCACAGGTGTGACTCATCTGCGCAGGGACAGCAGGGGCTTGACTGCAGCTGAAGGGTGGTGGTGCGCTTGGACCGCAGTGACTACCAAGACTATTTGTCCTGTTGCTAAATAGCTTTTCGTTTGTTAGTTTTTCATTATAGGAATTTTAAGATCTGTGGTTTGGTTCGCATAGTGAAGCCCCCACGCCCCACACACCCATCACCGGCTTTGCAACAACCAACTTGTGACCCTCCCGTGTCCTCTGTTCTGCGAGCCACTTCCCCGGCCCACGTTCGTTTTCAAGTGGTGCCAAACCTTATATAGTTGCTTCTAGAAATACTTCTGTGCTATCTCTTAAAGATCCATGGAACATCCATCATTACTCTTTGAAAATTTAACAATTATTCTCTAATATCAGCAAATATGCAGTCATTCAAGTTTCCAGTTATTTAAAAATGTCATAAGTATTTGTCTTCTTAAGTTTAATTTTTATGAATTAGGATTCAAACAAGGATCACACATTGTGATTGGTTGTTCTACCATCTATGTCACTTTTAATCTACAAGTTCCCTTCCTTTCCTTTTCTTCTTCTCCCTGCAATTTGTTGGAGGAACTGGGCAATTTGTCCAGTAGAGATATTTATTTACTTTTGGACAGGTAATACATTCATGTGATATAACATTGAAAAGGTACAATGACAGTAAAGAGTGAAAAACCTTCCTCTCAAGAAGCAGTAAATATTACTAGTATTTTGTGTATCTTTAAGAGATATTTTATGCATATCCCAGAAAATGTTTTGTGCATCTATATCCTTTTTCCATTTTATATAAGTGGTAGTAGATTATGCATGTTGTTCTGCTCCTTGCTTTATTCACTTAATGTGGAATGATGCATTTTAGCACATTTCTGCCCGTATTGTTTGGCATCCTATTAACTTTTCTCATGTATCCAATTATATCATTACTGCTTCCTGAAAATTGAGGAAAACACAATATTCCTAGGATCATGTGATTGCACTGGAGTCTGCAGAGCTGGGAAATGATCATTTTTTAAATTTGTTCAGGAAGCATTTATTCAGCCCTTTCTCTGCTCGACAGCATGCCAGGCCTCTGCCCTAAGCATCTTCTCTGGTGCCTGGACACCCTGTGCCCTACCATCAGCCTAGAGGAGGCTTTCTGCAAATGCTTGCTGAGTCTCCAGCCCCTCACAGCTCCCTGTATGGCCTGAACTGTATTCACATTGTAGACTTTAACTTCTCAGGCTCCAAATATGCTGGCCGCAGTTCCCCCCTCCATTCTGATAATGTAAATAAAGTGCTCATTCGTTCTTGTCAATGACATTGACAAATGTACCCTTCTAAATAGTGGGATGGTGGAAAGTGCCAAGTAGATTATAGCCCAGGATATTTTTCCCAATTCAGAAAACATGGTCCCTTTCCCTCGGTCTGTCATTAATGTCACCCATCAGTCAATTTATTGATTCTACATAGAATGTTGGACGTTGCTCTGAAATGCAAGAGAAATCATGACTTTGCCACCAGCAAGCTTATAAGAGGAATGCAGATTTCTTTAAGGCTCTCTTTGGAGGGGAAGAGGCCTTATAGAGCATCTGCCCATGGGGCTGAAGTGGTCGGAGCCCCTCCAGCTCGGTGAGGGGCCTCTTGTCTCTGTATGCCTAGAGCCTTACCCAGGGCCTGGCACAGGGAGGGCCCCCGGGCCTCAGTTTCCTTGCTTGCATTAACAAGTCACATAGCTATTGTGAGTACCGAATGAGGTAATGTCTGAGGACATACTTCGCAAGTAGTAAATTATGTACTTGGTTTCCTTGGTCAGCACAAGGGCATTTTGTGACACATTTGAGGGGTAAATGAGGTAATGTATTAAAAATCACAAACACTGGATAAACTATGGGGAGCTACGCTAATAGGAATTTTTTTATCATCTAGTTTTGTTCCTTCATTTAAAGATAAAGTCATTTAAAGATAATGGTGTCAGAGCCAAAGAGCAATACTAGATCCTAGGATAAGAGGCTTTGATCCCTAATGTGTGGTTCACAGATTTAATATTTTGTCTGAGTAGCTGGTAGAGAAGCCAAAGGTCTGGAGTAGGGGCGTGGGGGTGGGGAATGTATGTGTGAAATCCAGCCATTACCTGCAGAAGATGCTTGAGTTGGGTCAATAGCGACTGTTCATGGGCAAGTCAGAGGCCAGACAGACCAGACTTGAGGACGTGGACGTTTGGCTTTGGACCAGGATTCTCTAGCCTTGGGGGATGGATGAAGTGAATCCCTCCTTGGCCCTCTCTGGTGATCTTACCACTGCCATGTTCACACTGTGTTTGTGTTATTAATTTTTGTTGTAATAGCAGGATGCTCTGGTGTGGGGTGCATGACCTACGTCATCTCATTTATGCCTCACAATGGCTCTTCAAGGAAGGCCTTAATACCCCCATTTAATGCACAAGAGACTGAGTTGCCAAGACATTAAGAAACTTGCCCAAAGTCACACAACAGTAAGTTGTATAGCTGCGATTCAGGCCAGATCTGCCTGTCCCCAAAGCCTGCAGGTAGCCCCTCTCCCTGGCCATCAGTGCATACCACATAAAGCATCTCAGTGAATCAAAACTCTTTGTAATACCAGTTGTTCTGACCTATTTCCACAAACTTGTTTTCAAAATACTACAGATATTTGAGGAAGGATTTTTCCATTTTACTTAGTGTTGAAAAGGTACCTTATTTTATTGTGTAATTCCACCAACGCCTTGATCGAGGTTAACCTAGGATTAATTGCATTCAAATTTGTATTTTCAGGAACAAATAAGCTCATGTCAGTTGCAAAACACCATACACAGTTTTGTTGCATTGGATGTGTTGGAGGAATAGCAGAAATCATGAATCTTCTAATGGTCTTCAGTTGATTCATCTGAATACCAGCAGTCAGTGGGTCGATTTCCTTCTACCCTCTCTTTGGGGGCCTTTCCTTCTGTGAAAACAGGCTACCTAGAACAGCCTGGTTTCACTTTGAATTATCTTTGTTTATTTGTGAGACAGCAGTTTCTGGAGTAGATTTGCAACTCTTCGAGCCTGGTAAAATGTTCTTTAGACAAATGGGGAAAAGGTAAAGGAAATATGGCATGGGACAGACCATCCTCTGAGCGATGCAAAGTGGAAACTTTCACTTCGGATGGATAGTTATTTGCCAGAACTTTGAGATGTTCTTCAAAATATCCAAAAGCTGCTGACAGCCCAGGTCCCATTGAGCTTTCTCTCTTTATGCCCGGAGGTGTGACAGTTACTTAGTAAGGCCTTACCTCTCCGCCTAACGTAATAATCTGATAAGAAACTTCTGTTCAGAGGATCAGGATGGTGATGCTTTAGGCTAATGCTTTGCCCACAGTCTCAGTCAACCAGTAAATATTTACAGAGTGCCCATTACATGCTCAGCACCTTAATTTCAAATTTGTGTAGAATTGAAACATGACAATTGAATTAAAAGTACATAGAACAGAATCCCCAACAGAAATTAAAGAGCCAGGCTAGTGCTCTGGGAGGCTGAGGTGGGAGGATCTCTTGAGATCATGAGTTTGAGAGCAGCCTGAGCAACAGCGAGACCCCTGTCTCTATCAAAAATGGAAAGATTGGCTGGGCGTGGTGGCACAGGCCTGTGGTCCCAGATGCTCGGGAGGCTGAGGCAGGAGGATCGCTTTAGCCCAGGAGTTTGAGGCTGCAGTGAGCTATGTATGATGACGACACTGCACTCTAGCCACAGCAACAGAGTGAGACTCTGTCTCTAAAGAAAGAAAGAAAAAAGAAATTAAAGAGATATGAATCATCACTTTTATGTAGAGACGAGACTAGAAAATGTTCTGGTTATGAAAGAGTACTTACGAAATGTGTGGGTAGGAAATGGTATGATTTTTAGGGCCTGGAGGGGATGGGCCCTCAAGGAAGATTTTGTTTAGTTCAGCAGGTTACACAAAACTGCTCGGGTCCCATCGAGGGCTTGCAGGGTGCTCCGCTGGCGAGTGACGGTGCTTTTCCAACACAGCCGTGAGTCAGGTTTCATGGAGCCAAGTAAGCGCTTCTCCCGCCCACATGCTCACATCAGCCCCTCACGAACAGCACACTGCGCACAGCCTAAGGCCCACGGCCAAGGCAGCACGTGTGTGGCACCGTCTTCCCGGCTGACACCTGGAATTCCCCTTGTGAGTGAGTGCTGAAGCCTTGTTCCTCAGTGACTCACTGCCCCTCCTCCCAAGCCATCCCCAGGTCCTGGCTGCCCATCTCCTGACTGCCCGGCATTCCTGGGCCTCAGCTCATCCATGAGCCCAGCTGGATGTCCGCGTCCACCCCTCCTCACCTTCCTTTCTGTTGCATCCTTCCTGTCCTTTCCCAGCTGTGAGTTTACCTCCTGCTAGTTTCTGCCTCCTTTGTTTGAATTCCTCTAGTATTTATAGTTGGTACTTCAGAGTTTAGTATGGATTTACGTATATCCTCTTCATTTGTAAATGAAGAGGACAGAACCCACTGGAAAAGTGTCTTGGTACCACTGGGGTAACGTTTTGCAAGCTACACCCTCCTGACATGCCACTCCAGTGGCTGCAGGTACCGCAGGCACCAGCTTCATTCTAGCCTCTGGGGGGCTATGTAAGAAGTATAATGCGTGGCATCCATGAAATAATTAGCCCAGTGGTGGGGCTGGCTTGTTCAGCACCAGATAGGTGACTATCTCACAAACGCTTTTATTTTTAGCCCAAGGGCCTGAGCGCAAATCAGTCCTCCATATCTATCTGCATTTAGCTGGTAGCATCGGTGTTCTAAGACTTGGTCACGATGGAATCCATGTGCCCTCCAAGCCTGCTGCTCTAAACTGAGATCCTGTTTCTACCCACAGCAGCCGAGGTATTTATAAAACAGAAATAAGTAAAGCATGCCTTAAAATCTTGCGCACACTGTATACTGTTGCCCCTGGAACCTTCTCTTGGTCTTGGAAGGGCAAAGAGTCCAGAGCTGTCCCTGCTGTCTAGCCCAGGGTTGCAGGGTCAGTTGGCTGAGCCCTGAGGGGAGCTGTTGCTCCCAGCTGGCAGGGTTTGTCAGGAGAGCCCCAGAGTGGGAGAGGCAGAGTAGTAAGTCTGTCCTCTGGGGAAGCTGAGGGGGCTGGCCCGTTGTTCAGGGTTCTCACAGATCTATTTCTTGTGGCCTGCCACGGTGAAGTATAAGGCTGTCAGAACGGGCTGCCGAGGTAATGCATGCATTGCAGGCCCGAGAGTGTATGAGCCAAGTGTTAATACTGTGCTCTGGTCTGGCACCGGGCGCCTTCGGAAACCAGAACGCTCAGGAATGGGGGACTCCCGGCGAGTTTTAGCCTCTCGTTAACTGAGAGTAGCTGGAAATCCTTTTCTGCTGCAGCTCCAGGTGAGACCGACTCTCTGCCTGCCTGAGTGAGTTCCGTGGGGTCAGTGGTCCTGTGGTCAAGGGCTGTGCCACCCCACCCAGCCCTGCTTCCTCGCTCTGGGAGCTCGTTCACAGACATGGAAAAGTAGGCGGGATCTGTACCATGCCCAGGACATGCCCTGGAAGTTTCTTTGATACAATAAATCTGGAGATGCTGCTCTCATCAGTGGTTCCCCTCCCTCTCTTACAAATTCCAGTAAACTAGGCACTTGAGTTTGTTGGGTTCTGGTAAACTGAGATTTTGCTTTTGGTATTTATAGAATTTAATTATAGTATAGGGTTTTTCGTTAATACAAAGCTTAGAGCAATCAAATCTCACTGTTTAAGGTGCCTGTTCTCTTAGGAAATGGAGACTCTCCACAGAGGAAACACTTGGGTTATGAGTGTTGTTTGTTTGTTCTCAGCCATGGCCTGAATGGTTTCTCAGTGGTAAGGAAAACAGTTTTGCTTGTGATTTTACTAAGCACTTTCCCGTTCGTTGTCTTGTAGAAAGCACTGCTCTTTCTACAAGGTTCTAGGGTTAGTTGCGAATGGGAAGGGCCAGCTTCCCTCCGGTGTCTTGCAGGGGCGTGTAAAAGTGCTCCATCAGCTGTGCGTGTTGCCCTGGGACTCAGTCTCCAGGCACTTTTAGTTTGGTGACTTTCTTTTGTGGACACTTGTGGGTTAGCAGCCATTCCTGGCATTTAAGTGTAAGGTCAAAATTCTATACTCCTACACTGCTTGTGGGACTGCAAACTAGTTCAACCTCTGTGGAAAGCAATATGGAGATACCTTAAAGCGATACAAGTGAATCTACCATTTGATCCAGCAATCCCATTGCTGGGCATCTACCCAAAAGATCCAGTGATCACTCTACTAAAAAGACACCTGCACTTGAATGTTTATAGCAGCACAATTCATAATTGCAAGGCTGTGGAAACAGCCCAAGTGCCCATCAATCCAAGAATGGATTAATAAAATGTGGTATATGTATACCATGGAGTACTATTCAGCTCTTAGAAACAATGGTGATATAGCACATCTTATATTTTCCTGGTTAGAGCTGGAACCCATACTATTAAGTGAAGTTTCCCAAGAATCGAAAAACAAGCACCACATATACTCACCAGCAAACTGGTATTAACTGAACAGCACCTAAGTGGTCACATAGGTACTGCAGTAATAGGGTATTGGGCAGGTGGGAGGGGGGAGGGGGGTGGGTATATACATACATAATGAGTGAGATGTGCACCATCTGGGGAATGGTCATGCTGGAGACTCAGACTTGTGGGGGGAGGGGGGAAATGGGCATTTATTGAAACCTTAAAATCTGTACCCCCATAATATGCTGAAATAAAAAAAAAAAAGAAAAAAAAAAGTGTAAGGTCTACATTTTCCCGCCTTGGGTAACTTTCCTCTTCCTGGGAACTTATAGGCCATTTTCTGAAATTCCAGCAGGTTTAAGTGTGTGACCTTATGACTTTGGGGCAGAATATGGTTAAATAAAACTGTCATCACGTGAGTTTGCACAGAAGGGCAATTTCAACGTCTTAATCTTGAACGTAACTGAGGACAACGTTACCATCAACTTATTTAATTATCTGTGAATTCCTCCACTTCTGCTTTACCAAATTGTGTGTGACTGCAGACAGTCCCTTCACCTTGTGGGCCTGATTTGTGAGAGATGGACTAGATCACCAAGAGGCTTTCTCCTTCCTTGTTGCTTCCATTCTCCCTGCCACCAGCCACTTCCCAGGTGTGGTGACCCGCTCCTGACCTTCCAGGGTGGCCCCTGGCTTAAGGTGCTGAACAGAAGCATCTGGGTACTCAGTGATTAATGTTCGAAACCAAATGTCTCTTGGCATCTCTTAGAAACATGACTGGCCCTATCGTTGCGGGGCTTTCCTGTCGTTTCCAGCACTAGGTAGTGGTGGAGGAGGTGTCTTTCAAGACCTGGAGTCCGTGAGCACCCCTAAGACTGCGTCCCACACGGCTCTCCATAGGAGGATGCGCAGGCCTAGACCAGCACGGCTGTGCTGAGCGGCGGGTCCAGGGTGGTTGGCCAGGGTGCTCACTCACCCAGGCGAGTTAAACCTCCCTGGGAGTGAGAACAGGGCCCGAGCCAGCAGGGCTGTGCCGTCCCAAAGCCCTCTGGCAGTGCCTCCGAGGCTGTCCCAGCCCCATGGCAGTGGCTGACGCAGAGGGCGCAAAGACGCATCTGGCCGGGGTGGCTGGGCCTTCTCCCAGTCATCTTCTTCCGGACTTGCTCTTGCCCCTGCAGAATGGCATGATTTTTCTGTGGCAGCTCTGACTTCTTTAGTTCAGTGCTAGGTAAAGGGGAAGAAACTGGCCCTTTCCCCTTACTTTCTCCCCAGAGGTGTCGTGTTCCTACATTTAGGGCTGACCACTTTTATCTAAGTTACACCAAAAAGGCGGAAAGTTGGGGTGACGTGCGATGGAAACAGACCGTGTTTTTGTGGCAGTGTGCTGTGGCCTTCTTCTGTCCTTCTCTTCACACCCTCACAGGGTAGTTTTGCGGGACGAAGCCTGCCAAAGGCTTACTGTGCTGGCCAAGGGTTTTACTTGAGGGTGTTGGGGTTTGCTAGGAGCCAGGCCAGGCAAGAGGGGACTTCCTGCAGGGCGGGGGTGCAGGTGAGGGGCAGGAGAGAAGGCGAGCGTGTGTGTCAGGAGGAGGGGGTTCCGGCTGTGCCCTGCCAACGACCCATTTTAGCGCAGAAACAAAAACAATACGTCCTGGAACTATATATGGGACATGGTCACCACTTGTTATCCAGTGATCTATTAAGTGTAACATGGTTCCATTTTAGAAGAATCTAGAAGATTACATCCTGGGATTTATTTGAAACTTGTTGGAGGCGGCTCCGGCAGTGGATCAGCTAGTGATGTCGTTGCTGACGAGCAATCTGTGTCGGTGAGGGAAGAGCAAGTTTTATGGCGATTTCTGTCTGATTAGGTGGCTCACCGAGGCTAAATGGGAGAGTTTAGCAGTGGTGGGGGGGATGGCTAATATTGTGTGGCACTCATTGCATGCCAGGCATGGTTTTTAAATACTCTCTATGTATTAATGTGTTCAGATAATACATAATATGTGACATGTTACAGGTGGTGGCTGGAGGGATTAAGGCACTTGCCCAAGAGCACACCCTGTAGCTGGATTGTACACTGGCCAGCTCACTGCAGGACTGGAACCTCAGTGGAAGCCACACCTGCAACCAGATTGGATTTGGAACAGAAAGATCCTTTAGGGGGTTGGGTTGGTTTGGTTTGGGTTTTTTTGAGAGGTATTTGCCTTGGGACCCACATAAGTATGGAAGTTGTTCTGATAGGTCCTTTTGGTTTTGAGGAAGAGAGACTCCCACACAGGCCTGCATCTCTGGGCTTCCTCACTTTGCTGGAACTATCAGCAAAGGAAAGGATGGTTCTGATGGCTGGATCATGGAGGCAAAAAAGCCAAACGAATGAATATTTGTTTGCAGAATACAGTTTGTGTTGTACTAACAAGTAGTCTGTGGATGTTTGTCAGGTAGCTGATGTTGACCGGAACTGATTGGAGCTTGGCTGGGTAACCAGGGGTCTTCCAAAAGGCCCTTCAGCCTCTAAAGGAAAGGAGTGTGGAACTACTGACTCGTGAGAGGTAATCTGTGCGTATTCTCTCACAGTTCTGGAAGCTAGATGTCTGAAATCAAGGGGTTGGCAAGATTAGTTCTGCATTTGGGCTCTGAGGGAAAGTCTGTTCCACGCCTGGCTCCCAGCTTCTGGTGTTGCTGGCAGTCCTTGGCGGTCCCTGGCTGTGGACACATCACTCCAGTCTCTACCTCCAGCTTCACATGGCCTTCTCCCCTGCGTGTCTGTGTTTCAGTGTCCACATTTCCCTCTTGTCACAGGGACACTTGGGCTTATGGTGTTAGGAACTCCTCTAACCAATATGACCCCATCTTAACTTGATTATATCTGCAAAGACCTGATTTCCAAAAGGGTCACATTCACAGGTTCCAAGTAGACATGAATCTGGGGGTAGGGGGGCACGACATTACTCAACTCACTACACCAGATAATGGCTTTTCTGTGTTTGAGGTCTCTGCTCAGTTTGTTCTTTCTTCACTGTAAGTTTTGTACTGTCAGTGAATATTTTGATATTCCAAGGCTGCCTAATGCAGGTGGAATAAATATGATG
Organism: Microcebus murinus; assembly: GCF_040939455.1. Taxonomy (NCBI): domain Eukaryota; kingdom Metazoa; phylum Chordata; class Mammalia; order Primates; family Cheirogaleidae; genus Microcebus; species Microcebus murinus. The sequence goes on along the minus strand of NC_134110.1, from coordinate 5,873,723 downwards.
AAATTATTGGCATAAATGGCACAGCTGAAAATATATAACTATTTAATTTATTTAAAGAAAGAACAAAGGCCATGAGGGTCGTTAGTTCTCATGAATATTATCGTATAACAGTCTATGAAGCAGGCTGGAAACCTGGGGCCGTTTTCTTTTTTTTTTTTTTTCACAACATGGACTGGAGGTATAGGGCCGTTTTCTGTTACAACGTACAGCGATAGTTTTTCCTGTGCTCTTTGGCCAAGGGGTGCAATTCTATCCCTAGAATCTCGGACATTTTCAGCTGAAAGAGACCTTTGGTATCATCTACTTCTAATCTAACCCTCTCATTTTTCAGATGGGGTCTTGGGGGTCCAAATAGTTAAGTGATTTGTTCAAGGTCACCAGCCAGGAAGGGGCACAGCAGACACTGGGACCCAGGGCTCAAAGCCCAGGACTAGAGCTTCTCCCAGCTCGGTGGCCTGTTTCTCTCTGCGTCTGTGCCTCCATCTAAAGCCAGGGTCGTGGGGGCATTGCACAGGCCCTCACCACCACTGGAAATACCAGTCAGGCATGTCTTGGCGACTAGGGACAATGCTAGAGTTCCTTTGATGACGAGATATTGGGCATCTAGCAGCATCTTGGGTTCCTTTGTTAGTGTGGAGACCATAAATGGAATTCTGACTACATTAGATCCCAGTCATAAAATGGTGGGAAAGGTGTGGGGCGGGGGCTCAGGAAGGATAGGTACCTAGGAAGCCCCGCCCATTGTGGAGGTGGAGCTGAGGTGGGGGTGGGGATGGGGAGAGCTTCCTCTTCCTCTTCTATATACCCAGCCCTCCCGCCTTTCTGTGTCACTTCTTTTCCCTATCTAGGCTGCCTGATGTTCATTTTAACTGGATTTCACCTGCCTAGAAAAGGAGGAGGGACACACAAAATAATACAATGCAATCTGAATTTGCTGTGCCTAGAACAAGTTCAGAATAGTAATATTTAGTGGCAGGTCAGACTTGGAAAGAAAGAATACCATAAAATAAAATGTAGCGAGATTAGTTAAAATGAATGTGAAGAGTTTTTGTTTTAAAATTGCCTGTTAATTCCTGGTTTAATATTTAGCTGTATATACACTGTGCACACATACACACACTCACACTTATACTTACACATACTTCTAAATCCTATACAGTCATCCCTCTGTATCCATGGGGGACTGGTTCCAGGACCCCCTGAGGATACCAAAATCCAAGGGTGCTCAAGTCTCTGATATAAAATAGTGGAGTGTTTGCATATAATCTATGCACATCCTCCTGTATACTTTAAATCATCTCTAGATTACATATAATACATAATAAAATGTAAATGCTGTATGAATAGTTGTTATAGAATATTGCTTTTATTTTTAAAAATTTGTTATTTTTTATTGTTGTATTGTTATTTTTTTCAAATATTTTCCATCTGAGTTGGTTGATTCTGCACCTTAAGGAAGACCAACTGTACCTCATTCACTAAGCCAGGTTCTAGATCTAGCTGCTCTGTAAGTCCTTCCCTGGTTAATTCTTTCCTGGACTAATTATTCTTGTCTTCAAGTTTCTAAAGTACATGTAGTCTTTACATGAACTTGTTTTCTCCCCAGTTACAATGAGAATTCTACTTAACTGCTGTTGTATAAAATGCTGGGCACACAGAAGTAGTCAGGTCCTTAATCCTGCTGCAGCTCAAGAGTGGTGTCCCTGAGGACTGGCCTGCTCCTCAGGCCATCAGCTTGGAGCCTTGGACAAGGCTGCATATTTGGACCACAGTAATTATCAATCTCATAGGATTGCCTTCCCTGAGTTGAACTGAATTTTAAAACCTTGGCATTTTTCAAGGGTTGAGAAAATTAATTCTCTACTGCATTTGCTATTAAAAAAGAGTTGTGGGAGGACATTGTCTATCACATCACTCAAGGTCCCTTATATAAAGTCCTGCATTTTTTTTAATAATTCCATGGCAAAAAAAAAAAAAAAAAGCCCTGTTTCTGCTGAGAATCTGTCATGCTTCTGGAAATCAGAGTACAATATATATTAGCTTTCTTTCCATTTTAGAGAATCATACATCTGACAGGGTTTCCCTTTTTCCCCTGACAGAAAGCTCAGAGACATTCTAGGCTTAATCACATACATAGGTGTTATGTATGTTGACATATGTATTTTCCTTGTCCAGAGTTTGTAAATTTCTTTTTAGATTTTCATAGTTGCCATTTTAAAGCTTTTTTTCTAATGACAAAAATATTTATATAGTCATTATGAATTTTGGAAAATAGAAAAAAAGTGAAATTTCCAATGCTCTGTAACTCAGCCATTTTAGCATCCATAAAGATCTGGGTATATAATATTTCCTCCTGTTTCATTAGAAATTGCAGAGTAAAAGAGTCTAGAAGTCACAGTGGCTTCATCTGTTTATTCCCTTGTGTAAAAGAAATCCTGAGACAAGCAGTCTAGGTCTGATATAATGGCTCCATGAAGTCGTCAGGGACTCACACTTCTGTCTTTCTATTCTGCTGTCCTCTTATGGGGCTCCCAACGTGACCTCAAGGTCACTTCATGGCCCAAGATGGCTGTTGGCGGTGCAGCCATATCGTCTGCGCTCCAGGGATGCAGGAAGGGAAAAGGGCAGAAGAAGGGTTAACTTCCTCCCTTTTAAGGAGCCCTCCCAGAATCAGACCCACCCCTCCAGAATGGAGTCACATAGCTGCAAGGCAGGCTGGGGTAGAAGTGTTTTTCAGCTAGACAAATGTCCCAGGTTTCTGTTAGTGAAGATGAAGGGGAAGCTTACTACCGGAAGGCAAGCCGCAGTCTGCCCGTTTCCGAGCCTCCTCCGTGCGTGCGTGTTCAGTGACGGCGTTTCACTGAAGCCATCTCAAATAACTTGTGGGAAGAGTTGAAGTGTAAATAAATATCAACATATTAATAAATATCAATAAATCAAAGGTACTATATCTTGTTATCCTATGAGCTTGGCCACTCTGCCTTTCCATAATTTTTCCCGTGCATTTATCGTTTACACATATCCTGATAATATATTTTTTGAATATTCAGTCAGTACAGACTTATCAAGGGCTAGAAGGGACTTTGGATAGTTTTCTGCAAAGGTTGCATGTTCAGATGCTTACTGGGAACATTCAGGTACCATAAATGATTAAACCGGGCCAGCGTTGAGCGCGGCAATAGGGAGTGGCGGAGACTGTGGCAACCCCGAGAGCGCATGCCCTGTCTGAAGGAGGTGGCCGCTGCTCAGCGCCACTCATTCTTGCCATGTGAGAATGCTGACTCCGTTGCAAATCTTTTGATTTTGTTTTCAAGAGAAACCAGAAACGTAGCTTTTTATCTGAAATCTCCTGGTGTTCATAACTAATACATTCAATTTGTTTAAATGCCAGCTAAATGCAGCGCCAACCCAGGGCTGCCAGTGTAGGATCTGAGACGTGGTCCACGCCCCGTGTTTCATTCGGCAGCCACGCCTGGCGAGGTCAAGTGGCCTGCGTGGAGCCGGAGACTTTGCTCCCCCGGCCCCTCCTCACCACGGCCCGGTCCTCTGTGACTAACTTGTCTCAGAATATGAAAAGATAATAAGAATCTGAAGTGGGCAAGACTACTCTGATGGTTAATAGATTCTGTCCTTCAACTGGCTTTTCTTCTTAAGTCCTTTTGGCGTGGTAGAATCAGAAGAAACCTGGGCTGCCTCCCAGCTCTGCTGTTTGCAGCTGCGTGACTCGGGCAAGCCCTGGTGTCTTGCATGTGTTTCCCGCACCGTCCGTGTTTCTGCCTGCTCCTCTCTCTTTCTCTGCTCTTCTGCCTTCAAGCAGCACCGTGTGGTGGTTAAGAGGACGGTCTCTGCGGCCAGATACGAATCCTGGCTCTCCTACCTGCCAGCTGTGTGACCTTGGGCAAGTTATGCCTCAGTTTCCTCCTCTGTAAAATGGGGTAGTAATGGCATCTACCTCCCAGGGCGTGGGAAGGGTGACATGAGTTAGTGCATGTCAAGTTTGAAGAACAGAGCTCCTCACATACACAGTGCTGCATAAACATTGGCTATTTCCCCCCATTCTCTTTTTTCCTTCTTCTGCTGCTTTGGAAGCCGTAGATCTTTTAGCAGGTTCTCACAGTAGGCTCGGCTCTGGTCCCCGGTCTCATAGTGAGCACTTTTAGCTCCTGGTGCCCCTAAGCAGCCAGCCTCTGGCCCTCAGTCTGGACCGAGACCGGGCAGGTGATGCAATCCCCTACTCATTGCTTTGGGCCTTGTTCTGTTTCTGGTATCTTGGTTTTTTTTTTTTTTTTTTTTTTTTTTTTTTTGTGTGTGTGTGTGTGTGTGTGTGTGTGTGTGTGTGTGTGTGTTTCATTTTTGAGACAGGGTCTTGCTGTGTTGCCCAGGTTGATCTTGAACTCCTAGGCTCAAACAATCCTCCCCCTCAGCCTTCCAAGTAGCTGAGACTACAGACATGAGCCACCATGCCCGGTTTGGTACCTTGGTTTTGATACCATCTGTGCCCTTTTACTTGTCTCAGCTCATATTTTTTTCTGTAATTGCTGTGTGTTTGGAAGAGAACGAATGAGTCAACTGGCTGGACTGTCTTGTTGCAAAGCTTTGCTGGGTTGTTTCGTTGGTCACCTAGAGATGATGCCTGTCCTGTTAGGCGTTTCTGAACATTGGTTGTGGGATACAGGGTAAAAGCAGTGTGCGTTTGCTCCAGCCAGAGTTATGACGCGGCAGAGCACTCGACCTGGAAGCCAGGGAGAGCCCGTCAGTCTTGGTGGAGCCACGCAGGCTCCGCTACAGACTTGGTCAAATGGCCAAATGGCCAAGAGTGCAGCATGCGTGGTAATTAAGGAAGTTGTCTTTTTCCCTAAAGATTTTAAATACAGAGAAACTTAGACTATGCAATGTTTCATTTAAACTGCTTCTTTCTCATTCTTTAAAACATCACTATTTAATTGTTTTCAGCTTTTAGGTTAATTTGAATAAGAGATCTGACCCGCCCAGCCCAACGTACAACTCTTCAAGGAAAGTTCCCATTTGCAGTGAGAAGAATAAGCAACATAGGTATGTATTCTTGTTTTTGCTTCTCCTCTCTGCCTCCCCTTATATAGGAAACAGTGAATAGAAGTGGGAAGGGAAGGACCTGTTTATTTTAATTTTTAGTTCATTAAATCTACTCTAGTCCAGCAAGGAAACTTGTAAAAACCACTTACTGCATTGCCCTGCTGTCTTTCCAACAAAGGTGACAAGAAGAACTTCTGTTTAAGTTCCATATTACCATCCTACAGTCAGAGAAGTTTTGGAATTTCTGATGGATTTTGGTTTTGGCCCTCCACTACTAAGTGGAGACTTAAAAATCTATATTTGCCTCATCTTGGGTATTTGTTTAACATCAGTTTGCCACACATGGCTCCAAAAAGGTGAGGGATGGTAGGTGCAAGTTAAACCCATCCAACATCTTAGTGCAGTGCTGTGTGCTTTTTTAGGCCACAGACCCCGTGGAGAATCTGATTAAAACTGCAAACGCTCTCCAAAGAAAACTGCACATATGCACACTTTCACTTACGATTCCGGGACCCTAGAATCCCATAGGGCTGCAATCCGCAAGCCCCTGCAGGGGGCTGCAGACCGGTACTGGTCCTGGTCTGTGGCCTGTTAGGAACCAGGCTGCATGACAGGAGGTAAACAGTGGGCGACTGATCAGAGCTTCACCTGTATCTACAGCCACTACCGATTGCTCGCATCACTGCCTGAGCTCCACCTCCTGTCACATCAGCGGGGGCATCAGATTCTCACGGGAGCATGGATCCTACTGCAGCCGTGCATGGGAGAGATCCAGGCTGCACACCCCTTATGGGAATCTCATGCCTGGTGATCTGAGGTGGAGCTGAGGCGGTGATGCTAGCGCTGAGGAGCAGCTGCAAATACAGATTGCCACTAAAAGAGGTAAATAATGTAATAATAATAGAAATAAAGTACACAATAAACATAATGTATTTGAATCATCTCAAAACCACCCCCGTGACCCTCGCCTTGGTCTATGGAAAAAATCATCACCCATGAAACCAGTCTCTGGTGCTAAAAAGATCGGGAACTGCTGCCATAGGGGACCCACAGACCCCAAGTTAAGGGTCCTTGCTTCAGGGGTTTATAGAGAGCTTTCAGGGGATGTCCCAGGAGTGAGGTGACACATCATCAGAAGTGAAGTTTTAAGAAAACTGCTTGTAAAAGTTCCATGTAGCTGAGAGTACATTCTAAGGTCTGGCCTTGATTTGAAATTGTGTCAGGTAAGTTTTTAAAAATTGGCTTCTTGCCGTGGCAGCGGAAGGCTAGCTAAGGACGCGTGATCTTCGATTTCCTTTCCTCACTGGGTTGGGAACCCTTGCCGGAGATTGTCTGCCGTGTACTCGGGCCCTCTCTTTGCCAGTGCTGCCTTGATTTTAGAAAAGGGTGTCCGAGGCCTCTCGGGACTTGCTGCCGGCCTCGGGAGATTCAGTCAGCTCTACCCCACACGCGTTCTCTGCAGGTTGTCTTGTCCTGCTCCTTCTGTCCCCACCGCTGGCTACCAGAGCTGTGCTACCACTGTTTTTAGCAGAGGCTACTTGAAGCCATTCCAGGGGAAGCTGTTGCCATAGCTACCTTGGCTGTGACAGTTACCATTTTCTCCTTCTTGTTAGCTTGTGGTTTCCCTGATGTTTAAGGTAATAGCTGATGTTCTGTTTTCTGCCGAGCAGCTAGGAAAATATTGGATTTTTGTTGATGTCTCTTTTGTTGTTATGGATGTTTGGTTTTATATGTTTGGAGTAGGGTGTGTGTGTATATGTGTGCGTATGTGTGTGTGTTGTAAGATAAGGTAAAGCTGCTTCAAAAGATGTATATTAGAGCAAAATAATAATAATTTTATATAATAATATTTTTGTATGTAATAATAATAATTTTGCTCTCCTATAATATTAGGAGAGCAAAAGCCAAAAATACACATACAGTTGCTGAACTCCAATTTTAAATTTGGGTCTAGTGTTTGAATTTAGTCCACTTTTAGCCTAATTTTGCAATAATGGCTACAGCTGGGTAGCTTCTGCAGGAGAAAAAAAATGGCTGAGCTCATTTCACACTGCCTGCAACCCCCGGAGCCAGGACCGGGGCAACCTGGGCTGAGTTTGAACTGGACTCAGCCCCAGGGCGCCTTTGCAGAACAGATGGCTGGGTCAGGCTGAGGTTGCTTTATCTCAGCCTGCTCTGAAAATAACAGGGCAGGGCCAGCAGGCAGCAGCCACACCTGGTGGCACCAGCAATCCCATCCCATGTTTCTGTCCAAGGCTGTAAACACAACACTTAACATACACCTGGTGCACCAGGTGCAGATTAAGTCTACAGAGAGATGGGAGGTGGCCTGTTAACAGAAATCAAAGTGAGTCCCCGGCCTGCTCCTTCCTCTCTTTTCCTCATCTCAAGAGGACACGATTCTCAGCACTTGCTTGGCTTGGAAATGCTCATGAGATTATAAAAAGCAAACAACACGATACTCAGTTTATCAGCGCACAGGACTGTGTGATTTGGGTGGCTGCCAGCCTGTTAGTGGCTGTACAGAGCTGATGGTGTCTGCCTGGGAGGACCCTGTGGGCACGTCTGAATCATGGCATGCCATTGCTGGCATCGTCTCTTAGCAGGACATGCCTCTGAAGGGGGTGCGTGGCTTCCCCCCTCCTCACTGGACATGTAGGCCCACCCCTGTGCCTGTGCTCCCCAGATCAAGATGAATGCCATGCTGGAGACCCCCGAGCTCCCGGCCGTGTTTGACGGGGTGAAGCTGGCCGCAGTGGCTGCCGTGCTATACGTGATCGTCCGGTGTTTGAACCTGAAGAGCCCCACAGCCCCGCCTGACCTCTACTTCCAGGACTCCGGGCTCTCACGCTTTCTGCTCAAGTCCTGCCCTCTTCTGACCAAAGAGTGAGTAGACCTCATACCCTCTGTTTGCCCACCTGCTGATCCGTTTGGCTTTGTGCGATGTTTAAAGAAGATCCTCTCACATTGTGTCCTTAAGGCATCAATGGAAAATGGCGTCATTGGTGTTAAAATAGCCGCGGTCTTGATGGCAGTCTGGCGTTTGAATGCTGGAGGGTAGGAGAGAATCAGATCTTTGTTGCCTGGAAACATCCCTTCCCCTACAGTATGGTGTCATTATCCATGACAAGGACTTTATAGAAAACAGTCATCATTTTTAGGTAGATACAGAAAACTAGGACAATATTCTGTCCTTTAGCAAATGCCCTGTTGCCAGTTCTAGGACAGAGAAACCATCCTTGCCCAGAGTAATTAATAAATAAAAGCACAGGCTTATGAGTTGGATGCTCCCCATCTGCCTTATTGGAAAATGCACTGAGGTCAGCTACAGAATGCACTCACAGAGAGACTGCTTCTGTCCAGGCTTTTCCCTCTGTCCTGGCATCCCCTCTCACCCCCTCTTTGGGGCTGGCTACACGGGCTGAATGATTCTCTCCTAGGAGCAGACAAATGGGCAACAGGGACACCTGAGAGTTGGGTTCTGTCCCTCTAGCTGTCTAGGTAACGTTCACGTGCTGCTGGCAGCAGTGAAGAGCGCCCACCTTGGGCTCTGGGTGTTTGGGGTGCTCGTGTGCAGTTTTCTCACACTTGAGACGGAGATGCCATAGCCCCAAGTTAAGAGAGACGTTGCCTAATAGTGGCAGAGTGCCATGTGCGACATAAATGTCATCATATTCAATTTGGAACTGCCCCTGCTGAGGGGACCTCACACTACAGTGGGTGCCACCACCAGGCACAAGACCAGGAGGGCTGTGTTCTCATACGGTGTTTGCAGTAAAAATGTGCTCTGCAGGGGAAGAGAAAGAACTGGAAAAAAATAAAAATATCTCTATAAAATAGGGTGTGCATAGAATCTGTATGTTTTGAAAATTGTCCAGCATTTTTTCATACTCGTATTTTTTTTTCTTTTTTAAAAACACATATACAGCTACAAATCATACTCGTATTTTGAATGTTTCTTCAATACTTAATTTAAATGATTCACTAATTTGGACTGGCTAGCGACATTTGTACCCACTTCAGGTTGGGTAAAACCACTAGGCCCAGATCCTTGATCATTGCATTTTTAGAGAGCTTTTGAAAACCAAAATAATTAAAACTCGGCAAGTTTATATGCAGATGAGCGCAAATTGCCACCCAGCTTCGGTTCCTGAGTAATTAGAAGGGAGGAAGCAGGCAAGAGCTGCCGCTGCCCGGGCTCCGGAAAAGCATCATGGAAGGTTTGATTCCATACTGACTGTTCCAAGTATAAAAGAAAGCTGATCATGGCAGATTTTGCCTCCTTTTCTTTTTTTCCTTTTAAAAATAATCCATTAAGTACAACAGTTTCTCCTTGCTTTTTTTCCCTCCCTGGGACACTTTCCTGATGAGCAGCCACGGTGCTGACCTGGTGCCATGTGACCGCCATTGCGATGGTCCCACCCACCTGCTGGTATAGAAGTGCATCCCTGGCCCCACGTCCTTGGACTGCACGGCTGTGTGTAGACTGTTAGCACCAACCTGAGCCAGTGCCATCAGCATGGAGCCCCAGGTCCTTGGCCGATTGCCGTGCTCTCTCCTGGTAAAGCCTGAACTAGGGAGGGTAGAGGTCGGCCCAGGACAAAGGCAGACCTGAGGCTTGTTTGGGAATTAGCTACGGTGTGAAGGTGGGTGTGAAGGGCCAAATTCCCCGAGACTATTTACTTTCAAAACCTCTGATTATAGGAGCAGCCCTTTTAGAGCATGTTGAAACATCACTTAAACAGCTAAATTCCAAATACCCAGGCACTCTGACTTGAACATGACAAGTGATTCAGGGGCAAAAGGATTTGTTTTCTTCCTCCTCCAACTTTTAACTAACCTCTGATTTCTGACTTAGATTCTGATTTTAGGAATCACTATATCCTGTGTTCACGTAGGATATCACAAAAATGTTTTCATGTTACGCTCTTTTTATCCATGTTACCGCATTTGAAATTTGTTGAGTACCTCTCATAGACATTGTACCATTTAATCTTCTTAACAACATTGAGGGTAGATTCATTTTTCCTCTCATTTTAAGGACAAGGAAACTGGGAGTAGTAGAGAGAGAAACTGAACCCAAACCTGGACTGTGACTTCAGAATTGGTTCCCTTCTTATCCATGGGAAGTGGACAGGGACTTTTCTTGGGGTGCAGTTGAGAGAACCGAGGCAGAGAGCAATAAAAGGCCAGCTGTGATGAGGGTCATTAGCAGGACTGGCCCCCGGGTGGCCTTCAATTCCCACATGACCCTCTTTCTATTTCTGTCACTCTGTTGGTAGCCACCGTCCCCTGATGTTCTTTGTCTGTGTCACATTTCTGTAACGGCCTCCCATGTGTTTGAAGTTGAGGGCGGAAACATGTCTGTTATGGGTAAAAGTGCTTCTCCTGGGACTTTGAAGATTTTTCCTGTGAGGAAGCCTGTCTGCAGCCTTCACAAGCGCCTGGAAAGTTCAGTTAACTGATCGACAACACACTGTTGATTTCACTCAGTAGTCCCGACTGCAAGCAGCCAGTTATGATGACTTGTGTGGAATCAGGACATGTACCTTGCTGATCTGGTATAGAAGAAAAGTTGATGAAAGGTGAACATTGATAGGAGGTTATGAGATTAGGGATTTTTCCCCCTCTCAGCATTAAAGTCAGTTTGAAAATCTGTTTTAAGATAATTTACCCAATGATACATTACAGATGAATCTTTTAATGTCTGGAGGAAAACTTTACTTCAATGGGATGATTTGTCTCTTGTTCACTTAGCAACAGATCAATATTTACCTAATGATTCATTTTTTGTTCCCAAGAAGTGTTTGCTTTTAGTGAAGCAAGCAGACTAAAGTTCACTTTAGAATGATGAGAAAATCTAGATGGTGATACTAATCTACATTTTTTCTGAATAAAAAATTTAATGCATATTCATTTTTTTAAAATGGAAAATAAATCACACACAAATCATCTTATAAGTATTACAGCTCTTTTAGAATTTGTCTAGCATGTTTTCTGATTTTTACTGGGAAACCCCCTACATGAAAAAAAAATCATCTGTAATTCTCCTACCTGGAGATAATGCACTGCTACTATTTTGGTGATCATCCCTGTGGTTTTTTTCTTCTCTGTATACTTGTCCCCACAAAATCAGGATGATATATATTGTTTGGTAACCTGCTTTAACACTTGGTATGCCATGGACATTACCCACACTGCTGCTACACATCTTCTAACATTTGATTTTTCACAGCTGCAGAATTATTCATTTAAATTTCCTAACGGCTGTTGGCAGCAGTGGTGTAGAGAGAGAGCCTTGAGTTGGAGTTTGGACTAGGAGGTAAACCTAGGTCTTCTACTTAGTTTAGAAACTAGCCACTGGACCCTGGCCAAAGTGATAGCCCCTCTGGTCGCTGGTTTCCTTCTGCATAAAATGAAGTAGGCATCTCTCTGATGTTGCCTTCAGCACTAACGTGTTCGGATTCTGGTACCCTTGCTTTGTTAGCCAGCATCAGAGGTCTTTTTAGAGGAAGGACCCTGGGAGAGGGGCCCTGACTACAGAGTAAGGACAGGAACCTAAAGAGAATGGTTTTCCTGTGTGTCTGTCCTCTTCTAACTATTCTGTCTCCTGTGCTCCAGGGCAGACTGGCACTGTCTCCCTTGGGCTTTCTTTTTTTTAAAAGTACTTTTTTGAGCCAACATTTACATACAGTAAAAATGTAGATCCTAAGTATACAGGTCAGGACCTTCTGCGTATGTGTTCAGCTGCGTAACTACCTGTCCTTTGGGCGTTTACAGGAGTGGCCCCAGTCACCTCCCTGTGTCTGACCCACCCATCTGTCGTCATACCACTCCAGTTGGCTTCCTCGAGTAGGCCAGCGTCCAACACGTCCAACAGGCCAGCACGAACAGGCCAGCACGCAACAGCGTGACCCAGGCCCACCTGTCTAGATTCATCACTCCTGGCATCTCTTACTGCTCACGAAGTGCCTGCCCCTGGGCTGTTGTCCCCTGGCTACAACAAATCCCCTCCCGTCTCTCCCCACCAAAATGCCTCTTATTCTGTAAGAAAAGCTCAAGTGGCATCAATTCTGAGATGCTGTTCTCTGACTTCCCCCGCTCCTCTCCAGCCAGGATGAGCCCTTCTTCCATCTTCCTAGCATGTTTGCCTAGCATGTAGCTTCTGTGTCCATTTAGAACATTCCATCTTGTCTTGTGTGAATTGGTATCTCTTTTATCACTGGAGGATGTGTACACCCCATATCAAAAGCCACACTCTTGGGGAGACAGAACAGGATTTCTGGCAGTTCCAAATCTCAAGTACAATGCCATTCTGTGTCTTATTTTCCATAAACAGGCGTAGGTGTGAGATATTCTCCTTTTGCCGAATGCCATGTGTGCTTGGCAAAAGAAACGAACTGCACTGTCTCTGGCTTGCTCGGTGGTGCTCTAGGGAATCAGGTGTACCTTCAGCTTTGACAGGGCTTTGTTTATCTGGGAAGGCTCCACTCTGGAGCCTTGCTGGAAGAATATGGATTTTTTTTTTTTGGTCTTAAATTGAGACAGGGCAACCCCAGGCCTAGGCATGATGGCAGTTTGCAGCCTCCACCTTTCCCTGGGGACCTGGCTGCAGTTTCTGTCAGCAGGTCCAGGTTGGAAAGTAGAGACAGGCAGCAGGTGCCCTATCTCTGGAAGCCTGCTATTAAAATTTATAAACTCCCCTGTGGGAAGCCAGGCTGCTGCTTTTTCACTCATGCACAGGCCTGTCGGTGTGGGCCATGGTGTAGCTAAAGATGAAGGCATTTAGGAGAAGCGTGATGGAGCACTTAGCTCACAGACAAGCCTTAAAATGGAGAGCTGAGGTGTCTTCATTGGGTGCAAGAGACATCTAGAAGCCCCTGCAGGGTCCAGAGAAGGGGAGCAGTGTGATCAAAACCACAGCCACATGCTGTGGGTCCTTCCTTCCCCAGAGACAAACATGTAATAGCTTTCTTCTGTAGCCAGCTGCCACCTGTGCTGATAAGAACTGGATGTTATTGTTTCCCATGGGTTTAGGCAACACCTAAGACTTAGGAGTGAGGTCACACCCATTCCAATATCAAGCCAAAAATAAAACTTGGCTCTCCTGTGCCAGGGTGCCTCCTCTGAACATTTCCTCATGGAAGCTGCTTCAGGCAGTCGTATGAGAATGGCAGGAGACCCCCGGCCTTTCCATAGATTGTCATGGACTCATCTTCTGTGGTTTTCCCCCTTACTCTCTGCACTCACCAGAATATAAGCTCCAAATAAGAATCCGGTTGAGTGGGGCCGGGCGTGGTGGCTCACGCCTGTAATCCTAGCACTCTGGGAGGCTGAGGCGGGCAGATTGCTCGAGGTCAGGAGTTTGAAACCAGCCTGAGCAAGAGGGAGACCCCATCTCTACTATAAATAGAAAGAAATTAATTGGCCAACTAATATATATAGGAAAAAAATTAGCTGGGCATGGTGGTGCATGCCTATAGTCCCAGCTACTTGGGAAACTGAGGCAGCAGGATTGCTTGAGCCCAGGAGTTTGATGTTGCTGTAAGCTAGGCTGACACCATGGCACTCACTCTAGCCTGGGCAACAAAGCAAGACTCTGTCTCAAAAAAAAAATTTAAAAAAAAAGAATCCAGTTGAAGTGCTGTTCTCATCATATTTGGTCTGTGTCTTTAGTTTGCTGCCAGTAGTTCATCCATTAGTCTTGGTTAATGAACATTTGAGGATCTATTTCCCTGAGACTTAATTGTTTGGAGGGTTTTAAAAAGATCCATTCTTCAAGCTTTTTCATTATGGAAATTTTCTAGAGGCACTTCTTTTAAAAAATTGGTTTCCTTACAACTCTGCTTCCTAATTGTTTCTGATAAGAGAGAAAAGCTACTAATACTTTTGATTTTTCTCTCAAACAATGCCAATTCCCTTTCTATTACTGTCATACATATTTACTTCTTAACTATAAATATCGATTTTTCTTTTATCTACCCCAAATAAAAAGTCTGGTTTATGTATCCAAATACTATATTTTGTCATTGATGTATAAGATATGCTATTGTTGTCCTAGTGTACCAAGGAAGTATTAAATATATCATTAGAAGTGCCCTACAGAAAAGCACTAATTCAAACTTTTCTGGTAGTGCAGTGTAGGGAGTTATTTCCCAGAGCTAAAGAGCACAGGACTCAATATATAAAATAGCCACTCTCCTGCCATTTTCGTCCTTTGTTGTAAGGCTGTTTATTTTCAGTGGCAGTGCCAAAGCAGAAGCTGGGATGAGGGGCTTTGAAATGGGCAACTGATGTTTTCTCAATCTTAAATAAAACATTAGGCAAATGCAGCTTCACACACTCCCTTGCAGTCAGATTGCCACCCCTGGGCCCCTCTAGGTAAAAATTCTGGAGCCAGCACAGCTTATCTATGGCGGATTAAAGCCAAAAAGAATTTCATTATCTCGGACTTAAATTCCTCTTAATTCCCTCTTGCTCGCAGACATACCAGATCAGATTTAGATCCTTTCCTCCTTGGCTGAACACTAAAGCTTTGTCCTTTTCACAGGATAAACTCCTAATTGCCAAGAGTCTTACTTCCACTGGTCTGATCTGTTTTAAGAGTTGTGCAAATATTGCTCATGGTAAACTATTAACAATTGACAAGTGGGTCTGCAGCTCCCTGACGGGTTTATTATGTAACCGCCAGACCTTGAGGACACATGCACCTGAACACACACTGTAAGCGAGTTCCTGAAAGACGGAAGACTCAAAGTGATCCTTACCAAGGCTGCGTGTTGAGGGTTAGCCTCCGTGAGGGAAGGCTTTCACGCAACTCCATCTTAAAATTGCTCGTGTTCTGATGAAACGGCCCAAACCAAAACTGTCAAGGTGAAGTGGTTGAATTGCTGACCCTGGGACACTGTCTGCTGTTACCAGGCTGCCCAGACATCCCAGTTTGCCATGGCCTGACTGCTTTCCTGAGACTTGTGCTGTTAATAGGCAGTCTGAGGCAAAGAGGGGTGAGTCGGTTGCCCTCTCTGACACTCTCTGCCTTCTGCCACGAGAGGGTGAGATTTCTGTGAATGGGTGTGCACTTGGAGGTGGGTGTTTAATTTGCCAGTGGCCAGGTTCACTTTCACTCTTGGACATTGCCCACCTGCGTGGCTCTGCCTGCGCAGGTCATTTATTTGAGGGGCCAGCTGCGCCAGGACAGGAAGTGCCGCCATCTTTGAGGCCTCTGCTTGTGCTGAACCAAGATCACCGAGCTGGGTCTGCTGCAGACTTCATCTACTTTCTCCAGCTGAGATACAGATGGTAGCTTCTTATCAGAGAGTTTGTGCCTTGTAGGAATTGCTGAAGCCTGAAAGACCTAAAAGATTCAGAATCCGAAGTATTCAAGTCTCTCTCGATTTAGTTCACCTCTCACATTCCATGTACTCTTTAAAGCAATCAATTCCAGTTTCCAAATATTTATGACCTTCAGACTGCCCTATCCACCGTGCCCGAGTTTACTCTTCAGGGCTCTACCATGTCTTCAAAAAAGCAAAAGACGCTTATCCTACAACTGGTGCTATCATGTGGTGTCAGACCCAGCACATATGGTTAGGTGAGTGGCTTTGTCCCACATGGAAGGTCCTGTTGCTGGGTCACCCCTCTGTTTCAGCCTCTCCCAGACCAGGCTCCAGGGTCGACCAGTCATCCTCAGCTTCTAACTCAAACTACCGGTACTTACGGAAACCTAATTTGCCAGACAGCACTTACGTGGAATCGGATCCACTTTTATGGTCCTTTTCAATATGTAATTGACTGAAAATTGCTCCAATATCCAGAAGCAGGAAATGGACCTCATTTTCTAGAAAGTCTAAAATTTCTAAGTATAGCCAACTTTTATCAGCCTCTCATGTTTTACTGATCCTGTGAATTCAGAGGTTACCAATTTTTATCTCAAACAGTTCTATTTCTCTGCCCACTTCTCAGCACGTCTCTCTTCACTATGACAGGACAGCACACTTCATACTACAAAATAGTCTGTGCTTTATTGGTAAAATATGATTAAGACAGTAAGCTGACTTGGAAAGATCGTTCTCGGGTTTAAGTAAGCGTGGTGTCTAAACTCCCAGCCCAGTGCTGTCATCCAGCGGGGGGAGCGTGAGGAGCTGACTGCAGTGTACACTCTGTCCGAGCAGCAGTGAGCGAAGCGACTGACTTCGGAAGCCCAGTCCTCCGCAGCAGCAGCAATACCTTCTGTGCAGCTGGAGTCTGTTGCAGCACCTGAGCTTTAGGGTCAGAATCTATCAGGAAAGCATTGTCCTGGGTTTGCAAGGAAAGCTACCCCTCCACGCAATTCTAGGAGGCTGTTACTCACACAGACGACTATAGTCCTGAACACTTGATTTTACCTGTGACTGAATGTGATGCCATTGCCACCCTAAAGCATGTCTGTGGCCAGGCTGAGAAGTGCCCTTACCGTGGGCTGGGCCCTCCTCAGAGGCTGCTTATCTGCCCGGGGTGCCGCCTGCCGTGCAGTGTCACGGTGAGCCATGGGATGACTCAGCTGCGTGGCAGCTTGTGAACCACCCTAACTCTCCACCCTGTGTCGGTTTCTAATCATAGAGTGCGGGCTCTGGGTCAGCGTGGGTGCCTGGAGTCACGCCAGACAGCTTAGCCTCTGAGGTAGCCATTACAAGAGTCTGTAATCCAAACCATTTGGGAAGCTTCCCCAAAGGTCAGTGGTTGATCCAGAACCATCTGTGGCCTCTCAGGAGGGAAGGAGTTCATGAGAAACAGCAGGTTATATGTTTCTCCATCCTTCCACTGAGTACTAAGGCCATTGCCACAGCCAACCTGACTTTCCTGTGACCAGATTCTCCTGCTGGCAAGACCCTGATCTAGTATTGTGAGCCAGAAAATGTAAGCCTACCAAGCCCTAACAGGATGAACTTTTCGTTCCTTGATGTTCAAATAAAGGAAGATTCTTCTGAGTGAATATATGTATATGTTGTTTAATTAGTCAGTAATATTTAGTAGTAACCTGCTCCTCCAGTCTGTTCGCCATCTGTGCACCACGCTCAGCCCCTCCTGTGTACACACATGCTACTGTATGTCACATTCTACCTACTCTGTCCTGCAGAACCCTCTCTGTCCCTCAGGCCTTCTCAAACCGTAGCTGTTCCAGCATCCTCTGACTTTTACCTGTCCCTGTCTCTTTGGCTCTTGCCTAATGACAGACGGAAACTTCCCACGTGTGTGTTTCTCTTCACCCCCAGCTGTATTCCGAGAGGCTTGAGGACAGAGACTGTGTTAAAACTCTCTGTGCTCCCCGTGCTGCTCCCTCGCAGAGCCAGCACACACAGAAGTTAGCAGATTGATTCGGTAGGATCATGTGATTGTCAGACTCAGTAACTCAGATAAGCGATAAAGGAGTTTAGAGAAAGAGGGAGACATTACTGTGGCGGCTTGGGTGACGAGGTCTGGCGTAATCCTGAGAGACGAGCTGGCTCGGCTAGATGGGACAGCGGGAGAGAAAGCACAGAGGTTGGCGTGAGCGTGAGCCAGTGAACCCCATCTCTAAGCAAGCGGCCCTGGCAGAAAACTCCTTTGCTGTCCAGGCCAGCACTTTCCACCCAGCCATGTTTGTCCTTTCATCCTGCGGGCTTTCTGACAGCTTCTCGGATAAGAAGGTGGCAGAGGTTTTGCCACTGGCACGTTGCCTTATTGTCCCTGCTTCACTCTAACCCCACAGCCACTCTACTTCTGTCCCTGAAGTTCCACGGATCTTTATTTGGCTGGACTTTGATCCTCTCTCTTGTAATTCCCAACGATGATCTTGCTGCTGTTTGAGTAGCTTTTGGACCACCCAGCCATCTCCCCTTTGCTCACTGTGCCCTTTGATTTTGTTTGCTTTGGGCCTTGGGCCCCATCACTGGTCTGGTGGCCTCCTGGCCAGGTCCCTGTGCCACAGTCTGGTGTGATAAAAGCTGTCTGTTGGGGAGGAAGAGCAAGTCAGGTCACATGGAGTCTCAAATTCCCAGAAAGGAGGAATTTGGACTGGATCCTGAGAGCACCAGTGGTGGTAGAAAGGGAAGGCGAGACAAGCTCCAGGGGCCTTCCAAGGTAGAGACATGGTGTCTGTGGATGATGGGATGGCCTTGGCCACTGGGGGAAAGGGCTGGGAAACGGAACCACAGATAATGCCAAGGTTACCGAGAAGAATAGAGTTGAGAGAAAAATGGAGTCATTGACAGAAATAGAGAAGTCAAACGGGGAAGCTGCTTTCTCAGAGAAAGCTGTTTAGTCCGGGGCTCATCTGTGGGATGTGCACATGGACAGGTGCAAATGCGGAACCGAGGTGGGAGCTCAAGGCCAGATATGCAGATTCCAGATCAGCTGCAGGTAGGGGAGATTGGAAGGGGGTAAGGGCAGGGGGAAGAGAGACACTGAGGACTGATTGCTGAGACAGTTCATGGTTAGGTGGGAGGAAGAGCCAGCCGATGGGCCAGAGATAGGCAGTAAGCAAGGCAGGCAGAGAACCAGGAGCCCCAAACCAGGAGTGTCATGGTAGCCACAGAAGGAGAGCACCGAAGAGGGTCTCAGAAACCTGACAGTTAGGAAGGTTGAGGGCTGCCCAAAGGCTATAGACATTGGCCAGAAAGAATCAGGGATTTACAAGAATGTGTTTTCAGGGATTTACAAGAATGTGTTTTCAGAAGTGAGGTACGAAAACAGATCAGCTCACATAAACCAAAGAAGCAAGTGAGGAAACAAAAGCTGGGAAAGGAAGAAGAGAAAAATAGGAAACTGGAGGAGAAAGCCACATTGAATGAAGTCTCACCCCCAGATTGAGGGGCAAGGTCAGAGGCGCCAGGGCAGAGGGAGAAGTCAGCTGGCTGTTGCCCAGGGGACCTGGAGCCCAGGCTCTTCAGTGACACCCTCCTGGGCTCAGATGCCAGCCCTGCCCCCTACTGGCCGGTGACTTCACCTTGCAGAGTCTCCATTTCTTCATTTGTAAAATGGGTGCGATAGTATTTATTTTGTGGGTTCAGTATGATGGAAAAGGGGCCAGCATGTGAGATGATTTATAGGATACCTGGCATATATAAGAATTCAGTAAGCATAGCTGCTGTTATTGTAGCTATTTTTATATTAACATTATTAGCTAGAACAGTTGTATAAATAACAAAAGACATAATGTACACAAAGGTCACACAAGTATTTTCGAATGTCAGCAAGACCTCAGTGGCTAAGTAGGTAAAGGGTAGGCCTAGATAATTTCCCAGAAAGGAAATATACATAATAAACACCAAATAATGTTCAGCCTTTCGTTGTTCATTGGTTACAATGAAACTTTAAAGTGCAAAGTATTATTTGATACTCAGAGGACAGTCTGGCAGTATTATCGATAGGATATTAAATTGGATGTCGTATTAGTCAAGGTGAGCTAGTTTATACAGTGGTAACTAATCACCCCTAAATCTCAGCATCTTAAAATCACAAACATTTATTTCTCACTCGTGTTACATGTTTACTTCAATCAGAAGGAGGGTTCTGCTGATTGTAATCCCCCCAGGACCCCAGCTGATGGAGGTGTTATCTCAGCATGTGCTTCTGTGGTCACCACTGAGACAGAAAAAGGGACATGGGGCCTCACACACTGGCTCTTAAAGGCTGCTACCTGGAAGTGGCACTTTGTCATTTCCTTTCTCATTTCATTGGTTAAAGCAAGACTCATGGCCATGCCTAACTTCAGAAGAAGCACATGCTTACCTGGGTCCAGAAGCAGAAGCAGGGAGAACAATGACAGCCACAGACACCAGCCTGTCAGTTGAACCTCCTTACGTCTGTCCTGCGGTCCCTCTCTCCTAACCACTCCATTGCCTCTGCCTCACCTGAGCGGCATCAGCTTTCAATGATGCAGGAGATCCACCTCCATTCTCTACCCCTTCTAATTTGTCTCGCAGGTTATCTTTCTAAAGCACAAATCTAATGGCCCCACGCCCCTGCTTGCAACCGCAGTGGCAGCTCCCTGCCCGTAAAGCGAGACCCTGCATCCCCCCATTCTCCCCCACATGCCTTGTGTTCTAGACACATCCGATCACTCCACATTTCCTGATACCACATGTTCTCTCTTGCTCGTGTCTCACACGTGCCATGCCTTCTACCTGGAACCCCTTCACATCTATACACAGCCTCCTTATGTGAGAGAACACAGTGCCCCCACTTTGATGAAGCCTTCCTGGATGTTTCTGGTTCTCTTCTCTGTTGTCTGATACATCTGGTGCTTCCATTATCAAATTTACATTCATTTGCATTAAAAGTATTGAGTAATCTGTATCCTGTGATCAATTAAGAAATAACTTACTATTAACAACAGCATAAATACTTTCAGTTCTTGGGTACCTGCTGTCCATCAGCTACTGAATTCAGTGATTTCTATATATTTTTTTAACCTTCAGAATAGCCCTGCAAAATAGATGTAATTATTCATTTTCCCACCTTCTCACTTCAATTCTTAACAAATGAGTAAATGCAACTCAACAAGAGGAATAGCCCAGATCACAGAGCTAGCAGAACTGAGATTTGACGGTGGTCTCTCTGGCCCCATAGTCCTTGTTTTTTCCCTGTACCCTGTAGTCTCTCTGCCCAGTATAGTGTCCAACACATAGTAGGTGCTCAGTAAATGTTTATGGATTGAATACATGAATTCACAGATCATAAATAAAGGAGTAAGAACATTGATTCCAGTACTGTGGATTTAACCCAAAGAAATAATTTAAACAAAGATCAGAGCTAAAAGGCTTGATTAAAAGTGGCAGATTGAACACATATTATCTTCACTCTTTACTGAATCCTCCCTAAAATGATAATAAAGGGTATAAATTCTCAAGAACATAGAGAATAGGAGCAGGGATGGGAGCAAATGAGTAGAGAGCAGATAGACAAGTGGAAATTGACTTAGAAGACCTGGGAAAGCTAAAACCCAAACCCACAGAGGGAAAATCCTACAAGAATGAGGCTGATTTGAAGGCTTAGGAATTGAAGGCACAAGGTACCTCTGAGGATAGGTGTGACATGTGCCTGAAACCACGAGAATTGGCGGGAAGTTCCCAGTGTCCTCCCCTCTCTCACAGTCAGGTGACTGACTGCCCTGCCTCCCCCATGGCAGGAGACTGGCAGCTTAAGGGTGGGGATGAGCACAGGCCATAGAGTCTGCATTTGGAAAGTCCCAAGCCACGACCAGGTTCCCCAAGGAGATAAGAGGATTCCCCTCTGGGGAAACTGACCAGCCTAAGAGAAAAGTCCCCGAGACACTGTAATTTGGAGGTCCTCTTAACAGAGTGGCCACAACATGCCCTGCGTTTGTAGACCGATGGCTCCACACCAGCATTTTAGCGCTTCACTCTGCAGTAAGAGCAGATGACCAAGAGTGGCTAGACATTTGAGGAAGCCTTGCACAATGAAAGACAAAGACATGCAGCACACAAAGGAAAGGAAGTGAAGGAAACACAATGAATGGGCTGAAGTAAACTTAAGTGAGCAAACCTGTAACTTACATTCAGAGATAAGAGAAGATATGCATCTATGTGGGGAGGAGAAGAGACTATAAATATAAAGCTGGAATATTCAGAGAACAAGAAAGCTTCTGGAGCTGAAATGAAGAAGATTAACAGCAGGATTAGAATATAAAATGGAAGGTCTCTTCCCAAAAGTAGAATAAAAACCAAAAAGATAGAGCATGGAAAGTGGAAGAGAAATTGAGAGGATCAGTCCAGGAAATCCAACATCCAGATAACATCAGTACCAGAAAGAGAGGCCAGAGAAAATGGGGGCAGGAAATTATCAAAGCAATTTCCTAAAGCGCTCCCAGAACTGTAGGACTCGACCCTCCAGATCGAAAGAGCTTCAGAAACCCTCACCCAGAGAATAAAAAAGATGCAATCAAAGCTCTCATTGACATTTTGGAGCACATCATAAAGCAAGATCCCCAGAATTTCCAGGGAGTAAGGAAGACAGATGGCACAGGAGGATCAGGCATCAGAACTGACCGCAGACAGATCTCAGTGGCAGATTGAAGCTGGAGGGCAGTGGAGCGAGGCCTTAAATGGCTTCTAGCTTAGAATTAACCTAATGTGATGGTGATATGAAGACACTTTCAGATATGGAGAGTGGACCTAAAAAAAAGGTTTTGTCCATTTCATTTTTTCCTTAAGAAGCTGGTGGAAGATGGCCACCACCCAAAGGGGAAGCGAGCGTGGGAGAGCAGCCATGGGGCCCAGGACCCGGGGCGGGGTGCAGGGGGTAGGATGGAGGGGAGGGGGCCCTTCCAGATGGGAGCAGGCATGGGGGGCCCTCAGCGGCATGCCCAGGAGAAAGCAAAACTGGTGACCGCCCAACATCTTTGACTGTCAGAGACTCACAACTCCCAGAGAGTCTGGAGACAAATCAGGGATCGGTACATAGAAAATTAAGCTAACGCGGAACTGATAAAAGTGATAACCCAAGGGAAATTTTTTAAATTTTCAAAAAGGAATACAATATGTGACTTAGTGGTGGCTAATATTTACATAATTATAATTTTATAAACACTGAAAATTAATTTAACCAAAACTGTTGCTGTAACAATGTTGAAAACAATGGGGGAGGAGAAACAGGCATGTTTTAGAGGAGAGTTAAGAGAACTAGCACTGGCTGTAAAGAACTCGTCTGACCTACCTTGTCTGATTGTAGGTCATAAGACCCTCATTCCAGAGAGGGTCTTGCCTAACCACCCGGAAGGAAGGAATGCTGCACAGAGAGACCAGGAAGAACCTAACCAGACAGGCCTTGCTGGGTTTCCCAACTTAACCTATTATTAGTAGCATTAGATCACACCCTTTTTGTCCAATCCTATTTCTACGTGGCTGTTCATGCTTTGTTGAACCTAAGCATAAAAATAGAGTTTCCCCTGTATCTTTGAGTCTTCATTCTAAAGGCTCCTGTGTCATGTAAAACTATAATCAAATAATTTTGCATGCTCTTTCTCCTATGGGGGAAAAAAAAGATCTAGCACTTCCGGAGTAGGTGGCTCGGTAGGTGATATTGAAAACTGAAATTGAAGAACCAGCAGGATAAACATGGCATCTAGAAGCATGGAGGCAAGAGCGGGGTGGTAGGGAGAGCTAACGGAGTTGAGAATAGTTGCCTCTCAGGGGCAGGAGTCAGGAGAAGTGTGGGGCATCTCGTTGGACTTTTTAAAACTATGTACACATAAGTTGGAAAAAATCGAGAAAGGTTAAGAACAAAACATGTAAAGATGTTTGTGCCAACATTATTTATTATGGTAAAAATTAGGAACAACATCCAGCAATGCAGGCAGCAGCAGTATAATGCAGGGAAAGAATGCGAGCTGTGAGTCAAACAGACGTGAAGTTCAGATGCAGGGTCTGCTGCCTACCAGGGTCTGTAAGGGGGCCCTAGTGGTAAGAGTGGCTGCAAGGGGTAAATTAAATTATGTAGCATGCCCATGGAAGGGGCTAGAATAGATAAATGCTTGCTCCCTTAACTGTAGCCAATAAATAAGATAGAATTTTATGCAGTACCCATAACTTAGCATAACGATTATCTGTAAAAACAGAGAATAAGTGAAAAAAGCAGGAGACAATTACGTATCTATATATCTATAGATGTACTATCATTATAACTATCTAAATACTCTGTTTTCAAATAGATACAGATTAAAAGGAAACAAAACATGAGAATACTTTTGTAAGGGTTGTGATGATATGTATGATTTTTACACTTTTAATTTCTTGTAGCTGTTTCAAACCGATATGAAATCAAGAGGACTCTGAATATGTATTTTATCCTTCAGTTTTGAAAGCTGTATGTAGTTTGTTCCTAGTAATAATTATAAGCAGTGACATCAGCCACTGTCCTCTGCATTAGTCCTTCATGTGTAAAGAGAGATGGACTTTGCTTTGGCAGAACTTTCTAGAACGTGCTTATCTGTGTGGTTTTGTGGCGCTCTCTCGCTGTGTGGCTAGAGTAAAGGTCTCATGGCTAAGCTGACCTTTCACAAGGCTGGAGTTGTTGACCATTTGAGGAAATGTTTTCCCGTGTGCAGGCGCGGGCTGCCCTGCCATTTCACCAGGGCTAGCCCACCGCCGTCCACAGTGGCTTCTTTCAGCTTTTTGGAACTTTTGGAACTGTGTTCCTCTTACGGAAAGCTCTGGGGCAGCTGCATCATTTCCTTCCTCTTACGAATACGTTTCTGCTCAAGGCTCCCCTGCTCAAGAAGCAGCGACTGCATTTGCCAGTGTTCTCTCCTCAGCCAGTACAGTCTGTGACCTGGCCCCTCAGTGTGGCCCTTGCTGTCAGCCGGCTCCTGTGTTCGTCCTTCCATCTTTTCTCTGTGAAATATCCCTTAGAGATCCTTCCCTGAGAGTGTAGGAAGGGCGTCCTGCATTTGCGTCCCGGCTGCTCAGTATTCCATAAACAAACACCGCTTGTTTAACCAGGCTCCTAGATGGAGGTTTCCTTTATTTGTAATCTTTTGCTTTCACAATGCTACATGGAATAATTCTGTGTTTACCTCATGATTGTAACACATGTCGCCATAGGATAAACTCCTAGAAGTGGAATTGCTGGGTCAAAGGGGGTGTGCGTGGACATTTCTGTGAGCTGTTGCCCTCAAGCCTTTCCCGCCAGCGCTGTGTGAGCCCGTGCTCCCCGCAGCTTGCCCGCACAAGGCGTCCTCCTGCTTTTTGCTATTGCCAGTCTGGTAGGTGAAAAATACTTTCTCACCGTGGTTTTAATTTGTCTCTCTTTCATGAAAGACACTGTGCATCCTTTTATATTTTAGAACTATTTTTGATTTCTTTTTCTATTTAACTGCTTCTTTGTGATTGTCATTTGTCTTTTTCCTAATAACTTGAGAGAGCTGTTTATGTACTAGGGGATTCATTAGCCCGTTGTGATATGAATTGTAAATATTTGTTCTCAGTTCGTGTTTTGACTTTACCATGGTGGTATTGGCCTGTAGAATTTTTTTAAATGCTTTCAAAGTCAGGTTTTTTTTCAGTTGTTTCTTTTGTGGCTTCTGGAATTTCTGTTTTCCTTAGAAAGGTCTTTTTATTTTTATTTTGAAATGTTTGATCCTTGTGGAATTTATCCTGGTGTGAGGTGTAGCTCCAACATAATTCTTTTCAAGATGGCTACCCCTTGCCCCATGCCATTTACTAAACAATCCGAACAAGTGCCACCTTTTCCATCAGTTACATTTCCTGGCTGTATTTAGGCATATTTCCAATCTTTTCTTTTCTGTTGATGATCCTGAACATACACCATTAGCAGATTGTAGCTTCTACTGTGTTTTACTGTGGGCCTTGGGGCAGTGCTGGGACCCCCCTCATGTCCCTTCTTTTTCATAATTTCCTTGGCTGTTATAGCTGGCTCATTTTTCCATATGAACTTCAGCATGCTGGTTTAATTCCAAATATAGAAATCTTGTTATTATTTTTATCGTGTATCTTTAAGTTTATAGGTAACTTGGGGAGAATTGACGTGTGTTGCTGAGTTTCCCAGGGCAAGTTCATGTGTTCAAGTCTCTTCAGCCCTGAAGAGCATTATAAGTTTTCTTTTATCTCCTCGTGATTGTAAACTCCCTGGGAATAAGAATGGAGTTAGGTTTTGAGTGTGGCTTATTAGTAATGATCTATATAATCACTGACAAAAGCAGCATAATTTTTTTTTTTTTTGAGACAGAGTCTCACTTTGTTGCCCAGGCTAGAGTGCCGTGGCGTCAGCTTAGCTCATAGCAACCTCAAACTCCTGGGCTCAAGCGATCCTCCTGCCTCAGCCTCCCAAATAGCTGGGACTACAGGCATGCGCCACCATGCCTGGCTAATTTTTTCTATATATATTTTAATTGGCCAATTAATTTCTTTATATTTTTAGTAGAGACAGGGTCTTGCTCTTGCTCAGGCTGGTCTCGAACTCCTGACCTTGAGTGATTTGCCCACCTGGGCCTCCCAGAGTGCTAGGATTACGGGCATGAGCCACCACGTACGGCCAAAGCAGCATAATTTTTACTAAATATTTTATGAACTCATCTTTTTTCTCACATCATTGCTTGCTATTTTGTGAGTTATTTTCTGCATCAAAGAAAGGCAAGACATAGTACAAGTACTGATGTCCAAGGTCAACATTGCACTTAGCTCTTTGGCAGCCTTGCTCCAGGAGCTGTGATGTATTCTCCTAAAGTTAGGTAACTCTTCTTTGACTGGCTGTTTTGCAGGACTAGTTCTCCAAAAGATGGCATTTGTCAGGTGGGACCCTGGAGCCTCTCAATAAACTATAACCCCCCTTAATACCTAGTGTCAATGCCAGGTCGAGACACACATAAGGAGAGAGCAGTGTGCTTCCGTGTGCGTACACAGGGGTGTGACCAGTCTGCGTGCTGTTTGTGGAACAGGAACATAATGGGATCAGATACATTTAATACATGAGTACAATTCTCAGAGTTTTCCATTGGTTTTCTTTGAACTTTAGAAAATGGAGTTTATTTTTCCTTAGAGCAAAAAAGTGTGTTCCTTTTAAAGTGGTTTTATTGTAGCTCTTGGGCTTGTTCTCTTTAACATTTGTGTTTTATAGCTGCACAACATGCACGAAGGGTAGTGGATGTGCCAGCTCCACCCAGCTGCAGGAACGCACGGTGATTTCTCTTTTGTTTCCTGAGGCCACTTTTGGTCATTTCAGGCGGAAACAGAACAGTCTCCGCATTGGAATTTTCCTGTGCGGAATCCTGAGATTCAGGAATAGAACATCTAGCAACCACAGTGAAAATATAGTGTGTGACAGCTGTGAAGAATTTACCTCCAGTGGGGGGAAAATGCTGTGTTCAAAGCGGATTTCTGATGAGCGTATTAATGGGTGTTTGGGAAGCTGAATATGCCACTGCCATTTCGAGAGAAATAGGCCTAAGGCGTTTCTCCCGGAGCTCACGGCGAGGCCTTTTCCCAGCCTCAGCCTTGCCTCCCCAGGAGAACTGGTGTGACTTGCACGTAGGGTCTGCTCCGCATCTTAGCCACCTTCAAAGTCGGGGCTTCGGGGGCTTTGGCCTGCTGGAGAAGGGCGAGGCCCTGCGGGTGGGCTCACTGAAGGCCTGCTGTTGACCTGCTGGCTTCAGGTGGGCCGGACTGCTGTGAGGAGGCAGAGGGGTCTGTGGCAGGGCAGCAGGCATTCTGGGTCGCAGGCCTGTGGAGGGCAGGCTCTGGCCGCTCCGGATCAGAGACAAAGCACCTACAAAATGTTCCCCTAAACCCTAACGGGCTCTGCCCCTTCCCAGCTTCCTCACCTCCCCTGTGTGCGACACACACAAGCACACACATATGCCCACATGTGCACATGCATGTGCCCATGCACACCCAGAGGAAGGTCTGCAGCTCAGTTTTCTGCCTTCTGGAGCTGCCCCAAAGCTTTGCTCCCCGTGTTTGGCCACCACTGATGCTCGTCCTGATGAATTTATTCTCACCCGCTAAAGCACAGTAAAATGCACCCCCACATCAGATCCTGTTGCCCTTCCAGAATCACCTCTGTCCTCTCTTGCTCTCGTTGTCATCGCCTTCCCGGATCTCATTATCATTGGGGAGATGTTCAGTATGATTTTATTAACATCCTGGCCTCATCTTAGAAACAATCAAATATGATTATTCAAGTTAATTACCTTCCAAATGTACCTTCTGCAGAAAAACCTCCACCAACATTAAGAGGTCAGTTACAGTTGTGAAAAACACGTGAAACCAAAGAAATGGCCTTTTGTTGCATGCATGTGAAGAACACCATACAGCAGTTCCACCACATTCAATTCACCACATTGATTTGGAGAAACGTGATTTAATAGAACATTCTGACGGTTGATCACACAGGAAAAAGCAGGCACAAAAATGTTTAATTGTTATTTTAACTTCTAGCTGAGAGAGTTGATGAGTCTTGAGGGTGACATAGTAAGAAAAGCTTTGGCCTGAACCAGAGACCTGTCCTCTAATCCTGGCTTTTTTCCCCCCTCATCTTTAAAATGGGGGTTGCCAGGCATGGTGGCTCACACCTGTAATCCCAGCACTTTGGAAGGCCAGGTCTGGAGGATTGCTTGAGGCCAGGAATTTGAGACTAGCCTGGGCAACATAGCAAGATCCTGTCTCTACAAAATTTTTTTAAAAAAATTAGCCAGGCATGTTAGTTCACACCTGTAGTCCCAGTTACTCAGGAGGCTGAAACAGGAGGATCACTTGAGCCCAAGAGGTCAAGGCTGCAGTGAGCTATGATTGTGCCACTGCACTCTGGCCTGGACAAGAGAGCGAGACCCTGTCTTTAAAAATAAATAAGTGGATAGATGCATAGGATGATACCCTTGCTCGAAGCTATTGTGAAGAGTAACACATTGCCACACTAGAAAAAAATGTTTTTCCTTGGGGCCATGGTGTTTTATTATGAAAATAGAATAAAAACTTTGAAAACAAAATGATTCTTTCTAATTTAATGAAAAATTTGGGTTTTTTTTTCATTGTTTTCTGTGCGTGAGTTATATGCAACTTGAAAAATAGTTCTCACAGCTCCCAAGGTGAAAAGATGTGTGAGTTACATACGTTTCATGAGGCCCTAGGCTCAAAACTAGCATGAGTTAAATACAATTCACATGGCAGTTAATGTGTTGAACAAGAGACATGACTAACTGAGCACCTGACACAGAGACTAGGTGCTCACAAATACCCCTACTCTCTGAGAACCTCGGCTCCCCCTCATGCACTGAGTAAAAGTGCTACTTCTCAGCCGGGTGATTGTCTCCCTCTAATATCATCCTGTTCTATTCTGCCCTTCTTGCCCCGTACGCTGCCCGACAGTAGCTGTCTATGTATTCATCATGTGCCCCACCCCCAGATTATGAACCCCACAAGGCCAGGCACTGTATCTTGCTCTAATCTCTATCTGCCCTACAGCACCCATATTTGTTGAACCTTATTGAATCAATGTGTAAGAGCCAAAAGAAAATAGAGGTAGAGGCTGGTTCAGGCCTGATAACATCTTTGCTTGGTCCCAGGTGCTGGCAGCACTTTCCTAGTTAGGCATTCTCGGTTCACGTCGTCACTCTGAAAACATCTCTTGGTCAGAGTAAAGGTCACCTTTTTTCTCTGCAGACAAATATGTTTTCCGAGATGAAATTTTTTTCTTTACTCAAGTGTGTGCTTTCAGCAGAGTGGAGAGCCTGTCAAGATGGGCATTCTTTCTGGAAACTGAGGAAACGTCCCGAGCCCATGTCTCCTGACAGTCTGGGCACCTGACTTGAACCCTAATGGGTGTCCCGGCACACAGCCAGAGAAGGACGCCACCAGCCACTTGAGAGCCGGGTTGTGCGGAGAGAAGCTGGAGCGGCCGGGCCGCAGGTCTCTGTGGAGCTGACGAAGAGAGCTTGCTTCTTGGAAGGGCTTCCCAGGACCGTGTCAGTCCTCTGCATTTTGCCTCAGTCGCTGAAGAGTCCCTTCGGACTCTTTGGGTTTTTCAGGAAAGGGGAGTCTGAGGGGTAAAGTGTAAAATGCCAGAGCTGGGTTTGTGGAGTTGAGCAACCTGAGCTAGGAACAAAGTCAGGGCCTGTGGACTCGTGAGGCTTCCCTCCAGTCACGTGCTGTGTTCACAAATGCTTTTCCTCAAGGCGTACAACAGTGCTGACTTTTTTCTTTCTCTGAGACAGAGTCTTGCTCTGTCACCCCAGGTAGAGTGCAGTGGCATCATTGCAGCTCAGTGCAGCTTCAAACTCCTGGGCTCAAGCGATCCTCCTGCCTTAGCCTCCTGAATAGCTGGGACTACAGGCGTGCGCCACAACACCCGGCTGAGTTTTCTATTTTTAGTAGAGATGGGGTCTCGCTCTTGCTCAGGCTGGTCTCAAGCTCCTGAGCTCAAGTAATCCTCTCACCTCAGCCTCCCAGAGTGCTAGGATTACAGGTGTGAGCCACCGCGCCCGGCTGTGCTAACATTTTAAAGTCACAAGCTCTGGAAAAGATGGCCACTCATTTTGCTGGATGACCTTTTAAGTAAACCCCAAGCAGGAGTTCCAGGCCAGTAACAGAAGTGGCTGCGGATGCCCGACAGAATCCTGCAGATAGAGCACTCTGCGTTGGGAGTTCCGTCTTCTACCCAATGCCTTGGAATTCAGGCAAGGAATAAATTAAAGATGAATTCCTTACTTCTTTTTCTAATATTACAATATATTTAACTATTACTCTGATATGTTTTCTAGTATATAGTGGAATTATGTCTTATGAACATACAACTCATATATATTGCATGAACATGCAACATAACTCATGCAAATTGAGCTCTACACATGGAGAAAGAGAGCCAGAAGCACACACACATTATGTCGTTTGTGTAGCGTGCTCTCCACTCAGAGCAGCACAAGCCCCGCGGCACGTGAGCTGGGAGCCTCACGTCCCCTCTGGTAGCGCCAGAGTCTGTGAGCCTGTTCCTGCAAGAGGGCACATCTTGCTGCATCCTCACATTTAAAGATGTGTTTTTGTGTTTTCCGTTTTCTTTGTTTCACAACGTGGCCCTCACCTCCAGCCACCAGTGCCGTCTGTGCTTAGCTGCAGCCCCGGCCATCCGCCTGGCACTGGGGGGAGAACTGCCCGGCTCTGCTACCGACAGTCAGTGTGTTCCTTCCTACGGGACGTTCCGGGCGTGATTTGATTATAGTTGATAGTTTCCGCTTTTAACTTGCGAATCGAGCTGCGAGTGAAATGTGACCCCACTATAGAAACAGAATGACCCTAAGGAGAAGAGAGCAGAAGTTACAGTGGGAGAAGGGAGTTGCTCCTGAATGATTCCCCTTGGCCGTGACGGCTGCTGTTCTGTGCCTGCCAAAGCCCCCGACCTTGTTCTGGGGGTTTGCCCTTTCTCCTGTTTACTGTCAGCGTCTGGCTTGGAAGCCCTTGTTCACTGGGTCCCCGTGAGCAGATCTGTCTCAGGAATAACTACCAGGCTCCCTGTGTCGCTGAAAAGCCCCTGGTTGGAGATAGCCTTACAAATGGCCAATACCAGAATATGTGTATGCTAATTTGATATATTTTTAATGCTAGCGGCTGGCTGTGGACTGCTTCAGATACGTTAAGCCCTATTTCCATTGGTTCTAGATAACTAAAATCTTTTTTTGAGACAGAGTCTCACTCTGTTGCCCCAGCTAGAATGCCGTGGCATCAGCCTCATAGCAACCTCGAACTCCTGGGCTCAAGCAATCCTGCTGCCTCAGCCTCCCGAGTAGCTGCGACTACAGGCATGCGCCACCATGCCCAGCTAATTTTATATATATATATATATATATATATATATATATATATATATATAAATTGGCCAATTAATTTCTTTCTATTTTTAGTAGAGACGGGGCCTCGCTCTTGCTCAGGCTGGTTTCGAACTCCTGACCTTGAGCAATCCACCCACCTCGGCCTCCCAGAGTGCTAGGATTACAGGCATGAGCCACCGGGCCCGGCTGATAACTAAAATCTTTAAAGAATGACTAACAGGGTCATAGGAGTCTCTAGAGTGAAAGCATCTATTTGTCCTCATCATGGCTAATTTATCATCCAAATAGGCACTGGACACAGTGGTCAAGGCCTCAGTGGATGTCTTAACTCTGCCATTGACTAGCAGTGTGCCCATGGCCAAGCCATTGACTCTGGCCTCAGGGTCCCCAGGGTTACGTGGGGTTAAAAGCATCTGCCCATTTCATAGAACTGTCATTAAAGGCAAATGAGATCATGTAAAGAAGAGCTTTGAAACAAACTCTGAAGTTCTCTATAGATAGATAAAATGGCAGTTGTATTTATTATGCACTGTGTTCAAAGGAAAAGGTAAATACATTCTTGGTAGTGGAGCCAGTGCCTCAAACTCCCCTGGCTTCCTTTGTCAAAGGGCTTAGGGGACATCCTCAGTGTGTTTTAAGTCACTAAGGGAGAGGCCCCAAGTTTCACTCCAGGTGATGTAATTTCCTTGCTATAGTAAGATTCTAGTGGCATTTACGCGTCTCTCATTCTCACAGATAATTAGAGCATGGCAACTGTTTCCTCCCATTCCTTTTTTCTCTGTGAAATAATGAGCCTTATTCTTTCCTCATTGTGGAGGAGAAGCAAAACCACTCCGTGGACCTCACGGAGCCCCTCGGCAAGTGGCCCACCCAGCCTCCCTGCTCCAGGCCCCTAAGTGGATGCTACGTTTGGGATCCATTAAAAAATCACTTTCCATTAAAAAATTATTGTAGCCATCCTAGTGGGTGTGAAGTGGCACCCCCCCCAGTTCCTTACTTTTCAGCTCCTATCATCACCTTTGTTGGTCCCAAGTCTCTGGCCTTGGGTTGGGCTGAGAAGGAGGAACACGCAGGAATGCAGTGCAAGTGGATTCTGACCCCCTGCACTCCCATCGAGAAAAGGCTCAGGAGAGGTGGAGCCCAAGGATGTTTTGAATATAAATATTTTCATCAGAGTTCTGCTAACATTAAAGACTTTTCTTTGGCCAGGCACGGTGGCTCACACCTGTAACCCTCGCACTGTGGGAGCCCCAGGCGGGCGGATTGCTCGAGGTCAGGAGTTCAAAACTAGCCTGAGCAAGAGCGGGACCCTGTCTCTACTATAAATAGAAAGAAATTAATTGGCCAACTAATATATATAGAAAAAATTAGCCGTGCATGGTGGTGCATGCCTGGAGTCCCAGCTACTTAGGAGGCTGAGGCAGCAGGATTGCTTGAGCCCAGGAGTTTGAGGTTGCTGTGAGCTAGGCTGACGCCACGGCACTCACTCTAGCCTGGGCAACAAAGTGAGACTCTGTCTCAAAAAAAAAAAAAAGAGTTTTCTTTGAGAAAATATTTTCTGGAACAAATTCTACTGAGCCAATTTGATTTCCATAATGAATATTTTTATACAATACAGTTAAATTTTACTTCATTGGTGTTGTTTTCTATTTAAATTCAACTACAAAGCTTGGAGTCAGTGATCACTTTTTTGTCCATGCCATATATTATGACAATAGCTTCTGCTACAGTAAGTTTTCCTGTGGTCATTAGTTCCACCAAGTCCAATTCTCTAGGTTAAATTTTGCAGGTCTAAATGTTTTTATGAAAACTAGATCCTTTTAGTTTTTAGACAATACTAAATTATACCGCATGCAGTTTCAGCTGTCGTAAATTTTATTGTTGAGTTGGTTCTTTCCACTAGTAATAGCCATTGTGAGATGAATAGAAGACTGATAATATTTATTTATCAACTAATTCATTTTTTAAAATTGTGATTAATATTAGAGATAGAGATGAAAATAGAGATAGAGTGGGAGAAAATGGCCTTGAGTCAAAATGGTAGGTATACTCAAATCATTGGTCCCAAAGGAAATGCTATTCAAAACCACAATGAGATGCTACTTCACACCCACTAGGATGGCTACAATAATTTTATAAGTGTTGATGAGGATATGGAGAAATTGGACCTTGTACATTGCTGTTGGGAATGTAAAATTGTGTAGCTACATGGAATACAGTTTGGTTCCTCAAAAAGTTAAACATAGAATTACCATATGACCCAGAAATTCCACTTCTAAGTACATACCCTAACGAACTGAAAATGGGTATTCAAATAAAGTTTGTACACAAATAGCAGTGATATTCACAATAGCCAAAAGGTTGAAACCACCCAATGTCTATCAGCTGATGCATGGATCAACAAAATATGGTATATCCATGCAATGAAACATTATTCAGCCATGAAAAGGAATGGATTTCCACTAGCATGTTACAGCAGGGATAAACCTCAAACACTATGCTAATTGAAAAACCACAAGACAAAAGGTCACATATTGTATAATTCTGTTGGTATGAAATATACAGAATATGCAATCCATAGGGACAGAAGGCAGATTAGTGGTTGCCGAGGGGGGTGGGGGATGAGGAGTGACTGCTTAGTGCATACGGGCTTTCCTTTTGGAGTGATGAAATATTCTGGAACTAGGTAGAGGTGATGGTTGCCCAGTATTGTGAATGTACTAAATGCCACTGAATTGCGTACTTTAAAATGGTCAATTCCATGTTTTGTGCATTTTACTTCAGAAAAGTGGTAGGGACAAAGTAGTGGGTTCAAAATGTGCTACTTTACTCTAAGACCAGTAAAGATCATAAACCAGGAGTCTTAACACTCTACTTTCTTAGGTGTCTCCCTTGAAAAAAACAACACACTGTTTTGTATGCTCAGATTTGTTTTTAGGAAAATGGGTGCATAAAACAAAAAACAAACAAACAAAAAAACCCCACTTGAGCAAGTAGGTTTCCAGTTTCTGGTCTATGTTGTTATGGGTAAAGCAGATGCTTCAGTGCTTATGGGGCAAGCGAATCCATTGCTAGGGTATGTTGTAGCATCCATGCTTCCTTTCTAAGGGCATATAGATTTTCTCTTGGGAAAGTTCCCAACCCCACACGCACGTAATAAATCAAGGCGTCTTGCTCACCTACTCTGAAATTAAAGGCATCCTTTCTTCCAGACACCTCACTCCCGGGACATTGACTCTGGGGAGCAGTGGGGGTGTGTTGTTAACTTTGTAAAGAGCACATATCTACAGCAGCCCCCTGGTTTCTTTCTTTCCTGGATCCTGCCCTCCTTTCAAGCCTGGGTCTCCAGTCTTTTATCCATTTGCTGAGCACCCCAAGCATCCCCCTATATATTCCCTTCTTTACTTAAGTTAGTCAGAGTTGGGTTTTGTTGCTTTAACCTACGCATCCTATCTGATAGAAACTTAAATGCCAAGGAGCAGCTGGCTGCTGATGGGCATTTTGTTCACTGGGCAGGACTTGCTGGGATTGGCTGAGATATGGGGACTCAATCTGAGACAACACATCCTAAACACGTACTGTGTGCCAAGTCTTCTGCTAATTTGGTAGAGAGGTACTGGAGAGAATCAAAGAGAATAGCAGCTAAGTATGAGTTTGATAGCTAGCTATAAAGTGGTTTGATTTACAACCTAGGGACGCAGGTACCATAAGGAAGAGTAAGCCACCCACTGATTTAGGGCAAAGATGAGCATTAGTCAACTTTACTTTTCCAACTCTCTTTTGGAAAGACCAGCAACTGGCTGCCCTTGCTGGCGTGAGCTCCATCTGCCCGGCGGCTGTGTTTGTGTGTGGCGGGGGAGATGTGGGTGGGAGGGAGGTCCAGATTTTTCCCATGGGCAGTTCTGTTAGTAAAGCTAGATGTTGATTATAAATAGGCTCAGAAAATAAGGACGGGCTGGCTTCTGTGTTTTGTTGTGGTCTAACTTGTTTCTTAGTAACAAGCATTTATTAGCCACTGGGCATTGCACAACATTGGGCAAAATACCATATGGATTAGTATAGAAGTAGAAGATATTGTTCCTGCTTCCAGGGAGTTAGGAAAGAAACATTCCCAGATGCTTCAACTCAAGAATAGCTTTTAAAAATACATATAGAAAGACATGGAAATTAGTGTAGTAAAAACTTGAGTATTCTGTAA
This sequence comes from Microcebus murinus, assembly GCF_040939455.1. Lineage (NCBI taxonomy): Eukaryota > Metazoa > Chordata > Mammalia > Primates > Cheirogaleidae > Microcebus > Microcebus murinus. The sequence continues at coordinate 5,838,162 of NC_134110.1, read as the reverse complement.
AACATAAAGCAATAAAATTTTACTATAGGACACAATGGAGAGACACACCATGTTTTTGGATAGAACAAATCAATAATGTAAAGATATCAATTATCCCCAAGGTAATGTATATTTGTTGTGTTGCCAATCAAAAATCCCAAAATTTTCATGGAACTAAGTTTGTAATTCATCTGGAAAATAAAATGCCAAAAATCTGCAAGAAATTTTTGAAAAATAGTAAAGGCAGCCCGCATTATCAACTCTCAGCATATCCCAGAAAGGTATATTAATTAAAGCAGTGTCATATGAATAGACAAATTGATCAGTGAACCAAAACAGAGAATATAGAACAAATGTAAATATTTAATTGAGAACTTAGTGTATATATAAGATGACTCTTGAAATCATTAGGGAAAGGATTGACTATTTATGGTGTAAGGACAATGAGCTAATCTGTTAGGGGAAAAAATGAATTAAATCTTTCTTTCATATCATTTACAAAAGTAAGTGGGTTTAAGGTTAATACATTTTTTAAAATATAGGAGTAATAGAAGGAAACATTGGAAAATATATAATTGGATGTTAGAATAGTTGTTTTTGAAACAAAACATAAAATGCCAAGATTTTAATTAAAAAAAACATTTAACCACAAAATATAAAAATTCTATATGCCATTTTAGCACTGTCTTTTCAGTGTTTATATGTTTATATAAATTTCAAAATATTCCATTGTTCTGGTCCGTGTTGCCTCCCTAGTCTAGACCACATAACTGGATACCTATTCTGTTTTTGTTTTTGTTTTTTTCTTGTGGTCTGTGGATAAGTTATGCAAACAAACCCACAGTAAAACCCCACCAGAGTAAATGAAGTCCAAAACTTAAATTTGGTAAACTCTGGTGTTATATTATTGTGATGTTAATTAAAAACAGTAGATGGTATTGTCGTAAAATTAAAGCCTGTGAGACTTCCATTGTCTGCAAAGTTGACCTTACCTTGAACTGCGAAAGTCCCAGGTGATTCTGAGGCAGTTGCCTCCTAACATACACACACACCCACACCCACACACCGCCACCTTGAGAATCCTGTCCCAGCCTGCTCTGAGAGTGGCCTTAGGTGGGCTGGAAAGGGGACATTAGCCAAACACCAATCATTTTATAGCTTAAGTCACATTATTAGGGTACATGTTATTTTTAAATGCATTTTTGTATATTTTTAAAACATATATTTGTCTTTTTAGATTTACTATGTGGGTCTGTATGACGTTCATTTTCGCAAGTCTCCCCTACGTGTTTCATGTGTGGCAGGTGCCCTGGGCATAGACCCAAAGGTGAATGAGCAGCTGGGGGGGGGGTGTGCTTGAAAAGAGCTTCTAAATTAATCAAGCCACCCGGGTGCTAGACAGAGCTATGCCCCTGTGAAGGGCACCGTCCCCAGCAGCCTGACTGGAAGTCCTGAGAGATGAGCAGTAGCTGGCCAGAAGAAACTGGGCATGGAAAGAGGAACATTCCAGGCAGAGGCAACAGCTTGAGCAAGGCACCACAAAGAATAACAGTTCGGCACAATGTGTACCTGTTTTGGGGGGTGGGGTGGGGGCTGGAGGTTTAGGTTTGTTAGGGCTTAGGCATAAAGGTAAGCGAGCACCACAGTGGGGCCAGCCTCCTCGGCCGAGCTAGGACCTGTGCAGTGGAGAGCCATGACCAGGTCTGCGTGTTGAGGTTACCCCTCCATTGGCAGGTGGACGACGGAATAGGCTCACTGACTACAGGCTGGCGGGCCGCTTGCTGGGCTGTAGCCAGGATTCAGAGGGGGCGCATGTTGAACCAGGAGCATGGCATCAAGGTGATCACGTGTCATCATTATGTGAGAAATGTGTGAATAGCCAAAAGGAAATTTTATTTTATTCTTTTGTCCTATTTTCTAAGATTATATTGTATTGTAAACAAGATCAGAAGATGGGCATATAAAATTTAGCCATTCTTCTAACACTTTTAACCTCAGCATTTTTTTTTTTTTTTTTTTTTTGAGACAGTCTTACTTTGTTGCCCAGACTAGAGTGAGTGCCGTGGTGTCAGCCTGGCTCACAGCAACCTCAGACTCCTGGGCTCAAGCGATCCTGCTGCCTCAGCCTCCTGAGTGGCTGGGACTACAGGCATGCGCCACCATGCCCGGCTAATTATATATATATATATATATATTTGGCCAATTAATTTGTTTCTATTTTTAGTAGAGACGAGATCTTGCTCTTGCTCAGGCTGGTTTCAAACTCCTGACCTTGAGCGATCCACCCGCCTCAGCCTCCCAGAGTGCTAGGATTACAGGCGCGAGCCACCTCAGCTGGCCAACCTCAGCATATTTTTATTTTTAATTTATTTGTGTCTGTGTGTGTGTTTAGAGATAGGGTGTCACTCTATGCCCAGGCTAGAGTGAAGTGGCACGATCACAGCTCACTGCAGCCTCGAACTCCCGGGCTCAAGGGATCCTCCTGCCTCAGTAGCTGGGATTACAGGTGTGAGCCACCGCACCTGGCTCTAATTTATATTATAAACAAAAATTTTCTTCCAACTTCCCTTCCAGGAGTCCTCAGGAGTTCGGTTTCTTAGATCACTCCTCTCCTTCTACACAATATGCACTTTCTAACTTGGTAGTCTGAAGCCCTTTATAAATTCTAAATCTACCTCTTGTATAGTATTCAGTTGTCCAATTTATGTTATATTTATAAGCTTGCTTTTTGTTACTGTCATAATCCACTCAGCTCTCATAAATGCCATCGTCTGCTTTCCAAACGCCGTGGCTTCAACACCGGTATTTGCACCTATGGTGTGACACTGACAAGTGCCTTCCTGTCCTTAAGGAATTAAAATTATCTTCCCTCTTCTCCCCGCCCCGAAAGAGGAAGCTTGTCTGGGAACTGGCTTGCTTATGGCGATAGTTTCATGTCTCTTAATTTCATGTAGATTTAATTAATTATACACACAAAAAAAGAGTAAATGGAAGAAGGGCTCCTGGGATCATCTGGTTCCAAGAGAAATAATAGGTATCAATAGGCAAATAGGTTAAAGTATATTATTAATAAAACACCCAGCCAATGATGGATGCCTCCAAGGGGAAAAAAAGAAACAAAACAAAAACACTCACCACTGTAATAAAACACAGAGTTAAAGGATTGATGTCATTACTGTTTTATATTATATGACTCTAGTCCATGTAGGGCACAAATCCTGGCCAACCGTCAGGCTTGGGCTAAAAGCCATGGAAGAGAAACTAATGGCAGTTTCAGTAAATGGAATCATCTTGTACTGTGGTTGTAAACCATAATCATTTCTTAATTGTAACCTGGAACACCTTCTTTTCCCAGTAATTAACTAGTTTAGGATTTCTGCATTTCCTACCAAGGGCCAGAATCACTCTGTGTTTTTGTAAAAAACAGTTGTTAGGGAGCCATCATGCCTTGCTTGGGCTAACAAGACTTTATCCTTCACTAATCCAACAAATATTTACACTGCTCTGCCCTTCCAGCACATTCTCTGGGGCTGCAGTCCCCAACCTCTGGGCCGAGGACTAGTACCGGTCTGTGGCCTGTTAGGAACCAGGCTGCACAGCAGGAGGTGAGTGGCGGGCGAGCTAGCGAAGTTTCATCTGTATTTACAGCCGCTCCCTATAACTCACCATTCCCACCACCCACCCTGTCCTTGGAAAAGTTGTCTTCTATGAAACTGGTCCCTGGTGCCAAAAAGGCTGGGGAGTGCTGCTTCGGGGCATATGGTTGTGCCCCCATCCCCCAAGGCACTTACGGGCTCTTAGGAGAGTTTGCAGCCCTTCCTGGTGTAACTGAGAGCACATGCGGCTAATGGAGTGACCATTGCAGTCGTGCCCTGTCTCGTTGGGGGTAGAGAAGGAAGTGAGCATTTAGTGAGCGTGGGTGTCGTGCCAGCTATTGAATATACATCATCTCATTTGGTGATGAGGCTAACCCTGTCAAGTTGAGTGCGTTCAAAATGTCACTTGCTTTCTTTTTATTCTGTATTATGGAAATAACCCATGTTGAATTAACACCCTAAATTGAAATATTCTCTATTTAAGCATGTCCTGGTTGATTTCTAAAGCTCATCTGATGCAGGATATATTAATAAATTGGGAAAAGGGGTAAATCATGGCATGGATGTAAGGTAATAAAAAAACTTCATGTTTATGCTTCATGTATAGTATTTGTCAGGAAGAAACTTAAATAGGTTGAAAGACTGCTGAAAGGTTTTTCAGAGCATTTTGCAAGGAACATGTGGGAAATTGACCTCTCCTCTCCTTCTTTCTCAGATACCTTCCACCGTTGATCTGGGGGAAAAGTGGACACATCCAGACAGCCTTGTATGGGAAGATGGGAAGGGTGAGGTCGCCACACCCTTACGGGCACCGGAAGTTCATCACCATGTCTGACGGGGCCACATCAACATTTGACCTCTTCGAGCCCTTGGCTGAGCACTGTGTTGGAGGTGAGTGGTTTAGGTCGCGTGACTGGGCCATCACTCTGAGAAGGAGCACTGGTCAGTGGTGAGCACGGTGTAAACGCTCGTGCCACTAACTCTGTCCCCTCTCATCGGGGCTGTTGGGAAGTCTGCTAAGATTCCTCCTTTAGGAGCAACCTGCAGGTGTAAGCTCCAACACTTGCTTGCCATTCCTTGTAAAGCTCTTCAGAAAACCTGCAGAGCACAGTTTTGTAATCCTCTAGTAAAATACAGAAGCTTAGCGCAAGGGGATGAGGAAGCGCTTGGAGCCCAGGCCCCCAAGGACCAGGCCTCTGGGTTGACGACAGCAACAGAGGCTCAACTGTGCCCAAGTGCTTCTATATACTGCTACCGCATTTAGATCTCATACCCACCCACTGAGGTCAGTGCTTCCCTTATCTCCACCCTACTGATGGGGAAACTGAGGCTTGGAGATGCCATGTAGGCTGGCGGTGGTGGTTGGATAGCAGCAGGTATCAAAGGCTCTCAAGTTCCCTTTGCTTAGGCTTCCCTGTGCAAAAAGACACATTAAGGTCATATTAATCATGCAAGAGTCTAGGACACTTATTTCTGAGAAACAACGCCAATTTCTGTTGCTGCTGGAATGTGGCATCCTTCAGTCCAGCCTACAGTAAACGCTCATGAAACGCTTCATAAGGAGGACTTTTGAGGGAGTGCAGTTAGATGCCGACATCCTTTTGAATGGCATTCCTACCGCAAGAGAGCATGTTCCATGGTATTCAAAACCACCAGTTTTATAGGAGCTCAATAATTATTTATGGGTAAATTCCAGTAAATGTATTATAACCCTCAGTTATTTAAAGTGACTAGAACTGTCGAGTAGCTGGTGACAAAGATTTAATTTATATTCCCTCTGCCTGAAATGCGTGTCCCCAGGCCTTCACAGGCCCCTTCCTTGTCATCCAGGTCTCAGCTCAGATGTCACCTCCTGAGAGGGACCATCCCTGACTCCCCTAACTAGTGCTTCCTTCCTGCTTTAGTTCTTCACGGCGCCAACTACTCTCTAGCCTCACCTGTGTGGCCGTCTGTTATTTATCCCCTAGAATGTGAGAATGCCCGGAGCCCAGCCGCGGGCTCCCAGTAAGCAGTTGTAGAAGGGATGAATAAATGCGTAGGTTAGGAGTGTTTACATTGTGTTTATACATCTATAGCTGGTCTGTCAAATATTTACTTCTCTGCCATACCCAGCTAAATATTTTCTTTCTCTTACTTATAATGCTTCTACTTTTTTTTACCACTAAAGCACAAAATTTCATTTGGCCATCTGCTTTTCCTACCAGTACTGGGAGGGGATGTTGAAAGGGCAGAACTCTTGATTCTTGTTGTACTTGTTCATGTCTTCCCATCACCTCTGTCCCCGGAAGGGTTCATGAAGGTGGTTCTGGGGAAGGCAATTTGTACCTAAGAAGTACTCTACAAAAAGCGGCCCTTTTTTCCATTTTATGAAATTTTTTTCTGACTTAAAAGGAATAAGTCTTCCTTGTAGAAAATTTATATAATACAGAAACAATTAAAAAAGAAAATAAGGTTTTCAAAGCGTGGTGGCTCACACTTGTAATTCCAGCATTTTGTGAGGCCAAAGCAAGAAGATTGCTTGAGGCCAGGAGTTCAAGATCAGCTTGGGCAACATAGCAAGACCCTGTCTCTACAAAAAATTAGCTGGATGTGGTGGCGTGCGCCTATAGTCTCAGTTACTCAGGAGGCTGAGGAAGGAGGATTGCTTGAGGCTAGGAGTTGGAGGCTATAGTGAGCTATGATGATGCCACTGCACTCCAGCCTAGGGCAACAGAGCAGGACCCTGTCTCAAAAAAAATAAAGAAGAAAAGAGGAATCACTTATAATCTCACCACCCAGTATACCATTGTTTTGTGTTGCCCAGGCTGATCTCGGAACTCATGGCCTCAAGTGATCCTTCTGCCTGGGCCTCCTAAAGTACTAGGATTACAGCGTGAACCACCACGCCTTGGCCCCTTATTTTCTTTTTTAATTGTTTCTATATTATCTAAATTTTCTAAAATCTTTAAAAACACAATTTTAATGATTGTTTTGCATTCTACAATGTGGTCACACCATAGTTTAACCATTCTTCTGTTGAGCATTTAGCTTGTTTGTCATTTTGTCACTATGAATAATTCTATGATGAGCATCCTTAATCATAAAAGTTTAGATGAGAGTCCAAGAATTGGAATTACCAGATCAAAGTTCACAAAATTTTAAGGTTCTTTATATGTACTATAAAATTACTTACTAATTCAAATTTCCTTACCAGCATTAAGAATTTTTAAATGATTTTAATCTTAAAGGAAAATTATGATCAGATTTAATAACTTAATCACTTTTCTACACTTGATCTTAGCCAAAAGGCCAAGAAGTGATACTACCACTTTTCTTTCAAAGAAAAATATGTATTCAGATTTTCAAGTAGGTAATTGATGCTCATGGTAGAAAATTCAAAGGTACTAAAGATAGACAGTGGAAGTAGAAGTCTCACTCCTACCTCTACTCCCCACCCAGACCTTCCCCAGTGGCACCCACTGTGAGGTTTCTTGTGTATGGCTCCAAAGTTAGTATAATCATTTATAAATATAGATAGATATCTTTTTTTCCTCCACGCAAATGGTGGCATTATTATAACCCTTTCCTGCACCTAGCTTTTTTCACTTACTATGTAGGAAATCTTGCCGTGTCAGTATATATAAGGATGTCTCATTATTTTTAAAGGCTTAATAACATTTCATCACTTGGATGTGCAATAATTTATTCAATCAGATCCCTATTTATGGACATTTAGGTGTGTCCAGTCAAATGTAAAGCTGTGTGTGTATATGCAATATATATTGTTTTGCGTGTATACAATTATATCTGTAGGATAAATACCTGAAAGTAAAATTGCTGGGTCAAAGAGGTCTGTGCAAGCACTACCTTTAATTTTTTCATTCATTTGTTCATTCACACAGAATTAAGAGAAACATGCAGGAACTTCTATAGCAATTCGACAGAGTAATTTTATATCTGTTGAATCTAATAATAAAAAATTGAGATTTTGGCCGGGCGCTGTGGCTCACGCCTGTAATCCTAGCTCTTGGGAGGCCGAGGCGGGCGGATTGCTCAAGGTCAGGAGTTCAAAACCAGCCTGAGCAAGAGCGAGACCCCGTCTCTACTATAAACAGAAAGAAATTAATTGGCCAACTGATATATATATATAAAAAAAAATTAGCCGGGCATGGTGGCACATGCCTGTAGTCCCAGCTACTCGGGAGGCTGAGGCAGAAGGATCGCTTGAGCCCAGGAGTTTGAGGTTGCTGTGAGCTAGGCTGACGCCACGGCACTCACTCTAGCCTGGACAACAAAAGTGAGACTCTGTCTCAAAAAAAAAAAAAAAAAATTGAGATTTATATATTTTTGCATTTCATTTTTCTAGTATTTAATTTTTATTGTATTTTCCAAAAGGGTCTGTCCATCACTTATTGGAAAGTTTAAAAACTAACCCCTCACCATAGTTTGAGAAGCACTGATACAGACAACTACAGCTAGAAGGGAAAAGAGAATTGAGTGAAAAGATGTATGTTAAATTCCCTCCTCCTGTCTTCTAAGCCAGTGAAGTATAATTATGTCTATTTGTCATGTCACACTTTTTGGATACATGAGGATCTTTCTGTCCACCCTGTAGATGACATCACCATGGTTATCTGCCCTGGAATCGCCAATCACAGCGAGAAGCAGTACATCCGCACCTTTGTTGACTACGCCCAGAAAAATGGCTATCGGTGCGCCGTGCTGAACCACCTGGGCGCCCTGCCTAACATCGAGCTCACCTCACCACGCATGTTCACCTACGGTAAGCATGGGGCATGGCTAAGTGGAGGCCCCCCTTTTTCTGTCCTCACCACAAGTGTGCTGCTACTTCTGCTTCTCCCTAATGTTAAGTTTAAAATCTATGCCCATCCACAAGAGATGGTGGGGCACGCAGTCGTACCAGCAGCCAGCCTGTGCCGGGCGCTTGCGATGCCCTCCTCGCCCCAGCCACCTCACCTCACGCAGGCACAACTGAAGTTCACAGGGGAAGGTCTGGCCCACGGTCCCCTGGCTGGTGTCAGCAGGGCTGGGAGCGAAATAGATCGGGTGGCGGAGTATGTGCCCTTCACCACTGTGCCGTCTCATTCCTTGGGACTCTCGTGACTGGCAGGCTAGGGTGCAACGAGGCACGTGAATGTCAGCTGGAGGGAGCCGGGCACGCTAGCATCGCGCTGGATTTCAGGTTCCTGGAGGGCAGGAATTGGATCTCATATGAGACAAATAAATGCTTCTTGACTTTAATTAAAATCCTGTGTTAGCTAAGGCTCTGGCTTCTGGACTGCTCATGCTTGATTCCTGTTTAGCTCTCTTCAGATGATATATGCACACACAAATAATAAACACATAAAATATGCATCTGTATATGCACAAGTAAATCTGGGATGTTTATGACCAAATAAATTATAATACGTTTTAATGGGAAATAACCAAAAGAACCAAAAATTGTGTCTATAATCTCACCATAATTACAATTTTCTATTTCTTCATCCTCCCTTTCTTTATCTGTATGTACATAGTCTTTTAGTTGTAGTCACAGTGTGTATATCTATGGTGACTTATTTAAATAACTTTATATTCACTGACATAAAGATGCATAGTCATGGCCGGGCGCTGTGGCTCACGCCTGTAATCCTAGCTCTTGGGAGGCCGAGGCGGGCGGATTGCTCAAGGTCAGGAGTTCAAAACCAGCCTGAGCAAGAGCGAGACCCCGTCTCTACTATAAATAGAAAGAAATTAATTGGCCAACTGATATATATATATAAAAAAAAAAAAATTAGCCGGGCATGGTGGCGCATGCCTGTAGTCCCAGCTACCCGGGAGGCTGAGGCAGAAGGATCACTGGAGCCCAGGAGTTTGAGGTTGCTGTGAGCTAGGCTGACGCCACGGCACTCACTCTAGCCTGGGCAACAAAGTGAGACTCTGTCTCAAAAAAAAAAAAAAAAAAAAAAAAAAAAGATGCATAGTCATTATATATAATCTTTTTAAGAGCCACATTGCTATTACTATATTATAGTTTAACCATTTCTCTTTGTAGGGCACTTAGATTATTTAAAGTTTTTTCAGCATTTTAAATAATGCTATAAATACTGTGTCTTGTACACAGAATTTTTTCTCTTTAGTGACTTCTTTGGGGTAAATCCCCAGTAGAATCATGGAGTTGACATTTTTTATGCATATTTGTACATCTTGTCAGACTGTCCTCAGCAAAGTCATCACGGTTTATGCTGCTGCTGGTAACACGTAAGGGCACTGTCTCCTGTAAGGACAGCTGAGGGAAGGTCACAGGCAGGGGAGGGTGAACAGGTGTGCCTGCTTTGTGGCAGGCAGAACGCTGGGTGCTCCGTGTCCTCCTCTGTGCTCCCTCCCACACGAGAAGACGCCCATTTGACAGACTCTGTTCTACAGTTCGAGCAGTGGCTTGAGATATAGGTGAATATCCACATTTACAGAGAACACAGGTACATGGGGAATAGTATGTGGAAGATGGAATTGGATCCAAAAGGCAGAAACAGGCCAACTCCAACACGCATGAAAAGAATGGGGAATGATTATAAGGTCCTACACTTGGGCATAAACGTCATCTATACGTGTAGAGGACGGGGAGTCATGGGTTGGCTGCAGGGCCAGGACGGAGACTTGGGAGCACTAACAGCACCGTGTGCCAACAATAAGATGAGAAATGCCAGTGAGGGCACTTAAAGTGTGCCATAGTGCTGATGTCTCACAGCCATAATCCCATTAATCTCCACAGCAACCCATGAGACAGTAAAATTCTGATGGGCAAACTGAGGCACAGAGAGGTTAAGTGGTTCGGCCAAGGGTGCAGAGCCAGCAAGTAGAAGAGCTAAGACATGAGCCAGGCTCTGGCTGCCTCCGCCTCTAGAATCGTCTCAGAGCTCGCAGCGTAGCTGGGTCTGCGTGGTCCAGGCCCCTGCCCTCCGAGTGCTGCCCTGAGGGCTGTGGACCGAGGAGACCAGGCTGGAAGTCACGGCCACCCCCAGTCACGGGAGGCTGGCAGTTGACGGAGCAGAGGGGGCCGAGCTCACAGAGGACCCAGGGCAGGAGGCAGCTCTGGGTCACATACCCCCTCGCTGCCACTGACTGGCTGTGTGGCCTTGAGCAGTTTGCTTAAACTCAGTTCCAGATTCTTCACCTGCAACAGTGGGGGCGACAGTTAAGGGTACTAAGGACTTGGCAGGCAGTTGATTACCATATAGCCAACATTTATTACACGTTAGGTTTATTTTTTTTTTCAAATACTGGAAGGTCTGTTAATGCTGGCGAGGGATCAGCCGTGCTCTGTGTGGCCCAGATAGATAAGACGCGTCCTGCGGGGAGACGGGACTGTCCATAAGGAACTGCAGCACAGGGGATGAGCGTGCCGGCGGGCGGCCTGGCGGGCGTGGGGCAGCAGCGTGGAGACCAGCCTGACCGTAGATGGGGAGTGGAGTATGGAAGGCAGAATCCCCCCGGGAGAAGCATTTGCGCTGGGCCCCCAAGGAGGAGCTCGAGCACAGCCGGAGCTCACGGCAGCGCGGACCCGGCTCTGGGAGGGCGCCGCAAGCAGACAGACAGCGTCCCGCCGCCTGTGAGAGCACCCACGGGGTGAGGCCAGTTTATCTGGGGAGTTTATCAGAATTTTGTTATATATTAGGAATGTTCTAGAAAGACAAGTGACCTAGAAGAAATGGGTGATTTTCCTAACTTTGTGTACTTCAGTGCGAATGTATTTGTCAGCTTTTGTTTCTATACACTGTACCGTTATTAATGTTTAATTATTATTGGTGATGTGCCCTAATATCTGATAGTGCTAACCCCGACGCAGTGCTGCTTCAGAGTGTGCTCTTGTCTCCCTGCCTATTTCTGTTTTTTTTTTCTTCTGTTGAACTTCAGAATTATTTTGTCAAGTTCTACGTTACATTTCTATGTTAGTCAAGATGGACTAGATTCTATGGAAACAGCTCCCGAATCTCAGTGGTTTTGAAACAAAGATTTGTTCCTGCCTCCCGCTCCCCGTGCACAGCGGCTCGCTGGAGTGTGCTGTGTGCGCGTCGTCACTGTCCTTGCTCAGGGACCCAGGCTCCCGGAGCCGCCACCGGCTAGGGCATCACGGGCCTCCCGGAGAGTGGGAAGAGCGCGGCTCTTGAAGCTTCTGCCCGGAAACGAGAGAGGTCACTCCTGGTGGCATTTATTGACCAAAGTACACTACACACTACACAGCCGAGCCTAACTTCAGCGGGACAGCGGAGACACATCCTCCCCAGGGGGGAGAGAAGTTATTGGTGAACTCTCGCACAGTTGATCACAGTTTTTGAATAGGAATTTTAATTTATAAATTAACTTGGAAAAGTTTACAGAGCTTACTTTCCTCCTCCAGGAACATAGCCTTTTCCTTCACGTATTCTTACATCTCTCCATTAGAGAACTTCTCGTTCTCTTTCTGTAGGTCAGCAGTTACCAACATCTGAATTCCCACTGCAGGCCAGGCGTGGGAGGATCACTTGAGGCCAGGAGTTCAATACCAGCCTGAGCAAGAGCAAGACCCCATCTCTAGAAAAGAAAAAAAAAAAAAAAATAGAAAAATGAGCCAGGCGTGGCGGCACACACCAGTAGTCCCAGCTACTCAGGAGGCTGAGGCAGGAGGATCGCTTGAGGCCAGGAGTTGGGGGTTGCAGTGAGCTACAATGATGCCACTGCATTCTAAACTGGGCGACAGAGCGAGATTCTGTCTCAAAAAAAAAAAAAAAAAATGCCAATACCAGGGGCTCAGCTTCTGGGGAGTCTCTAAGGTACAGCCAACATTTTTTTAGAGCCACAGATGTAGGTCTTATCCCTCTGTCTCCTCTTTAGTTTTGTTTTTTGTTATTATCTTTTTACTTTTTATTATCAAAATTTTCAAAATACATAGAAACAGGAAGAATAGTAGAATGAACTCAGAATAAACCAACATACCTGTCACCCAACCTCAGCAATTATTCCACTTGTAGCCAATCTTGTTTCACCTATGAGCCACCCTCTTCTTGAAGCCCTTCTCAAAGATTATTCTGAAGCAAGTCCCAGACAGCCTGTCATTCCATCTGTGGCTATTTCAGTGGGTATTGCTAAGACACAGAGACTCTTTGTAAACTGTTTTTATTTGTTAGGCTGCCAGAACGGAATAACCACGGTCTGGGTGGCTTACACAACAGAAATTTATTTTCTCACAGTTATGAGGCTAGCAGTCCAAGATCAAGGTGCCAGCAAATCTGGTTTCTTCTGAGACCTTTCTTCTTGACTTTGTAGGTTAAACAGCTTCTTGCTGTGGGTTCACACTATAGATATCTCTGTCTGTGTCCATCTGTGTCCGATGTCGCTATGTCTGTGTCCTAATCTTTTTTAAATTCTTTAATTAAATTTTAATCTAAATTTTTATTAATTTTTAATTTAAAATTTAATTTAATCTTTTTTTTTTTTTCTTGCTCTGTCACCCAGGCTGGAGTGCAGTGGTCCAGTGGCTCAAGCAATTCTCCTGCCTCAGCCTCCCAAGTAGCTGGGACTACAGGGGCACATCACTGCACCCAGCTAATATATTCCATTTCTTTAGAGGTGGGGTCTTGCTATATTGCTTGGGTAGTCTTGAACTCCTGGGCTTAAGTGATCCTTCCACCTCAGCCTCCTGAGTTGCTGAGATTACAGGCATGAGTCACCACACCTTGGCTCCTCTTCTTAAAAGGACACCAGTCTTACTGGATTTGGGGCCCACACTAACAATCCCATTTTAACTTAATTACGTCTTTAAATGCCCTGTCTCAAAGTACAATCACATTCTGACATACTAGGGATTAGGACTTAAACATATGAACCTTGGAGTGACACAGTTCAGCCCATAACATAAACTTAAGTACAGTATTATCATCACAACGAAAACACTTAAAACAGTATTCCTCTATAGCAGTTTGGTTTCCCCAACTGTCTTCTTTCTTTTTTACCTTTTTAATTAGCTTGCTCAATTCAGAATCCAAGTCAGGTCTATATATTGCAATTGGCTGGTAAGTTTCTTATGCCTCTTTTAAATCTCCTTCCCTTCACTTTTAATAGGTCCTCAACCAAGTCCTCCTCCTCCATGTGGAGTGGCTGGATGTGACATTGGGGGCCTCTCTGGATCCCCAGGACATGCTATGTGTGGGGATACATGCTATGCACCTGGTCTCCCCCTGAGCACATGTGGGTGCTGGACACTGGCCCTGGCAGTCGCCAAGTTCCAAAGGGACTCCAGGGACCTGCTGATCTCAGGTCCGCCCAAGTTTTATTTTCAAGGTCCTTCTGTGGCCTTCACTTGCCTTCTCCTGTCATTCAGGTCTTAACCAAGATGTCACCTTCTCAGAGAGCCCTTCCTTGACTCCCCTCCCCCATCTGATGTTGCCCCACCCCCCAGTCATTCTCTACCTAATGCCCCTCTTCCCCTTCCTCAAGGCCCTTAAGATGTGAAATGATGGATCTGTTTCCATGATTTGTGAAATTATTTGTTCACATGTTTATTATCTGTCTCTGCACCCTGACAGTGCAGTCCACGAGAGCCGCGGTCTTTGCGGTCCCTGCCGTGCGCCCAGCGCGCAGAAAGCGCTCCCTGCGTTGGTGTTCACGGAGTGCGGGCTGAGTGCGGACGGCGGCCATGCGTGTGAAATGAGTGTGGCTGTAGGCGGTACTGTACAAGCTAGCACGTCTCACACCTGTGTGCCTTCCATACGAGTCTTCCCTTGTGCCAATCATGCTCTTTTGAGCAGGTCCCAGTCATTCTAGTCACTGTGAATACTGTTCTGGCTTTTTGCAACTGTGATCCTGACCAAGAGAAAACTAAAGAGGGAGTTAACATGAAACCCTGTATTCTTCGTTTCCTGTGACACACTCCCCTCAGATCTCTCTTTCTGAGAAAATCATAAAAGATCTTTCCCATTAGCAAACCAACTCTGTTTCAAACCATATAAGCACTAAGCCCTTATTTTTGGACATCTTTGCTGATATGATTAGAAATTGTTGAAAACTGATCTCTGTTGCACAGAATTTCCTAAATGGATAATTGTGCATTCTTGTGATTTAGAATGCTTCTGCTGCCTTTGAAAGATAAATTCGTTAAGGAAAACCCTTTATGACAGCAGTTACCATTTATCTCACACTAATGAGTGCCAGGCATGTGCAGAGTTTTCCATATTACTCACTTGATCCTTACTGCCTTGGAGGTAGGTTTTAATTAGTATTCCCACTTCACAGGCTTAGGGAGGTTAAGTAGCTTGCCTTGGATCATGCGACTAATAAGTGACAGAATCAGCATTCAAATCATGTGATTCTTAACCCAAATTCAGTACTATCTCTGTTGCAGTGTTCATTTCCTATTTAGGATACTGTTCATTAGAGTATGGAGGAGTGGGGGCATATTTCAGCATTTAAAAAGATTTTTCCCCACTTTGGTGGTAGTGGTCATTACCGTTTTTATTGATGGTTAACACTTACACAGCATTTGTTGTTGCCAAGCACTGTTCTGAGTATTAATACTTTATATGATATAGTAAACCAGTCACCACCCTTTTACAGGTGAGGGAACTGAGGCCCAGCAAGGATGAATAACTTGCTCCAGATCACAAAGCTACTGAGTGGGCGATCCTGCTTCAAACCCAGGCAGTTTAGCAGTCTAGGTCAAGAGTCCGTGCTCCTGAAAAACAGGCTATATTGCCCCTCCATGTGCATCCTGCTGATACTGCTAAGGACAGGCTCAGTGTCTCATGCCTCTAATTTCAGCACTTTGGGGAGGTGGAGGCAGGGAGATGATGTGAGGCCAGGAGTTGCAGGCTGCAGTGAGCTATGATGGCACCACTGCATTCCAGCCTGGGCAACAGAGCAAGACCTCATCTCTACAAAAATAAAAACAAAAAATTTAGCTGGGCATGGTGGCACATACCTGTATTCCCAGCTACTTAGGTGGCTGAGGTGGAAGGATCACTCAAGCCAGGACTTACAGGCTACAGTGAGCCATCATTGTGCCACTGCACTTCAGCCTGGGCAACAGAATGAGACTTTGTCTCTAAAAAATAAAATAAAAAAATTTTTTTAAAGGAGTAAGAAAATAGTTCCCAATAAGATACATTTTAGATTTAAGGCAAAAGAACATCTAAGAGCTTCTTAGAGCCACAGAAATGGGCTTGTTTGGTCTGGTCTCTGATCTTTCGTTCATCTGGCATCTTCCAGACATTCATGGGCCCAACCCCTGCAATGAGAATACAGGTGTGAGTCCACGTCCCTGCCTTCAGGAAGGTCCCAGTCTATGAGGAAAAACTCACCATCTAGTTGGGGAAGGGGAGGGGAGCACAGTCATAATCGGTCTAAGCTTATTGGGCTGTGTTTGTCCAAAAAGAGTATTTACCAATGGCAACCTTTTCACGGACAGGGGCCAGATCTTTATTTTTAATTTTTATATTATTTTGTGTTCATCTCCTACATGTAGTATATCATTTAGAGAGTTACGTTCAGGAAAGACCTGCATGGGGAAGAGCCTGTGCTGTAGAGCCCAACAGTTGGGGGTTTGCATACCTACTTGAGAAAGTTGAGAAAGGCTGTTGAGATAATTGGCAATAACATGGAAGTGTGTGGCATAGAGTCCAGCAAATGCCAGTAAATGATAACGATTACCGTCTTCTTAGTCTTTCACTGCAGCTTTGTGTTTTCTGTGAGCCAACTTAGAGGAGAAAAGGCAAACATTTACTTGAACAGTTAAATGACCTTGCTGCTACATCAGCTCCATACAGGTGACCTCATGTGAACTTTTGAGTTTCTGCAAGGACCAGTTTGAGAACCTGTTCTTGTTGAACACACATTTTTTTCTTTTGTGAGGGTGGTCCGAGTTATGGCTCTTATGACAGGGGTGACCAGGCCGCAGTGGCCGTTTTGCAGAATGCGGTGTTGCCTTCCTGCAGTACGATCTTCAGTACTGGCCTCTGGGCCAAATCTGGCCGGGCACACCCTCCAGCTCGAAGCTCGAAGATATTTAATTAAATTAATTTAATTTAATTAGATGATATTAGCTGATTGGAGTAAAAATAAAATATGAAACTAGTAGAATGACTAGTGACACCCACAAGGGTGAAATATACCAAACTGCCTTTTAAATTCTGTATAGAAATAGGGTGCTCTGCTGGCGCAGGCCAGATCCGCAGCCTGTCATTGGATGGGATCAGTGAATAACACTTGGAAATGGAGCAAGATGGAGAGCTTGTGCAGATTTTTTTTTGAAGTGTATTTATTGTAAAAAACCTAATTTTTAAATGGGGCCCTGCAGCAGTAGACATGTGGGCTCACTCTTTATGAGCCTAATCGATTTTCTAACCCAGGCAATGTTGGGAAGGTGAGTGTTTTTGTTAGTGATGCTGTAGGGCACAGTGAATTTAAGGAGCATTTGGCTCTTTCTGTGTGTCTTTGACTAAGTGCCTTATCCCAACAATCCAGAGCAATGCAGTTCATGCTCAGAGCAAAGTAGAGCTAGATCAAATCCATCCGCCAAGGAATGAACAGAAAGTCAGTACTGTCCAGCTTGTGGGTATTCTGGCCTCCATATCCTGTTGATAACTTGAAGTTTTGTGATTAGAAAGTGAAGAGCCAAGCGACAGAGGGTCCTATGAGTTTGATCTTGATCCAAAGAGAGAAAAAAGTTAGGATTTTTTAAAGTATCCTCTGTATCAGGTGAAAGGAATAAAAATTACCTTGCTTTGGCCCCAAAAGGTGATAGAGTCCCTTAGGACCATGAGCCTCCGAAGAACTTAGCATCCATCTCCAACCAAAACACCAACTGGGGCACTTGGCATTGACAATGGTTTCAAAAGATTTAAACTGCTTTTTCCTGTGAGTTGAAACAGTGAAAAAGTGGGCCCTTCGCTTATTTGTAAACTCTTGACTTTCTGGCGTTAGACATAAGCTGAAAGGAATTACCTAAAATCACAGTATTATAGTCTATTCCTTGGAGAAGGAGCTCCTTAATGTCCAACTGAGTTTAATACTGAAATTTTTCTATTGTATAAACTACCCTTTGGAACCTCAAGATAAGACCAGAAAATTTCACCTTGCTCAGAGGGCAGCATTTCAGTCTTGGAAGGGAGGGAGGCCCCATACTTGGGGTGACTATAATTTCACATCCCAATTGGAACACTTTTGAAAGTGAAGGGGGGACCTTAATTATAACTGCATCAGAACAACAGACAAATTCCAGGACCCTCTCAGACAGACCAGGATGTGTGTCTGGTTACCCTGTCTATAGCATGCCATAAAGATCACCCACAATCTAAGACATTTCATTATAGGAGTTGCAGACAGTGATTTTTAAGGAACTTCTATTTTGTTTTTACAAAGCTCAATCTGTCTTACAAAATTTTTTTTTTTTTTTTTTTTGAGACAGAGTCTCGCTTTGTTGCCCAGGCTAGAGTGAGTGCCGTGGCGTCCTAGCTCACAGCAACCTCAAACTCCTGGGCTCGAGTGATCCTTCTGCCTCAGCCTCCCGGGTAGCTGGGACTACAGGCATGTGCCACCATGCCCGGCTAATTTTTTATATATATATATCAGTTGGCCAATTAATTTCTTTCTATTTATAGTAGAGACGGGGTCTCGCTCTTGCTCAGGCTGGTTTTGAACTCCTGACCTTGAGCAATCCGCCCGCCTCGGCCTCCCAAGAGCTAGGATTACAGGCGTGAGCCACAGCGCCCGGCCTGTCTTACAAAATTTGATTAGATTGTGAATGTAAATGCTTCTATAAGCTTCTCGTATCTACCAATAATTGATGCAGACTCAATTTTGGATTTTACTCACGATTCCAGATTGACAGCTATGAATTCTGGTGCCTCTGCATTAAACAGTGGAGTCTTATAGCAGCGGAAGGGTGCAATGAGAAGGGAGGAGGAAGAGATGGCTGAAGAGACAAAGAATGTGAAAGTGAACATAGAGAATTTGCAGAAGCTCAAACATCCTAATGAAACTCCCAGCAAGATCATCTGCTGAGAGTCAGGGGCCGGGGGCTTTGGCGTGCGTGATGGGGCGTGACCTCCGCAGCAGGGTGGTAGGGCAGCAGTGACAGGTCTGCACTTTCAGGGTGAGCTCTGAGCACTTACACCCTCAGCCATAAGAAGGCAGCTTTAGGCATTCCATCCTCGGGAAACAAAGCTAAAAGCACTCATTTGTGAAAATCTTTGTTTCAGAGACATGGCCAAGGCCAACTAATGTGATGGGCAGTGGGGCTCTTACTTTGTTCCTGTAGCTGTTTTCTTCCTGAGTGACTCAGGTCTGCAGTAGCTTTTCCTTGACTTTGAGCAGTGACTCATGTGTAATACTTTTGCTATGAAAGTGACAGGGGCTGCGAGGCCCCCAACCGCCCACCTGTCAGTGAGCCATGTTATTAGCCTGACCATATTTCTCTCCTGGATTAAACTTAGTGGGAAAGATATTCTAGTACTTCTTTCCTGCTTGCCAGTATCATGTGCTTTCATTCTGCATGATTCAAACTTCTTTCTTATCCACAAACGTTGTGCGGCACACCCACCATGAGCCAGGCCCATGGCAGGCATGGAGCATACAGAGATGACTCAAAGTCGCCATCAACAAGGAACACCAAGTCTCTGGGTCCCTGTATTTTAGCCTGCTTAGTCATGTTGGTGTCATTTGGGGAAGTGGCTTTTGAAATAGTAGCTTTCAGGCAGCCTTTGCCTCCTCTTTCTTAGGGGCGGGAGCTTGAGGGAAAAGGCAGGTTGCCTTTCTAAGATGGCCTTGTGTACTTCTCTCTCAAAGGCCAAGCTAGTCTCTCACGTTTCATCTTGTCTTTAAAAAGCTTCGGCAAGATCAGATATCTAAATCTTGTTACTAGTGCTAATCCCATAAGGATTAAATACATAGAACCTCATTAAAATCCTGCTAGTATAAAAAACAGATTACTGTAAAGCTTCTAGTAAAACAGGCCAAGGAGGGATTCCCAGTTACTGAGGGTGTTGAGCAACATCAGGTGGAGGTCCCGGGAGGCCCCACCATTCCAGAAGGGTGATCCTGGAGCTGGGCAGACACACCGTGTCTTTGCCGTCCCCTTACCTAGGAAAGGTGGCCGCTCTTCCCAGAACACCCAGCAGTCCTTCCGGCACCAGGCAGGCCTGCACCTCCACCCAGCTCAGATGTGTTTGGATTTAATTAAATTGAGGCTTCCAAAGTGCCTACAAAATTAGCTGTAATTGCCCCTCTGTAGTGTAGCAAATCCGAGTTTTACAACTGCCCCAGTGACATCTGAACATCTGCTCTAGGTCTCAAATAATTAGTCTGAAACCTGAGTAGAGAATAGATGAGTCTAAAAGGAATCAAATGGGGAGAAAGTAATATTTTTAATCATTAAAAAAAAAAATCCCTGCTGTACTATTACTTAAGTCGATTTGTGATACAAGGCAAAGAACTTGGGCTTTGGCGTTAGACATGGGTCTGAAGTCCGGCACTCCCACTCCCTGACCCAGTGAGGGTGCACAAGTCATTTCATGGCTTGAAATCTGTTCCCTCGTGTGTGTTTCAGTTCCTAGCAGAGAGGCTGGAACATAATGCAGCCATCCTTCCACCCATTCACTTCGGTGATACTGACTGGGTGCCCACCAAGCACATGGCCTCAAACATGCACCGGAGAACAAGACCTAGATCTTTGCTCTATGGCGTCTATAATCTAATAAAGGCTCATTGAGTGTTAGGACAAAACCCAACGGTATAAATAACCAGCCAAGGGAAGACAAAGTTAGGCATAAACCCAAGGAAATGGTGGAAATGTAAGGATTTGGGGGGATTTTTAGACAATCTAAAATGCATCCCGCAGTACCATCTCTTATGCAGGCAAAGAGTCCCAGCACACACCATTGCGCCATATGCGCGATGTGCTGGGTGTGTTTAGCATGGTAGAAACTGGCCTAAGAAGATTTAAACCTCTTGTTTTTCACCCTTATTTTTTGCTAGATTTTAGAACTAGTTAGATTTTTATTGAAGAAGAAATGTGTGCATGTGGTAAAAACATTCAAACAGTGCCAACGTCTATATACAATAAGTGAAACTAAGTCTCCCTTCTACTTTAGGCCCGCAGTTCTCCTCCCCAGAAGATCAGTGTCTGCTACAGTTTCTCAGTGATATTCAATCAGATAACGTGTGTATATATAATCTCTTAAAACCCAAGCAGACTCACAGAGGGTGCCAGCCCCACTGTTCTGCCCCTTGGTTTTGAAGGGTGGCTGAGCCACTCCCTGTCAAGAGATCACATTCTGCATCATTCCTTTTCATGGCAGTGTAGCGCTTCGTTGATCTAGTCCTCTGTTGATTGAAATTGAAGTTTTCAGTCCTTTGCTTCTACAGACAGCGCTGCAGTGAACATCCTCACACATACACTTTTGCACACGTGTGCAGGTATATCTGCAGTATAAGGTCCTGAAAAGCAGACTTGCCGAACCAAAGGTCTGTACTCCTAAAAACATTGATAGATGTGACCACATTGCCTTCCAGGACCTGCACGAGTGTGCACTCCCTCATCAGTGGGTACACCGGCAGGCCTGTGACCCACACTTCCCATTTCTGAGTATTGGCAAACTTCCTGTTCTTTTCTAACATGGGTAGTGGAAGATGATTTCTAATTGTCATTTTAACTTGTATTTATTTAAGTATGAGCAACATGAAGCATCTTTTTGAATTACCTTTTTAAAGGACAAAGGAAGTACTACCTGAGCAAGAGTAAGATCCTGTCTCTACAAAAACCAGAAAATTTAGCCAGGTGTGGTGGCACACACCTATAGTCCCAGCTACTAGGGAGGTTGAGGCAGGAGGATCACTTGAGCCCAGGAGCTTGAGGCTGCAGTGAGCTATGATGATGCCACTGCATTCCAGCCCAGGAAACAGAGCTCAACCCATTTCAAAAAAAAAAGATGAAACAGAAAATTGAGGATTCCACCCACCTTTCCTGTCAGCTAGGGCAGTGATTCTCAAAGGGTAGTCCCTGGCCCACCAGCATGAGCATCACCTAAGAACTTGTTAGAAATGCAGATTTGTAGCCCACCCTCACACAGTGAGTAGGTGGGAGACCCAGACCTTCTGAATCAGACACTCTGGGGGTGTGGCCCAGCAAGCTCTGTTTTAAACAAGCTCTCTGTTTAGGTTCCACCCTTGGAGATTCTGACTCCAGGTTTAGGGTGGGCCCCAAGAAAAGGCATCATGAACAAGCTCCCAGGCTTCTGATGCTTCTAGTTCAGGGGCCACACTTTGAGAGCCACTGAGCTAGGGCATCGTTCTTGCAGTGCTATTTAACCTCCGTGCAGCTTTTCCCATCATTCACTCTTTACGAGAAAGATTACCAGAAAGCAATTACGTGTGTTTAGGGATTTAAAGTTTGTTTTTGTTAGGTAGTCAGTGGGTCTGGAGGAAGTGCCTGGTTGTGTTAAATAGGGATTCACCCCCTGCAGAAACCTTGCTTTAGGAAATGTTTGGAAAGCTGCTATCAGGCTAAGCTTCAGATGCTTCCAAAAGGCTGGACAGCGCCCCCATCTGTGAAGGTTGCTTACTACAAGTAGGAAGAGAAGGGAGCCTGAAAAGGGATGGCCCAGAGAGAGATGAGAGGGTGCCTCAGAACAATGCCTTCTCCTGTCTGTCTGAGCTGAAGAGATCCTTGCTCCTCAGAGCAGTGCTCCTCAGCCCCGCCTGCACGTTGGAATCACCCAGGGATCCTGAAGAAGAACGCCCATGCCTCGTCCCACCCCGAGACTTTCTGGTTTAATTAGTCTAGGGAGGCCCAGGCATTCGAGCTGTTATTTTACAAGATCTCCAGGTGATCTAATGTACAGTCAGGTTGAAGAATGCTGCTTCAGAGAAAAAAATCTATTAATGTAGACCAATGTAGATTGGCCTGTTCAAGTGTGTAAAGCTACAGGTTCTTTTAAAATATTTTTTGTAAAGTGTGATAAAATACAACGTAAAATTTACCATCCTAACCAGTTTTGAGTGTGCAGTTCAGGAGAGTTAACACCTTAAGGACTGCTCACGAGTTTTCTCGTTTTTCACTGTAGTTATGATGATTTAAATAACGTGCAGTTTGCCCAAAAACGAGCGGTCCCTGGCGTCTGTCTTAGAGATTTCTATGCAGTACGAAAGGTATTTAAGTATATTCACATTGCTTTTCAACCTATCTTCAGAACTTTTTCATCTTGCAAAACTAGAACTATACCCATTAAACAATAACTCCCTAGCTCCCTCTCCCTAGCCCTTGGCAACCACCATTGTATTTTCTACCTCTATAGATTTGACTATTCTAGGTACATTGTATAAGTAGAATCTTACAGTATTTGTCCTTTTGTGACTGGCTTCTTTGACTCAGCACAATGTCCTCAAGGTTCATCCATGTTGTAACACATGCCTGGATTTTCTTCCTTTTTAGAGCTGAATAATATTCCAATGTACACATATGCCACATTTTCTTTACGCATTCATCCATCAATGGGCACTTGAATTGGCTCCACTTTTGGGCTTTTATGAATAATGCTGCTATGTACATGGGTATACTTAAATGATATTTTTAAAAGAAAAAATAATTAGTTATAAAAGTTAGCGTTGCATGCTTATATGTTCTGGACCCTAGTCTAAGCTGTTTATGTATATCACCTTATTCAGCTCTCCAAACAACTCTAGGAAGTATTTACTAGTATTACCTCCATTTTCCAAGTGAGGAAACAGACCCAGTATGGTTAGTAACTTACCCAAGGTGATGATATTTTCCACAGTTTCCTCACAATTTAAAATCATCTGGGGTATTTGTTAGAAGTACCCATTCCCAGGTCCTGTACTATTCCCAAGGGCTCTAAGCCTCCATCAGGGAGCCTGGAAGCTGTAGACTTTCCTTGCACCCCAGGGATTACTTGTCACTGAGGAAGGTCGGGAGCATTTGGAGCCACTAGGTGGTAGGCCGCAGCAGTCTGACCACGGAGCCCTTTCACTTAGCCATAGGCCAGACTACTCCTTGAAGGCCCTCTTTTCAGGCCTGAAGGAAGTGAGCAAATGTCTCTAATGGGATCCAAATTTTTGATTTGTTGCATGACAGAGAAGTTGACATCAGCTAACTACTAATTGTGATATCAGCTAATTGTGCTTGAAGATCCTTCTTTTACATCACAGCTCCCCATTCAAAATCCATCATTCTCTAGAGCTGCGGTCCCCAACCCCCCAAGCCACGGACCAGGCCCCAGAACTCTGTGCAATACAACCCTTTCCATGAAACTTGGTGGGGGGCACGCAGCAGGCAAATGAGCGAGCAAAGCTTCATCTGTATTTATAGTTGCTCCCCATCATTCACATCACCACCTGAGCCCCCCAACTCCCATCCCATCCATGGAAAAATTGTCTTCCATGAATCCAGTCCCTGGTGCCAAAAAGGTTGGGGACTGCTGCTCTAGAGGTACTGTATCCCTTCCATTGCTACCTTTTTAAAAAGAGAAACTTGGATGAATCTGACCTAAGTGGAGTTAAAAGTCTGGCATTTCAAATTACAAAGTTAAGTGTTCAAGGTTCCCCCTGGACCAGCTTTTTGTTCCTGCCCTGTCCCCAGGACCTGTTTGGGGGCCTTGTCATCAGAATCCACTTAATTCGGCAACTCTTTATTGAGGGCCTGCAATCTGCCCCAGCCTCTGCTGTGTGCAAAAGGGAGAGAAATGGGAGATGTGGTCCTCTGATGTCTTACTGGAGAGAGACATGCTTCCTTCTCCGAGCTGGTGCCCGGGTCCTGCCGTGTTAGATGGGAGCACTGTTGGCCCCAGGCTTTTCCCTTAGTCTTAAGTATGTTTTGCCCTTTCTCCTTCCAAGCCTCAGGAGCTCCCAGCACTTCCAGATCATGATCATTAGTCAAAGTGTAGGGAATATTGTCTGAGAAGAGGCATCAAGGAGCCTCCAGGGGTGTCAGGAATATTCTAGAATAAGGCAGCTTCATGTGTAATTATACTAATATATAATAGTTTCTAAGACATACTGTAAAGGGGGAAAAAGGTACCAAACAATGTGTATGCTACCACTGACTGGTACTTAAAAAGAAAAAACATATGAAACTCACTTTTCACTGCATCTTTTACAGTATTTGAATTTTGTGCCACGTGCATGAATTACCCACTCAAAAAAATTTTAATGTATTTTAATTCCTGAGCCTGGCCCCCATCTTAAGGAATCAGCTTCTCTAGGGGTGCGGCCCAGGAAGGCTGTGTCTAACCCTCTGCGGGTGGTTCGATGCACACTGCAATCTAAGAACTCCTGCATGTGGTTGTGCTGGCTGGCTTAGGCTGCATCTACTACAAAAGGAAGACAGATACAGGGGGAGTTTGCCCCAGGCTCAAAAGTGTACCCCATGATTTGCTGATCAGGGAAGAAGCTGTTCAACTCTGTTAGGGATGTCACAACCTCTGAGCCTGTGCCAAGGTCAGCAACTCGTGTTTCCATTGTGAATCCATATTCTTCTCGTGCCAGTCTGTGCTGTATATACTCCTCGCCCACATTCCTGACTTTCCTGTTAGGTTTTAAGTTGGCTCCCTGCAGGTTTTAAGTTGGCTCCCTACAGAGTCTGGGCTTGGGCCTTAGAAGAACACGATGAATCCCTTCACCTATTTCTGACCTTTACCCTCCTCCTCTTAGCAAAGCTGCTGAGACATAACATGACTTCAACAACTTCCCGAGGGCACGCCAGCTGAGATCATCCCTCCTGGGCAAACCAGGCCCAAACACCCTCTCCATTCAGAGTTCTCCTCTGTGTATTTCTGAATGGGTCTGCCTCCCTTAGCACCCTGTTCCTACGTCACCAAGAACATTTTACCCAACTCCTACAGAGCATCCTGGCTGTCCCTCTGGACTGAAGTTTGTCTTTCTTTCCCTCCCCAACGCTGGCAAGAAGATCCTGTAAATAACATCCATTTTGTACTTTTCTTAACACCGTGAGTCATACACATGGGTATAGCATCCCAGTTGGTAACCTACGAAGCTAATTCCAAAGACTCTTTCTCTTGCTTTTATTTAGATCTGTGTGTGAACACATGTGCTCATACACACCCAGAATATCTGCCTTGATTTCCATGAGCATCTAGACAGGCTTCTCGTGACCTACCTTTAAAGGAGCATTGCACATTGATACATGGTACCTGTGCTCGTGGGCACCACTGATGCCCTGTTTTCTCTTATACGGAGGGCGTCTGGGAACTTCTCTCTAGGTAGCCAAAGAGCAGCGTCTATTTGTCTGTCTCTCTCTTTACACACCCACATACACATAATGTGTGTATGTTTTAGGATATTGGCACCCATTAGTGACCCTTCAGCTCGTGTTTTCTCCATCATTTGTTACACCTGAGATGACTGAGTGACCACACCCTTTTCCCCCCCGCAGGCTGCACGTGGGAATTTGGAGCCATGGTGAACTACATCAAGAAGACATATCCCCTGACCCAGCTGGTCGTCGTGGGCTTCAGCCTGGGTGGTAACATCGTGTGTAAATACTTGGGGGAGACTCAGGCGAACCAAGAGAAGGTCCTGTGCTGTGTCAGCGTGTGCCAGGGCTACAGTGCACTGAGGTACGTCATCTCCACCTCCACCGGGGCCTTCATTCAGCACATGTTTGCACCAGGCGCTGGTCCGGGAAGGCCAGGGAAACACTGTGGCAGACCGAGCAGAAGCTTCCGAGTCTTTGACTCACCTTGTTTGTTTCCAGATTGTACATTGGAGTTGTCCCGTCAGACCCCTTAAGCCTGGAATGTGCAGCTGCACTTTGGGATCAGATCTGTAATTGGAGAAGGCAGCCCCCCCCTTCCCCCACCAGTAGCTGCTGTTTCCCTAGGGAATCTCTGAGAGGTGACTTAATCTGTTGATGCTTCAGGAGTTTTGTAGAACCGTAGGTTAATGAAAGAACACAGGAGAGCTGGGCCGCATGATCCCAGATCCCTCCTACCTGCAGACGAGCTGGGTCTCCGATGGCATCTGGAAGGGACACAGCAATCACTCTATCAGAGTCCTTACCTTCAAGTATGCGTTTCGCTCAGGTATCCCAGACGTCATCACAAAGGAGTTGACCTACCAGGTAGAGCTGCTTCTTGCCCTGTAGTCTCTTGCCAGCAGACACCCACAGGACGCGTCCTGGGAGGGCATGGTCGTCCTCTCTGACTCCCCTCCGAGGTCACTGTTGTCCTAGATGTCTCGCTCCCGCCACACTCACTCACATGCACACATCTCTCTAAGCTGCTCAGATACATCATCTTTCTCCTGTACTCATTCTTCCTGATGTCTTTTGGATTACAAATGGCTATGATCAGTTAGTAAAGATCTTCCGAAGAAACCCAAAATTGCACAAGAAAGTAAAAATATCTCCCTATTGATCAAGTCTAATGCTAAACACTCTTTATAATTGTTAAAAGAATCTTTCCGTTTTGCCTCACCTGTATCTCTCATGCTGCAGTTTAAACCTAATTTGTTATTTCCTGATTATTTCCTGATTTTATTTCTAAAAATACATAGTCCTGGAATTTGAAGCCAAAGGGCAAATGTGGGCCCAAGATTCAACCTGTGAGGCATAAAGCTGGCCAGAAAGGTGGATCCAAAGGTGCCCAGAGTAGACATAGGGAGACATCCCTGAGTTCTAGGGCCAAGGTCTGGGTTCCAGTTTTCCTCATCTGCGACATGAAAGGTGATAATAACTGTGAACAGTACCTACCTCATAGCACCACAGGGAGGGTGAAAGGAGTCGATGTGTATGAAGTCATTGGAACAGTGCCTGGCACATGGAATGTAACAGCTGTGAATCATCATGATCATTATCATCATCATCATCATCATCATCAGTCACTGTAAAGTGGAGGTGGATTAGAGCAGTGGACCACAAAGACCACTCTGGTGAACTAGTGACTGTCTCACTGCACTTGGGGGACCATGTTAGAAATAAATTCAGCTTCTTGGTCCCCACCCTGGAGGTTCTGACTGATAAAGTCTGAGCCACAGGACCCCAGGGGTCTTCATTTTGGACACATTTCATAGGTGACTTCCGGTGTTCAGCCATGTTTAACAGTCATCCCCTTGGGGACCTGAGTGGCCCCTCCAGCCCTGGCACTCGAGGACTAGGTGGTCCCTCATCCTCCTCTGGGAATCTTTCCCTTCACTGCCCCGGACACTCTGGGGAGCCGGCTGAAAGGTCGTGTTCCTTTATCGTGGCTCAACTAGAAATACTCAACGTCCAGTTCATACTCACACGTGGCCAGAATTAACCAAAGTCCGGTCCCGTCCAGTCCCTGGGATAAGGGAGCGGCAAGCAAGGGGCCTGCCACGAGAGCCAAGGAAGCAGGCCCGGAGGAGCCGGGAGGCAGGAGGCTCTTGCCTGTTCACCTGACAACGGCTGCAGCTCTTAGCACTCTTTTCTGTTGTCTGTAAGGTTGGAATCGCTAGATTCCCTTCCTAAAACCAATGGCTGTGGACTTGCTGTGGCCAGTGACTTTGTGTTCAGAGAGTGCTGGACTTGATAAGTGGAAGGGTGTAGAACAAGTTTGTTTTCATTTTTTGTACATTTTCAATGTACAAAATCTTAAAATAACACCTGTTTCATTTTGCTGCAGTAGCGCCATCTGCTGTTGGCAAGGGCACATGATCGGTGCAGTTAGCCAGCTAAGGCGTTTGCACTAGGCAAAGCAGGCTCGGGAAGCTAGGAAACTAAAATCTGTGAGTTGCTACACATTTTGCAGATATGATATACACAGGCTCTTCCTTGAGAGCTCAGAGAGCTTCACACACATAATTACCTATTGTCGCATCACCCTCATGCAATAAGGAGTAAAGAGGCAACTTTATTCTCCGGAGCACAGAGAACTGACATCTGGGCGAAGAGCACGTGGTCCTACACACAGCAACTGGTAGCAGGACAGAGACACCGCTGCCCCGTGTGTGCGGGCGCTGGCTGGGGCTCAGGTCCAGACCTATGGAATGAATGGAGAACAGTTCCTTCTTTAAACCAGTATAACCTTCTTTTCTTACAAGGCTCGGGGGCAGGGAGCCTTTTCCGCACGGGATGAAGGCAGCCGTGCATGGTGTGTGCCCCCGTCACTCCGCAGTGGAGCAGGGAAGGCTCGCCGGCCTCTGCGGGCCACACAGCAGCCGGTGCTTCTGGTAAATCCCCCCTAGTTGAGTCTGGAGATCCGCTTGCTCAGTGATCCCTTCCCTCTGGCTTCTCGTCCCCGTAGCTTGCCTCCCCTCTAGCCAGAGCCACTTGAAGGCTCCGAGAGAAGCCAGCCTCCCGCTTGCCGTAGTTAGCAAAGTCTAGCTGCTGCCCCAGAAGCTCACGTTTCACTGTGCGTGGGACCCTGGAGGAAGGACACAAATGCCCTGAAGTTACCTGGTGTCTAGCAGACCGCGACGTGTGCCCTCAGCATACACAGCCACGAACCAGCCCTGGAGTCTTCACGGTCAGATGTCCTCCCAGGTAGCAGACACGGCCCTGAACAAGGCAGACAAACGCCCTGCCCTCGTGGAGCTTAAGGAATGGAAGGAAAGCTTTTTTGTCCTGGTTTTGGGTAAAGTCAATTCTTCTTTGCCAAGGAAGCCCTTCTGTTGCAGAAGTGACCAATAATAATATAACTAAAACATAAGCATTGTATTGCAACTTGGCTGTAAAAGATAGTCCGTTGCTGAGGCCCTCACAGCACTTAATGACAATACAATGATATTTACAATGCCGCAAACCAACAAAATACGCGTTACCAATATATACATTACACACGAGGCATGTGTGCCAGGGAAGTCTTCAGCCAGGCAGGGAGGTCGGTACGGAGACCCAGGCAGAAGGCTCTGGGCTGGCAGCTGGTTGTCCCTTGGGGGAGGCCAACCTACAGAGAGGCCATCACCTCCAGCCAGCTCAGCTCCAGGGTTGCAGCAGCAGACCGTGTCATTCCTCTGCCAGGAATTGTCAGAGGCGCATTCAATCTCCCTGAATGCACTCGTGCTCCTGGCTGAGTGTGTCAGCGTGACTAAGTCTTGGCCACCTTAATGTGATAGTGTTTGGTAGCAAAGCCCCCCGCCCCAGAGAAAGGCCAGGGGCCACTGCTCCTGTCAAGCGGTGTGATTCTCTCTTTTGCTTTTGATGGGCAATTCCAGATTATGAGTGAGTTTATGACAGAAGCAAGCATTATCATTCGTAAAGTCCCTCCATAGAGTTGTACCTTCCTGAAATCTGTTTATAGTGCAAGAGCTATAAAATATGGTAACTTTGAACAATCAGTGATTTTGTATCAGAATCAAACAGAGTGGGGAAAACTGCGGAGTTTAAGCGAGACAGGCAAAACCCAAGCCTAGGAAACAGCTCAGCTTATTCACCACTGGGTCGTGAAGCTGACCACATGGCTTAGGGCCACAGTTCAAGTTCCTGCTCTACCTCTTGCCAGCCGGGTGGCCCAGACGTCTTCTTAGACCATCATCCCATCGGCAGCCCCAAGGCCCAGGCTCTTTGCCACACCAGCCTTACCCTGTCTCCTGCCTTCCGTCACTGAAAACCGGTGCCGACAGATTGCAGTTTGACGTTGGTGGGAGCCGCATGAGTGAGGGTCTCGATGGGCTGTGCAGGTCCTGGTTCCAGACGACCCGCCTGGTCTCTTTACCACCCCTGAAAATGGTAGCTGAGGCTCACAGTGCTGCAGTCTAACCAGTTAAACTCACTTCGCCTCTTCTCTGTACCCCTTTCATCTTTAACTCTCAGCAGCACAAATAATTTTCAGCAACTTACTACCCAAAATGATTTTCTACTTTCTTTCTTTCTCATCCTCCTCCTTCTCCTTCATTATCTTGGAAAGTCTTAGACACACATGCAAAGTAAAAAGAATAGGATATTAGCCCCCAACCCCACCACCAGCTTCAACAGCACTTACCTCGTGGCCACTCCACACCCGTCTGCTCAACTGCTCCTCCGAACACCAGATTATTTTAAAGCAAGTCCCACATATTCTGTCATTTCATCAGTAAATATTTTACCAGGTAGCTCTAAAAGACTCTAAAGACTTTTTCTTAAATGTCACCACAAATGCCATTATCACACCAAAAACTTAACAATTCCCTAATATCATCCCATTGCTAGTCAGGGTTCAGATTTCCTTGGTTGTTCCATAGGAACTTTTACCAGTGGGCCTGTTGGAGTCAGGACCACATAATGCCCACACTCTGCATTTACTGATTTGTCCCTTAAGATTCTTTTAGTCTATAGGCTTCCCCTCTCTTATTTCCTGTTTGGTGGTGGTGGTATTGAACAAGTCAGTCCTTTAAAAAAAAAAAAAAAAACACGGGATGAATGTTTTTGTAAAACATTAATCTTGATTTTGTTTTACTAAACCAATATAGAATTAAGTTCAGTTCCTTATTATGCATCCAAAGGTGGTAAAAGACAGCCCTGTATGTACTGAGTGGTAAAGCAAGAGTACTAGGGATCAACAGTAGCCAAAATAAACCAAGTGAAACATTGGCCCCAGCATCCTGCCCCAGTCCCTCCTTGAGCCCTGGGCCCCTGCAAGTCCCCAGATTTTCAGCAAGCAGAGCCTGTGGTGGGATGCAACTGAAAAATCTCCTGCAGTGCCAGAGTGTCTTTGTGTCAGTTTACGGCCAGCACTCACTCCTTCCCTGCCTCTGCAGTCCCTGTAGTCCCTGCGAAAGAGGTACTAACACAAGCAAGAGTGTCCCCCCAATTGGGAGGTCAGCAAAAGGAGAAATGAACAAGGGTGAGAGAAAGCTGGGCTTCCCAGGGACAGCTGGCTCTCAGGAGGGACCCCTTGGGCCCAAGGTCAGAGGAGAGGGAGCAGCTGCGGCAGCAGCTTGTGGTTTACTGGTCAGGTGACCCCTCTGCACCCCACGGGCAGGTATCCACAGTGCTGCCTTCTCGGGGTCCCATCCAGGATGATGGGGCCTGTCCTTTCTGTCTCCACAGAGCACTGGGGAGGCCCCTGTGTGTTTATACAGTGGCCTGTTCACCGCTGAAAGTGGTGTCAGTCCTCACTTGGAGCTTCAGCCCGTGTTTTGCAAGCATGTCATAGACCATTAAATCCACAAACCATTTCACTCAACTCCCCCAACTTCCTCTTATTTTTAACCATGACATTATGGGAAATGTTTTCCATTCCAAAATTGCAGTGCAGCAGCTCCAAGGAAATTACTTTTATAAATTCCCTGGATTTAAAAATAAAACACACACACACACACACACAAACACCGATGAACCACCCAGTCCCCTCTCTTAAGCATGGAAAAAATGAAACCTGTGTGGACATAGTGATGCCCAGATTAATTCCCAGGGTAGAATCAGACCTGGAGACTCAGGAAGCTGCAAAGTGAAAGTTTCTCTTTCATTCGTGGGGACTCAGCGGCAGCCTGGGGCTGGACTCACACCCAGAGGAGGCGAGCAGGGAGTGGGGAGAGCGGAGTAGCCGTGTGGGAACGAGCCGCTCGTGTGTGTTCACCTGATGCGTGGGCGCAGGAATCCGGCCCCCGAGGCACGTTGACAAGCCTGGCGGCGCTTTCTCTCCCTCCTGCGCAGGCTGGTGGTGGAAGCTGGGCCCTGGAAAACAAGGATAATAGCACCTGCGTAGTGCCACCCCGGAGGGTCAGAGGGTCACCCTCACGGCAGGCAGGCCTAGCACGTGCTAGTTTCTGACCAGCCCCCCAGCCGTGCCTGGGAGGGGGCGACAGCCTCCCTGTTTCCATGCAGGTGTCCTTGTCCCTTCAGTGTCACAGGGATAATCCAAAGCAAGATTTACTTGGAGAAGATCAAATTTTATGAATTTCCTCTGGCTCTTGACCAGCAGCAAAATAAGTTTCCTAAGGTTTTTCCCTCCACACCCACTTTCCCTTACTCGCCCGGAGCGCTGGCCTGCTGGGCAGGAGGCTGCATAAAGAGTGTTCAAGTGACAATCAAAGTGGACCTTGGTCACAGAAGATGCCAAGGTGCTAGAAGAAGGTGTCAGGAATGCCACCAACAAAGCCTCTGCCTTGAGAGAGGGTCCTTGCTGGCGTCATGTTCGGTGGCATCGTGTGGTTTCTCCAGATGTTTGAGCGCCACCCATCAAAGCCCCCGTTCCAAGTAGGGGCCGCAGCCAGAGAGCAGTGCTCTCCCCGCAAGCGCCTCCCTCCCCCCGCTAGAATCCCCCGGCTGTCCCCAACCCCGCGCCACAGCCCCACTCACTCTCGCATGGTTCTTCCAGGGCCCAGGAAACCTTCATGCAGTGGGATCAGTGCCGGCGCTTCTACAACTTCCTCATGGCCGACAACATGAAGAAGATCATCCTCTCGCACAGGTACGTCGGCCCCGTCCTCTCTCGGGAGACAGATGCTCCTTCCCGAGCTCATCTGGGAATCACCAAAAGCCAGAGCTACCGTTTCTCCAAAAGGAAAGAAACAGGCAAGGGTGGCGCAGACTCTCTGCCGCCTGCGTTTGTGACTCGGTTAAAAACAAACTTGTCCCAAGCTGCCGAATTCGCCAGATCACTTTCTGCTTTTATAATTTCCAGTAAACCCAAGACCAGGAACCACTCCTGCGCCCTTCCTTCCCAAATTAGAGCACTGCTGAGGTGGCTTGTCACTGCTGAGGTGGCGTTCCTCCTCAGGACGCGTCTGTGCTGGGGGACCAGGAGTCGCTCGTGGCCGGCCCTGGGCGTAGCGTTGGTGCCTCCCTGTTGTGGGTTGGAGCCCCTGCGTGTTCACCATGCTCATCCTGCCTCTCCTGCTCAGGTCGTTCAGTGGCTTAACCCACCAATGCTTAAAGCACTGCCCGGTATACAGTGGCACTCAATAAATACTAGCAATGATTTCTTTCATTATGGTTATTATTATCGCTGCCACCTCTCCCTCCTCCCCTGCTCTGCCTTCCCCTCCAGCTGGACTGGGCCACTTAGAGGCACACGCGCCCCCAGCCTCTCCCACGCCACTTACCGCCCCTGCTGAGAATGCCCTTCCGTCAGCTCTGCCGTGGGAACCCCACTCATCCTTTAACCCTCTTAGTGCGGCGGGCCGAAAATATCGGCTTTTGCAAAAGCCAATATTTCGGCCCGCCACACTAAGGATTAAGGTCCATCTCAGTTCTCTGCCTCCCTGAAGCCGATACCCCACTCCCACGTTGCTTTTCTGTTGCTTCCCTTCTGTGAATCCTGTGTCTTAGACTAAACTGGAAAATAGTGGAGGGCTTGGGCATGTTTTGATTGCTCCCAGAGCCTGGTACATGTGGGTGCTCAAAAAATATAATTTGGGGCCAGGCACAGTGGCTCACACCTATAATCCTAGCAATTTGGGAGGCTGAGGCAGGAGGATCATTTGAGGCTAGGAGTTCAAGACCAGCCCGGACAACATAGCAAGACCTCATCTCTACCAAAAAAAATTAGCCAGGCATGGCAGCACACACCTGTAGTCCCGGCTACTTGAAAGGCTGAGGGGAGAGGATCAACTGAGCCCGGGGCTGCAGCGAGCTCTGATTGCAGCACTGCCCTCCCGCCTGGGTGATGCAGCAAGGCCCTGTTTCTAAAAAAAAAATACAATTTAGGGAAATTTTTGGCACCATCCTAGGAAAAACAGTCTGGCTAAATGATTAGTTCCTCATTCTCTTTTTTTTTTTTTTCCAATGATTAAAAGAAAACATGGTACTGCCCGTCCAGTGCCCCAGATTGGGCATCCTGCGGGTGGGGATCACGTGGGCAAGGATGGGCTTGCAGGGCCCTCGGGCTACCAAGCTGCCAGACGTGTCCTCGGGTCCTCGTGCCAGCTGGGTGGAGAACCGAGGGAGACGTACGTCTCCTGTGCTGGGTGGAAAACGAGCTGCTTCCGCTCGGCTCGTGTTCTGTAAGCATCAGCCACTGAGCTGGGCGTGGCTCAGCCGAGGTTCGGATGGGTCCGGGGACTTGCTGAGGTTCTGTGGCCAGGAGGGGTGAAGCCAAGTCCACGTCCTCCGCTCGCCTTCCTGCACCTCTGAATTCAAAGGAGACTCCTCCCACGAACGTTTGTTCTCCTAAAGGGCCCGGCCTTGCTACTAACTAGTCTACAGGGCTCATCGTGTAATTCTTAACAAATTGGGAGAGTCCTTTGAGGGTATTCTAAGTGTATTTACATTTTTGGAATTTACTGAGGAAGCCTAACATTTAGAAATTTTAGGAAAACTTTAAATTTGTGAGTTCTATCCAGTAGGTATGTAATCTTCCTGATATTCTTTTGAAAAAAAAGAAATGTGTCCCCTTCTTTTGGAGAGACTGTGAATACCGAGTTTCCATGATGGCTCTTCCTGCTATAGGGCCGACGCCGGCGCAAACGCAGTCCCGCGGCCGCTGCACGATGGACGGCCCTTGCCGGGCGGCAGGTCTGCAGGCACATGTGGCCCTGCCTTTGTTGTCTTCCCCTCAACGTGGAGCTGCTGCTTCACAGAAATGATTACTCTCCCGAGCAGAGTTAGCTTTGCTCTAATGCACTGGAGAGCTGTTGATCTGCCCAAATGCTAAATGGGTTAACCATTGTCTTCCTTGTTAAGCGACACAAACGGCTCACGGAGGGAAAGGGGCTCTGCCGCGGGGCAGTGTCAACACCCGTGTAAAGTCAAGGCGCCCACAGCAGGGCCACAGCCTGTTACTCACCGCAGGGCCCATCTGGAGACCTCCTCCCCTGCGGGGAAGCCTCTGAGGTATTCAGCAAGGCTCATACCCCACCTTTGGTTTGACTCAGTGCCCCTGGAAAGGAAAATAAGGTCTTGACATTCATCTCTTCTGCTGCTATTCAGAAGTCAGCAGTGCAGGTGCATCCCTCGGGACGTTCTGCAGGCAAAAGGGACCTGTTTCTTACCTGCCACATGGGCTTCGGCCCCGCCCAGCCCTGGGCAAGGCAGCAGGCTCTGCTATGGTTGTCCATCCTCTGCTTATGCGCCTCTGTTTGCTTTTGTGTTTCATTCTAGGCAAGCTCTTTTTGGAGACCATGTTAAGAAACCCCAGTCCCTGGAGGACACGGACTTGAGCCGGCTCTACACAGCAACATCCCTGATGCAGATTGACGACAACGTGATGAGGTGTGTCCGTGCAGGCGGGACGGGAACGCGCCACAGGCCAGCTCTGCCCAGTACAAGTGCTTTGTTCTGCTCACTGTAGTATTAAGAGTTGTTTTTTTTTAATAAGGGTCCCGTGCTTAAAAACAGATTTCACAGAAAAATGCAAATTTTTAATTTCTCTTGGAAAACAGGAAGCGGATCTGACCACTCACTCTGCTTTCCTGTGTAGCATAGCCAGCTGGAGCTGAGAAGCCGGGCTGTGCACGGCCTAGTCACGGGCAGTCGTCACCTGCCTGTCCTGCCTCTACACCAGGGCGAGCCTCAGTTGCCAAATAAATCTGCATCTGCAGTGGAATAAAAGGCAAAGGAAGTGTTTCCTGTGCCCATCTAAGTCTCTATCAAAGTAGAAAAACAAGAGATAGGCTGTGGGTTTCAAGGAAAGTAAACACAGCCTCGTTCCCCGGGGCCTGAAGCCCCCAGTGTAAGACACAGCCCTGCGCACTCATTCGCTCTCCACCTGCCTGGCCCCCCCAGGCCCTGAGGTCGCAGCCCTGACGTGTCCTCTTTGCTGGTACCAGTAGT
Organism: Microcebus murinus; assembly: GCF_040939455.1. Lineage (NCBI taxonomy): Eukaryota > Metazoa > Chordata > Mammalia > Primates > Cheirogaleidae > Microcebus > Microcebus murinus. The sequence goes on along the minus strand of NC_134110.1, from coordinate 5,801,955 downwards.
TTCTGCCGGAGGTTAGTCTTTGCTGGAAAAGGTAAAATTAATCCCTGACCTCATCATTCTTTTTAAATATGTCACGCTTTTTATTTAACAATCATTTGATACCTTTAGATATGCTTTAAAGCAAACAAGTGTGCATCTAAATAGAGAGGCCGATAATTGACCTAAGGTATGAGATCTCTCCTTTTCTTCCTTATGAGATTTTAGCAGCCTTCTTATACCAAGTAACCTTGAAATGTGCCTGTTAACAGTTACTCAGAGGAAACAGAAACTAGGAGATTGCCATGTTCAGAAGATGAGAATAAATCTTGCCCACCCACCCTGAAGATGGGGTGTGTGACTTTACTGTGGTGACTAATGAGAAAACCAATTTAAATTTCCCACTCATCTTCTACGTTCTTTTAAGCCTGAAAGAGAATGTTCCTCAACTGTCCCTAAAGTTCCTCCTCTTTAGTAGTGTTGCAATTTTTTTTTTTTTTTTTTTTTGAGACAGAGTCTCGCTTGTTGACCAGGCTAGAGTGAGTGCCGTGGCGTCAGCCTAGCTCACAGCAACCTCAAACTCCTGGCCTCAAGCAATCCTTCTGCCTCAGCCTCCCAAGTAGCTGGGACTACAGGCATGCGCCACCATGCCCGGCTAATTTTCTATATATATTAGTTGGCCAATTAATTTCTTTCTATTTTTAGTAGAGACGGGGTCTTGCTCTTGCTCAGGCTGGTTCGAACTCCTAACCTCGAGCAATCCGCCCGCCTCAGCCTCCCAGAGTGCTAGGATTACAGGCGTGAGCCACCGTGCCCAGCTAGTAGTGTTGGATATGGTGGCAGTTTCATGATCACAACCAGTTTTGGCAGCCTTGTCGTTAGGCCATTATCAGAGGAACGGAATGCTCTCCCTGCCTGCTGAGCCCGCAAACGGACGGATTTCACAAGGACAGACACCCCAGAGGTGATCCCTGCACTTGGCCTCCTCCGTAATCAGGAGGACCCCAGTAGTCCCACCGGGGCTTTCCAGGCCCTTCCCAGGCAGAGATGGCCAAGGAGGCTGGTGGCAGAAGAGACCCACAGCTCCGAGGGAGGCAGGATCCCTCAGAGACCCCAGTTAGAATGAGAAGATCCACTGTTCAGAAACCAGAGGCCCTCATCCGTGTCGGAAAGAAAGGAGGTTTCCAGAGCCCTTCTGGCCTGGATGGACTCGGGCCTCCTGCTATCAGAACTCCAGGCCGAGCCTCGCCAGGCCTCCCGGGGCACAGAGCAGAGCCGCGGGGCTTGCGTGCCGGAGCACGTGGTGTTATTATGTGCCAGTTTCTCTGGTCCCTCTCCTTGGGTGGACAGAATTGCCGACTCTGAACCCGTCTCATTTCTATTACCTAATACGTATTTCATTCCAGTTCACAATGGTCCTGCTACTCCACCAGGAAGAACTCTGTTAAAAGGAAAGTTCTAGTAAATGCCTTTGAACTTCCAGTTTCTCTGTGTCTCTAGCGGCCTCTTGTTTTCTGCTGCCTCAGAAGACTAATTGCTACAGATAAGTTTCTACAGGACAGTCCCTCTGGGTCAGTCACCACGCTAGCAGGCACTCTGAGGTCCTGAATCTCAGCGCCATTGAGGAAGTTCCTGTCTTTAGATCTGTTTTGCACACGAGGAGCTGAGGTGCAGAAAAGTCAAACCATTTGCCAAAAGTCACACAGCCAATATATGGTCAAGCTAAGATTTGAATCCAGGTGCCAAAGCCTGTGCTCTTAACCCCCTGCTCCCCTGCCTGTGTATATTCCACTGATGTGTCCTCATGTGACAAGTCAGCGTAGGAAGTGGAGCAGTCATAAAATCAGCGCAGCGTTCAGGCCCGACTGCTGCCTGCGTTTTTCTACCAATGCAACAAGTTAGGACGGAGAACTGGAGCAGTGATCAGCTCAGCATTCTGATCTGATGACAATGTTGTTTTGTCCTTTCCCCTTTTTTTTTGGTATGTTCCAGGAAGTTTCACGGCTATAACTCCCTGAAGGAATATTACGAGGAAGAAAGCTGCATGCGGTACCTGCACAGGGTGAGTGGCCAGCGCTAGCTCAGATTGAGCGTCACTCCCTCCAGCCTCGCACACAGCACAGCAAATATCCCTCCTGAATTTCCCTGGTGGAAGCTCAGCCAGAAGCTGGCTCAAACTGTTCTAGGCTTTAACTCGGATTTATTTTTAAGCCAAACTCTGTCCCTCTGTGACCACCATACATTAATCCCACAGCCATGCCTTAAACCAGTCCGGTCCCATATCTGTATGAAAGCCATTAAAATTGCTCCAACACCCAATTTTTTTCTTAGTCTTCCTTTGACAGTATAATCCTGCCTGGTTTCTGCCATGGTTCTTCGGAGGAGATCCATCTAGACTTTTTGCCCCTTTTTTGGCTTGCCTGGACCCTTTATTCACCCCTGTGTATTTTGTTAGTATATTACTACCCTGACAAAAATGAACTCAAAGGTTCCTGCTGTGATCTGGCAAGCACAGAGTGAAATAGATGTGTTTCTGTATGGAAGTGGTAAGGAACGTGTCTGTTGATAAGGTAGACTGGTTTGTATTAATGCAGTTTTTAGCAGCCGCAATAAACTATGTGCATATTAAGTTTGTGGCTCACCAAAATCCCCATATACTTTTTTACCTGAACCACCAGCAAGCCAGTCTCTTGTTCTGTCTGTGCGCGATTCATTTTACCCATTTATCCCTGTCAACGTCCACCTGTGGGTTCGGCCCACCATTCCCCCAGCCAAAGCAGATAATTGCAGTTCTGCTGTCACCCCGGCCGTGCCTCCTAGTTTAGCATCGTCACCCAGGCTTTTGGTGTGTTCATTTAAGCCAGTTTACAAACGTTGAGCTGCCCGGCGCCAACGCCAGAGACCTCCAGAATAGCATAACCATTCACTCCCCCGATATGGCTGTTCAGCACTGCCCCACTAGCGTGGAAAAGGAGACTGCTGGCTGTTGCTGGGGTGCGTGTTAAACGCAGCCCTGCCAAGACTTTCCCAAAATCCACCAGCCTTTAGATTCTGCTAGAACATCTCTTTTGTCTGGCATGAAATCCACTTCATTTTTCCTCCCCGCAATATAAACTGAATGAATATGTGTGTAACTCTTTGTAAAGCCTTTTTTCTGGAAGGCGTGGCTAATCTGAAACACCGTGATGATCACCAGGAAGCCTTGCTCCGGCACGCACCTGCTGCTGGGGCGATCACCGAACGGCGGGTGTAACCCATCTCGCTGCCGGTGACTGCCAGGCACCCTCCCTCCACAGTTCAGCAAGCTGAGCTGTGTTCGCTCCCCTCTGCTTCAAAGACATGCCCGCCCAATAGTGAATTTGAGCCTTGAATAATGGGGTCTGGAAATGGGAACGGATAATTTAGTTCTGCTTTATTTTTTTGTTGCAGATTTATGTGCCTCTCATGCTGGTTAACGCAGCTGATGACCCCTTGGTGCACGAAAGCCTTCTAACTATTCCCAAATCTCTTTCAGGTAAGTGTTTCTTCCTACTGCTCCCTCAACCACTTAGCAAATTGCCACAGTAAATTCTGTCACTGTCACCATGCTGTCATCTCCGGGGGACTAGCCTCTTTGGGGAAGGACAGCTCATGGCAGTGTTTGTGTTGCACCTAGCCTGATGGTCCTGCAGCTGTGAGGGGCCTGGGCAGAGCCGTGTGTTCCCTTGTGGTGCGGGAGACAGGACCATCATGTATAGATCCATAGCCAGGAGGGCTTTGGGGAAGTCGCCTGGTATTCTGTGAAATTATCTCATGGTTTTGGTTTCATTAAGTTTAAGAGTTTGACTTAAAGAGCTATTTAGACTTCAACTTGGACCTAAAAAGCAAAACAAGGAAGCCAGTTCTGCTACCTTGTGTGACAGCCTCTCGATCTGCTTTGAGGAGAAAAATTAAAGCGACTGAAGTGGCAAAGACAGTGCTCCTAGGATGCTGCTCTGCTTCAGCCAGCGTGGCCGCATTCCATGCCAGCTGGGAGCTAACGGAGAAGCCAGAGAGAGGACAGCGGGAGGAAACACTGGGGAATTCCCTAACTTATTTTGTACTGGAATTTTTTTTTTTTTTTTTTTTTTTTTGAGACAGAGTCTCACTAGAGGCTAGAAGGTGAGTGCCGTGGTGTCAGCCTAGCTCACAGCAACCTCAAACTCCTGGGCTCAAGCAATCCTCCTGCCTCAGCCTCCCGAGTAGCTGGGACTACAGGCATGCACCACCATGCTCGGCTAATTTTTTCTATATATATTAGTTGGCCAATTAATTTCTTTCTATTTATAGTAGAGACAGGGTCTCGCTCTTGGTCAGGCTGGTTTCGAACTCCTGACCTCAAGCAATCCACCCGCCTCGGCCTCCCAGAGTGCTAGGATTACAGGCGTGAGCCACCGCGCCCGGCCTATACTGGAATTTCAGATCCCAGGGACATAGTCTCCGGCCTTCCCCAGTCCTCATGCAGACATCATGTGTTAAGCAGAAGGAGGAGGCATACCTCGGGTTCCCATGACCCACAAGCTAGAACAGTAGATAGTGTAGCGGACAAAGGACCGTGCCCAGCCAGAGCTCTGTTACACCGCTCAGGATGAAGTCTGCGTGTGATCAGAGCCGTCCCCCGCGGAGCCCCCATCCAGCCTCAGGCTCCCTGCGCAACAGTAGCCGCTCAGCCAGGAGAAAGCAGCAGCACTCGTTTCCCTCTCTGCCTCTATCAGAATATTCCTAGCGCTAATGCTGTCGCATGGAAATTTATCATAGCAGGCTGGGCACAGTGGCACACCCATGTAATCCTAGCTCTCTGGGAGGCTGAGGCAGGAGGATTGCATGAGGTCATGAGTTTAAGACCAGCCTGAGCAAGAGCAAGACCCCGTCCCTACTACAAATAGAAAAAACTATCCTGGCATGGTGGCACAAGCCTGTAGGCCCAGCTACTCAGGAGGCTGAGGCAGGAGGATCGCTTGAGCCCAGGAGTTTGAGGTTGCAGTGAACTAGGCTGATGCCACAGCAGTCTAGCCTGAGTGACAGAGCAAGACTCTGTCTCAAAAAAAAAAAAAAAAAAAAATTATCAAATAGCAACTAAAAAGGAACAATAAAGGGGGTCAGGCAAGAAAAGAGTGCTGGAGATCCAGCAAAAGGCTCCTGTCACTTATTCCTCTGGGAAGACAGATGTTTCCTCTTGTGCCTGGCTGCCCATTTTATACACATCTTCAGTACTGGCCTTCACTAGCCCATGTGGGACTAACTTAGAAAGAGAGTCATAAAATCAAGCCCCAGGTTTTTAATTTTCAGGTTGGTCATTTCCCATGTGGCATGGAGACCTTGGGCATTGTTTAACAATGCTTTAAGTTCAGTCTTAATCTTGAAGATTAATCTTGTCTGTAATGAAAAATCCTTAACTCCATTGAAGCCTCCTTCTTCCTAGTAAACAACACTGTTAGTGCTATAAATCTCTACTCAGAGCCTGGCCACCCCCACTAGCATCAGCATCACCTAGGAGCTTTTAAGAAATGCAGAATCCAGATCCCCCTTCCAGCTTATTAAATCAGAATCTGCATTTTAACGCGATGTCCCAGGTGCTTCTGATGCACAAAGTTGGGGAGCACAGTGAGTCACCCGGAGAGCCCTGGCAGTCCAATGCCTGGGTACTGCAGCGCTCCTCCCCCCTCCCCCCAGAGGTTCTGATTTAATGTGTCTGGGTGCAGCCTAGGTTTAGGGAGCTTTAAAAACTCCCCCCCTGGTTCTAATGTGCAGCCAAGTTTCAGAACAGAATCCTAGGGATTTCTTAAGCTGGTGCCCATTCTGCTCCAAAGCTAAGCTGCCTTTCCACAGCCTGCTAGATCCCCCTGTCTTGCCTGCCCCACTGAAGGTCTGTCCCGCTTTGGTGAACAAAGCAGCGTGAGTAGAGGTTAGATGTCCACTTAGGTGACCTTTTCCCTGTGGGGCAAGCCCAGGCCACCCTGGCCAGCTCACTGCCACCCTCCCGCCCTGGAGCTAACTAGAGCATAGTGACTCACTGAGCTGCCTTTTCCCTGCAGAGAAACGGGAGAACGTCATGTTTGTGCTGCCTCTGCACGGGGGGCACCTGGGCTTCTTTGAGGGCTCTGTGCTGTTCCCCGAGCCCCTGACGTGGATGGATAAGCTGGTGGTGGAGTACGCCAACGCCATCTGCCAGTGGGAGCGTAACAAGCTGCAGTGCTCTGACACGGAGCAGGTGGAGGCCGACCTGGAGTGAGGCCTCCGGACTCTGGCTCCAGCAGCCCTCCTCTGGAACCCACGTCCCCTCACCCCCCGTTTCAGGTCTCCCGTCTCCCTCAGTGACCTGGATCTGACCTCACACCATCAGCGGGGGCCCCGCCATGCACACCTGTCTCGGAGTAGGCAGCTCTCCTGGGAGCTCCAGGCTATTTTTGTGCTTAGTTACTGGTTTTCTCCATTGCGTCGTTAGCCATGGCGACAAGCGACAGAGCTCTCTCACCCTCCTGTCCAGTTTCAGCATCTGATTGCTTTGAAGCCAATTACATCTAGTTTCCCTGTTAAAAAATGTGTCTGAACAGCAATTTTGCCCTGCCAACCAAAAGGCTTTTCCCTGAGAGTAGTAAGGATGTATGTCATTTTGTGGTGCTCGTACGTGTCCTTACATAGACCCTGGAAAGAGCGCACCGTCTGGGCCGATGCTGAAGCCCTTTCAGCGTGGGAGCCTGAGGAGCTGGACCTCCCAGGCTGCAGTGTGGCCTCCTAAATGGCAAAGGCAATTCCTTCAAGCCACAAGCCAAGTCTGCTCCCTCACTGTCTCCTAGTCAGGCCCGCGCTTTGCCGCTGATGGGGCACCTGCAAAAACCCAGCCTCCCAGCTCCTCCCCTTGGCGAGGTTGGCTCAGCGGTCTGGGAAGGGGTCTGGGGGTTTCAGTTTTTCACAAGTGCCCCAGGGGATTCTCATCACCAGGTAAATTTGGGAAACACTATTCAACAACGCCTTTAAATTAGAAACATCTCTGTAGTTCATTTTTTTTAAGCTCACAGGCCTCGAGAGCAGCAAGCCCTGCCCTGTGGCTGCTCTCGTGCGCCCACAGTGTGATGTCTCAGAAGAGCCCTGGTGGGAGAGGGCGTCTGGGCTGTGCCCCGGCTCTGCTTCTCACCCTGGACAAAGTCCCCTTGGACTTCAGTTTATTTGCCTATAAAAAGGGGGACTTGGACCAGGTACGTTGGTGAGATCACTACCAGTTCTGAAGTTCAATGACAAACTCAGTTCACTGAGGTTTGAGAGAACATTCCTCCAGCGGAGCCTGGGAGCTGTTCTCCCAGTGTAAGCATGTAGATAGCATCGTCACTTGCCTTTCTGTTCTGTCCCTTTTCATTCAGATAAAGAGGTGTTGGGAGGTTTTTTAAGCACTCAATTATAATTTTAGTTTTTTAGCCCAGGGCCCTCTAACTCTCTGGCTTTTGATACCAAACAATTCAAACGTTGGATCTCAGTTTGGAGAAAGATATTTCCAACTGAAGGGTGTTATTTTGAAAGCAGATTTTTAATTTACTAGCCTATATATTTGTAGTCTATTGGATAAACCTTTCCAGAGTGTGTCTTCTCACTCTAGGTTTCAAGTACTCCTTCCCTCCAATCCTGTGGTACTTGAATATCTAAAAACCCTGCACTTTGAAAAATCTGCAGTTGCTATCTGGAACTAAACAGAACTATGAGTGAAATTGCCTGGATACTTTTAAAAAGATATTTTCCCTTCTTCATTTCCTCTGGCTCCAGGACAGACTGGAATATAGATAGTGGGTCTGTGTGGGTATTTAAGGGGTTAAAGGTATCAACTGAGCACCCACATGCCAACCCTCGAGGCCACAGGGGGGTGTCTGTCGGTTGGGTATTGGTCCAAGTGACTGTGACAGTAGTCTGTAACCTGAAGAAATTTTCTGACAATCAACAGATCACCCTATGAACATCAAAAACAGCCATTATCTCAGGAGACTGAGATTTCTGTGCTCTCAACTCTGCTTTGGTATTTCTCACACTCACCAAGTTCTGTCATTACGACTGTTCCCCAAAGTTCTTATTTCTCTAATGCATTTCCTTTTCACTTTCTTTTTGCACAATTCGGCACTTTATCCATCCCTCAATTTGGAAGCTAGTCACTCTCCTCTGTTACTTTTCCCTCCACCCAACCACAATTATAATCTAGAAGATTCATAGTCGTATTTTATGCTACTACCTTCATTTCTCAATGAAGGATGAGGAAGGAATTCCTTCCTCAATGAAGGAAACTTAAAGTTTCTCAAAACTTTATTTGTGAAAATAGGTAAATCAAGCAATAGCTTATCTCAGTCCTGGGATTGAATCTCATGCCAGGAACAAGAGCCTCCTTTCATTTGCCTGAGGTCGCATCTCTTCACCTATTCTGACAAAGTAGTGGCCAGCCTGCGTTCCATTCAGGAGGAAGAGAGACAGTCCTGTTGTCACACGAACCAGAGAGGGAAGCCTCAGAGCCTGGTGGGCAAGGCGGCCCTGGTGGCCCCCGCAGAAGAGAGGCATGGCTGGCAGCATAGCCCTGGTTGCCACACAACCGGAATTCACCCCGCAGGACGGGGGTGGGGGGGGGGCTGTCCCAGCTGAGATCTGTTTAGTGTGTGACTCTGAATGGCACTTGCATTCCATTTTGGCTCACATGAAATCAACTGAAGCCCTTTGTTGGAGCTCTGGGCCCTCAGGCATTGAAATGAGAAGGGACTGTGGCTGCCGTCCAGGAAAACTCCCGCCTGTCCCTGAATGCAAGCACAGAGGGGCTGCCTTCGCAGAGATGCAAACTCGCCTAATAAACCAGGGAGCAGCATTTTCTATATGGGTCATCTTTTCCCTCCTCCAGGCTTGTCTTTCTTCCCAGAGTTGTTCACTTCTGATAGTAATGTGAATGCTCTTCTTGCTATTAAGGTCTTATTTGGGCTAAAACAAGTCTCAATTTTTAGAGTGTTTGAATATTTTAAAATCAAATTAAGGATATAAATTGCATCGATGTAAACAATTCTGTTGCAGGAATAACATGTTAAAAACCAGGCGGGGGCGGCAGCTGCATTTCTCCTGTCGCATTCCCTGCCTCCTAGGCAATTTGAAGACACTGATGAGTAACTGATCCCAGTCAAATTAGGATTATCTCACTTAAAAAACGGTGTCAAGTCTCTGACTCATTTATGTTAGAAGGGAGTTTAACATCTTGAAGAAAACCTCTTATCTTTACTGCAGTGAGTTTGCACCAGTGATTCCAGAGCAGAACAAAGGCAGAAAGTAGTCTGTTGTTACCATCTTCTTTTAACCTCTCTGAAGCATTTTATAGACTTACAGGGAGCCTTATGAGCTGCCAGGAGAGTGGAAATATACCCAAAAGGGGAGTGTTTCTTTTTTTGACGTGCTGTTATTAGAACCAAAGTCCAGGATACCTGGGTTCTTGTCCTAACTGTCTCTAATTCACATTGGATCATGGGCAAGTCACTTCATCTCTGTGAGCCTGTTCCCTCATCTTAGACCATCTCCAAGACAACTTCATTTATTTACACATCCCTTGCTTAAACATTGCTGAGTGTTTGCCTGCACTTGGCTTTCACAGCCTTGCAGGTGGAAACACCTATGTCAAGGCTCAAGGCTCATCTTGCGGTGACTTGGAGCAGGGGAGCTTCCACATTAAGCCTTTCCTAGTGGAAACCTTTGATCTTGTCCAAAGCCCTACGTCTTTGGCTTCCCTGCAGAGTCTCCATTGTCCTTACAATGTCTGAGCCCTTCCGTGGTCTTGTGGCCGTGGCAGGTGCTGCCCACTAGCACGTGGAGAAGCTCTCCATCCCTCTGCGGCTCAGCCAGACCGTTGAGAACTCCCGGGGCAGAAACCCTTCCTGCTCGGGCTTTCGTTCGAGAGCTGCGGTCTTCATGAAAGCTGAACTTTCTGGGTAGCTGAGCTTACTTGCCTGGCCTCCGAATGAAAGCTCTCTTTGTAACTGTGTGGCTCGAGGTCTGCTTTGCCAGCTCCAGAAACAATACATGTGTCCTCGTTTGCGTTTGCCAAGCAAGCAGATGTCCGAGATGCGAGAGGCTTTGCTTTTCCTGTGGCGTTGATTCTGACTTGGAGAGAAGGTAAAGGACTGACGACTGAAATGTCACGTTGGGCTGAAGGAACTCATAGGTCTTTGTCCTTTAGGCAGGATAGGAGGGTTATTAAGAAGCATTTCACTGTAGCATTCTGTCACAATATCATCTGGAATTGTTTTCTTTGCCCAGAAAGCCTTAACTTGCCTCTAGAAAATCCCCTGGTATTACAACAATATTGTGGCATTAAAATTCAAATTCTCTTGCTGTGCAAAGCCACAGCAAAACCAGAGCATTTCCTCAAGTGGCCTGTAGGCTCCTTGTCATGCCTCGTCCCTGGCACCTGTCTGTCCTTCTTGGCCTTACTCTGTTGTTCAAAGCCACTTTGGACTGCTTGGATGCTTTAGAAAGCCATGAAAAGTAGCCTGCCTGTGGCATTTAGAGGCCAAGCAATAGAGGGAAAGATTTGCTTCCACCTGTTATCTAAGCAGAGGGAAGTGCCCCTCTTCATAAACTAGGCTCGCTTTTGCCAAATTGTCTGTGAAGCTAAGGGAAGGGGAGCTGGCGCCTGCTGGCAGAGAGAGCTGGAATGCCGACCAAGGCAAAGGCTGCTGCTTCTTGCCTGGAGCTGCTGCCTCCAGGGCCCAAGCCCAGGCATCCTCCTGTCGTGGCCCTTGGAAACAGGCCGCAGGGTCCCAGAAAGTAGACAGCTGCCCCCTTTGGAAGAGTCAGTCCTCATTGTTTTCTGAACTGTTTTCCTAGCATGTGGGTAAAGCTTTCATGTGTCTGATAAATAAGCTAAAGTTAATTTCTAACTGGTGGATCAAGTCTAACATTCTGAGTTCCATCAAGTACTCAACTTTTAACTAGACTCCTGTCAATTAGTAATGAAATCTATAACCTACCTTCCGCTTCTGGTCCCCATTAGCCAAGAAATCCACTATTGCCATAAGTTGGGGACAGTCCACTTCTAGCATCTGTAGAAACACCATTTGTCTCTAAGGGCATTCTCCTTCCAGATCACCCGCCTGGAGCAGCCAGCAACCACCTAGATGAATTGCTGACTCCCTTGGTCCCAGTGCCGGCCACTTCTCTCCTAGGGTGTTCGTGTGGGTGGAGAGAGTTTCTGGGTGTATAGGTTAGGTCTTGTTTGGTTTTTATTTTGGCCTCTTTAGTTTTCCTAAAGCACAAGTCCATGTAGAATCCTGCCACCTCTCCACACCAGTTCCAGATGATCTGGGTCTCGCCCACTGCCTCAGGAAGACCTTCACTGTACCTGAGCTTCTGACTTCTGCCACTGCAGCTGCCTTAGTGACGCCAGGGGAGGGGAAGGGGGGGCAAGTTTGCATCTCTCCTTTTCCTGGTTAGACTCTGTTCAACCACATTCTTAAGTTGGCAGATCTGCTTCCAGATTGATTTTTGAGAACCATCACTTTCACATTCCTAATTCTGATTTGTTTTGTTTTGTTTCATTTGGGTTTTCTGAAACTTAAAATGCTGCCCTGAAAACACTGTATTTTTGAGTTTGTGTTCTGAAAGCCTCCGTGCTGCCGGATCTTTGGGGGGGGAGGGGACACAGGATCCTTCAGCACTGAGGTGTTTAAGATTTGCAACTAGCAATGCAATTTTTTCTAAATATGAGGATATTTACCTTTATTAAGAAATTATACTAAACAATGGTGTCCTTGATCATTTTATGTTCTCATATTACTTTTGATTCTATTAGGATTCTGTGTGGTGGTGAACAAAGATCATTACAAACAAAAACTATAATTTTGTTATCTTTGAGTCAATGGAATTTCTTTACTTAAAAAAATAAAGTCTAAAACTGTGGCGTGGCTGTGTGTCCTCTGTATAGTGGGGATTTTCCATCTAAAGGGATTCTTCCTGTGTCTTCACCACAGCATGAGCTTAATGGAAATGCACGAAACACCAACTTCTCATCAAAATTGATGTTCACCACCAGGCGCTGTGGTAATCCCAGCACTTTGGGAGGCAAAAGCAGGAGGGTCACTTGAGTTCAGGAGTCTGAGACCAGCCTGGGCAACATAGTGAGACTCCATCTCTACAAAAAAATAGGAAAAAGAGCCAGGTGTGGTGGTGTGCACCTGTAGTCCCACCTACTTGGGAGGCTGAGGTGGGAGGATCACTTGAGCCCAGGAGTTGGAGGCTGTAGTAAGGTATGATCATGCCGCTGCACTCCAGCCTGGGTGAGACAGAGCAAGACCCTGTCCCCCCCTCAAAAAAAAATTGATGTTCACTCTTGCAAACAAATACCAAAGACATGACCAGCCCGCAGGTGTCTTTACAAGCCCATATTCTCCAGGCAAGAAAGCCAAGAACTAAAATAAGTAAGATATCCACATTGTAGTCACTTCATAAAGGCAAGAGAGATGTAAATGGTGCCTGCCACGCATGATTTGTGTGCTTTGCCAGTGATGTTCTTTGAAAAGACCAGGTGAACATTTCCTAAGTCAAGATCATATTGGGTTGGTTGAGAGACATGTTCTATTCCTTGGCTCTGTCTGAACCCACGCTAAGGGTCTCCCAGGGCCAACCACAAGCTCAGCCCGGAGGTTGTTCTACCCCTAAGAGCCTTACACACACAACTGCCTTCCCTCCTTGGCCACATGGAACCCTTGACAAGCTAGGCAGAGTGGGAAGTGTCAGCTTTGGAAGGTGTGCATGAACAAGACCTAAGAATGCCCCAACATCAAAATTCATCTCTCTCTGGTAGGCAAGCTTCCCCCTCCTTCTATCCCCCACAAAATAGCCAGACTATTTTGATCCAAGAAAACCAACTTGCAAAGAATACTACCAATGAAAAGAACTACATGGAAGAGATTTCAGGTGCAAGGTGCTCGGTAGGCTGGTGCTGACAGCATGCCAGCGTGGTCATTTAGGACCCCAGCACAGCTGCACCTCCCCTTAGGCGACTCTATAGCATTTGTCTTCAGGGACACTCACTCACTGCCCCAACAGTGCTAACATTATTTATTTCTTTATTTTTACCTGTAAGATGGGAATAACTATAGGAATGCCTACCTCAGGATATGGAGAGGCTCAAATAGTATTTTTCAAAGTGCTGATGTTATTTTGGGTAGTGGCTTTAGCTTTGTCTGTTTGGTTCCATCTCACAAATGACCTCCCAGGATGTGTGGAAACGAGAAGTGTCTGCCTGGTGCAGCTCCACTCCAGGGCTTCTGGCTGATGGGCCTGCACAGAAAGCAGAGATAGGCTTGGATATAATTTCCAAACACTTTTGGGCTTGACAAGCCATGTGTGTGCATCATCAAAACCTGATCCTAATCTTCTCCTTCTTCACATGGTCACCTTGAGAAATCATGTCCTACCTACCCTGTCCTGCTTGCTGGTAGGACAATTCCAGGCACAGCCCCAGGGTGGAACTTGCTCTTATTCTGAGACATTTAGCCTTCCCCACAGGCTCCTGCAGCCATCTTCTCTGTCCTCTCTGCTCAAGTGCAAAGTTTACCTTTAAACTGATAGATCTTAACACTTGCCTCAGTGGGTTCCTCCATACCCTCACCTTCCTCATATGTCAACATGCAGGGCTTGAGCAGTACACATTTGAACTACCTGGGCAGCTTGGAAAGATCTTGATGCCCAGGCCGTACCCCAGACCAAGTGCATGGGGAGGTGGGGCCTGGGCTGCAATTTTAAAGCTCCCCGGGGGATTCCAGCCTGCAGGGAGCTTGCAAACCACTGCTTTGGAAGCTTTGATTGGCTCTTTAATGTGCCATCCCTTTTAGGGGGGGAGGAGGTGGAGTGTCTTGTTAAAAATGCAGATTCTGATTCAGCACTTCTGTGATGGGGCCTAGGTGTGTGCATTGCTAGTGAGTTCCCAAGTGGAACAGACACTGCCCTCCTCAGACCTCCAGGGCATCCTGCAAGCTTCTAGACCCAACACTGAGCCATGCATCACCACCGCCCAACAGACAGTAGGATCAGTGATGGCCCACTTCACCCCTTAGGTGACTCTTCACCTCTTTTCCTGGCTTAAGACAAAGGCGCACCTCTTCCAGAAGCCTTTGCCAGGCCTCCAGACAGCATCATCCCCTTCCAGTTTCCCTTGGGTAAACTCGAGGCTCTGAGCAGTGGCCCATTTCGTTTAGAGGCTCTCTGAAGCTGGTGGCCAATTCCTTGTGGAGACCTCCACCCACACCTTGATGAATTGCTTCCGGAGTCTGAAAGCCCACATTAGGATGGCAGGAAAGCATCGCTGCAACCTTCCTACTCTCATTCTGCTCAAATTACCACTTTTTTGTTTTTGTTTTTGTTTTTTTTTGAGACAGAGTCTTGCCTTGTTGCCCAGGCTAGAGTGAGTACTGTGGCGTCAGCCTAGCTCACAGCAACCTCAATCTCCTGGGCTCAAGCGATCCTGCTGCCTCAGCCTCCCGTGTAGCTGGGACTACAGGCATGCGCCACCATGCCCGGCTAATTTTTTTTCTATATATATTAGTTGACCAATTAATTTCTTTCTATTTATAGTAGAGACGGGGTCTCGCTCTTGCTCAGGCTGGTTTCAAACTCCTGACCTCGAGCAATCCGCCCACCTCGGCCTCCCAGAGTGCTAGGATTACAGGCGGGAGCCACCGCGCCCGGCGTCAAATTACTTTTATGTGGCAGAATCCCTGTCTCATCCCACGTGTCTCCAGAAAGGAAGCTGTCATGGGCATCAAATGGTTGTCATAAAATTCATGTTTTGTTGTCACTCTTCCCATAGCTGGTGGCTTTCAAATGAGTATTTTACCGTCCCTCTTCCTCTATCTCATTAATGTTGGGGGGTGGCCACCTGTAGGGATCACCCACATAGGCATCTGGGATTTTGTGAGGCTGAGCACATCCGATTTAATATTCATGGTCTTAAGACACCCTCTAGGGCACCACCCAGCCCACCCAGCTCTCCTTCCTGCCCAGCAGCGCCAGGGCAAGGCCAGCAGGGGGCAGTGCGAGCCCACAGTCAGAGCCGGCTCCCTGGGTCCCAGCCCTGTGGTTTCTTGCTCAGAAAGCCACTGCCAACTTTCGACTTTCGTGGGCACCCCAGCACCCCAGCATAAGCCTGCAGTTCTCTCCCCATCCTGATCTCACTCATAAACTTAGAGCTGCCACCTCAGAGGGTGGGCCGGGCCGCGTCCAGGAGGGCACTGGGCAGGGTGCAGGGGGAAGACGGGAGTCAACCGGCAGGGGTCAGCCACTGTTTCCCTCAAATCTGGGGCACAACTCTGGACAAACGCGTAGAAGGACATCCTGAAAACGTGAAAAGTACGAATTCCTTTGAATTCTTTCACTCGGCCTCATCCCTGCCCCCCCCCATTCAGGCCACCAGCGCCCTCCACAGGCAAACGCTAGTCTCCCTTCTTTCGTCACGTGGCCCCACAGCACCATGGGACACAGTGGCCCGCACCTTCAAGCATGTTCCCAGGAGATCCCCCAGGGTGAGGCCCCTGCCACCACAGCAGCTCCATCCTTTTTAGGTTTCAATACCAAGGTTCCACATGAGATTTGGTTTGAAAAAAGGAAGCCTCAACTTGTGGAGGGAAATCCTCCCCGGTTAACCTCCCACCCTTCCGCCCACAATTATTTGCTACGATTCCTCCTCCAGCTCAGAGGTCCTGTGTAAATATCATAAATGACCATGGATCGTTGGCTGCGAATGTTATAAAGAAGGAAGCTACTTGGGTAATGAGCACACACTGCAAACCCTAGGAGTGAAATAAAGGCATGTATGTCTAAGGATACCTTAATCACGTGGATGAAAAAAAAAAGTAGTAACTGTATTAATTAATATTATTTAAAATGTTTAAAATTAAAAAAGGCATATATGTACATTTGCATGTAACATGGGCATAGCTTCACTGGAACACAAGGAAGAGAACTCTGTGGAAACAGATGGGATTGGGCAGAACTTGAAGTCCCAGGAATGGCTGTAAGGTCCTGCAACAGGTGGGTATGGCACCAAGGGTACTTGGTCCCTATGGGAGGGGAGTGACCCAGGCAAGAGCAGACAAGTCTGGAGTTGATTCACTGAGGTATCTGCGCACGAGCCACTGGGCAGGACAAGCCTCACCTACCGCTGCTAGGTAGGTAACAGGCGTCCGCTTCCGTGTGGGCACGTAAACGTAGCATCTTGGGAGAAGTACCTGTCAGTGTCTGGGAGCCCCAACCCGAAGCAGCCAGCACTTCCCCAACAGGGAACTGCATGCTCCGCACACAGCGGTTTCCAGCAGGGGTTCTACACACATCAGACTGCAGGTGACCGAAGGGAACAGGCCACCCCAAATGAGGCTGCTTCCAGGCTGCTTCCACCCTGGAATTCAGTGTGGAAAACCGCTCGCCTGCGTACAGGCCACCAAGATTACTGTGTTTGCTGAATCATTTGAACTTATACCTTCCCTCTTTTATCATCTATTTATTGTATTTGGGGGAGAGGCGGGACTTTTAACCCAGGCTCCTTGCCTGTTTTCATAGACCCTAAGTAGCAAAACTCTGTTGCAAAGAAAAAAAACTGTTTTGAGACAGTCTCACTCTGTCACCTGGGCTAGAGTGCCGTGGCGTCAGTCTAGCTCACAGCAACCTCAGACTCCTGGGCTCAAGCAATCCTCCTGCCTCAGCCTCCCGAGTAGCTGGGACTACAGGCATGTATCACCAAACCTGGCTAAATTTTCTTTCTGTTTTTAGTAGAGATGGGTCTCACTCAGGCTGGTCTCAAACTCCTGACCTCAAGCAAATCCTCCTGCATCTGCTTCCCAGAGTGCTAGGATTATAGGCCTGAGCCATTGTGCCTGGCCAGCAAAGGAAATTATTGAGGAGCTTAATGAGAGTCTTTAAAATTCAATCTCGCACAAAAGTCACCATCTTAAAGCATTAAGGGCAGGCGGGAATATATTAGCAACTGCCCCCAATTCTTGTTCAAGGGAATTTCCCCTTCTTTATTGCACCTCCAACTTGGCAGGAGGGTGACACCTGGGCTCACGGGAGCTTAGGGAGGTTCAGGGGAAGCACAGTCACCACCTCGGCAGCCCCTTCCTGACGTGGGGCCAGGGCAATGGAGGAGAGGCCGGGGGTGCTAACTACAGCTCAGGCGCCGGGAGACGTCCTCAGAAGGCTGTGTTCTCAGATTCGGCCTGGGGCCCAAAGAGCTGCTCAGCAACGACTTTGCCGTCATACTTGGGCAGGGTGCCCCCAAAGTCACAGGGCAGGATGTTCTCGTCAATCTCCTGGAAGAAGTCAGAGAGGTCATCCCCATGGACAAAGACCTGCAGGGGCAAGGGAGACAGAGCTGAGCAGGAGGTGCTCTAGGGATGAGGGAGGAGGTAGACAGGAGGACAGTTCAGGACCACAGTACAGAGCGTGAGGACGGCTCCGGTGAGGATCCCACCCTCAGCCCTCTTGTCCCACGAGCTCCCTCCCGCCCCAGCCCCACATCTGCTCACTGACTCACTCCCAGAGGACTGCCCTGGGCAGGCCGTGCACTCACCCTCTGGAGCAGCTTGCTCTTCAAGAAGGGCTTGACCACGTTGTAGGTCGTGGTGAAGTACCACGGCTGGTAGATGAAGTGGATGGCTTTGAACCGGGCCGGGAAGGAATCCTGCAGCGACAGAGAGTGACCCCCATCCCATGGCCCCAGTGTCCTCAGAGGTTCCCACTCATTCCCCACGGCCTGTCCCCATGGCATAGGACACACTTGGCCAGCAGCACCTGTTCTCCCCGGAGCAGAACCCACTAAAGGATGCAGCCCTGGGCCAGCGGCTAGGGAGCCCTGGGTTCACTGTGGCTCCAAACTGCAGGGAGGAAGCCCCAGGAGTCATACAGCCCAACCCCCTCCCTGCTGGTACAAAACACACTGGAATTAGGTAAAGTAAAGAAATGAAATGATAGCCTTGCTTGGTTTTTTAGTGACTGAGTTTTTTCAAACCCACTTACCTGCTGAATGTACTGCAGACTCTTATAGACCACAGAGACACTGTGATCAAGCCTCATTGTCCTCAGCCCCTCTCCCGACCCCCACCACCCACCCCTCCGTTCCCAGATACACACAGAGCGGATCTAAGGTAGCTCTAAGAAGGGACTCCTGGCATGTCAGTATGTATAGAAATGAGTTGTCAGGAAGCTTAGTGCTATCTCTTTCTCAGGGTAAATCCACATTCAAAGAGAGGCAGCGTGACCTATGTGGACAGAGGGCATGGGATTCCTGGTCAGAAGATACACATTCAAGTTTGGTCTCTGCCACTTGATTGCCATGTGACCTTGAGAAATCATGTAAATCTCTGAGCCTCAGTTTGCAGGTTTATAAGATGAAGCAGGGAGAGAATGCTTCTGAGGAGTCAATGAAAAACATGAATGTGAACACTGGACACAGTGTTGATCACCACGCAGGCATTTTGGGTTGGGACTGTGCTTTGTCACTGCCCTTTATGGCACTAGGTGATTGACTTCTCAGGTCCCTGCCAGCACCATGAAACCAAGAACGCAGGGCTCTGGGGAACGGGCTCCAAGGCCTCACCTGGAGCATGTCCACCATCTTCCTGAGGTCCGAGGGCCGGAGCGCGGCGGCCTGCTGCATGGTGAAGCCCTTGAAGTTCTCGATGATGCAGAAGCCGTTGATCTGCGTTTCCTCGTTCTCCAGAAGCTTCTCCAGGATGAAGCAGTAGGCCTGCAAGATCTTAGGAACAGGGATCAGGCCATAAAATCCAACCCGCAAAGGTAACTGTGGCTCAGGTCCCCAGGGGAGAGCTAATCGCTAAATTCTTTACTAGAGGTCATTTGCCACAGGGTTTATCCATCCGGGCATCCTGCCTCTGTGAATGTACACCAAGAACACAACCTTGAAGGTCACGTCCATGGCTACATGCCGGAGTGCTTAGCCCAGTTCTCTTATAAGAATAGAAACATTGGAAACAACCCAAATATTCAACAATAAGGGACTGGTGAAATTATGCTACATTTATGCTGTGGAATACTCTGGAGCAATTTTAAAATGATACAGAGGGCGGGCGTGAGGGCTCATACTTATAATCCTAGCACTTTGGGAGGCCAAGGCGGGAGGATCGCTTGAGCTCAGGAGTTCAAGACCAGCCTGAGCAAGAGCGAGACCCCATCTCTACTAAATATAGAAAAATTAGCCGGGCATGGTGATGCATGCCTGTATCACTCAGGAGGCTGAGGCAGGAGGATCACTTGAGCCCACGAGTTTGAGGCTGCAGTGAGCTATGATCAGGCCACTGCACTCTAGCCTGGATGACAGAGCAAGACCTTGTCTCAAAAAAAAAAAAAAAAAAATTATACAGAAGACTAATGATCACCAGGCTGTGAAAGTGAAAAATAAATAAAAAAAGACTAATGATATAGAAAAATGTTTGTGGCATATATTATTGCAGAGTGTGAGTATGATCCAATTTTTATAAGAAAAATGTGTGCGTGTTTAGAAAAAGTAGATTGGGAGGATGTCAGTGGTAGAAATCTCTGGGTAGTAGAATTGTGTATAATTTTAAATTGGTGATTTTTTTTGTATCTTCTAAAATGAGTAGCTATCACTTATATAATAAGAAAAAAAGTGGAGCAGTAAGGACAGAAGTAGCCCTAATGGAATTTAAACGTGCCATAAAATCTCTATAATTAAAACAGTGTGGTATTGGAGCATGAACAAACGGACCAATGGAACAGAATAGAAAGTCCAGAAGTGGACCCAAGTACATATGAAAATATAGACTATGATGAAGATAGCATCTCAAGTCATTGAAAAAAGATGGACTTTTTAATAAATGTCATTGAGACAACTAGATAGAATTTTGTAAAATAAGTTTGTACTTTTTTTAAATTAAAAAATAAATCTTTTTAAGGCTCAGTGATACATGCCAAAGTTTTCCCAAGACAAACCCTAAAAGCCCCACTTGGGGCAGCCCTCTTCAGGGCTCAGACAAGCAAAATCGCATATACTAGTACAAAGAACTCAGGCTCCTAAATAGGTTGGAAGCTCTGTGCCTTCCAGAATCTATTCCAGCCCCCAGTCCACTAATTCCTGGTCTCTCTGTTGCTCTCAGCTTTTAGCATTTGGCCAGGCTGCCCCCCAGCTCGGCTCGTGGCTCTCAGCTGTTACCCCACTTGGCACTTGGTGGGGACACCCTGGAACAGCCATGTACTATTGGCCAGCAGGTCCCAACTGCAAAGCTGCAGGGTTTTCCAGCTGCCCTGGACATCCTAGGAATACTCCCCCCTGCCTGGGAAGGGCTTGGTGGCAGGTGGCCGCCCACCTTTCCCCTTCCACAGACCTCGCCTCCTGGGGAGCCAGGAATGAGGGCCAGGGTTCGGGGAGGGAACCCAGCCCACGGAGTGGGAGGGAGCCCAGTGAACCCCCACTGACCTCGTCGAAGGTGATTTCCTCACTTTGCCAGTTCTCAATGTTGAAGAGCATGACCACTCGGCCATACTTGTCCCGGGTGGAGAGGACACCAGGGTAGCCGGCCTCGATGGTGCAGCGGACAGCCTCCAGGGACAGGCTGTCGAAGAGCTCAGGGTACTGCAGCCGGAAGTTCACGTAGCCTGCAGGAGGGAGCGCCAAGGAGGAGCCCCTCAGGGAGCCATCCCATCCCATCTCCCCCCACCTGGTGGGGGTCAGAGACCTGGCCTCTTCCAGCCTCTTCCACATGTCTTGTGTGTGACGGAGCCAGATACTCGACCCATCTGAGGCCCATGTTTCCTCTCCCAAAAATCACATAATAATATTGGCCTATCTCACCAAATTGTCGCTGCAATCAAACGAGATTCAAGGGTGAACATTACTGTATGCTGTGCAAACATGGGGTATAGTCCTAAATATGAGGACAATTATTATTTGTTATTTTCTTTCCCATGGGAACAAGGCACAGGTTTTCCAGCTGGGCGCAGGCTTCGCTGAGAGCAGGTGTGGGCAGCGCCAGGGAGGAGCCCCTGGATAAAACCCAAACCCCAAGCAGGACAGAGGCCCTTCACCCTGCTTCCTGCAGCGCCTCGTCTGCCCTCCAACTCCCTCCTCACCCATCCTGAGAAGGTCCCTGCCTCTGGGGGCTGCCTGCACCAGCAAACTTGAGCCCAGGGAGGGGTTCTTCTTCAAAAGTTCTCTTTGCAGAGGGTTTTCCTGGCTACTTTCCCTAAAACCTCAACCCCTTGAGCCTTTGAGTCCACCTCTCTTATTTTTCTCTCTATTCCTTATCACTATCTAACATTCTCCATATTTTTTATCTTATATATCTGGTCTGTTATTTCCACCATTAGAATATAATAAGTTCCTTGAGGGAAGGGGAGTCTTGTCTGTCTTGTTCTCTGCGGCACCCCTTGGCCTAAGACAGCGGTCAGCACAGCAGGGCACGGAGTTGACATTCGGGGAAGAAGGAAGACAAGGGAAACCATTAGCCTGCAGAGGGGCTGCTCAGACAGCCTGTCGCTCCCCAGCACCAAAGACTTGATTTTATTTTTTTGTTTGTGGTTTTAGGGAACTTGTGTTCGTTCGGCAATGCCAAGGCGGTTCTGTCCCTGGGCTCATTGCCGGTGCTGGCACCGTCTTCAGCTGCCCTGCGCATGAGGGTTAGGTGACCGCGGTGACCCCTCCCAGCAGCATTCCGGAGCCAAAGCCTAGGTTCTGGCGGTGGGTGCTGGAGGGGAAACTCCTCCCCTCCCCTCCCAAATTGGGTACCCCAGTTCTACTCGAGTCCCAGGGCTGGCAGAGAGGAGACAGGAGCCAGACCTCTAGGAATCAGGCCCTGACAGACTCCATCCATTCACTCATGCATTCATCGTCAGAGCTGAAAGGGAACTTGGAGGCTACTTAGTTCACGCACGGGCCCATTTTCCAGGTAAGGGTGTGGAGGCTCAGGGAAACGGACTTGCCCCCCGCAGCTCTCCTCAGTGCCTGGGTGAGGGCGAACACCATCCTCCTGACCTGCCTCTGCCTTCCCAGGGCTGTCCCCTCGGCTCGGGCCTCACCTCTGAGCAGCTCGTAGGCTCGGCCCACGTTGAATTTCCGGGCGCGGATGAAGCGCAGGAGGAAGGCACTGTCCTTGTCCCGCACCCTCTCGGCCACAGCCACTGCCAGCTCCTCCCCAGAGGCCGCCTGCTCCTGCACCAGCTCCTGCAGCTCTTGCACCGCCTGCGCGCGAGTCTCCTCCCTTTCGTTCAGCTCGTCCTTGGCCTGGAACAGCGAGGGTGTGGGCACCGAGTTATTGGCGGGGGAGGGGGAGTCGCCTACCAGAGCCAGACCGGCTGGGAGGGCCGAGGGGTCTGCAGTGGGACCCTCACCCTGCTGCCCACAGAGGCAGCATCTGTGCCGGCAGCACCTCAGATTGTCACGTCTGGAGAAAATTAGGTCAAACTGCTCATCCTGGGTTCCTTTGCAGGATATAGCCAAGGGTCTAAAATTTTCTAACAATAACTGCCTGTACTTGCTGAGACCTTACTTGGCGCCTGCTAAGTCCTTTGAATGCACTGGTTTTTAGTCTTTGCTGTAACCCATCGCGCCTGGCATTCTTATCCCCATCTCTCAGATGAGAACACTGAGGCTTGTAAAGGTGAAGCTATTCCTGCCCGAGGTTACCCAGATAGGGGTGGTGCTGAAACTCCTACACAGGCTCCGCTTCTAATCACTTCACTCTGCTGCTTCCCAGGCTCCATTCTGATCTTTACAAAAACAAAGGTCCCCGGCAGATGGCAGCCTGCCTCCTGCCCCAGAGCTGCTCTTTCCTTCTCTTGGGCCAGGAGAACTGTGTGTGTCAGGCGGCTCTCTCCTTGGACAGACAGCGACAGCCAGCGTGATGGGGGCAGGGGGGCGGGGAGGGAAGTGCGGAGGAGCCAAGAGCACCTTTCCCTGCAGACACCCAGGGAAGCAGAGACGGGAGCCAGGAGTCCCGGCTCAGCTCAGCCGCTTCTCATCCTCCCCAGCAGCCCTAAGCCAGCTCTGCCAACCGCCACGGAGCACAGTCTGACCACCTCTGAGCTAGTCCAACAAACATCTTTCACGAGTACAGAAGGCAAGACCCAGAGAAGGAAAGCAATTTGCTCGAGGTCACACAGCAAGCTGGAAGTAGGTCTGGTTCCCGCCTCTTGCCTACCCAGCAGGGGCAACAGCTGGATCCCTGTTCCCCAGGGCCACTTCCGAGCCAGCGCTGCTCAGATCTGAGTCTGGGGTGAGCCGTAGTGCAGAGACTCCAGGCTGCAGTCTTGGATTAGGCTGGCCCGGGTGTCTGCGCAGCCCAGTTGCTGCCATAGCCCTGACCTCCAGGATGGCCCCTAGGACAGGGCCAGGATGGCCTGGAGAGCCAGGTCTGGACACTTTCTACAGGAGAGAGGATTCTGCCACATTCCCCTTGATTCCTCCCTGGAGTGTTCCTTCCCACACCCCCAGCCACCTCACCTTCTGCAAGGTGTGGCGGGGCAGTTGGCTGCACTGGCCAAAGACAGGCCCGTGGTCCTTGGTCGTGAGCTGCTCCATTTGGGCACGGAGCTCCTGTTCCTCTTCAGGGACCACGCGGTACGTGCCCACCTGGGCAGAAAGGAGTTAGGAAGAAGCAGGAACAGCGCCCCACCCCCCCACCGTCAGCCTGAGCTGGCCAGGCAAATGGGCCTGCTCAGACCCCAGACTAGTGCTTTTGCCCAAGGTCATGGCTGCAACTCCTCCTTTGGAGGGTCAGGGCCAACAGAGAGGTTGTAGGGTGTGTGCCTATAACCCTGGGCAGAGGAGATGATGGGGAAGCAGGGAGGAGGGAGGGCGGGAAAGAGGAAAGGTGGGAGAAGGAGAGCCTAGGGTACAGGGTACTCACCCCGTCTGACATTCTGCCTCTGGAAGACACTGAGTCCTTGGGGAAGGAAGGGCCCTGCTTCCTCTGTCCTGGCCTCTCCGGGCGGCCCTTCCCTAGGAGAGGAAGTCAGGGCTGCAGTGGTTAGAGAAACCGTTCTGTTACTGTCTCAGAGCTGTGGGTCACAAACTTTCACTTGCAATGGAATCACTTGGGGCATTTGTTAGACATGGAGGTGCCTGGGCCCCACCCCCATGATTCTGACTCTGGGGGTCTGGGCTGGGTCCCAGGAATCTGCAATTTAAAGCAGGCCCAGGTGGCTCTGGAGGAGATGGTTCTTGGGCTACACTTGGGGAAATGCGGCTTTGAGAAGGACACCCACACAAGCCTTAGTCCTCAACTGTTGGGACAGTTGGCCCAGCCAGCACAAAACTAGAGTCGGGCTCCATTCTCAGTTCCAGGATCACTGCAGGACAAGGCAGTCCCTCCTCCCTTCTGTGGCCTTCCTGCCCCAACCGAAAGGGCATCTCAGAACCTTCCCAGCCTGGTGGACGGCCCTTCCCCTGGGCATTCACGCTTGGGAGTGGTGATGACCGGTTACATAATCATAGCACTGGGGATGTGTTCTGTGCTTTGTGAGGCACTGAGTATTTTCTGACCCATTATCTCAGAGCCAGGGCTGGCATTATTCCCATTGTGCATAGGAGCAAACAGGGCCGGGAGAAGAGGGATCTGTCCAAGGTAATACAGCCAAGAATAGCCAGGGATCAGGACTCAAACCCAGGTTGTGACCTCTTGTCAGCACCAAGAGGCAGGCTACTGCAGCTCAAAAGTCAGACCTGGGTTCAAATTCTGTCTCCTCCACTTGCAGGCTGTGTGATTTAACACGGGTCTTGGTTGTCTCCTATAAAATGGGATGGAAGGGTTGAGAGATGTAACTAAATAACCTGCACATAGCAGTGCGTGGCCCCCAGAACAAATCTCACTCATGGCCCACAAGGCAACCTGCTTCCCCACCGGGCGGTTTTGGAGACAGCATTTCTGTTTCCAGGTGTTCTCATCTCCCGCCTACATGCCCCTGTGCCTTCAAGGGCCCTTCCCCATCCTGTCCGGCCTTTGACCAGGTTGCTTTGGTCAGTTCGGCTACCTAGTCACAGTTGGGAGTCACAGAGCTGAGACTCAAACCTGTGCCCACCTGACACGGAGTCTGTTTGACCCCTAGAGCCAAGGCGTCTACAGGCAAACTCCTTAGGAGAGCCGGTGATACAGAAACCTTGGAGGTCAGAGGGACCTGGGGGTGAATCGGGCTTTGTCATTTACCACCTGTGTGGCCCCAGCAAGTTATTTAACCTTTCTGGGTCTCACCTGCAAATGGAAAATAATAATAGTACCTACCAAAAAGAATTGCCATGAAGGCCATACAATTCGTGCAATGTGCCCGGCACAGTGTCTTGCTATAAAACATAGTTCCCTCTCCCTTTTTTTATCGTCAAACTTATCATTAGCCTAACTTGCACGAAGACACTTGGAGGATCCCAGGGAATATCTGAGAGTGTCCCATCTCTTCCCCTCCCACTCCACAGCCCCAGCAAGGACAGGGAAGTTCCAGGGACTGTAATCCACCCACAGAAACCAAATCTAAGCCATCGTTCTGGCTGGTAGATGTCCAAATATGTGGGCACAGGGACAGACACGCTGAAATGCTGCTGCACCATCACTTGAGTTTTGTCAGAACAGGAACAGAGAGGGTGACAAAACTGCCCCCAGGAGCTCAGACAGGAGAGATAGTGGCTGGACGCCCCCAGCCAGTTAAGCAGACCATCAGAACAGACCTCGATCTTGAAAAGTCTTGGTTAAATTCAGTGCAGCAACTCTTTTCTAAATATGCCTAAGCTGTTAACTTTGATTTTTTAAAACATGGATTTACAAGCTATATACAATGAAAAATGCCTAACCTCAAACCCTGTCAATGCTATTCCCTGCCATCTAGAGTTGCCAGTTGAAATGCAGAATGCCCAGTTACATGTGAATTTCAGATGAGTGACAAATACTTTTTTAGCATAAGGGTGTCCCCAGTATTGCATAGGGCACATTTAACTGGGTGTCCTGTATTTTTATTTGCTAAATCTGCCGTCAGATTGGCCTGGCTCAACCTGAAGAGTGGCCAGCGGTTCGTTTTACAGGCAGCCTCCGATGCAGTCTCCCCACTCCGACCCCTCACCCCAGTCCTGGGCTCCCTGGCCCAGGCAGGCCCCTGGTATCGACTTACCTAATAGGTCGGCAGCTCCTCCTCGGGGCCACCTGGTACCTGAATTGTCTTGGAGCTTTGAAGGTAGCCTCCGCTGGAGGCGTGGCCCAGTCAGCAGGTTGGGATTACTGTGTCACAAGGAACTTCTCACCACCCAGTTCCCGTTAAATCGGGCTCACAGGAGGCCCAGAGCAGGGCAGAGGAAGAACTGCGGGGAGAGGGGAGAGGCCTGGGCCTGGCTGGAGACGCATCAAAGCCCTCCTTTGTGTGCTCCTGCTCTGGAGTTCCTGCTCAGCCATGTGGAAGCCGGGCCGTGGGGCTGGGATCTGGGCCAGCCCTGTTCCCTCTCCCCTGCCCTCTCTCCCCTCAGGATCCCGGGGGTGAGAGAACACCCCCGGATGAGACACGCAAAGAGGCAAAGGGAAACTGTAAACGTGATTGCAGATGTAATGGCAGCTCTGGCGAACCCAGGCCCGCTCTACCCTCTCCCCCAGCCAGCGGGGCCCGACGCGGTAGTTCCGGCCGCCACAGCAAGTGGGGCCAGGTGGGAATTGTAGCCAGTTAAGGCTGAGCAGGGAGAGGACAAGACAGGTAGACCTGCCTTCTAGAAGGTATGGTGCAGTGGGGAGGAGGGGTCGGGGTACTCTAGGACTAGACTGCCCACTTGTAAATCCTGGCTCCAGCACCTTCTGGCTACGACCACTCAGTGACTCAGTTTCCTCCTCTGAGAAGTGGGGCTGACTAGAGGACCAGGCTCATGGCTTTAGTGAGGACGAATAGCAGCTAAGTGCTTAGCTCAGGTGCTTGGTGAGTACTCTGTGAGTGTTGTCACTCCAAATACAGAATGAGTACACACCTAGCTGGAGGGAACTCATCCAACTCTCTCTGCAGGAAGAAACCCCTCTGCGGCCCCTCGACAGGTGGCTTCCCAGCCTCTGCTTTGGTATTCCACTGGGGTGGGGAGGAGGTGATTCCTTTAGAACATTCTCGGTCCAGGGCTCCAAGGCCAGGAAGCTCCCTGCTTCCAGTGCTGGACAGTTCTCCTTGTTTAAAAGCTCATCCTTGCTCTGAGCTCCAGGCAGCTCCCTATGATGCCCAGCCCTGTTCCTGATCTGCCTCCCGGAGGTGTCCAGAGCAGTGTCAAGGTCACTCTCCAGAATCCGGCCCCAGAAATGCTTTCTTGTTTTCGTCAAAGATAGTTCTTGCTTTTCCACCCATTCCTACTTTTGGCAGGTTTGGGATCTCTTTACCCACCCTGACCTCCTCCTCCTGTGCCCTCCCCAGAACCCTGGGGCTGCGAGAGTGTCCCCAAAGGAGAGCGCCCTGGGGCCAACCCCTGCCCCTCCCCTGCCTCTCCTGACCCCATCCTCCAGTGCGGCTGTGATGCCCAGCACTTAGATCTTGGGGTACACCTGGGTCACCTTGAGCTCTTTGCTTCTCACAGCCCTTTCCCTGGGCTCCTGCCCGGGCTGCTTCTGGCTCGTGGGCTGCTTCTGTCCCAAGTCCTCTCTGGAGCTGGGGAATCTCTCCTTTCTATCATTCTTCTCCCTGGTGGTCTAGTCCTGTGCTGTCCTAGACAGCAGCCACTTAGCCACCTGTAGCTTCTTAAATTTTTATTTAATTTTAATTAACTTAAATTTAAAAACTGACACTGAATTCCATTTCTGGTAAACTTTTAAGTAGGTTTGGATCAACGAAGGTATGTGATTCTATTTTTTTTAACTATAAACTGTGTGATGAAGTATTTCTAATAAGAATTTCAAGTTCAAAGTGAGATGTGCTGTAAATGTAAAATACCTATTGGATTTTGAAGACAGTACAAAAAAAGAATGTCAATTATCTCATTAATGATTATTTTTTGTGACAGAGTCTTGCTTTGTTGCCCAGGCTAGAGTGAGTGCCGTGGCGTCAGCCTAGCTCACAGCAGCCTCAAACTCCTGGGCTCAAGTGATCCTCCTGCCCCAGCCTCCCAAGTAGCTGGGACTACAGGCATGAGCCACCATGCCCAGCTAATGTTTTCGATATATATTAGTTGGCCAATTAATTTCTTTCTATTTATAGTAGAGACGGGGTCTCTCTCTTGTTCAGGCTGGTTTCAAACTCCTGACCTCGAGCTCAGCCTCCCAGAGTGCTAGGATTACAGGCATGAGCCACGATGCCCGGCCTCATTAATGATTTTTAGATGGCTTAATAATGTTCTAAAATGATCATGTTTGGGTTATATTGGGTGAAATGTATTAGAGTTAATTTTACCGGGGTTTTTTTTGGTTTTTTTTTTACTTTTTTTGATGTGGTATTAGAGAATTTAAGAAGACATGTGTGTCTCGCATTGCATTTCTAGTGGACAGTGCCGGTCTAAACCTTGCTGCTATTCACAGTGTGGCCCGTATACCTGCAGCACCAGCGTCATCTGGAAGCATTGTTAGAAATGCAGGCCAGCCACAGTGGCTCATGCCTGTAATCCTAGCACTTTGAGAAGCTGAGGCAAGAGGATCACTTGAGGCCAGGAGTTCAAGACCAGCCTGAGCAACATAGTGAAGCACCCCCAACCCCTGTCTCTATAAAAATTTAAAAATTAGCTAGACATGGTGGAGAGCAGCTGTAGTCCCAGGTACTCTAGAGGCTAAGGCAGGAGGATCGCTTGAGCCCAGGGTTTTGAGGTTGCTGTGAGCTATGATGATGCCACTGTGCTCTAGCTTGGGCAACAGAGCAAGATCTCACCTCCAAAAAAATAAAAATAAAAGAAATGCTGAATCTTGGGCCCTTCCCCAGACAGGCCAAATCAGAATCTGGATTGGATTAGGGCCTACCCTAATGATCTCATTTTAACTCAATTACTGAGTTTTAGCCAGGAGTAGTGTCTCACCTATAGCCCTATCTACTGGGGAGGCTGAGGCTGGAGGCTCTCTAGAGTCCAGGAGTCTGAGGCTGCAGAGAGCTATGATTGCACCACTGCATCTAAGCCTGGGCAACAGAGCAAGACCCTGTCTCAAAAATAAAATACAAATAAATAAAATGACTTAATTTTAACAAGGTCCCCAGGTGATCTCTGTGCACACAAAAGTTTGAACAACACTGCCCTAGAGAGTTTCTGACCCTGCCTGACCTCTCGCTTCCCACCAGCTGGGAGGACTGGGGGAATTGGCTCGAGGGCTGTCTTTACCCTCCAGCCTCTTCCTCTTTGGGGCAGGGCCGTGGTAGCCAGGTTGTAGGTGGAAGCAGAGAGAGAGGGGCTCCTGCCCAGTGCTAGGCCTGGCCCTGCCTACTATTAACCCAAGTCATTGACCCTCTTAGGCCTCAGTTGTTCCACCTGCAAGATGGTGCCATGGCCGAACTGTGTCTGTTCCCCCCTCATCCCTAATTCCTGTGCGGAAGCCTTAAACTGCAGTGCCTCAGAATGTGACTATATTTGGAGATCGTGTCTTTATTTACTTTTTAAACAACGCCCATTTATTCTCACAGTTTCTTTTTCTTTTTCTATTTTTTCTTTTTCTTTTTTTTGAGACAGTTTGTTGCCCAAGCTAGAGTGAGTGCCATGGCGTCAGCCTAGCTCACAGCAACCTCAAACTCCTGGGCTCCAGCAATCCTGCTGCCTCAGCCTCCCGAGTAGCTGGGACTACAGGCATGCGCCACCACGCCCGGCTAATGTTTTCTATATATATTAGTTGGCCAATTAATTTCTTTCTATTTATAGTAGAGACGGGTTCTCGCTCTTGCTCAGGCTGGTTTCAAACCCCTGACCTCAAACGATCCGCCCACCTCGGCCTCCCAGAGTGCTAGGATTACAGGCGTGAGCCACCGCGCCCGGCCTCTTTTTCTATTTTTTAGTAGGGATGGGGTCTCACTCTTGCTCAGGCTGGTCTCAAACTCCTGACCTCAAGCGATCCTCCCGCCTCAGCCTCCCAGAGTGCTGGGATTACAGGTGTGAGCCATTATGCCCGGCCCGGGGAGATCCTGTCTTTAAAGAAGTGATTAAGTTGAAAGGAGGTCCTCAGCGTGGGCCAGGATCCCATATGGCTGATATCCTCATAAGAGGACGTTCAGACGCGGTTACAGAGGGAGGGCCTCGTGAAGCCACAGGGAGCGGAGGGCCAGCCACAAGGCAAGAAGAGCGGTCTCAGAGGAAACTAACCCTGCCCACACCTCGATCTCAGACTTCCAGCTTCCAGAACTGTGAGAAAATGGATTTCTGTTGTTTAAGCCACCCAGCTTGGGGTGCTTTGTTACGGCAGCCCTAGGACACTAGCACAGACGGGACGCTGGTCTTTTTCAGATGATGGGAATGAGAGCCCAGGCTGCCCCACGGGAAGGAAGCAAGGGAGCCCCAGGAGAGGCTCTGTCAATGTCAGGTGATGGATTCCACAAAGAGCAACATCCCCATGCACAAAGAACACTTCTGAGTTGAAGGCCCAGCCCTGGCAGGGTGGGCTACACGCAGCTTTTCAGGGTGCTGGCCGGCCCCGGGCCCTTCTCTGGGAGCAGGGCTTTCTGCCACATTACCTTCTGCTCACAGCCCTTCTCCTGCCTCGAACCCTCCCTCCCCCATCCCAACGGCCACGTTCACACCCAGCTCCTCTGGCCGGAACAATAGTGCCACTGTGTGCGAGGAGACGCTGCCCTCATTGGCCCAGACACCTGTGCCGGCTATACTGGAGGCAATCCCGGCCCTCTGGCCTCTCTGCTGAAGGCGGGGAGGAACGGGCCTCGAATTTGTTGGGGTGCCCGCCTTCTGTACCGTGGCAGGTGCCCTCCCAGCATTATCTGTCCGATCCTTCCAGACGTCAGGTAGGGAGTAGAGTCCCCTTTACACAGAATGAGGAGCTGAGAGTCAGGGAGGTGTGGGTTCTGCCCGACGCCCCCCCCAGCGCCCCCCCCGCCCCCCCCCCGTTGGTTAGGAGTAGGGTCCAGCTCATTCTAAAGCTCTTTTATCATTCAACACACAAGAAGCGAGATTGACACAGGGGTGACTGCTCAGGAATGTCACACTTGACCCCTGGCTCCTGGGGAAGGTGACATCACTTCATCCTCCCTGGCAGCAGACCCAGGAGGCAAGAGTCTGGCCACTGCAATCCCTTCTTTAGCCACTAATAATTCTTCTGGGCCAGGGAGGACCTTATGGAACCCCCAGCCTGCAACCCCTTCTTTGAGAAGTGGGAAAATGTAGGTCCAGGGACATTCTGCACGTTCCTTAAAGTCGCACAGTGGTGGTGAGTGAACAGACCGCAAGCAGGCACCCAGACTAGAACGGCGTCTCTGACCCTCAGGGCCGCCATGCTCTAAAAAGCTCCAACCCCTCCGGGAGGCAGCTCATTCCGCAAGGAGCTGGAGTGGAGGAGTGGGACGGCCGGGCAATAAAGCAAGGAGTCGTCGAATGATGAAAATCCATCAGTCTGCTTGTTCAAAGAGGATTTTAGAATTAAGGTGGTTTCACAATTGGAGGAAAAATGAGATTGAAAGTTCACACAAGAAAAAGAAAGTGGAAAACCAGATCAATAAGTTGGGTCTATGGCTGATTAGAGGGATAGTGAGGTGGACAGATCTGTGACAAAGCCAGTGGAGTAAAATATAACAGGATCTACGTAGTGGGTAGTTGGGGTGTTCAATGGAAAAATCAAGAAATCACCTTTCTCTTATTTCACCATTCTTTCCCTCCCTCTCCTACTGTGCCCTTCCCCACATTCCTTCACCAACATTTATTGAGTAGCTACTGTGTGTTAGGCGCTGGGATACAGAGATGAATGAGCACTCTCTCTGCTTCAGCAGCTCACAGTTTAGAAGGGGAGATACAGTCACAAAATAATTATAAAACAATAGAGCAAGTGATAGGACAAGACAGGTTCCAAAATGAGCTGTGTGGCAGCACCAAAAAATGGAGGGGCGTCCTTTGGTTGATTAAGTTTGCGAAATGTTACAAATTATATTTTCCTCTTGGAAGTTATCAATGAAGGTGAGCAACATAAAGGCTTTGAGAAGTCCTGCAGCAAAGAGATCTTTTAAAAACTGGTTTAACTCAGCGTTTCCCAAACTTATGAGCCAGCACACACCCTTTCACCTCATAACACTCATGAATAACCTTGGAACTACTGTTTCTCTGAACATGTTTGGGAAACAGTGCCGTAGCTATTAAATATCTACGAGCTTGGAGGGAGAAGAGACAGACCTGCTGCGGGGAATTAAGGAGGGCTTCCCAGAGCAGGTGATTTTCAAGCTGAGACTTAAAAGAGCAAGAGATTCACCTGGGAGACAGGTGTCCCTGAAAAGGACCCTCAGACAGGAAACAGTACACCAAAAAATATGGAAAAGTGGGAGCATGGCTTGTTTGGAGAACTGCAACTAACATGCATGGCTGGAGCCTAGAGTCTGGGTGGGCGATGGCGGAAGAGATGAAGGCAGTGGCCAGATCATCCAGCCCATAAGATGCTATACTCCATGATTGGAAGAATCCAGTTTCAATTGAAAACAATATAAAGTCCTTTAAATGGCCTATTAAAAAAAAAAAAAAAGGAAAAATAGTGTTTGTTGAGCTCCTGCTACTAGCAGGCCCTGTGCCAGGTACTGGGGAAACATTGTTTTGCAAGACAGACACACCTCCTGCCCTTGCTGCTCACAACCTGGCAGGGAACGTAGGCAAGGAGGCCAGAGGAGCGCGGTTCCCCGGAGGCGGGACGGGATTAAGCATGCCTGCTGGGTTCACAAACAAGAAGGCTGCCGTGATCTTGGCCACAGTGGTTTTTGGTGAATTAACAGAGGAAGCAGACAGAGGAGAGCAGAAAGTGAACAGGAGATATGGAAATGGGGCAAAATGTAGACGGCCGCCCTGAGGAGTGTGTCCGGCAGCTGATGACGGGCAGCAACTGAAGGGAAGAGTCACAGGGAGCCTTTTGTTTAGGTGGGTGGGGAGACTTGCCCTTCGCCTCTTTTATCCTCAGAGATGATTTCAACTTTTACTTCACAGGAAAAAAAAAAATATATAGGTGCCTTCGGATGGGAACTTGGTTTTAACTCCCACCACGAAAGGAAAGATGTGTTTAGGAAAGGGCAGCTGTAGAAAGCTGGAGGTTAAAGACTAAGGTCACAGAGGGGTAAGTGACGGTGAGGTCCTCGCCGAGAAGACGGAAGAGGGCGGGATTCGTGCTTCAGCAGAGGGACCAGCCCTGCCCCTCCGCTGTCACGGGGCACTGTTGGAAAGAATTGGTGCTGAGGTGAGTGAGTGTGAAGATTTGACGGTGGGGGCCGCGTGAAGCGGATCACACCTGTAATCCCAGCGCTTTGAGAGACCGAGGTGGGAGGATCGCTTGAGCCCAGTTCAAGACTAGCCCCGGCAACATAGCGAGACGCCGTCTCTACGAATAAATTTAATAATAATAAAACAAATTAGCTAGGTGTGGTGGCACGTGCCTGTAGTCCCAGCTACTTGGGAGGCTGAGGCAGGAGGATGGATTGAGCCCAGGAGTCTGAGGTTGCTGTGAGCTATGATGATACCACTGCACTCTACCCTGGGCAAAAAAGCAAGACCTTGTCAGAAAAAAAAAAAAAAAAAAGATTTGATGGTGGGGAGTAAAAGCGAGTTTCCTTCTGAAGGCACCTATTTTCTTCCTTTTTGTTTTGGCTAAGTACAAGTTGAAGTAATCTGCTTAAAGAAGGAGATAGAAAAGTTTGAAATAATCCTCAAAGAAAGGAAGGATAAACTTACTGGGGAAGATTATCTGGCAGCGGTGAAGGCCCCCTTGTGATGGGCGCGCCCACCTACACGGACACGAGACTCCTCCAGCACAACCCGCAGCCCAGGTCCAATAGCACCAACGAGGGGCCACGGCTGGCTTCATACAGGGTTAGGGTTGGCGGCATTGACAGGATGAAAGGAAAGGCAAAAATTGAGGATATTGGTAAAAATGTGATTTAAGTATTAGACCTTGGAATTAAAGATGAGGAGTTGGGGACAGTGATGATTAGAGAATAGTTGTGATGGAGAGTAAAAGGGATGTAAAGTAAAAAAAAGAAAAGAAAAAAGGAGAAAAGGATTAGAAAATAAGTTAGTGGGAATAATTGAGCAAGCACACTGGATAGTTGAGAGGTGGATGTTTGAGTAGTGATTCGGGAGGTGGCTTAGGATGTGACCAGGAGAGTGAGTGCTAAGGAGACATGGAAGTCATGGAGGTGGGGAGGGGGTGATTTAGGTGACAGCAGAAGAGGGGCAAAGTAGAAGGCAGTGAACAGGTATCCACCTGTCCTCGGGAAAGGGCAGAGATGGCCTCTCAAAGGCCCAGTTTGCTGATTATCTACAGACCACAGTAGTCTACCAGATTTGCACCTGGGCCGGTTTTTTTTTTTTTTTTTAGACTTTTTATTTTGACATAACATCAGATTTACAGAAAAGCTGCAAGAATAGTACAAAGAATTCCCCTATGCCCTTCACCTACATTTCACCACATTTGCTATATCATTCCCTCTCAATATATACATGTGTATTTTTCCTAAACCATTTTACGGTAATTTGCAGACATGATGCCCTTCTACTCCTAAATACTTCAGTGTAGATTTCCTAAAATCAAAGACATTCTCTTTGCTATGGTCTGCATGTTTGTGCCTATCCAAAATTCATATGTTGAAATCCTAACCCCCAAAGAGATGGTATTAAGAGATAGAGATTTTGGGAGGTGATTAATGGGACGAATGTCCTTATAATAGTGGCCCCAGAGAGCTGCCTTGCTCCTTTCGCCATATGAGGACACAGCCAGACAGTGCCATCTATGAGAAAGTGGCCTTCACCAGACACCGAATCTGCTGGCACCTTGATCTTGGACTTCCCAGCCTCCAGAACTGTGAAAAATACATTTCTGTTGTTTAGAAGCCACATGGTCTATGGTATTTTGTTATAGAAACCTGAAGGGACTGAGATACTCTTTTTTTCTTCATTTCTTTGGCACCAGGGTCTCACTCTGTTGTGCAGGCTAGAGTGCAGTGGCATCATTATAGCTCACAGCAACCTCAATTCCTAGGCTCAAGCAGTCCTCCCACCTCAGTCTCCTGAGTCGCTGGGACTACAGGTGGGTACCACCATGTCCTGCTAATTGGGACTAAGATACACTTAATTAACCACAGTACAATTATCAAAATCAGGAATTGAACATTAATACAAATGGATAATCAATCTATAGACCTTACTCAAATACCACTGATTTTAAGGGACTAGTTTTTAAGAATTACTTTTTTTTTTGAGACATAGTCTCACTCTGTTGCCCAGGCTAGAGTGCCATGGCTTCAGCCTAGCCACAGCAACCTCAAACTCCTGGGCTCAAGCAATCCTGCCTCAGCCTCCCGAGTAGCTGGGACTACAGGCATGTGCCACCATGCCCGGCTAATTGACACACACACACACACATATATATATTTTATAAAATATATATATTTTAGTTGTCTAGCTAATTTCTTTCTATTTTTTTAGTAGAGACGGGGTCTCGCTCTTGCTCAGGCTGGTCTCGAACTCCTGATCTCAAATGATTCTCTTGCCTCGGCCTCCCAGAGTACTGGGATTAAGGATTACTTTCTACCCTGCTGCGTCTCCTTTCTTCTTCCTCTCTTCCTGGCCTTTGAGGATAAGCAGATGGGGGATAGGGAGTTAATTTTTGTTTGTTTTGAACATTTTATTGTTAAACGATTGCAAATTCAAAGGGAGCTTCAAAGGTAGCAATATATTTTTAAGTCAAAATTTTGATTTTGAAATCTAGCATTTCATTGAGATGTTTAAACCCATGTTTTTCAAAGGCTGTATTCACGCTTTTGCATCCATTAACAAATATTTATGAAGCACTACTTTGTGCCAGGCACTTTTCTAGACACTGGAAATACAAACAGTTAGTAGTTAAACCTCTCCCTCAAATCCTACCAAATTGAAATTTCTTCAGGGTGGAGTCAACTAGTTCCCCTAAACAACCCTGCAAACTACCCAGGTAACATTGTGTTTGTCTGTTTTACCATCTTAGCCACTTTTAAGTGTACAGTTCAGTAATGTTAAGTATATTCACTTTGCTTTGCAACAGATCTTCAGAACTTTTTCATCTTGCAAAACTGAAATTCTGTATGCATTAAATGATAACCTCCCATTACCTGCCCCACCCCCTGATCAACATTCTACTTTCTGATTCCATAAATTTGCCTACTTTAGATACTTCATATAAGTGCAATAACATACAGTAATACTTGTTTTTTTGTGACTGGCTTATTTTACCTTAGCATAATGTCCTCAGGTTCATCCATATTGTAGCATGTACCAGAATTTCCTTCCTTTTTAAGCTAAACAATTTTCAATTGTATGTACTCAACACATTTTATTTATCCATTCATCTGTTGATGGACAGTTGTATTGTTTCTATCTTTTGGCTATTGTGATAATGCTGTGAACATGGATGTACAACGACCTCTCTGAGACCCTGCTTTCTTTTTTTGTTTGTTTGTTTTTTGAGATAGAGTCTCACTTTGTTGCCCAGGCTAGAGTGAGTGTCGTGGCATCAGCCTAGCTCACAGCAACCTCAATCTACTGGGCTCAAGTGATCCTACTGCCTCAGCCTCCCGAGTAGCTGGGACTACAGGCATGTGCCACCATGCCCAGCTAATTTTTTTTTTGTATATATATTTTTAGTTGGTCAATTACTTTCTTTCTATTTTTAGTAGAGATGGGGTCTTGCTCAGGCTGGTTTCGAACTCCTGACCTTGAGCAATCTGCCCGCCTCGACCCCCAGAATGAGAGACCCTGCTTTCAATTCTTTAGAATGTATACCCAATAGCAGGATTGCTAGAAGGAACTAACACTTTTAAGTCCTTCTATTTGTAGCTCTTTACACGTTACTTTGATTATTCTCTCAAACAGTGGTGCCCTTAAAACCAGGCACCTGGAGCTCTTGGGCTGGATAGTGCCTTATTGGTCCTCCTCTGGCCTTGATCCACCCCCAAACCCCCAGTCCAAGGATAAGAAGTCCACGGAGGCCGGGCGTGGGGGCTCACGCCTGTAATCCTAGCACTCTGAGAGGCCGAGGCGAGAGGATTGCTAGAGATCAGGAGTTCAAAACCAGCCTGAGCAAGAGCAAGATCCCGTCTCTACTATAAATAGAAAGAAATTAATTGGCCAACTAATATATATATATATAAAATTAGCCAGACACGGTGGCACATGCCTGTAGTCCCAGCTACTCGGGAGGCTGAGGCAGCAGAATTGCTGGAGCCCAGGAGTTTGAGGTTGCTGTGAGCTAGGCTGACTGCCAAGGCACCCACTCTAGCCTGGGCAACAAAGTGAGACTCTGTCTCAAAAAAAAAAAAAAGTCGTCCAAGGAACCTAGGGGATGCACTCACGTGCTCCCCCTTTAGACCATGTTCTAGGTACCTACTTAAAACATCTCCAAATTTGCTTCCAGGGCCTATGCAGGCCTCTTCCTAGGTCCACCCTCCCCAGAATGGACCTACTAGTGTGTACAGCCCTGGGCCCAAAGGATGGCCAAAGGGCAGCTTTGTGGGGAGGTGTGGTGTGGATCTTCAGTCTTGGTGTTCACGTGCAGGCATGTGAAGCCCCTCACACTGCAGGAGTGAATTGGGAATGGGTAACAGGCCTCCATTTGTACTTTTTCTCTACATTCCTACAAATATTAGTAGCTATAATTTTGTTAGATAAACATATACTATTGACAAGATCTGAAAGACATTTAATTCCACTACTGTAAACCTATTTTTCTTTTTCTTTTTTTTTTATAAATTAAATAAAAAAATCTTTACATTTTTTTTTCTTTTCTTCCCACCTTATAATAGCAATTGTGACCATAATAAACCTGTTTTTAACTGGCTGTATTTTCTAGAATCAGTATATCCCTAGCTTCCCAGTGTCTGAGTCTAGTTGGTAAACCAGATGGGTAAGATTTGCTGCTTAAGGAAGCCTATACCAGGGTGAAGAAAACTGTTATTAACCTAAATCTGTTGTTCTTTTCTTTTGAGACAGAGTCTCACTTTGTTGCCCAGGCTAGAGTGAGTGCCGTGGTGTCAACCTAGCTCACAGCAACCTCAATCTCCTGGGCTCAAGCGATCCTGCTGCCTCAGCCTCCCGAGTAGCTGGGACTACAGGCATGTGCCACCATGCCTGGATAATTTTTTGTATATTTATTTTTAGATGGTCAATTAATTTCTATTTTTGGTAGAGATGGGGTCTCGCTCAAGCTGGTTTCAAACTCCTGACCTCGATCTATCCACCTGCCTCGGCCTCCCAGAGTGCTAGGATTACAGGTATGAGCCACCGCACCCGGCCTGTTCTTTTCTTTCACACACCCAGGAATGCTAATGGAAAACACAGATGATACATTCATGCAACAAGGGGACGGGCCAGGCGTGGTGGCTCACGCCTGTAATCCTAGCACTTTGGGAGGCCAAGGCGGGCGGATTGCTCAAGGTCAGGAGTTCGAAACCAGCCTGAGCGAGACCCCGTCTCTACCAAAAAGTAGAAATAAATTAATTGACCAACTAAAAATATATATACAAAAAATTAGCCGGGCATGGTGGCGCATGCCTGTAGTCCCAGCTACTCAGGAGGCTGAGGCAGTAGGATCGCTGAGCCCTGGAGATTGAGATTGCTGTGAGCCAGGCTAACGCCACGGCACTCACTCTAGCCTGGGCAACAAAGTGAGACTCTGTCTCAAAAAAAAAAAACAAAAACAAAAACAAAAACAAAAAAATAAATAAATAAATAAATAAAAAACAAGGGGAGACAAGACCCCCAAATCATCAATGCCAGTGTGTAGACACACAGCCAGCTCCGTAAGTGCATCTGGGATGCACAAATGGAAGCTCAGAGAGGCCAATGAGCTTGTTTGAGCTACATAGACATCAGATGCACAGCTGAATCCCAGAAGCAGCCTGGGAGGGAGATTTTGTGGGGATATGAGGTCAAGTCATCTGTTTTTTTGGCAAGGCAAAGGATTCCTCTCAGGAATGATCTTCCACCTCAGCCACATATCACAGCTCAATATGGGGACAGAAATGTGGTAGAAGGAAAAAATCCTGAAGGGTCCATAAGCAAGGAGCAGGTCTAGACAGCTGAGAGGCATCATTCTCCCCCAACAGGTCTGTTTCTTCGAGAACTGGCAAGTAGACCCATCCCACCCCTGAGAGCTGGGAGTAAGTCCCGTGGGATCCTCAGATTTGGCAAGTCCAAATCTGAAGGCCTCATCATTACCCCCAAACATGGTGCTTTTTCTGGGCTTTCTCAGTTAACTAGTAGTGTCAACCCACCTTCAGCCCTACCCCAGTCAGTCAAGCGTGAACATTCCTCAACTCCTCCCACACCTCGTCTGATATGAACATTTGGGCTTCCTAAATCTCTACCTCCCAACCTCTTTCACGAGTGGTCCACTCCCTTCTGTCCCCACTCCTCTGTTTGGGCCACCACCACCTATCTCTGGGGCAACTTATACCCTCCTAAGGGTCCCTGCCTTCCGTGCCCCCCCACCCAGCTTGTTACCGAGCAACCAATGGGCTCGCTTCCTGATGTGCATAGAAGTCAATGCCATGGCACTAGTTTTTGAGAAAAGAAAGGCTTTATTGGAAGTCTACTGGCAAAGATATAGGAGACAACTCTCAAGTCTGTCTTGGTGAGAAGGGGCTGGGGCAGGTTTTATAGGCAGAGGATAATGAGGTGCTGCTGGGAGGTGTGATCCGCTGATCCCACGGAAGTGTGCCATGGGGTGATGCCAAGGCTTGCTTGTTAATTCAGTCCCCGTTCCTCCATGGGAGCACTTTGGTTCCACCTGTGGTTAACTTTTTAGTTCCAGCCTGCTTAAGGTCATTATTGGGCACATTTTGTTCATCTGGGCATGTTCAGGTTACATGACCTGCAACCCCCTGCAACCCAGGGGGCCCTGGCAACTGAAAAACCACCCACCATTTTATTACAGAAAGCTGAATCAGATTGGGCTGGTTCTGCTGTTGCAAGCTCTTTTCTTTTGAATAACCACAGTACTCACCTGCCAGAAATACCATTCGACAATGTGCATACAATCACAATCTTCCTTCCAGCGGTTCCCTCCTGCCCCCAGCATGAAAAGCACTTACAAGCCCCTGCTTTCCCACTCCCACCTAAGCCTTCACCTTCAGAAGAGACCAGGGGTTCTCTTGCTCTTTGGGTGTTCTCAGGCCCTTTGCACAAGCTGGTCCCTCAAGTTAAAATAGACTCTTGACCCACCCCTCCGTCGCTCCTCGCTCTTACCGCAGTTGTTCATTTATTTACTGGGTAAATATTTTGCCAGGCTATGCACCAAACACTGGGGTTACACGAGGGGAGAAAAAGAAAGCCCCCTAACCACACGGGGCTCACAGCTGAGGGGATACTGTCCCCTGGCACAGGGTAGACTATGAAATCGCCTCTGCCTTCCTGCCGCTTCCAGTGCAAAGACAAACGGGGCCATCCTCTGATTAGTCCTCTCCCACTGACGACTTCTTCGACTGGACACACGGAAGTGTCACCAGCCCGGACACCTAGCCGAGGACGCCTAGGCCACACCGCGCATGCTCACTCTGAAGTCCCCCCCCGCCCCCCACGAGTTCAG
Source organism: Microcebus murinus (assembly GCF_040939455.1). NCBI lineage: Eukaryota > Metazoa > Chordata > Mammalia > Primates > Cheirogaleidae > Microcebus > Microcebus murinus. Next base: position 5,761,282 of record NC_134110.1, on the reverse strand, counting down.
ACAGCTAGAGCTCGGTTTCCCCCACGCCCTAATCCTTAATGGTACACCCCATCTGCGGGCGCCCGGACGGCGGAAATGAGCCGCGGGGGCGGGATCTGTTGCTTAGGGTGACGGAAGTGGAGTGACGTTCGCCGGAGCGGGCTTTTTGGAAGTTGGTGGCGGTGGTGAAACTGAGGTGTCTTTGCTGAGGGGCTTGCGCGTGGCGCAGGTGGGACTGGGCCCCTGGGAGGGAGCGGGTCTGTGAGGACGAGAGGGCTCCCGCTTCGACGTGGCGTTTTGGTATTTTCTGTGGCCTAGCAGGCGGGCGCGCCCCGCCGTCTCCCGCCGAGCGCCCGGGCTTTCGCAGTTCCGGCCTGCCGGCGCGCGCCCCGCTCGGAGCCCGCTCCTAAGGTTCAGCTCCTACTTCGAGAAATTTCTCTTAACTTTGTTTCGCGTGTGTAGCTCGGTCACAGCCCCCATCACCAGCTGCCTCGTTTTGCGCAGTTTCTGTATTTGGGTTCACGTCTTGTCCTCTGAAGAGCCCTGGGGGCGGGGAGAACGCGGCTTTTCACGTCGATGGGGCCTCACCGTTCTCGGGTCTTAACTTTACCTCTGGGGACTCTTGACAAGGCATCTACTGTGCCCACAGGGGCTTCACAGCCACCTGCCTGTTACCTCTCGTCTTAGGACGATTTTAGCAGATGTACCTGCTGGAAACAGATTGATTTAAACGCATTTCCCTTTGAAACTGCCCCTTCTGGCTGGACGCCTCTTTTGGTTGGTGTGCTCTGTTTGCATCCAGTAGTTAAGAGCCTGAGATCGAGTCTGGAGCTGGACAGACTTGGATTTCATTTCTCTCTCTGCCACTTACTATCCTTCTGCCGTTGGCCAAATCCCTTAATCTCAGAATTGCCAAAGTTCGTAATCCAAAATGGGGCTAATAACACCTGCGTGTATTAGGGTTGTGAGGATCAAATTAGTGAATTCGTGTAAAGTGCTGGGCTCAGTGTCTTGCCTATTGCAGCGGTTCAGTAATTCATTTGTTCAACAAATATTTGTTAGGTGCCTTGTGTGAGCTAGATACTACTGTGCTAAGTGTTGGAGGTACAGTGATAAAATCAGATGTGGTCTCTGCCCTCATGGAGTTTATAATCAAGTCTAGTGGGAGATACAGTCGTTAAACTAGTAATTTACACATGTCATATTAAAAATTGGCGCCAGTATGTACGAGTTAACTAGTGCCGTAAGAGATTGTTATAGGGAAGCATTTAACCTAGACTGAATTAATGAGGTGTGGATTGAGCTGAGATCTGAAGGATTTGTAGGAATTAACCGTAAAAGATTGGGGGAGCAGGGGATAGAAGAAGAGGTATTTACTTAAGTTCCAGATGGAAGATCATGTGGAAAGGCCAGTGACAGAAAGGACTTGGAGATTTAAAGGACTGAAAGCAGTTCAGTATGGCTGGAGTATAGTGTGATGAAGGGGAGTTAGGCCTGAGTCAGACCCTGCACAACTTTTTTATCCTGACTTCAGGATTTTGGACTGATAAGATGAAAGCAATGAAAAGCCACTTAAGGGCTTTAAGATGAGGATGGGGTGGAGGGAAGATAAGTCACGTAATCAGGCTGTGTTTCAAAAACATCACTTTAGTTGCTGTGTAGACGGGGGACAAGTTAAAGTATTGTAGTTCAGGCAAGAGATGATAGTGGCTTTGGAGCAATGTGGCAGTAGTGGAGATGGAGAGAAGTAGATTCGAGAGATGTTTATAGTAGGTAACATTGACAGGACTTGATAATGGATGTGGGGAAAGGCAAAATTAAGAATGTTGCCCATGTTTCTGGTTTGAGCGGCTGAGTGGATGATGGTAGATTATGGAGATGGGAAACAGGAGGAAGAAGAGGAGGAGCAGGTTTTCTTTCTACTAGTTTGCATTTCCCCTTCTATTTCCATAGCTACTCACTAAATCTTATCTATTTTATATGCCTCCATTTCCTTCCTTTCTATTTCCCAGAGTCACCGCCCTAGTATAGGTCTTAATCACTACCACTATAATAACCTCCAGTGTTCTCTTAGTCTTAGTTTCTTCTTATTCCCTTTCCACTTTAATCTGCATAGTGATGTAGATTTGGTTTCCTCAAATGCTCTTTTAATCTTGTCAGATAGTATTGCTCAAATTTTTGATGGTTCTCATTTATAGGATAAAAATCTGAATTCCTTACCCTAGTATGATCTCACACAGTTTGTTTCCAGCCTGTCTTTCTAGCCTTTCTACTCACTGCTCTTCCTATTTGAATGCTCTACCTTAGTCAATCTATTCATTTTCCCCAAATAAGTTTTTCATTTCACAGATTAATGCCTTTGTTCGTGATACCTGCCTTCCCAATAATGTATAATGTATGCCATCTCATTGTCTTGACTATCTAAATTTAATCTGTAAGCTCCAATTCAAGCATTCCTCTGCTGGGAAGTCTTGACATTTAAGTACACAATTATGTCTTTAGTGTTGTTAACTTCTCTCTTGTTTTTAAAGCATTTGATTGGCACTTAGCATTTACAGTGCTATTGGTTTTTTCCCTTTATTTATCAAATACTTATTACATGTTTATAATAAAAAATGTAATATATTTCTATATATATTTATAGTGTATTGTGTATTTGATATCCCATTAAATGACAGCTTTGTTCTAGGCAGTATGCTGATAACAAGTGTGGGCAAAAATTATGAAACCACTTGATTAGAATATAGGTTCCTAATACAGAAATTCCAGGCAATTTTTGAGATTATTATGGTTAAGAATCACCTACTTGTACTAGTCAGTAGTCCTTAATCTATTGAGCACTCACTGTGTAATAGGTATGAAATATTCAGTTAACAGGGAAGGGGATAAAATAATCAAGCTTATTTACTTCTGGAAGCTTCATCCAGCTTTGACATTTTTCCCTTACAGTTCCCTGATACGAGCAACAATGGACCAAAAAATTTTATCTCTAGCAGCAGAAAAAACAGACAAACTGCAAGACTTTCTTCAAACCCTAAAAGAAGATGATGTGAGTATTAGGAAGCATGTTCTGCTAAAAGTAAATGTCAAGCATGATGACAAATCTAAATGGCATGTGAGAAAGAAAAATTATTCTGCCACTTCTCTATTCCCTATTCATCTTAGGGAGAATAAATCCCTAATTGTTATTAAATAAATCAAAAGGATTTACTTGATAACAATTCATAGATGTAAATAAATTGGGGGTTGGGGAGAGATGTGAAAAATGGATAACTTAAGGGCATTTGGGACCAAATTCAAATCTGAAATAGCCTAAGAATAAAATGCTTTTACAGCTGCATATGTAACAGCAAATTAGTATGCTTCTATAGTTCTTACAACAATACTATTTGAAGACAATATCTAGACTGTAGTTATTGATGTGAGATGTTAGTTTTGCTTATTGATGCTTCTTTATATGTTTTCTTAAATTTATAAACAGGAAAATATTTTGAAATTATTTGTAAAAGAGAAAATTAATGCCTATGTTTTCACTGTAAGAAGTATATGATTATAAAATGGGATAGTAATTACCTTGTATGTTAGGCTGTTTATTCTTCCTAATCTTTTTTTTTAATTATTTTTTGTAATTCACTTTACTTTTATTTTCTTCCCTTACGAACATAGATGCATCTTCCTAATCTTATTACCTGATAATACTGCTCCTTTTTCCATAATCAGTGATCTCAGCCTATTCAGATCCGTGCCTGGAAAAGAATCCCTTTTCAAGAATAACCTTAAACATTAATATATGTATTAATATAAACAAGTTAAGATGTTGAACATTATTTATTTATTTATTTATTTATTTATTTTTGAGACAGAGTCTCACTCTGTCGCCGGAGCTAGAGTGCCATAAATGGCATCAGCCTTGCTCACAGCAACCTCAAACTCCTGGGCTCAAGCAATCCTGCTGCCTCAGCCTCCCAAGTAGCTGGGACTACAGGCATGTGCTACCATGCCTGGCTAATTTTTTCTATATATTTTTAGTTGGCCAATTAATTTCTTTCTATTTTTAGTAGATACGGGGGCTTGCTCTTGCTCAGGCTGGTTTCGAACTCCTGACTTTGAGCGATCCGCCCACCTCGGCCTCCCAGAGTGCTAGGATTACAGGCGTGAGCCACCCCGCTTGGGCGCGTTATGTTTTTTAAGGGAATTTTTATGTGCTAGTCTTTTAGTCATTGAAGCAAGGTACATCTTAGTCTCTGTTATCTGACATACTAACTAGGAATTGATATAGGGATGCTCTTTGATTTATTTTTTGCTTTTAAATTATCCAGGATTGCTTTTGTAGTAGTTTTTTTGAGACGGTGTATCTTATGAGTTGCAACTTGAATCATTCTATAGACAAGATTTGATTAAAACCAGCATTCGAATTATTTATTTATTTATTTAGAAGTTATATTTTACCTGCTTCCAAGAGGAATTTGTGGAAGCTTTAACATTATATATACTATAAGATAAGCAAAAATAAGAACTAGAACAAAATCAATGATGTTTATGGATACTATGAATTACTTCACTGATCCTTACTCATCACAAAGAGAATCTTCATCTCGGGTTTTTTGAGGATAAAATGAGATCATGTAAAGGATCTAACATCTGATAGGCACTCAATAAACATCCCATAGACGTTGAGCAAATGTTAGAAAAGTTCTTCCAGCTCTTCCTGGTTTTAAGTCCCTTCACTAACATGGTCTTGTTCCTGTGAATACTTCTTTTTTGTCACCATTTCTCTTAAAAGTTACACACCTCAAATTGAACATGGGGCTCCAGATATGTTCTATCACTAGGGTAGAATGATACTAATATTTCCCTCATTCTTTTGTGAATGAAGAATTAACTTTGGCAGCAATATCTTACTATATCAATGGATGATAAATCTAGGGGAGTTTTAAGAACATTGGTACAAAACTGTTAATGAAACTAAAGATCCTATTCTAACTATTTCCAGTAGTCTTTCCACTAATGTCCCTTTTTTATGTTCCAGGATCCCACTCAGTATCTTCCTACATTGTTCTTAGTTGTCATTTTCCACTGATTTCCTGCAATCTGTAACAATTTTCTTTCCTTGTCCTGCTAGATCTTCCTAGACCTAAAGAGTATTGATCAGTTATTTTGCTGAACGTGTCTCAATTGGGGCCTGTTTGATGATGTCTCATGCTTGAACCGAGGTCACATACCCCTAGCAAAAAGATCACAAAAATGGTACCATGCCCTTCTCAGTGTATCACATCACTGGACTCATGATGTCAGTGTCATTCCTGGCGATACTGACTTTGATACTGGCAACAGTGATTTCCACTGGGCTTTTCCATTATACAGGGAGTAAATTGGATGAGAAGCAAGATATTTACATGGTCTTAAATGTCTCCCTACAAATTGCTTACTGGTTGCAAAGGGAGGAGGAAAAGTAATTAGAACATGGAAAAATGAGGCAACACACTTGTCTGGGTGATTAGAATTAATATCACCAATGAGGGATTGGTGGACATCATGTGTCTCCAGATGTGATACTCAGAGAAGGAAACAGATTCACCTGTGTATGTCTGAGACTGCATAAACTCAGTTTAACCACAAGGAAGCATCAGATAACACAAAATGAGGAATGTTCTATTTTTTTTAAAATCCATATTTGGATTGTGCTATTAATTTGATATTTCCAGTCTAGCAACTAATAGAAAAATTTTTAAGGCTTCTAAAAGAAGGATACTTAATCTTAGTTAGTCTATTTCTAAGATTATGTTGTTGTTTTTGAGACAGTCTCAAACGGGCGTGATGGCTCACACCTATAATCTAGCTCTCTAGGAGGTCGGGGGAGGAGGACTGCTTGAGGTCAGGAGTTCAAGACCAGCCTGAACAAAAGCTAGATGCCATCTCTACCAAAAATAGAAAAAATTAGCTGGATGTCATGGCATGCGCCTATAGTCTCAGCTCCTCAGGAGGCTGAGGCAGGTGGATTGCTTGAGCCCAGGAGTTTGAAGTTGTGGTAAGCTGTGATGACACCACTGCACTCTAGCCAGGGTGACAGAGTGAGACTCTTTCTCAAAAAAAAGAAAAGTCTCACCGTGTCTTCCTGGGTTATGTGCACTGGTGTTATAGCCCACTGAGCAACCATGCCTGGCTTATTTCTAAGTTTTAAAATGCAGTAAAAAGCATAACTAAGGTCAGAGAGGAAAACTAAAGATCACATAAGTAGAGAGCGGAGGAAGGGAAGTAGAGAACAGAGGAAACAGAACATTTCTTGAGCACCTATTGTATGTTAGGCACTGTGCAAGGTCCTGTACCCATCATCTCAGTCCTTTGAGGTGGGGAAGTGGACACACATAATAGATTAAATAACTTATCTGGGATTATATAGCTAGTAAATGTCATAGCCAGGATTCACATCCAGGTCTTCTGATTTTGGTCCAGCTTTTTCCCCCCCTCCCATGCCCCCCTCTTCTATAGAAACTTAACATTTTCAAAAAGAATCAGTTTTTCAACCTTGGCACTGCTTATATTTGGTATTGGTAATTCTTTGTTGTAGTGGATTCTCCTGTGTACTGCAGAATGTTTATAGTAGCATCTCTGACCTCTACCCACTAGATTCTAGTAGCACCCTTCCAGTCATGACAGCCAGATTCGTCTCGAGACATTGTCCAGTGTCCCCTTGGGGACGAAAATCACCCCCAGTTGAGAACCACTGCTCTAAGGGTGTTATATCAAGTTGGAGGGTATAGGCAAGAGCACTCAGATACTTCCTTATTATATATTTAAGAAGGGAGAGATGGACTCCAGTTAGAAAGAACAAGCTCATGTAGCTGTGGATGAGATCAAATTATTGTTTTATTTGTCTTGGCTTTTGTGATACTTACTCTCTCTGGATTGTCTTCGCATATAATTGACCTCACCTGTTTAGTCATCTTTACTGGTGCCTGCTTCTCTTTTTAATGACTGATTATTGGTGTTTCTCTTCGCTTTTCTTTCTCTTCCTGGATGGTCTCATGTGTTTCCATCGATGCTTTACTTTGGCATATCTTGTCTGCTTGGCATGTCCACTTGGATATCTCAGCATTCTGAGCCCCATAGCACACCTGCTGAATCAGAAATTATGGGTAGAGCCCAGCAATCTGTTTTAGAAAGCTTTCAAGGTGAATGATTTAGATGCTTGCTTAATCCCAAATTTTTACCATGTCAATGGATGGTGCCACCATCCACCCAGTTAGTTGCTTAAGCCAGAAATTTAGGAATACTTATTAATTTCTTCTTTTTCTTCATCATTATACCCCCTTCACTTCCAAACTATGAGGCATTTCTATTCCTAGCTCTCAAATATATCTTGAATCAACTTGGCAGGGGTGTGTATGGGGGGAACAGGGCATTGCTTTATTGCCCAAGCTGGAGTGCAGAGTGCAATCTTAGCTCACTACAATCCTGAGTTCCTGGGCTCAAGCGAGCCTCTTAAGTAGCTGGGACTATAGGCATGCATCACCACACCCAGCTAATTTTTAAATTTTTTGTAGAAATGAGGTCTTGCTTTGCTGTTTAAGTTGGTTGGTTTGGAACTGCTGGCCTCAAGCAATCCCACTGCAGCCTCCCAAAGTGTTGGGATTACAGGCGTGAGTCACTGCATGCTGGCAGAATCTACTTTTCTAGCTTTTCTTCTAGTGGAATCTATCTACTATTTCTAGCTCTCAAATATATTTTGAATCTATCTATTTTTCTTCATCTTCTGTATTAGCATGCTAAGCTGCTGTTACAAGGCACCACAGACAAAGTAGCTTAAATAAGAGCAATTTATTGTTTCACAGTTCTGGAGATTAGAAGTTGAAGGTCAAGGTGTTGGCAGGGTTGGTTCCTTCTGAGGGCTGTGAGAATCTGCTCTGTGCCCCTCACCTATCAGGTGGTTTGCTTCAATCTTCGGTATTCCTTGGCTTGTACCACCTGCTGTCTGCTTTCATCTTGATATGCCATTCTTTTTGTGCGGGTGTCTATGTCCAGATTTCCCCCTTTTATAATGGCATCAGTCTTATTGGATCAGGCCCACCCTAGTGGCCTCACCTAATTACATCTGCAACAACCCAATTTCCAGATAAGGTCACATCTGTAGGTACTAGGGGTTAGTAACTTAATATGCAAAATTTGGGTGTGGGAGAGACACAGTTTAACCCATAACATCTCCCCTGCTATCACTTTGGTCTAGGCCACTATCATTTCTAGTTTGAACACAGTTTTCAGTTTTAAATCCCCGACAACCCATTCTCTACATAAGGAGCAAGAATGATTTTTTTAAAAAAACCTATCACTGTTTTTTTCTTTGTAGTAGCTTCTATTCCACTTAGACAAAAGCTGAGCTTTCTACAATGGCCTTACAAGATTCTTCATGATCTGGTCCTTACCCATGCCTCCAAACTCATATTCTGCTACTCATTTCCTTACTACTCTCTAGCCATATTGGTCTATTGGTCTTTTTCCTTTCCAAGTCCTTAGCCTCAAATATGCTTTTTCAGGGCCTTTGCACATGATGATTTCTCTATGTGAAATACCCTTTCCTCCCTTTGCATAACTAGCTCTTTCTTATCCTCCTGGTTTCTGCTTAAATATGTACCTCAGAGAAGCATTCCCTTATTACCCTAGCTAAAGTTGCCTTTCTTTTCTCAATTATTGTCTATCTCAGCCTGTTATTTGTTTCCTTTACAATTTTTTTTCTGTCACCTGTTCTCCTCCAACTCTTTCCATGTCTATCTTATTTATCCTTATATTGAGCCTCAGGAAAAAAACATGCTCAAAAAGTATTTGAATGAATGTGTATCCCAAAAATATAGCACATACGTTTATAGAATGAATGTATGAGTAGATTTTAGTCTTGACAGTCCAGCATCATATTAAAATCTACCCTGCTCCATCTGAATAAAAATTATGTCTCTAAATGATTTGAACCTAAAAAAGGAATGCCTTTTCATGTTGAGGTCATTGGAGTTTAGGTCATTGGAGTAGAGGAGTGTTTGTAACTTTTTCTTTCTGTGATTGCAGTTGACTAATCTCCTTCAGAATCAAGCAGTGAAAGGAAAAGCTGCTGGAGCACTCCTGAGAGCCATCTTCAAAGGTAATAATTAATGTTACTTCTATCTCCCTGAGTTCATTGGTAGGTTTGTTTACTTTGGGCCTATGGCCCTATGTTGCTACTTTTCTTAGTGTTTGAAGCACCAATGGTATATTTTCTGTGTTTTGGGGATTCTACAGAATTAACTAAATCATCACTCTCCTATCTAGTGGACTTAAATAATTTTACTGAAGCGAGTTGAAGTGCTACCTGAGATTGTATTGCTGATTTGGGGGTCTGTAAAAAATGTACTTTCCATAAAATTTGCTTCAGTTTGCTTGTGCTTTTAAAATTGTGGAGAAGAGCAATGTTTAGTACTTAATCTATGCTTAACAAGGGGCTAGGGAGCTCTGGGCTTTAATGAAATGGAATGTCTTAGGTGCCTTATATAGAGATTCTTAATTCCTTGTGAGGGACACTTGTTTTTCTACCTTAAATAAGGACCAGTCTGTGTTGCAGATTGTGACTCTCAGTGGTTTTATAAATTCTTATAGGATAAAACTGTACAAGGCAAACATTAAAAGTGGCTTTGGATTCTTACCGGGTATGTTAACTTGATTTATTTTTCCCCTCCCAAGTAAATGGAGTCGTTGCTGCAAGGGTACGAAAACATGTCTTCCTATTCATAAAAGAACTTTCAAAATTGGTTGAGTCAACCTTTATGAAAACTTGCTGAATATTTTGTGAAAATATTAGTGAAAAGGAAATAATGAAAGATGAGCAGCACCTGCTTATATACGCTCTCAAGTGGAAGAAATGAGTAGTTTTTTTGTTTTGTTTTTTTTTGAGACAGCATCTCTGTTGCCAGGGCTAGAGTGCCATGGTGTCAGCCTAGCTCACAGCGACCTCAAACTCTTGGGCTTAAGCAATCCTTCTGCCTCAGCCTCCCGAGTAGCTGGGACTACAAGCATGCACCACCATGCCTGGCTAAATTTTTCTGTATATTTTTAGTTGTCCAGCTAATTTCTAATTTTAGTAGAGATGGAGTCTTGCTCTTGCTCAGGCTGCTCTCAAACTCCTGAGCTCAAACAGTCCTCCCGCTTTGGCCTTCCAGAGTGCTAGGATTACAGGTGTGAGCCACTATGCCCAGCCTAAATCAAGCACTTTTTCAAAGCTCCTAAATGTTGCTATTCTAAACACTGTAGTAACCAAAAGTTTGATAATTCCATATTTCCCCCTGCCTTTGATATAGTAGTAATTCTATTTTTTTTTATTAAACTACAAACCTGTTTATCTTTCCTATTTACACTTCAACATTGTAAGACTTCTTCTTTGTTTCTGTACCACCTGTTTAAAATAATAAGGTTCCCCCTGCTCTGAAGAAGCTGGAACTCTTAGGAGACGTAAGATATACACTTGTTGTATCCAGTTGGTGGAATCAGGGGATTTGCGGAAAGAAGTAGCATCTGAGATCATAGGATTACTAATGTTAGAGGTAAGATGGAAGACAAAACTCTTTTTTGTTTGGGGGTGGGTTTTTTGTTTGTTTGTTTGTAATTTGTTGAGGGAAGAAAAACTTAAGTGCTGTTATTAAAAAACAAAAAAAGTTGATGAAAGGGCAATAAACCACCTTGATGCATACATTACATTTCTGGTGCTATTGACATATCTCTTTGAAGAGGTGGCATATTTGAAAACATTAGGGAACTGATGGAAGACTCCAACCTTTGAAACGCTTTACAGTTATAAGTGTCAGAACAAAATGATTCCATGAATCCTTTATAGGACCATTTCTGGGGCTCGATATCAATTCAGTTATTATAGCTAAAGACTTTATTTCTTGGAAGGAAATATTAAACATCGGATTTCTGCTTAAGATTTTCTTTATCCCGTGAACTTTTAGGCTCACCATTTTCCAGGACCATTATTGGTTGAATTAGCCAATGAGTTTGTTAGTGCTGTCAGAGAAGGCAGTCTAGTAAATGGAAAATCTCTGGAGTTATTGCCTATTATTCTCACTGCCTTGACTACCAAAAAGGGAAATATGGCTTATGGAAAAGGTAATTTTCTCCCAATTTTAGTGGTTTTGTCTCTATTCACATAGTCAAATTATTTCTCAGTGTGTTTTGCATTTCCAGGTGAACTGAGTGGGGAAGAATGTAAGAAGCAGTTGATTAACACCCTCTGTTCTGGCAGGTGAGTCTTTCTCATTAATGTGTAGAACTTTCTCAGGACTACAGGTAGCCAGGAAAAGAACACCATTTATTCCAGGAATTTATAGCTATAAAGGTTTTAGTCCATTTTTTTCTTGTTTATAATATACCACTATAAAACCATTTAGTCTGTAATGAATTTTTGAGAAAGATGATTTACTGTATTCTCTGCTCTAAGACTGTGTGTATAGTTTGTGTTTACTTGACTATCCTTAACATAGCCATTTAGTCCTCTAAGTATTATTTGTAGTCCCAAGGTCCTAAGGCTAGAGAAGTCACCTGCTGCTATATCTTTTATATTTTTTTAAGGGAGTGGAATATACAAATCATATTTGTATTCTTTAACCAGTAATTGTATATCTGGGAATCTACTCTAAAGAAAGACTCCAACATACAAAAAACCCTAATCTATGAACATGTTCAGCATATAAATTTGTAACCAATGGAAGCATATAGTAATAGAGACATGTAAGTTATGGTATGTAAATTAAGGTAGAATCACTCCATGAAATTTATACCCATTAAGAATGAAATATATTAAGATATAGGCCAGGCACGGTGGCTCATGCCTGTAATCCTAGCACTTTGGGAGGCTAAGGCAGGAGGATTGCTTGAGGTCAGGAGTTTGAAACCAGCCTGAGCAAGAGTGAGACCCCCTCTCTACTATAAATAGAAATTAATTGGCCAACTAATATATATAGGAAAAATTAGCCGGACATGGTGGTGCATGCCTGTAGTCCCAGCTACTCAGGAGGCTGAGGCAGAAGGATCGCTTGAGCCCAGGAGTTTGAGGTTGCTGTGAGGTAGGCTGATGCCACAGTACTCACTCTAGCCTGGCCAACAAAGTGAGACTCTGTCTCAAAAAAAAAAAAAGAATGAAATATATTAAGATATACATTAAAGATGAAAAATCCTTATTATGTATAGTCAATAATATAAAGAGAATGCTAACTTACACAATACTATTGATTACACTCGGGTATGTTAAAAAGAACAAGGGAATACCCAAGATTATTTAAACCACAGGTAATAATAGCTTTTATGTTTCCTTACATAAGATCCTTTACATAAATTATCTTAAGCATGTATCAGAACGTGTATGTTTATTTATTTGTTTGATTTTAATTATGCACACGTTTATTCAAAATATGTTGTAATTTACCTTGCATTTTTTATTTAACACATCTGGTTCACGTCAGCATATATAATTCTAAGTTGTAGTATTCTATTATTTGGCCAATCTCCATTTGTTGTATTATTTGGTTGTTTCCAGTTTTTTGCTATTACAAAAAGTGTTTTAATGACTGTCTTTATATCTAGATTGTCTATATATCTAGATTACTTTTTACAAACATTTACAAGAATATATTTCAAATAGTAAACTGGGTAGGTATGTGGTTATTTGCATTTTTAAAGTTGGTAAGTTTAGCTAACTTGTCGTGTACTCCCCCAAAGGGGGAGTGTTTGTTTCTCAAGAATGTTTGTTTCTCACAATCTCACCAGCACTGAATATCATCAGACTTCTTGATTTTGCCTATCTGATAGGTTAAAAACTGCTATTTCATTATTTTAAATTATATTTCTTTGATCTTGTTTCCCAGTATTACAAAATCAAACTTGAAACGGCACTATTTTTTCCTCCTCATTAATTTTACAGTTATATGTAAATAAGTTAAAATGAAAGGAACTTTTATGTTCTTTGTCATTTTCTTTAAACAGATGGGACCAGCAATATGTAATCCAACTCACCTCCATGTTCAAGTAAGCATCATTTTTCCCTTTTCTTTTTATACCTTGTTGTGTGAACTTACCTGCTAGAAATTGAAATATAGCAAACTCAAACACCAGTTCCTCCTGAATAAGAGTATTAGAACATCTGTTTTCTGTCACAAATTCCCTCCCCATCCCCATCTCCTTTTTGGCTTTATTTATTTATTTAACATACAACTTTATGATTTTTTTTCAAGATGCCTTTGAACATGATTTATTTAAAATACAACTTTATGATTTTTTTTCAAGATGCCTTTAAGGTTACCGGTTAAAGATTCTTCATTAGTGAAAAATCAAAAGGGGCAGTTATAATAGTCTATTTTCTCTTTAATTCCCTGCTCCCAAATTTTGTTTCTTAAAATATGTTTAATGGAATTTAACCATTATAATGCTCTGAATTAAATTTCTGAAAGTAAGACAATTAGGCTGTAGTTGCAGCCTTTAGAATCTTTGATCCACAGGGATGTTCCTCTGACTGCAGAAGAGGTGGAATTTGTGGTGGAAAAGGTGTTGAGGATGTTCTCCAAGGTGAATCTTCAAGAAATACCACCTTTGGTCTATCAGCTTCTGGTTCTCTCTTCAAAGGTATAAATAAAGAAGTATTTCTCTTTGATTTTTGGTGGTATGATGAGTTATGGACATTCAGCATATTTATATTTTTGGTTTACCTATTAGGATAGAGATGCTTTCATTTCATGTATAAAGATTTGGAATAATAAAAAGGCCATACTCCTCAGCTAAAGAAAACATACATTATCTCTTGTATTACTACATTTTCTTTGTGGTAGTAAACAGGATAAAGATCTCAGCAAGGGTAGACTATAAACCCCTTAAAGTCTGACAGTAAAGAGGTATTTCAAACCCTGTTTCAACATGAAAGTTGAAACATTCTCAGTTTGACTCTAGGTTGTAGCTTTCATGACAAAATTGTACTTGAGAATTCTTTAGGCTACAAAATGCTTTAAATTCAATTTGGTTATTTTGCCTTTTAATTGGGTGTCCTTACCTATTTTGTGTTCTTTCAGGGAAGCAGAAAGAGTGTTTTGGAAGGGATCATAGCCTTCTTCAATGAGCTAGATAAGCAGCACGCTGAGGAACAAAGTGGTGATGAGTGAGTAATATAGTGTATAAATAAACATCATTTTTACAAATTTGTCTACTCACTGTGCATTATAGTTACTTCCTTATCTTCTCTTTCACCCCCTACCTTCACCTCAGCACAGAACTTTGCTAATCTTCTCCTAGCTTAGTAATAAAGTTAAGAGACTACAGCCTTTTCAGCTGTTTTGTTTGCATTTTAGGAAAATAGCAATACTTGTCCTGTAAGTTACAGATTTAAAACCTATTTATTAAGTGTCTGCTCTCTGGTAGGAACTATTTAGCCTTGGGGCTATAATGGTGAACCAATCACACAATGTCCCTACTCTATTTTGGTGAGAAAAAAAATAACAAGAAAAGCGTTAGATTGGAAAGCGTTATGCAGGTAATTCAAATGGATGGCGTGACAGTGATTCCACAGCTATGTTAGATGGGTGGGGTCTGGGAAAACCTCTTTGAGAAGGTGCTATTTAACTGAAGCTTGAATGGTAAAAGCCATAATATATAGATCAGATAAAGAACATTTTCAGGTAGGGAAATAATAGTACAAAGGCAGAGCACAGTGTAGCATGTCTGAGAGAGAGGATATTTTTTTTAAGTAAACATTCATAGAGTGCTTATTCATAAAGTGCTGTTCTAAGCACTTTAAACCTCACAACCCTATTTTGCCTCTATTTTATGGATGTGAAAACCAAGAGACAGAGAAATTAAGGAATTTCCCAAGATTAGATAGCCAGAAAGTGGTGGAGCTGAGATTTGAATGCAGGCAGTTTGGCTGGCTGCAGAGTTCATGCTGTTAACCCTAGTGCAGCCTATTGCTTCGAATCTAAATAGCTCCTAGTTACTTGGTTTAAACAATTGATTAGAAGGTCATCTTAGATGCTGAGTTAGAAAAAGCTGACAGAGAAGCAGTTTTTGGAAAAAATGAATTCAGTTTTTTTTTTTGAGACAGAGTCTCACTCTGTTGCCCAGGCTAGAGTGCCATGGCGTTAGCCTAGCTCACAGCAACCTCAAACTCCTGGGCTCAAGCAGTCCTCCTGCCTCAGCCTCCCAGGTAGCTGGAACTATAGGCATGCACCACCATGCCTGGCTAATTTTATTTATATATATATGTGTGTGTGTGTGTGTGTGTGTGTGTGTGTATATATATATACACACACACATAATATACATATATATATACATACATACATACATATATATGTATATATTAGTTGTCCAGCTAATTTATTTGTATTTTTTTAGTAGAGACGGGGTCTCACCCTCTTGCTCAGGCTGGTCTTGAACTCCTGAGCTCAAACGACCTGCCTGCCTCGGCCTCCCAGAGTACTAGGATTACAGGCATGAGCCACCACGCTGGCCTTGAGTTCAGTTTTGACATTAGGTACAAGATGTATATTAGCAACCCATTAGGTGCTGTTGAGCAGGTAGTCTGAAGTTGTAGGGGGAGGCCTGACCTAGAGATATAGATTGGAAGGAACTAATGCCATGGAACTGGATGGGATTGTCTAGGAAAAGCATGAAGAAAAAGAGACCCAAGACTGAGCTCAGAGGCATTCCACCATTTTACTGTCAAGTAATAGGGAAGGATAAGCCAGAAAAAAAAAAATTGAGAAGAGGCCAGTGGCAGTGCCCTGGAAGCTAAGAGAAGAAAGTATTTCAAGAAAGAAATGGCTAATTGTGTGTCAGTTTTGGTAATGTGGAGGTCATTTGTGACCCTTACAAGAATAGACTAATGCCATGGGGGGAAGGGTAATAAGAGGATAGAAGCCTGATTGAATTAGATTGGACTGGGAAGAGACTATGAGATAATGAAGTGGAATTGACCATAGATAATTATTTCATGAAATTTTGTTATAAAAAGGAGCAGAGAATGGGGCAATAAGATTTCTACTTAACTCCTCTAGTGAATATATGGGTTCAGTTTGAGTCAGTCTACTTGTTCATCGCAGCACCTGCACTTGTCTCTCATTAGAATGATAGCTCTTACCTTTCTATTGAATCTTTTAGGTTATTGGATCTTGTTACTGTGCCATCAGGTGAACTTCGTCATGTGGAAGGCACCATCATTCTACACTTTGTGTTTGCCATCAAATTGGACCATGAACTAGGCAGAGAACTCCTGAAACATTTAAAGGTAGCACCAAACTCTTAAGGTGATCCTAGGTCTCTTTATGAAATGGGAATGTTTGAACTTTTATGCCAGTTATGACAGGAAACAGAAATATTATAGAATGACCTTGGGTCTAGAGGATCTCTTTTTTAACTTTGAAAGTACAAAATATATGATGTCAGTACACATATAGCCAGGAAGTCTCAGGATGTTCTATTTTTAGAGCCTCTCCTTAAATATTCTAGTGCAAAAAGAAAGGAAAACAAAAGCTGAGGACTATTCAGCAGGAAACTAAAAATTTAATTTTAACTCTATCTTATGTGGCCTTTGACCTTGGCCTCTACTTCCCCATTTATGAATTAGGATATTATTTCTAGTAGTATATTACAGAGTTTTGTGACACTAAGTCATTCATCATTAAATATTGGTAAAGTAGTAAAATAAAAATTAGAAGTGTTTTGAACTCTTTTAAAGTAGTATACATATGTATATTTTCCTTCAACTTTTAATCTTGGAAATTTTAACCCATAGAAAAGTTAAAACACTATAGCACAATGGACACCCCTATTTCCTTCACCTATATTCACCAGTTATTAAACACTTTGCTACATTTGCCTTCTCTTGCTTTTTCTCGCTTACATTATTTTTTCTGGAACCATTTCAAAGTAAGTTGTAGAAAACATACCACTCCAATGCCTGAATATTTCAGCATCCATCTCCTAAGTATAAGAACATAGTACCACAATATCATCATCACAGGCAGGAAGATTAACAATAATTTCACAGTATCGTTTAATTTATAGTCCCTATTCAAATTTTCCCAGTTGTCTCCAAAATGTCTTACATAGCTTCCCCTACCCCCGACTCCAGGATCTAATCAGGCTTCCTGCATTGCATTTGGTTGTTACGTCTCTAGTATCTTTTGATTGATATTTTTGAAGCGTCAGCTCGCTTGTGTAATATCCCACATTATTGGATTAATCTGATTGATTCCTCATGATTAGGTTCAAGTTAAACATTTTTGGCAAGAATACTTTGTAAGTGATGTATACTTCTCTTGCAAGGTCAGCAAACTTCCTGTAAAGGCCCAGATACTAAGTGTTTTAGTCTTTGCAGGCCATGAAACTTTATCACAGCTGTTCAACTACATTGTAGCAAAAGGCAGCCACAGACAAATCATAAATAAATGAATATGGCTGTGTTCCAATAACATGATACTTATGGACACTGAAATTTGAATTTTATTTAATTTTTATGTGATTGGAAATATTATTCCTCTTTTTTGCTCCCCTTACAACCGTTTAAAAATGTAAAATCAGTCTTAGCTTAAGCACTGTGCAAAGTGTTAGGCTAGATTTGGCCAATAGGCAGTAGTTTGCCAAACACTGTTCCATGTATTACAGCAACAGGCACATATTATCAGCTATCCTGCTTCTGGTGTTATGAAATCATTTCCTTAAGACCATGACCATCAGTGTCCTTCATTTGTAAATATATATGTAATGAGAAAGTAATCTATAGGATCATAAATTGAGATTATGTGAAAATCCTGTTTTGGTTTTTTTTTTTTTTTGAGACAGAGTCTCATTCTGTTGCCTGGGCTAGAGTGCCGTGGCATCAGCCTAGCTCACAGCAGCCTCAGACTCCTGGGCTCAAGCGATCCTCCTGCTTCAGCCTCCCGAGTAGCTGGGACTATAGGCATGTGCCAGCATGCCTGGCTAATTTTTATATATATATATATATTATATATAAAATATATTTTATATATAATATATATATTTTTAAGTTGTCTAGCTAATTTCTTTCTATTTTTTTAGTAGATATGGGGTCTCACTCTTGCTCAGGCTGGTCCCGAACTCCTGAGCTCAAATAATCTGCCCGCCTTGGCCGGATTGCTAGGATTACAGGCGTGAACCACCACGCCCAGCTGAAAATCCTTTTCTCGTAATGTTTTTTGTTTTCCTATCAATTGATAATTCTTGGCCTAAATTAGTAATTATACTGGGAGTTACAAAATGGTAGAATTAAAATTAGAAAATTTTAACTTCACCATTCCTTCTACATTATTAGCTGGCATTCTTCTGTAAAGGAGCCTCCCCTTTCCCTAGTGTTTTGAACATCATAATGCACCCATGGATGTTTTTGGATTCAATATGCTCATTATTTACTATTGTTACTATGTGTTCTAAACACAAAGTTACCAAATTTGGCCATTTGGATCCTTTATGTTGGCTTATGTGTCATTTTGATGTGACCCGCATTAGTCTTTGGGCACTTTTTTGACATAAGATATCCAAGACTCACCTTGTACTCTTCTTGACCCATTCTGATGCCATTTCTCCAAGGAGCCCTGGGTCCCTTTTGTAGGAAAGGATATTTAAAAACCATGACCTGGGAGCTAGGCTTTAAAGCATCTTTATCTTCTGTGTATCTGTTCACTCTTCTTTTTATTTAGGTTCTTAGTGACTATACTCCTGGTCTTTTCAAAGACCCCGTTTTGTATATTTTGATCCACTCTACTGTTTTGTTTTTGCTTTTTTTCCTGTTTCACCATGTTTGATTTTGCATTCTTTTTTTTGTTATTTTGGTGTCGTTTCTTCTAAGCCTCACAGACCTATTTTTTAAACTTAATTGAGGTACAATTTACATAATATAAAACTCACCCATTATAAGCATATTATTCAGTGATTTTTCACAAGTGTACCTAGTTTTGCAACCATTACCATAATCCAATTTTTTTTTTTTTTTTGAGACAGAGTCTCGCTTTCTTGCCCAGGCTAGAGTGAGTGCCGTGGCGTCAGCCTAGCTCACAGCAACCTCAGACTCCTGGGCTCAAGTGATCCTCCTGTCTCAGCCTCCCGAGTAGCTGGGACTACAGGCACGAGCCACCATGCCCGGCTGATTTTTTTATATTATATATATTAGTTGGCCAATTAATTTCTTTCTATTTTTATGGTAGAGACGGGGTCTCGCTCAGGCTGGTTTTGAACTCCTGACCTTGAGCAATCCGCCCGCCTCGGCCTCCCAGAGTGCTAGGATTACAGGCGTGAGCCACCACGCCTGGCCACCATAATCCAATTTTAAAAACATTTTAATCAATAAGATTCTTCCTGTCCATTTAATCTCCATTCCCACTCCTAGCTCCAGACAACCACCGATCTACTTTGTGTTTCTATAGATTGCCTTTCCTAGACATTTTGTATAAATGGAATCATATGGTAGATGATCTCTTGTGTATGCCTTCTTTCAATTAGTGTATCGTTTTCAAGGTTCATCTGTGTTGTAGCATATATAGTATTGCTTTTTATTGAATGGTATTCAAATGTATGGACATATATCAATTTTGCTTAACTACCTGCTAGTTGTTGCACATTTGAGTTTTTTCTACTTTTTGGCTGTTATAAATAATGCTGTTATGAACATTCACATGCAAGTCTTTGTGTAGAAATAAGTTTCATTTCTCTTGGGTAGATACCCAAGGATGGAATAGCTGGTTTGCGCGATACATTTATGTTTGAATTTTTAAGAAACTGCCAAACTATTTTCAAGGCTATATCATTTTACATGCCTATATCATTTACAAATGGCTATATCATTTTACATTCCCACCATCATTATATGAGGGCTATTATTTCTCTACATCTTGGCCAACATTTGTTGTTGTCTTTTTTATTATATCCATTCTAATGGATGTGAAATGGTATCTCATTGAGGCTTTACTTCACATTTCCTTAATGACTGATGATAATTGAGCATCTTTTCATGTGCTCATTAGCTATTCCAATATCTTTCTTGATGAAATGTCTATTAATATTTTTTGCCCATTTTATTATTGCTTTGTCTTCATGATTGAGTTGTAAGAATTCTTTGTATATTCTAGTGGTAAGACCTTTATCAGATATATAATTAACAAATACTTTTTCCCAGTCTGTGACTTGTCTTTTTATTTTCTTTGTGGTATCTTTTGAAGCATAAAAGTTCTGAATCTTGATGAGGTCCAGTTTTCTTGCTTAATTTATACAAGAAAGAAGTATGCTTTGGGTGTTTTATCTAAGAAATCTTTGCATAATCCAAGTTCTTGAAGATTTTCTATGTTTTCTTCTAAAAGTTTTACTAAAGTTTTAGCTCTTACATTTAGATTTTCTTATCCATTTAAAGACCTGTTTTTAAGTGGTTATACTTTTAAAGTGTAAGTAATGACTTTGTTTTTGGTTGATCTCTTCTAGGCAGGACAGCAAGGAGATTTCACTAATAACTTGTGTCCCTTCAGCATTGCTCTTCTTCTCTCTGTAACAAGAATACAAAGATTTGTGGAACAGGTATTTTTTAATGTCATTTTGTTTCCTTCTATAGTCAGTAAGAAGGAGTATAAGAATCTGTTTTTGATATTAGTCCTTTTCTAAATAATTCTACCCCTACCCTGCCAACAGCAAAGCTGCTGTAAGACATGTTGGTCCCCACTGTTCTCTGGGGCCTGCTGGAAGACGTCTTTAGCTATTTGGGTTATACCTCCATTTCCTATTGTGTGGTAAGTCAGGTAGTGAGGTGGGGAATAAGAGTGGAAACATATCACACAGCCCAAGTCGTAAGAATGGGAAGCTGGATATTCACCAGGAGTTTTATTATGTTGTAGCTTTCCAATAAACAGTCCCTAATCAAATTAAAAACAATGAGAATCGGTTAGTTGCGAGGATGAAAATATAAAATCCTTTACCCTTTTTTTCTCATATGTTCCCAAGTTGTGGGTAATATTTATATTGATTTTTTTAAGTCCTTATTTTGGTTTAAGAAAGGCTTATCTTCAACTCTTTTAAGTTCCCACTGAAAGTCATAATTTTTGTATCATCTTCATCTGGTTAAACAGTTGTCATAGGGATATGAATGGCAGCTTATAGGAACAGTTAACAAGGTTAAGATTCATAGCATGAGTTAGAATTTTTACTTTATTTTTCTATTTCTTTCATTAGGTGTTTGAGCTGTTAAAAATTTCGATTGTAAAGAGCTTTAAGGATCTTCAACTCCTCCAAGGCTCAAAATTTCTTCAGAATCTAGTTCCTCATAGACCTTGTGTTTCAACCATGATTTTGGAAGTGGTGAAGAATAGGTAGGTGAGTTGGTGAACCATATCTCAAAAGGTTTATAAGGTATTTAGTGTTAGAAAATGCAATATGATATCATACTTACGGCTCATCAGAGAAAACTGATGACTATAGCTGTTGACATCACACATTAAGGTTTAATTCTTTAAAATTGGTCAAGCAAGGTTTTTCCATATGGAAAGATCCTTGAATCTCAGGACCTGATTTCTTAGCCATCTTGATAGCAAGAATACAAAACTGAAGTAGATACTTTTATATTTTCCATAATATTACAATCCTTTATTGGCCTGAGTCTTTTATAGTTTTTCTTTCTTTCTTTCTTTTTAATTAAAGAGATAGGGGGCCAGGCGTGGTGGCTTACGCCAGTAATCCTCGCACTCTGGGAGGCTGACGTGGGCAAATTGCTCAAGGTCAGGAGTTCGAAACCAGCCTGAGCAAGAGCAAGACCCCATCTCTACTAAAAAGAAACAATAGAAAGAAATTAATTGGCCAACTAAAAAACATATATATATGAAAAAAAAAAATTAGCCAGGCATGGTGGTGCATGCCTGTAGTCCCAGCTACTTGGGAGGCTAAGGCAGTAGGATTGCTCGAGCCCAGGAGTTTGAGGTTGCTGTGAGCTAGGCTGACACCACGGCACTCTAGCCTGGGCAAGAGTGAGACTGTGTCTCAAGAAAAAAGAAAGATAGGGTCTCGTTATATAGCCCAGCCTGGAGTGCAGTGGCTATTTACAAGTGTGATCGTATCATGCAGCCTTAAACATTGGCCTCAAGTGATCTTCCCACCTTAGCCTCCTGAGTAGCTGGGACTACAGGTTTATATTACTATGCCTTTTTTTTTTTTCTTTTATCCAAGGAGGTTGTGAATGTAGGTCTTTTTCTCCTTAAGAGATGGGATTGTCTTGCTATGTTGCCCAGACTGGCCTTGAACTCCAGGGCTCAAGTGTTCCTTCTGTCTCAGCCTCTGGAGCAGCAGGGACTATGGGCGCACACTGCTGCACCCAACTCTTCACATTTTTTTAAAGTGAGTAAGAAACATTAAGAGTTTTACTTACTTTGTTGAAGTTTGGGGCTGATGGTTGGTCTTTCTTTTGAGACAGAGTCTGACTTTTTTGCTCAGGCTAGAGTGAGTGCCGTGGCGTCAGCCTATCTCACAGCAACCCCAATCTTCTGGGCTCAAGCGATCCTACTGCTTCAGCCTCCCGAGCAGCTGGGACTACAGGCATGCACCACCATGCCTGGCTAATTATTTGTATATATAGTTTTAGTTGGTCAATTAGTTTCTTTCTATTTTTAGTAGAGGCGGGGTCTCGCTCAGGTTGGTTTCGAACTCCTGACCTTGAGCAATCCACCCACCTCGGCCTCCCAGAGTGCTAGGATTACAGGCGTGAGCCACCACACCCGGCCAGTTGGTCTTTAATTATTGATTTGAAACCACATGGAAAACACTAGTAACCATCCTGATATTTATTTGAATTTTAGGTTATACATTAACTATTGTAATAGTCTTTACTGTGTCATACTTTCTTTGTTCTGTGGATTAAATACATTTTAAAGGTTTATAATTTAAGCCATAATTTATTATTTTTTTCTTTTTTCAAATTTAAAATATTTTTACTTTTATTTTATTTTTTCCAAGTCAGATTATGCACTCTAGAAGATTAAGCCATAATTTAATGTTGGTCTCTTCCAGGTCTGGGAATTCTGACTTAGGTTGAATTTACATGACTTTGTCACATAAGAGCAAATTTGAAACTAGAACTATTGTTTCTGAGTGTTTTCTCCACTGATGGGCTGTAAAGCTCTTTTATCTTCTTTATCTGGTTAATCTTCTTTTTCTAAGGCTTATAGTTGTGTCTTCAGTATTCTCCAAACTCAGTTTCTTCAAGTTGGGCTAAAGAAACAAGTACTAGCTAACCAGGAAATTCCTCAAAAGCTGACTGTCTTCTGGAAGTCTCAGTCAATCATAGGACTCGGAGGCATCTACATCTGTAAATTAGCCTGTGGTGGGCACTTGCCACCAGGTGGGACCAAACTTCAGCAGGGAGGGATTTGGATAGCATTATTAGATCCGATAAAATATTAACTGGTTAGTCACACATGCTTGCCCTTGCTTGCCCCAGTCAGTTAATTAATCTTTAAATTATCCATCCTACTTTTATGTAATTGAATTTTTGGTCCCCACTTATCCCATTTAGGTGTTATTTTATTGTTAGCTAGACTTAGATTTGCTTGTTAGTGTTTCGTGTTAATTAGTAGAGGCATTTCTGCTATACCACAATATGTTCCTGAAAAACATTTTGTTTTGGAAAATTATACCCTAAAAATAATTTAACCAGAGAGTAAAAGAGACTTAAAATGTATTCTACTTTGTAACCAGAACATTAAGATATTTAATGCTCTTAACATAAAAGTCCTGTGATAAATATAGGACTTTATCTTGAACAACACATTGAAGTAAATTGGAAAGGGAATTTGAGGCTGCTAAATTATGGTTATTGGGACAAAATATATAAATATTGACAGCTATACAATAAACACATCAAAGATATTGATATGCTTGTGGCCTAAGCCAAGAGGGAGAAAATGAGATAATGAGCATCATGAACAGTATTATATTCTTCATTGGTTTTCTGTATTCAGCTATGTTAATGTACTGTGTGTTTACCTGCAGATATTTTGGGATGCAAAACACTAATGTACTAGGAAAAAAATCACTTATGAACCAATTCAATTTCTAGGTTATATTGACCTACCTATTTGCCAGTCATGTGTTACAGACAATTTTATAACTATTTCCTCCATCCAAGTTAAGAACCTTAGTATATATACTTTTAGTTCTCCTCTTCCTTCTTGCCATTGCCACTTTCATGTTAAAATTATTATTAATAATACTTATTTAGACTTCATAATAAACTTTACTGTTTTTTATTGTTGCTCACCTCTATTTTTTGAATCCCATGTTTTTCTCTTAGAAATATACCATAAATGTATAATTTTTACATTCTTTCTGATGTGGTTTGTGGACAATAAATTTTGAGTCCTTTCTTATCTGAAATTGTCTTTATTTTGCCCTTCCACCTGAACAATAGTTTGTTCACATATAATTTGTTCTTTCTGTTTGTTCTGTTAACTTTTTCCCTCAGATTATAGTTCTCTCTGTTGAGTTTGGCACTTCACTTCAAGGTGGTATTTTTTTTTTTTAACATTTGATGATTATTGGTTATCTTATTATTGTTTTTGATGTGTCCCATTAGTTTGAGAGTGCTATATCTATTTAACACAGTCCACCCAAGTGGTTTAGAGATAGTGGTGAGATGTGCCAAGCATTAGTCTTCTAGGTGTAGGACCTTCCTAATCCTCCAACATGTTGCTGTCTTCTTGAGAGAGCTACTCTGCTTCTTAGGTCCAGGTTACCCTACTCACACAGCTCCCAGCTAGTGGCAGGTCTCTTTATTGCTTACTTCTTGGTACAGTGGAGCATTGAAGAAGAAGGTAGAGAAGGATGCATGTACTAGACTGTTCATGCTGTAGCATCCCAACCAATTACCACAAAAGTTGCCCCAGGGTCCTAGTGTATCTGCTCTTGGTATATACCTTTGGAGCTACTCATACATTTTGCACTGTGTGGTCTGTGTTGTCCTCTTTTTTTTTTTTTTTTGATACAGAGTCTCACTTGTTGCCCAGGTTATAGTGAGTGCCGTGGTGTCAGCCTAGCTTACAGCAACCTCAAACTCCTGGGCTCAAGCAATCCTTCTGCCTCAGCCTCCCGAGTAGCTGGGACTACAGGCATGTGCTACCATGCCCGGCTAATTTTATATATATATATATATATATATATATATATATATATATATTAGTTGGCCAATTAATTTCTTTCTATTTATAGTAGAGACGGGGTCTCGCTCTTGCTCAGGCTGGTTTTGAACTCCTGACCTCGAGCAATCCACCTGCCTCAGCCTCCCAGAGTGCTAGAATTACAGGCGTGAGCCACCGCGCCCGGCCTTTTTTTTTTTTTTTTTTTGAGATGGGGTCTTGCTCTCTCTCAGGGCTAGAGTGCAGTGGCATCATCATAGCTCACTGCAACCTCAAACTCCTGGGCTCAAGCAATCCTCCTGTTTCAGCCTTCCGAATAGCTTGACACTACAGGCACATGCCACCACACTTGGCTAATTTTTCTGTTTTTTGTAGAGACAGAGTCTCACTCTTACTCAGGCTGGTCTTGAACTCCTGACCTCAAAAAATCCTCCCACCTCAGCCTCCCAAAGTGCTAGGATTACAGGCGTGAACCAGCGTGCCTGGCCTTCTTTCACTTTTTAAGGTTTCTTCATATTAATAATTTTTGATCAAAAACACTTCTTTTTCTGCACATTTTATAGATTGTATATAATTATATACAGATGCTTCTTATGTTGGATGTACATCCCAATAAAACCCATCATAATTTGAAAATATCCTGTCAAAAATATATTTCATATTTAATACACCTAATCTACAGAACATCATTGCTTAGCCTAACATACCTTAAATGTGCTCAGAACACTTACATTAGCCTGCAGTTGGCCAAAATTTTCTAACACAAAGCCTATTTTATAATAAAGCTTTGTATATCTCATGTAATTTATTGAATACTATACTGAAAATGGAACAGTGGTTGTGTATGCACTTCAAGAATGTTTTCTACTGAATTACCTTACCATCATAAAGTCAGAAAATCATAAGTCAAACCATAGTAAGTCGGGGACCACCTGTATGTACATACACACCATTTACAATATATATATGTGTGTATATATACATTTATATATACTTATATATATATTGGGTGGGAAGAATGGAACACATGCTCAGTTTATTTTGATCCCAGCTTTCTAGAGTGAATATTATTAACTCTGTCCAAGTATTATGAGAATTTATTCACAACTATCTCCTTCATTCTGTAGTGCTGTATTGTGATTTATTGCTATTTAACAGGTAGATATAATGACATAAAGGTTATATGCATTACACTTCCATGACAGTAGGTAACACTAAGTGTATAAAATCACCAATGATTCTACTATTTATAAAAGATTATTTGTAGTTTTAATTCATGCTGTTGAAACCAGATCACTCATTCATTCATGCTGTAAATATTTACTGAGTGCCTTTTATATGCTAGTTTTGTGCTAGGATATATAGGTAAAAATATCACTACACTGTGCCCTCTGTCCTAGAGACTCTCAGTTTAGAGAGGGAGGCTAATTTGTAAGCATGTGCATAAGTGTTGTCAGTGTTGTGGGGTAATAAAAGAAGAAGAAATTAACTTCTGATCATGAAATCTTGAATGGAGATCTCCAATGGTCATTGTGTTGAAATATTCCAGTTTCTTCTATATATTTTTTAATCTCTAGTTTCTGGGATTTCCCAGCATTTTATCTTAATGGCGATCACTTGCCTATCATTCCCATTACTATATATTTAAGAATTCAAAATTAGATATGGATGCATGAAAAGAAAAAGGTTCATCTGTGGAGTGTGTTGGTTATTCAGGTTGAGTTTGGGAAATATGTAACATGGCAATGAGTATACAGGTGAGGTATCTTACTAAGTTTTTCTTTTCAACTAAGCTTTGTTTTCTTTTAGTGTTCATAGTTGGGATCATGTTACTCAGGGCCTCGTAGAACTTGGTTTCATTTTAATGGATTCATATGGGCCAAAGAAGATTCTTGATGGAAAAACTATTGAAACCAGTTCAGGTCTTTCTAGAATGCCAAACCAGCATGCGTGTAAGCTGGGAGCTGATATCCTGTTGGAAACTTTTAAGGTGAGGCCATTCCCTAATTTTATTTAAATAATATAAATTGGGCTTGATATTTGCCTGAGAATTTGGGGGACAAGGAAGTTTGATTAAGTAGCAGTTTGATAGAGTATGTGTGATTGAGATTAGGATGGTATTGGAACATTACAGATCTAGTTTGATGGAATACTTATTCTTTTTTATGTAATTTTTTAATTTATTCCATTTAGTCTTATTGTTTCTGACCATTTCTTAGAAGTTTGAATGTAAGATAGCTTTTCCATGGTTTTTACTTCTTCCTATAGCAGTAAACCATTTCTGTTTTTTTCTTTGTTTTAATGCTATTCTCTTAAACAATTTTCATCAAGCTTGAAGAGTCATGCTTATTGGCTCATTGTTTTTAAACAACCCAAAATGGGGAATTTACATTTTTTGACATCATAACCAAAATTTATGACTTATCTCAATCTTAATTTCTGAACAACTTTTAAAAACTCATTTTAAGTAAAAAAAAAAAAAAAAGCTAGATCATCTTTGAGGCTTAACAATTTTGCTAGTGATTCCTCTAACTTTTCTTCTTGACATTTAGTTATTTAATATAGCTACATCCAAAAGTATCTGGTGAAAATGTTATTTGGAGGCTAATCTCAATGTAAATATAGTGTTCTGATCTAGAACTACGAAGTAAATGTCATAGAAGAGTTCTTAAGAGTTATAAGTGTATTGGATGACACAAATGACCCTGCTTAATAGTAATAATGGTTAAAAATATTCTTAGGATATGTTTTTCTTTTTAAATTTATATTTTTCAGCACTCTAGAGTAGTTTTGTTTGATTTTACATAGATATTGGCTTTATTAAGGCATCTTTATGTATTTCAGACCTCACTAACAGTTTGAGAAATTAGTCCATACCTCAAAGTAATTAAATTCCAAGTAAGAATTTTAATGAAAATTCAGAATGGATTTTTTTTAGGCAGCTGCTAAGCTTCTAGAAACTGACAAGGTTATTGGAGACTTTTTAAGTTTCTAGAAATTTTCATGAGCTTTTAAATTTAAATTTTTTAAATAAAAGTTATATGTACTGTCAAATATGGATGTTGGCATGTGATGAATACCTAAGTAGAATTATTCCTGTTTGATGCTGGACCTTATATGTAGCAATACTTTCATGTGATCTGTATTTTCAGGCTAATAAACATAGTATTTACCCTGCTAATAAATCATGGGAGTACAGAACAAGGGGAAAACTGACTGATTCTATCTTTCCAGATGATTTACATTATATTCTCATTTGTCAAATTTTACCCATGTCCAAACTGTCGTTCATCCTGCCTAACATGCATTGATATAAACTGAAGATCACCCAGGAATATTTATTGGTTCTGTTCTTTTTAGATTCATGAGATGATCAGACAAGAAATTCTGAAGCAAGTCCTCAACAGGGTTGTTACCAGAGCATCTTCTCCCATCAGCCATTTCTTAGGTATTGGATTTTGAAAGGATAAATAAAGTTCTTAGGAATATTTTAATTTAAATATCATAATGAACGATTTGGTCCTGGAAAAAAAATTTTTAATGATACAATAGAGTTTAATGCAGTATCTTTGATTATGTTGATAAAACATAAATCCACTTATGTTGTCTGTTGTAAAGAAGGCAGTAGTTGTCACTAAGGAAGGAAGCATTTAACTATTGAATTAAACATCCATTTTGCATCAACATTCTATCTTTTAAAAATACTTCTCAAATGAGTGCTGTCCTGCTGCCACTCATTGATCTCCTCCTAGACTCTTAACTCCTGACATTCTGACTTTATTATTACTCTTCTCTTTGATGACCTCTGAATTAATTGTTTTTAATACATATCTTCTAACACTTCACGATTCCCTTAAAACTTTCTCATAGGTTCTCTGATAACTAATAGTTTGCTGCTTATCCTGCTTGTGACCAGTTTTTCTCTTTATGCTTTAGTGGTTTCTTCTCTTTCTTCTACCCTTAGATGTCAGGGTTTTGTAATATTTAGTACTTCACACTTTATTCGGCCGGGCGCGGTGGCTCACGCCTGTAATCCTAGCACTCTGGGAGGCCGAGGCGGGCGGATCACTCAAGGTCAGGAGTTTGAAACCAGCCTGAGCAAGAGCGAGGCCCCATCTCTACTATAAATAGAAAGAAATTAATTGGCCAACTAATATATATAGAAAAAATTAGCTGGGCATGGTGGCGCATGCCTGTAGTCCCAGCTACTCGGGAGGCTGAGGCAGGAGGATTGCTTGAGCCCAGGAGTTTGAGGTTGCTGTGAGCTAGGCTGATGCCACGGCACTTACTGTAGCCTGGGCAACAAAGCAAGACTCTGTCTCAAACAAAACAAAACACTTTATTCTACTATTTTTCTTTCTTTACAGTTTTACTGAGGTATAACTGAAGTCCAGTAATCTCCACATATTTAAAGTATAACAATTTGATGATTTTTGACATATGTTTATACCTGTGAAACCACCACCACAGTCAAGATGAACATACCTGTCACCCACGGATATTTCCTGGTGCCTCTTTATAATCTATTCTATCCCTCTTTTCCTCTCTACCTCCCATCTCCAGTCTGGTCTGCTCTCTATCACTAAATTAGTTGCCTTTTTTAAAAAAATGTATATAAATGGAATCATAACAGGGTATTTTCTTTTTTTGTCTGGCTTGTTTCACACAGCATAATTCTTTTGAGACTTATCCGTGATTCTTACATATATCAGTAGTTGGTTTCTTGGCTGGGCGTGGTGGCTCATGCCTGTAATCCTGGCTCTCTGGGAGGCCGAGGGGGGAGGATCACTCAAGGTGAAGAGTTCAAAACCAGCCTGGGCAAGAGCAAGACCCCATCTCTACTAAAAATAGAAAGAAATTAATTGACCAACTAAAAATATATAGAAAAATTAGCCGGGCATGGTGGTGCATGCCTGTAGTCCCAGCTACTCGGGAGGCTGAGGCAGAAGGATTGCTTGAGCCCAGGAGTTTGAGGTTGCTGTGAGCTAGGCTGAAGCCACAGCACTCTAGCCAGGGCAAGAGAGACTCTGTCTCAGAAAAAATAGTTGGTTTCTTGTTGGTATTTCACAATATGGATGTAACTAGGATTTGTTTATTCATTCACCTGTGGATTAGTTTTTAGGTTGTTTCTGGTTTCTGACTATTGCAAAGAAAGCTATTAACATTCAGGTATAAGTCTGTATAGACAAATGGTTTTATTTCTCTTGGGGAAATACCTAGCAGTAGAGTGGGTGCATCATATAGTAGATGTATGTTTAGTAGTTTAAGAAACTGCTAAAGTTATTTTCCAAATTGGTTGTGTTATTTTACATTCCTACCAGTGGTGTTTCCAGTTGTTCTATATTATCACCAACACTTGGTATGGTCAGTCTTTTTAATTTTAGGCATTCTAATAGGTGTGTAATAGTCTCTAATTAAGGTTTTCATCTGCATTTCCCCAGTGCCTAGTGGTGGTGAACATTTTTTAATATACCTATTTGCCCTCTGTATATCATCTTTGGTCAGATATCTCTTTAAATCTTTTGCCCATTTAAAAAAAATTTAGTTGCCTTCTTAGAGTTCTAAGAGTTTGGGTTTTTTTAAGCCACATGAGCCAAAGTTTTATTTGTTCATTTCTTGCATTTGAAGTACTCTTTGATGACATCCTTGGCCTGAGATTCTTTGCCATAATTCTTAACTACTGCACAACTGCAACCAACCACTTTATTGGGTTTATCCTCTCTGTTAATTTTACAAAGGCCTACCCATTCCCCTAGTTTCTTGTTGTCATCAACCTTAATTAGGTTGATTTGGTGTTCATCACAAAGGGCCTCAACTAACTTGACATACATAGGCTCATCACAGTTGGATGCAAGCACACAAAGATGAGCTTGGGACTTGTCTAAGGCTTTGGCAGCTTTCGGAATTCCACGTGCAAGGCCATTGTGGATGAAGGTGTTCTTCGGCACCTCTTGTAAAGCAGTATTAACATCCATTACACCTCCAGCAGCAGTGCCTTCCTCAGCCATGGTGGTGGGTTATGGGTGAAGCCAAATCTTGAATGTGCCTAGGCCTCTGCCTTCTCACAAATTGGCTATAGCAGGGAAAGAATAAGAGTTCTTTATATATTCTAAATACAAGTCCTTTGTCAGATATATGCTTGGTAAATAATTTCACCCAGTCAATAGTTTGGTTTGGCTTTTAATTTTTTTAATAATGTAATTTGAAGAACAAATGTTTTTAATTTGATGAAGTCTCATTTTTAAAATGTATTTTTATACTTCCTGTTTTTTGCGTCATGTAGACAAAAAATCTTTGCCAAACCTAAGGTCACCAAGATTTTTTTCCTGTATTTTCTACTGGAAGCTATGAGGTTTTAACTTTCCTACTTAGACCTATGATCTATTTTTGTTATATTTTGCATATGGTGTGAGGTAAATATTAGGGTTTTGTTTGTTTGTTTGCTTTTTGGGCATTTGGCTATCCAATTGTTCCAGCACAATTTATTGAAAAAAGTTATTCCGTTATTGAGTTATCATGGCATCTTTGTTAAAATCAACTAATTGTATATATGTGGGTCTAATTTAGGAATCTCTTCTGTTCCAGTGATCTATATGTTTTGGTGTCTTTATGATTATAGCTTTGTAGTAAGTCTTAAAATCAAATATTGTTACATCCTTCAACTTTGTTCTTTTTCAAATTGTTTTGGCGATTCTAATTCCTTTACATTTCCAAATAAATTTTAGAATTAGCTTTTTTATTTTTTAAAAAGAACCTGTTTAAGTTTTGACTGAGGTTGCCTTGAACGTATGGATCATTTTGGGGAAAAACTGATATCTTAACAATATTGAGTCTTCTAACCCATAGTATTAAAATACCTCTCCATTATTTAGGTCATCTTTAATTTTATTAGCATTGTTTTATAGTTTTCACTGCATGGGTCTTGTATATCTTTTGTTAGGTTTATCTCTAAGTATTTCATATTTTTTGATGCTATTGTAAATATTATTTTTTAAAATTTCAATTTCCAATTGCTAGTAAGTGGTTATACAGTTGCTTTTTTATATTGACCTTATATCCTGCAACCTTGCTAAACCCACTTATTCTAATAGCTTTTTTGTAATTCTTTAGGATTTTCTACATAGAAATCATGTCATTTGCTAATCAAGGCATTCCTGTTGGCCTGGAATGGTGGCTCACGCCTGTAATCCTAGCACTCTGGGAGGCCGAGGCGGGAGGATCGCTCAACATCAGGAGTTTGAAACCAGCCTGAGCAAGAGCGAGACCCTGTCTCTACTAAAAATAGAAAGAAATTAATTGGTCAACTAAAAATATATAGAAAAAATTAGCCAGGCATGGTGGTGCATGCCTGTAGTCTCAGCTACTTGGGAGACTGAGGCAGAAGGATTGCTTGAGCCCAGAGTTTGAGGTTGCTATGAGCTAGGCTGACTCCAAGGCACTCTGGCCCAGAGCAAGAGAGTGAGACTCTTGTCTCAAAAATAAATAAATAAATAAATAAAAAGACATTCCTGTTATCAGTAATTTGTGTCTTTTACTTTTGTCAGCCTGGCTACCAGCTTGTCAGTTTTAATAATTGTTCAAAAGAATGAGCTTTTGGGTTTATTTATCTCTGTTGCTTTTCTGTTTTCAATTTCATTCATTCCTGCCTTTTTTTAATTATTATTATTTTAAGAGACAGTCTCCCTTTGAAACCCAGGCTGGAATGCAGTGGCACAATCAGAGTCCACTCTAACTTTGAACTCCTGGGCTCACCTGATACTCCTGCCTTAGCCTCCCAAAGTGCTGGGATTACAGGCTTGAGTCACCGGGCCTAGCCTCATTCCTACACTTTATTATTTCCTTCCTTGTGCTTGCTTTGAGTTTATTTTGCTCTTTTTTAATGGTTGAAAAAAAGTAAAAGAATATATTTTATGACACATGAAAAATAGATTTCAGAAACCGTAAGTACAGTATTATTGGAGCACAACCATGCTCATTCATTTGTTATCTATCTTGCTTTCATACTATACCAGCAGAATTGAGTAGTGACGTATACCATATAGCCCATAAAGCTTAAAATATTTATCGGACCCTTTGTATAAAAAGTTTGCCAACTTATGGTCTAACTATATTTACCTAGATATTTACCTTATCCTATGTTCCTTTCTGATATTCCAAGCCTCCTCCTGCTTGTGGGAAGGATTTTTAAGTACAAATTCAATTTCTTTAATAGAAATAGAGTTATTTAGATTATGTATTGTCTTCTAGTTGAACTTTGGTAGTTTATGTCTTTCAAGAAATTAGACTGTTTTATCCAAGTTAACAAATTTATTGCCATAAGTTTGTTTAGAATATTCCTTTTAATGTCTATAGGATCTGGCCGGGCGCTCACGCCTGTAATCCTAGCACTCTTGGGGGCCGAGGCTGGAGGATCGCTTGAGCTCAGGAGTTCGAGACCAGCCTGAGCAAGAGCAAGATCCCATCTCTACTATAAATAGAAAGAAATTAGCCAAACAACTAAAAAAAAGAAAGAAAGAAATGTCTATAGGATCTGTATTGATTTCCTTTTTCTCTTTTCTGATAGTCATACTTTGTGATTTCTCTCTTTTTCCTGAGTAGTCTGGTAAGAAGTTTATTGATTTGTATTGAAATTCTCAAGAAAACAGTTTTTTTTTGTTTTTTTTTGAGACAGAGTCTCGCTTTGTTGCCCAGGCTAGAGTGAGTGCCGTGGCGTCAGCCTAGCCCACAGCAACCTCAAACTCCTGGGCTCAAGCAATCCTCCTGCCTCAGCCTCCCAAGTATCTGGGACTATCGGCATGCGCCACCATGCCCAGCTAATTTTTTCTATATATATTAATTGGCCAATTAATTCATTTCTATTTATAGTAGAGACGGGGTCTCGCTCTTGCTCAGGCTGGTTTCGAACTCCTGACCTCGAGCAATCTGCCTGCCTCGGCCTCCCAGAGTGCTAGGATTACAGGCGTGAGCCACCGCGCCCGGCCAAGAAAACAGGTTTTGATTTCATTGAATTTCTCTATTTTTTTTCTGTTTTCAGTTTCATTGATTTTTCCTCTTTTTGTTTTCATTCCACTTACCCTTTGTTAAATCTACTCTTTAGTTGGAAGCTTAGCTCATTCGTTTGAGACCTTTCTTTGTGTCTAATACAAGCATTAAAGTAGAAATTTCCCTCTAAACATTGATTTAGCTATAGCCCATAAATTTCAGTTATTTTCATTCCATTCCAGGTACTTTTAAATTTCCCTTGTTATTAGTCTTTAACCCATGGGTTATTTAGAAGTGTGTTTAGTTGCCAAATAGTTGAGGATTTTCCTTATTTTTCTATTATTGATTTCTAATTTTTGATCAGAGAACATACTTTATATGACATGAATTCTCTTAAATTTATTGAGACTTGTTTTATTCTCAGAATAAAACATGGTCCATTGGTCCATTTGGTAAATATTCTGTGATATGACATGAATTCTCTTAAATTTATTGAGACTTGTTTTATTCTCAGAATAAAACATAGTCCAATGGTCCATTTTGGTAAATATTCTGTGTGCAGTTGAAAAGAATTATTTATTCTGTGTTGTTTGGTGATGTCTCTAAAATGTCAATTAGGTCAAATTATTCAAGTCTTTTGCCTTACTGATATTCTGTTTGCTTATTCTTAAAAGAGGAGGGCTGAAATCTCTGACTTTACAATTGTAGATTTGTCTGTTTCTTCAGTCTATCAGTTTTTGCTTCTTGTGTTTTAAAACTCTGTTATTAGGAGCATAAACATTTAGGATTGTTATATCCTCTCAATTAATTGACTTCTTAATCATTATGTTTATATATTTTTGACTCTGCAGTCTACTTTGATATTAGTATTTTCTCTCCACCTTTTGATTAGTGTTAGTACAGTATACGACTTTTGTGCTGTTTTCATACGTTTTATTTCTATATCTTTTATAACCCCACAATATATTGTTTTTGCTTTAACAACAAATTATCTTCTGCACTTTTAATTTTAACTTGTTTATGTCTTAACATAGGTTTTGTTCTGTTTTTTAAAAATGAGAAAAACATCTTTTATCTTCTTTTACCCACAGGTTTACCATTCCTGGTGCTTTTCAGTTCTTTGTATAGTTCTAATTCCTGTCTCAGTATCATTTGCTTTCTGCTTTCAGGCTAATTTTTACATTTTTTTTGTAGAGACAGAGTCTTGCTATGTTGCCCAGGCTAGTCTTGAGCTCTTGGCCTCAGCTTCCTAACTGGTTTCCCAGCTTTCTCTTCTCCCTGCAGCAGTTCAACCTGCATATTGCCACCAGATTAGTACTCCCAAAATAATTACTCTATTACTCCAAAATATCAATATGTTCTTTAATAAATTATCAGTTCTTTATCTCCTGACACTGTAGGTCCTTGACAATTTGATCCCAACCTACCTTTCCAACATTAACTTCAATTATGTACTTTTATTGAATCCTTTACCCCAATTCCATTGATTGCCCCACCATTCTCTGAATTTCTGTTATATTTACCTTTCTTATAGTTTTACTCATACTGTTCCCTTTGCATATAGTAGGCCTTTCTGGTTCTTTATGCTTAGGCATTTATATGTTACCCATCTTTCACAACCTAATTTTAATTCCTTCTCATTGCTTTCTAATGTACACCAACTCAGTGATTTCTTCTTCCTTTGAACTCCTGTTTAAACTCTGCCTATATCATTGATAGGCAATAAACTATGTTTGAAATTACTAGGTAATTTGGTATCACTCTATTTACTGCTTTAATTCTATAAAAAATTTTTTTCAACTTTCAACTAAATTATTAAAATTCTTGAAGAGAGACCATGTTTTATGCTTTATATATTCCTGATAGGACCATATTATGCTTGCACATAAAAATTCATAAATATTTACTAGTATATTTTAGCTTAGAAATCTGAAGACATGTGCTTCTTACCTAGGCAGTGTAATAGGTTTCTTCCTTTCTTTTAGACAGTTTGTTTTTGTAGTCTTGTACTGTGACAGAAAAAAGCTGAAGTATCCTGGAGAAAAAGTATGTAGAATCAGTAAAGAAATTTGTATTGCCATATATTTATTTGAGAAAGGAAGCAAAAGACTTTTGACCATTTCTTTTCCCATATCTATTTTTATTTTATTTCAAATACCTTTAGTTATATGAGACAACTGGTTATAAATTCTGTTTTTCAGACCTGCTTTCAAATATCATCACGTATGCACCCTTAGTTCTTCAGAGCTGCTCTTCTAAAGTCACAGAAACTTTTGACTATTTGTCTTTTCTGCCCCTTCAGACTGTACAAGGGCTGCTTAAGGCAGTGCAGGTAAGTCTTCAGATTCCTAAGTAACTTGCCAAAATTGAGATTTAACTGTCTGATGGAAGTCGAGTACATTTCTTTCAAATATCTGTCTACAGAATCCTATTCTCCTTAAGTCTGAAACATAGAATGTGTGTTAAAAGGGCTATAGCACTGACCTAGACTGTTTTCCAAGTTTACCCTGTCCTCTTAGTACTGTTCTCTCTCCTTTGACTCATTTTCAAGTTAGTGAAGTAATTAAAAGTCTCTTAGAAATGTATTGAGTACAACAGATTTACAAAAGTGTTCACAATCAGTTTTACTTTGGTGTTTTAAAGTATATTATTGTCCTTATTAAGTGTAATAAACATTGGAACAATAAGTGAAGTAGTAACAATATTAGGTAGAAATAAGCTAAAGCTCATAAGCAAACTTGTTATGTTTTTACCTGCTGATTCTTTGTCTTTCAGCCACTTCTCAAAGTCAGCATGTCAATGAGAGACTCCTTGATACTTGTCCTTCGCAAAGCTATGTTTGCCAGGTATGAAGCATCCCTTGAGATCATAGAAAGGGATGCTTTCTAATGTTGGAAATAAAAATTACCTCTGCAATCTTGTAATACCACCTGTTCACAGTGATCATGCAAATTCCTAACCCAACAGAGCACTTTCATCAAATAAGGCATTGTGCTAAGTGCTTTATGTGTTTGTTTGGTTGGTTTTCATTTAGTCTTCAGAGCAGCCCTGTGGAGTGAGAATTATTACAATTCCCATTTTACAGATAAGGAAATTTAGGCTTAGAAAAAATAAGTGACTTTCCCAAGGCCAACTAGTATTATAGTTAGTCGTGGAGCTAGGATTCAAAGTCAGGTTTAACATCAGAGCTTATGATCTCAAGTGCTCTGCTATAATCCTCCTAGAATAACCTTTAGGAAATGTTCTAGTGTCAAGTACTCTGAGACCTGAACTAGCAACAGTTCCAAGGTGGGGCGGGGAGCACCTTAGTTAAGAAGAATATACTTAAGAATCTAATTTTAGTGGATGTCAGAATTATGATCCAGTGGCTGATAGACCAAATTAGTTGTGGAGGGGACTGAGTTCTGTTTGGAGCTCAGCCAATGCCTCCCAACCTCTCTTCCTTTATTTCTTAGTATATAAGCTAGGGATGATAATGCTATCTCCTAAAAAATGTTATGAGACAGTAACATGTGAAAAGCATTTGATATTAATACTTTGAAGATAAGATGCCTAATTAATATCACATTGGCCATATTGTAATGTACTCATGGTATCCAGAGGAACAACTAAGCCACATGCTATTAAATCTTTGCTCTAGAATTGACAATTTTTTGTTACTTCTCACCCAGAAGCATGGCTGATAGACTGAGATTGTGTGCTGTAGCATCTATAACATGAATTAATTATTGAGCCTCATTGAAGAGATGAGTCTTTCATTTTTCTGAATGGAGAGTTTACATGGCACCAGGTACTACACTTCTCTATGAAGAAAGGAAACATGTGAAGAGAAGCACTTCTTCAGACATAACAAAAATCAGCAATTTTCTTTGCTATTCAGTACTTACAGTTGAATCACCAGCCCATTTTACAGCTTCTCAGCATTCTTATTCTCATTCCTCATAGACCTGAGAGCAGGATGTACTGGTAATTACTTTGAACAGCTGATGCCTTATTTTGGGTATATGAATTCAGTTTGGTTTGCTCTGTGTGCCATTGTTTATAATACTCCTTTTTTGTAAGGAACTAACTGGATTTTTCTGATCCAGAGGCGTATTCCTATGAAATAGTACTGTGTTTGTTAACTTCTGTGTCTATTCCTGAGCTAGCCAGCTTGATGCCCGAAAGTCTGCAGTTGCTGGTTTTTTGCTGCTTCTGAAGAACTTTAAAGTTTTAGGCAGCCTGTCATCCTCTCAGTGCAGTCAGTCTATTGGTGTCAGTCAGGTAAGGATTGTTCACATTTACTTGTAGTATTTGCATTGATGCAGGAGTCAGTGATATGCAAGCTGTTTTCTTTTATTCCTATTATGTTCGTAGGAATGATCTTGAAACTTAGTCTCATGATGATGATGATGATGCTGATGTTGATGATATCGGCTAACACTTTGTGGTAGCCACTGTCTTCAATGTGGCTATTGAACTGAACACTTGGTTGGAATGTGGCTAGTACAAATTGAGTTGTGCTGTATGTGTAAAATTCACAATGAATTTTTTTTTTTTTTTTTTTTTTTTTGAGACAGAGTCTCGCTTTGCTGCCCAGGCTAGGGTGAGTGCCATGGCGTCAGCCTAGCCCACAGCAACCTCAAACTCCTGGGTTCAAGCAATCCTGCTGCCTCAGCCTCCCGAGTAGCTGGGACTACAGGCATGCGCCACCATGCCCTGCTAATTTTTTCTATATATATTAGTTGGCCAATTAATTTCTTTCTATTTATAGTAGAGACGGGATCTCACTCTTGCTCAGGCTGAAATTTTGAAGATTTATTGTAAAATAAAAAATGTAAAATATCTCACTAATAACTTTTTATATTGATTACATGTTGAGGTAATATTTTATATATGTTGGTGTCAACTGAATCTAGGTTTCGTAAATTTGGAAAGGAGAGCTCTGTTTCTCATAAAGAGTTGCAGCCTTCAGGGTGGCCATTCTGACAGCATGTACTTCCAGAAAAAGACTAGGGGAACAGGAATTTATGCTGAGTCGGGGTGGATAAATACACATATTTAACAAGTTATAGAAGAAAGCATGAATATTTATGAAAGGAGAAAC
The DNA here is from genome assembly GCF_040939455.1 of Microcebus murinus. NCBI lineage: Eukaryota > Metazoa > Chordata > Mammalia > Primates > Cheirogaleidae > Microcebus > Microcebus murinus. The sequence goes on along the minus strand of NC_134110.1, from coordinate 5,722,063 downwards.
ATGTGCATGCACAGTTGAGCTTCATGGCCCTTCATGGTCCCGTTACAAAAAATTGCAGCCTTAGCGTGGTCGGAGGGGGGAGTTTTCGGCCTTCTGATGTCAGAAGGTGAAACAGAGGACAGGAAAACCCTCTCTGCACAGCCTCCATAGTCTAGTGTAAACCACTCTGGTAGGTTGCCTCTTATCAGAAAGGAATGCAGGTCAGTTGTGCCTTAACTGCAAAAGGGAGCTCCAGTAATAGGCAGTTGATTGAAATCAGCAGTGCAGCAAGTCTTTCTTTTTTTTAATTCTTTTTTCTTTGTTATTTTCTTTTTTTCTGTTACTTTGACCATCTGTGTACTTGTACAGCAAGTCTTTCTGAAGGCTGATTCTGTTTAACCCATAGGGAAGGCCAGGCGTGATGGCTCACGCCTGTAATCCTAGCACTCTGGGAGGCCGAGGTGGGCGTATTGCTTCAGGTCAGGAGTTCGAAACCAGCCTGAGCAAGAGCAAGTCGCTGTCTCTACTATAAATAGAAAGAAATTAATCAGCTAACTAAAAATATATAGAAAAAATTAGCTGGTCATGGTAGTGCATGCCTGTAGTCACAGCTACTCGGGAGGCTGAGGCAGGAGGATCGCTTGAGCCCAGAAATTTGAGGTTGCTGTGAGCTAGGCTGATGCCATGGCACTCTAGCCCAGGCAACAGAATGAGACTCTGTCTTAAAAAAAAAAAAAAACAAAAAAACAAAAAGGAAAAAAGGCTATTGGTGATTGACAAAACAGGGATATAATCAGGTGTGTCTGACCTCCCATCCTGTCATGGCCAGGAGCTCAATTTTAAGGTTTCTCTGGGATCCCTTTGGCAAAGGGGGGGGTGGGCTTTCACTCAATTGGAGTACTTAGGATTTTATTTTTATTTCTCATTGGATTACATAAAATATTAAAATTGACTTCACCTGTTGCTCTTTGCTTTTTTCATGTGGCTACCAGAAAATTTAAAATTACACACATGGCTTGCATTTGCAGTTTATATTTTTAATAGCACTGTGCTAGACGCTGTGCTAAAGTGCTTTATTTTATTTATTTTTTTGAGACAGAGTCTTGCTCTGTTGCCCTGGCTGGAGTGCAGTGTTACCACCATAGCTCACTGCAGCCTCAATCTCCTGAGCTCAAGTGATCTCCTGCCACAGCCTCCTGAGTAGCTGGGACTATAGGCATGAGCCACCATGCTCGGCTTAAAGTGCTTTATGTTCATTATCTCATTTAATCTTCATAATAATCCTCTGAGTCTAGATATTATTATTATCCCTACTTTTTAAAATGTCAGTTTATTTTGTACATGCATTTCGCTTAAACCTTATAATTTGAGAAAACAACTTTTAACAATAATTTGGTAATCTGGGCTTTGTAGCAATAAAATTATCTTCACAATGAAATTTAAATGGTGTATATAAGATTTATAAATAGGAAACATGTATTAATATATAACAATTTCATTAGGAATCCTCACTTTATTGCTCTTTTGTCTATAACATATGGCATAGATTAACTATTAGAAACACTGGGTATCATTTGTGTTTTATTATTCCCTTTTTAAGGATAAGGAAACTGAGGCTGAGAGAGGTTAAATAACTTGCACAAGGTTGTATAACCAATAAAGGGTAGAACTGGGATTTAGCCTCAAGCAGTATGAACTACCTTACTCCTTGGAGTAAGGATTAGGAGTTCTTAGTCTATAATTGTTGATTGTATTATGTAGATCAAACAAAGGCTGTCAAATCTTTTGTCATGTCCATTTCTACATTTTTTTAATTTTTAATTTTTCCCTCTTTTTCTTTCTTTTTTTTTCCCCCTTAGCTTCAGTCCTGGCATGTCATATCCATTTCTAAACAAAAGACTGGTTTTTTGTAAACCTCTCTGGAATTTGTGGAAATAAAGAGCTAGATTCTTCTAGCTATTGAAGACATTTAAGGAAGTCTTAGGCCTTTTAAATAAAATCATGTTTATTATGACTACTGGATTCTAGTCGCTGGAAATAATCAGTATGCCTTCCTAAGCAGCTGATATCATCAAGAAAAACTTAAAGAATAGGGAAAAGTTAATTTTGTTAAAATGCTTAAAAATTATCTTCTTCCAAACCAGAATAAGAGTGACAATGATACTTATCACTGCATGGTAATGATTGTATTATCTGCCTCAATCCTGGGTTTTAGCATGTGGGGAAAGCTAAATTTAAATATCTTTGACCCCAGCTTGAACAACACAGTGAGACCCTATTTCTACAAAAAATAAAAAAAATTATCTGGGTGCAGTGGAACATGCCTATAGTCCCAGCTACCCCAGAGGCTGAGGCAGGAGGATTGCTTGGGTCCAGGAGTTTGAGGTTACAGTGAGCTATGACATATGATGACACCACAGCACTCTAGCCTAGACAACAAGGGAGAAGCTGTCTTAAAAATAAATAAATAGATAGATAGATTGATTGATTTGTTTGACCAAGAACATAGGCTTGTTTTACTCCTTAATGGAAACTATTTTGGTGAGATAGACATGAACTGGGCTCTCTTCCTTTTAGGTTCATGTGGATGTTCACAGTCGTTACAATTCTGTCGCCAATGAAACTTTTTGCCTTGAGATCATGGATAGTTTGAGGAGATGCTTAGGTCAGCAGGCTGATGTTCGACTCATGCTTTATGAGGTAAGTCACTAGAGTGGAAGTAATGTGGCAATCACCCAACTAATAAGTCTTTTTATTTTAATAACTTTTTTTGATTATAAAAATACAGTAGATATGCTCTTTTTGATGTAGTTAGAACCAGTAGGTAATGATAGTAAAAAAATTGTTTAAGATGAGAAATCATAAATAAAAGTTGATGTACCTTAAATATTTTGTTTTAATTTGAAATGTTTAAATGTACTAGTAATTTGCCAGTCTTTTCATTTAAGACCAAGCCTTTTGTTTGTTTTGTTTTGTTGTATGTTGGAACGTCCTCTCATATAAATCATACCCTTAATTTATTGCCTAGACTTTCAAATTTTTGTTTATCTAAAGTGGTATAAAAGCTTTAACATACTTTAGGTACAATCTTAGTAGGGAAATCTCTTAGATGAGTTCAGTTTTTTCCCTAACTTTTTATAAATGTCTTAATCCTAATTCATCAGAAACTGGCTTTAGAGACTTTTATTACATAAGTCTTTCTAAAACACTCTATTTAGTTTTTATAAAAATTTGTTTTTCTGGCCGGGCGCGGTGGCTCACGCCTGTAATCCTAGCACTTTGGGAGGCCGAGGCGGGCGGATCGCTCAAGGTCAGGAGTTCGAAACCAGCCTGAGCGAGACCCCGTCTCTACCAAAAATAGAAAGAAACTAATTGACCAACTAAAAATATATATACAAAAAATTAGCTGGGCATGGTGGCGCATGCCTGTAGTCCCAGCTACTCGGGAGGCTGAGGCAGTAGGATCGCTGAGCCCAGGAGATTGAGGTTGCTGTGAGCCAGGCTGATGCCACGGCACTCACTCTAGCCTGGGCAACAAAGTGAGACTCTGTCTCAAAAAAAAAAAAAAAAATTTGTTTTTCTTTTTGTACTTTGTTTTCAGCAGTTTACAGAATTTGTGATTATATCACATAATTATAATGACAGTAAAGTTAGTGAAAAGATAGGAGAAATGTACCTACTGACATGTGATTAGCATATAACTTACCCAGTGGGAACAGAAGTGTGTTGTCATGGAGGATACACTACTGTTTCTAGCATTTAGTATGCCATGTACTTCATCATACATGTTTCATAGCAGGAATGGAGAGCTTTAGATAACCTAATAAATTGAGTGGAAGTCATTTCAGACAGCAGCTATTATAAAACCTTCATTTGACATCTTCAAATAACATTTATTGAGCTACAGTAGTTGCCCGGCACTGGTTCTTTCAGGCTTACTGTACATGGAGGATATAAATTTTTTTCCACTGTTCATATATACATATTTATGCAAAATTGGAATCATAAGATTTGTGTAGCTTCTATCTCTTAACAGTATGTTATAATAATTTTCCCATTTCGTTAAACATTCTTTGACAGACTACATGATTTTTAATACCAAAGAAAATATTCATTTTGGATATATAGTAATTTAACAGTTTTCTTTATTTTTTGGAACATTTCTGCTATTTCTGGTTTTAAGTCTTTTGGCACACCCTGAGAAGCACTGAATTTTTTTAATCATTAAAAAATCTTTGTTCAACACCCCTTTGTGATAAAATCTCTCAGAAACTCGGCAAACTGGGATTAGAAGGGAACTTCCTTTGCCTGATAACAGGTGCCTGTGAAAACTATAAATGGTAAAAGAATTAATGCTTTTCTCTAGGATCAGGAGTGAGGACAATTGTTTGCAGCACTTCTGTTCAACATTGTAGTGGAGATTTTATTCAATGCAGAAAGGCAAGAAAAAGAAATAATGGCATACATATTTAAAAGGAAGAAGTAAAGTTATCTTGATTTGCGTAGTATAGACAACACCGAAGAACAAAAAACTGAGTTTAGTAAAGTTATGGGATACAAAATCATTAATCATGAAGAATCAATTACAGTTCTATATACTAGCAATGAACAATGAAAAAGTAATATTTAAAATAGATATAAAATGAAGTACTTAAGGATAAATCTAATTATGTGTAGGCTTTGTACACTTAAAACCTCAAACTATTATTGAAAGAAGTTAATAAATAGATATACCATGTTCACAAATTAAAATTGTCAATATCAGTAATATTTTAAGTCTCAAATAGATCTATAGATTCAGTGAAATCCTAACTAAAACCCAGAAGTCTCTTTTATAGGAAAGTTTATTAGAGACTTAGTACCAAAAGTTTTTGTTGGGGCTGGTCACATAGGCAAAATTTTTACTTAGCATATACCAAAATTCCAAACTCCTAGAAGAAAAATGATACATGCATACTTTGGAGATATTGCAGGTTTGGTTCCTGACCACTACAATAAACCAAATATCACAGTGAAGTGAGTCACACAAATTTTTTTGGTTACCCAATGCATATAAAAGTTATGTTTATACTACACTGTGGTCTGTTAAGTGTTTAATAACATGTCTAAAAAATTGTACATTAAATTTAAAAATGCTTTATTGACTGGGTCTGGTGGCTTATGCCTGTAATCCTAGCACTTTGGGAGGCTAAGGCGGAAGGATTGTTTGAGCCCAGGAGTTGAAGGCCAGCCTGGGCATCATAGTCTAAAAAAATCAAATAAAAAAGTAAAAATACTTTATTGCTAAAAAATGCTAATGACTATCCAAGCCTTCAGTGAGTTATAATCTTTTGGCTGATGGAGAATCTTGCCTCTACGTTGATGGCTTCTGGCCAGTCAGGGTGATGGTTGCTGAAGGTTGAGTGGCTGTGGCAGTTTCTTAAAATAAGACAACAGTGAAGTTTGCCACATCAGTTCACCCTTCCTTTCATGAAAGATTTCTCTGTAGAATGTGACACTGTTTCATATCATTTTACCCACAGTAGAACTTCTTCCCAAATTGGAGTTGATCGTCTCCAACCCTTCTGCTGCTTTATCAATTAAGTTGATATTATTCTAAATCCTTTGTTTTCATTTCAACAATCTTCACAATATCTTCACCAGGAGTAAATTCCATCTTAAGAAATCACTTTAGTTCTTCCTCCATAAGAAGCAACCCCTCATTCATTCAAGTTTCATTATGAGATTGCAGCAATTCAGTTACAGCTTTGGGCTCCACTTCTGATTCTTTTGCTAATCCCACTACATCTGGAAAGTTACTTCCTCCACTGATGTCTTGAATCTTTCAAAATCATCCATAAGGGTCAGCATCAACTTCTTCTAGACTTCTGTTAATGTTGATATTTCAACCTCTTCACGTGAATCACGAAGGTTTGTAATAGTATTCAGAATGATGAATCTTTTCCAGAAGTGTTTCAATTTACTTTGCCCAGATCCATCTGAGGAATCACTATCTATGGCTGCTATAGATAGTATTATCTATACATTTTATAAAGCTATAGCTTTATAAAATGAATTTATTAAATAATAAGACTTAAAAGTGGAAATTTCTTCTTGATCCATGGGCTGAAGAACAGATGTGGTGTTAGGCATAAAAACAACATTAATCTCCATCAGAGATCTTTGGTGACGAGGTACATTGTCAATGAGCAGTTATATTTTGAAAGGAATTTTTTTTTTTTTTTTTTGAGAAGTAGGTCTCAACAGTGAGCTTAAAATATTCAGTGAACTGGCTGGGTAAGATGGCTCATGCCTGTAATCCTAGTACTTTGGGAAGCCGAGGCAGGAGGATTGCTTGAGGCTAGGGGTTCAAGACCAGCCTGGGCAACATATTGAAACCCCATCTCTACAAAAAATTAAAAAAATTAGCTGAGTATGGTGGCGCACACTTGTAGTCCCAACTATTCAGGAGGCTGAGGCAAGAGGATCACCTGAGCCTAGAGTTTGAGGTTACAATGAACTATGATGATGCCACTATGCCCTAGCCTGGGCAACAGAGCAAGACCTTCTCTCAAAAAATAAAAAATAAAGGAATATATTTTCTAAATAATAGGTCTCAACAGTGGGCTAAAAATATTCAGTAAATCATGCTATGAACAGATATGCTGTCATACAGGCTCTATTGTTCCATTCATACAGTATAGACAGTAGATTTCGCATAATTCTTAAGGGCCCTAGGATTTTCCAAATGGTAAATAAGCATTGGCTTCAACTTAAACTCACCAGCTGCATTGGCCCCTAACGAGAGAGTCATCTTGTCTTTTGAAGCTTTGAAGCTAAGCATTGACTTCTCCTCTCGCTATGAAAGTCCCAGATAGCATCTTCTTCTAATAGAAGGCTATTTTGCCTACACTGAAAATTTATTGGTTAGCTTAGCCACATTCATCAGTTATTTTAGCTAGATCTTCCAGATAACGTGCTGCAGCCTCTGTATCAGCACTTCCTGATTCTCCTTGCACTGTTATGTTATGGTGATAGCTTCTTTCCTTAAACCTTGTGAACCAACCTTCACTTGCTTCATACCTTTCTTATGCAGCTTCCTCCCCTCTCTCAGCCTCATTGAATTGAATTGAAGAGAGTTAGAGCCTTGCTCTGGATTAGGCTTTGGCTTATGGGAATTTTGTGGCTGGTTTGATCTTCTGTCCAGACCAGTAAAACTTTTCTATGTCAGCAATAAGGCTTTCTTATCATTCATGTGTTCACTGGAGTAGCACTTTAAATTTCCTTCAAAAACTTTTTCTTTGCATTCACAACTTGGCTGTTTGGTGCAAGAGGCCTGGCTTTTGGTCTGTCTTGCCTTTCTACCTGCCTTCCTCACTAAGTTTAATCATTTCTAGCTTTTGATTTAAAGTGAGAGACATGCAACCCTTCTTTTCACTTGAACACTTAGAGGCCATTGTCAGGTTATTAATTCACCTAATTTTAATATTATTGTGTCTCAAGGAATAGGAAGGCCCAAGGAGAGTGGGGAAGATAGGGAAAGGGTCAGGGAATGACCTAGAACATATGCAGCATTTAACAATTAAGTTTGTTGTATGATTATGTGATTCCTGGCTCCCAGAAACAATTACAATAGTAACACACATCAAAGATCACTGATTACAGATCACCACAACAAATGTAATAATAATAACAAAAAGTTTGAAATATTATGAGAATTATCAAAATGTGACACAGAGACAAAAAGTGAGCATATGCTCTTGGAAAAATGGTACAGATAGACTTGCTTGATGCAGGGATGCAGCGAACCTTAAATTTGTGGAAGCTGTCAATATTTGCAAAATGCAGTAAAGTACAATAAAATAAGGTTTGCCTGTATTTGGCATAAACCTCGTTGTTTGTATGGTTTAGGGACAGTGAGCCACTCTTGTCATTTAGGGAAAGCTCTGTGTCAGTGTAGGGAACTGTTCACCAGCCAAGTCTTCAGCCACCAGTTTGCAAGGGCCAGCCTTACAAGCAGGCCTTCCAAGGATAAGCAGTCTCAGACCTCATGTATTAACTATCTACAGTCATCCATATGCAAAAAAGAAAGAATGAATCTTGGCTCTTATTTAGCTCTAAATTAAAATTAACATGAAATGGATTATATACCTAAACCTATTAATGCTAGCAGGTATTCATTTATTCATCAAAGACTTAGTACATTATTGGCTTATAAAATCACTTTATGTGTTGATATAAACACCTTTTGTCATATTTGTTACAAGTATATGCCAGATTGCCATTTATTTGTGGGTTTTTTTTATGATCAACTTAGACCTACAAAAATAATAATTTTTGGTATAATTCTTTAACTTTGATACATTTATTATTTTTATGTGTAGAGAGTCTGTATCCTTCCAGTGAATATTGACTAACAGTTTCTTCTTGGTTTTTTATGCTCTGGGGTTTTTTCCTCTTTTTTCTTTTCTTTTTTTTTTTTGGAGATAGAGTCTCACTCTGTTTTCCAGGCTAGAGTGCCGTAGCGTCAGCCTAGCTCACAGCAACCTCAAACTCTTGGGCTCAAGTGATCCTCCTGCCCCAGCCTCCCATGTAGCTGGGACTACAGGCATACTCCACAATGGCCAACTAATTTTTCTATTTTTAGTAGAAATAGAGTCTTGCTTGCTCAGGCTGGTCTTGAACTCAAGGGATCCTTTGGCCTCAGCCTCTCAGAGTGCTAGGATTATAGGCATGAGCCACTGTGCCTGGCCCCTCTTTTTCTTTTTAAAAAATTTTTAAAATTTAATTTTAACATTTTTAATTTTTTCTTTTTTGAGACAGAGTCTCACTTTGTTGCCCAGGCTAGAGTGAGTGCCATGGTGTCAGCCTAGCTCACAGCAACCTCAAACTCCTGGGCTCAAGCGATCCTTCTGCTTCAGCCTCCCAAGTAGCTGGGACTACAAGCATGCACCACCATGCCCAGCTAATTTTTTTCTAAATATATTAGTTGGCCAATTAATTTCTTTCTATTTATAGTAGAGACAAGTCTTGCTCTCTCGCTCAGGTTAATTTCGAACTCCTGAGCTCAAACGATCTGCCTGCCTCGGCCTCCCAGAGAGCTAGGATTACAGGCATGAGCCACCGCGCCTGGCCCAACATTTTTAATTTTTATTATATCAAGCCAGTTAAATTTAGCAGTCGGGGGCTGTCTACCAACTTAAGTGACACTAATGTTGATAAGTTCTGATAACCCATTGCCATTAGACCAGCATATGCTTTTGTTTTTTATGTTTAGCAACTTAATTCACCTGGAATTTGTTTTAATATTATATATAAAGAACTAATTTTTCCCCAGATTAACCAGTTATTCAGACATTATTGTTTTCTTTATATGTACTAAGTATATTTCTGTTTGTATGATATTTCTTTATTTCACCTATAGATTTTTATGCCAAGACCAAGTGTCTTTTTATTATCATTATACATTTTTAAAATGTTTTAATACCTGTTAGGACTAATCTTCCTTTGTTTCTTTAAACAATTTTGTCAATTTTCATTTGCTTTTTCCCACGGATGAACTGTACAGACTCTTTTCCACAGAAAGAAAGTTCCCCTAGGATTTTAATCTGAGCAATTTTTAACTAAGACTAGGAAATTTGGGATGGGAAAAAATATCATGGTCATCCACATTATGGTGGTTAGGGCCAGGAGACACTTTTGAATCACTGGAAACTAAATGGGAAGAATGTTCTAAAAGGAAAGGCTGGTAATAAAGGATGAAATAAAAGAAAAGAGGCCTAGGACATCCCTGAGTAAAGAGGCAAAGTACTCCAAAGCCAGAGCTACCCATTACTTAAATATTGTGAGGATTATGGTCAGATTGTTGATTCATTTCTCTGTGTCTGGAGATCTCTTTTTAGCTTAGGCAAATAATCTAAACTTTCTAAATTGTTTCTATCTCGATAGCTAATGAAGTTTTCATCTTTATCAAAGAACCAAGAGTAAGATAAAGAAAGATAGTGTTACTTTAAAGTTATAATCGTCCAAATCACAGTATCTTTGTTAAAGAGCTTATTTCTTTTCTATTTGATTCTTCTTAGGGGTTCTATGATGTTCTTCGAAGGAACTCTCAGCTGGCTAATTCAATCATGCAGACTCTACTCTCACAGGTAAAATAAATGTTTGTGGATATATGGATAATGAAGCATTGAGAAGCAATTGAAGTTTTCAGACCTTTCAAAATATAAAAATAATTCTCAACTATTAATAGTATACTGGCACATTGTGAATATACTGGGGGTATGTGATGCCATTCTGGGTGTCTTTATTTGGTCACCACTTATGTACCTGCCATATTGCCATCATCTAATAGTTATCCCTGTGAGTTAACAGTCATTCTAAGTCAGAAGGACATTTTTTAGAACCATTTGTATAAGGTTCTGATCAGCAGTTATGTTTTATTTCTGAAAGTAAAAAGGGATCTTGTTGGGGAAAAATGATTGAGGAATTAATGAGATAATGGCTCATAAGATCATTATTTTATTGTATCGCCCAATATTGCTGTGTTAAAGACAGAAACAGGAGTTTGCAGGGTTTTGCCCTGAAAGAATATGTGAACTCATTAGCTCCCTTATCAAGGGCTGCCTCTGCCTTAGGAGGGCTCTCAAAGCTGGGGTAGGCATGTTTTCCAGAGGCTTCCTGGTTATCTCAGAATCTGTGAATTCTTCCTGTTTTTGAAAGACAATATAGGTAAATATCTGGCTCACAGGATGGGAGCTGGAGACAATGAGTGTCCTTTGCCCAGAGATGCCCCTGTGGTTATGAACAACTTGTTTTGTAGAGTTGGGCTTCCTGTTCTCTCCTGTCTGCCTGCCTTAAGTTCCCAATAACTAGATCAAAGAAATATAGAGCCACTATACCTCTTTGTTAATTGATAACTCTGTTAATTGATAACTATCTGTTAGAATTTAGAAGTTAGCCCCTGAAAGACTTTGTACCTGTTTGTTCACCTAGATAGATTAGAATTTGGTAGAAGCCCTTGAAAGGACTTTTGACCCTAACCCACTACCTGTTACTATGTAAATCTGTTACCGTAGCAACTGGTAATTGATATCTGTGATTATAAAAACCTATGTGAATCTAACAATAATGCTGGACCACTTATGGAGATGTGGTCCAGATTCCTGACTTCTTATATCTGATCTTCTTATATGAAACTATAAACTATACCTCAGTCTCTGTGTATTCTTTTATTTTCTATTTCCTATCACTTTTCTTATCCTCTGTGGTGACTCCTGTCTAAGTGACCTGGCTTCGTGGGGAGAAGTAGCTGATCTCGTGGCCCTGCCTCCCCGCAAGATCTGGAGCAAATATAGCAAATATTATCTCTTAAATCTGGATGACATACATGGGTATCTGTTAGATTACTTTCTGTACTTTTCAGTTTGAAAAATGTTTTTAAATTATAAAATATTTCAAAGGACCATTAAGAAGAGAAGAATTCAGATGGAGATTATCTGTTTTTTACTCTCAACACATATTCATTCATGATTTGAATCTTTTGTTGTTACAGCTTTATTGAGATATAATTCACATACCATATAATTTTTAATATTCTCTACCAAGGGGGTTCCTCTAGACCCTGGTCCATCATTTTGTTAGAAATGGAAGCTCATTCTCATTCGTTATTCTCATTCATTCTCTCTCTCTCTCTCTCTCCCTCTGTCTCCCTCTCCCCCCCTCCCTCCCTCCCCCCACTCTCCGCCCCCCCCCCCATTGCTTTGTGATGATTCTGCTGAAGAAGTTCCATTTGAAATTAAGGTCTCACATGTGTAGGAATTTTTGTAAGGCCATATCTATCCATCAAAAACTTGTCTTGGGCCATCCACTGGGCCTTGGGCCTGATGCTATATAAAATTTATATCCTATTAGCTATATTGTATCTTTCAAACTAATGATCAACCCATCTATATTCACACATTTAATAAGAATAGAAAATTATCTCTGAAGGCATAGAGCAGTGCTTTCTGACTCAGGTTAGTATAGGCAGACCAGTAAAATTCTGCAGAATCCAAAAGTAAAAAGGAGAAAAATAATAGCTAACATTTTTCTTCAGCTCTTCTATATCCCAAGTAGTGTTTGAAGGACTTTACATGTATTATCATGTTTAATCCTTATATAATGTTTATATTAATAATATCCTCATTTTTCAGATGAGAACCAAGGTAAGGGTACCTTTGTAAAAAGCAAGATATTATAAGTGGTGGTACTGGGATTTTGGATTCAGCCAATGTTATTCTAGATCTATATTCTTAACCACCAAGCTCTACTGAAATTGCTGATTGCCTGAACAGTTTAGGAATAGGTGTGACGGAGTATGATAGAAGTGGAATAGGAAAAATGATCCTAATAAGCACAATGCCCAAAACAAGGGCAAAGGATGTAGGTGAGCCAAAGCAATAAGATTTTTTGCTGCCTTATTCTTTGGACAGTTGGGAAATGTATCTTAGAAGACGTTGGGCATTAAAGGTGCCTTAGTTTGACAAGTTTAAAAGGTAAAAAGCATTTATGAGCCATGATGTCTTTTTTCCTTTACTATACACAGTTAAAACAGTTCTATGAGCCAAAACCTGATCTGCTGCCTCCTCTGAAATTAGAAGCTTGTATTCTGACCCAAGGAGATCAGATCTCTCTACAAGAACCACTGGTGAGACATTTATTCCTTGTTTAACCATTATTTTTGTTGTTAAGGATAGGATTGATCTTCACAAAGAGATACCTTTCCCTGTGAAACTCTCTTCCTGGTTCTTCCAATGAATTTTTATTCTTAAATCTTTTCTATTTATCATTTCTGAACCATTATTACCTTGGATCTATTAATAAGATATCTCCATGTTAGCACTTTACTAAATCAAAGTCTCTACCACTCCCTCACGGAGATCTTATCTCCTGTTTATGGATCTTTGATTACATGCAATAAATAAATAGACTTTAGAATAGGGGGAGGAGCAGTCTATTAGGGAGGCTGAGGCTGAGGATCGCTTGAGCCCAGAAGGTCAAGACCAGTCCAGGCAATATAAAAAAAATGCGGGGAGGGATATTATTACCTAGGAGCAGATGAACCCAGAGGGTCTGCTTCATTTGTCTGGAGGAAGTATATGATTTAGGCTGAGCTAGAATTGGCAGTCTGTTAAACCTTCAGAGGAGCTAGGACAGGTTATAATTCTTAGCTAGCCTCAGAAAGACAGGGAAGAGAGTGTAAAAATTCAAACTCCCTACCACAAGTGACCTAACAACTTGTGGTAGGGGGGAGGAGGTCTTTCAGTTGTCATATTTTGCCTTCATTTGTGTGCCTTCTATTCCATGAAATGACCTCAGCCTAAGATTCTGTGTTGGTCTCCAGAAAATTCCCTCAATATAAACCCCTGCCTTTAGAATAGTGTCTAGGACTCGAACTAGAGAGGATTTAACTTCACAACCTGGATCCAGAGGTGTTTGTGTCAGACCAAAGATAGCGCATGTGATGTTGCATTTTTAGGTGTCAGTCACTTTTGAGGCCAATTCCTTTGGGAAAAGTTTAGAAAATAATACCTCTGTTAACTTTTTTCCAGTTTTGTTAATTCAGATGAACTGAATTTGTAATGTTTACAAGTAAGCAGTAAAGTAATAACTTACTTATTTAGCCTAATGGATAAGAATTGTTTGCTGGTTATGACAAGCTTCATGGGTTATCTTTAACACTAAAGAATGTTTAATTTACTAATTTTCTCCTACAGGATTATCTGCTCTGTTGTATTCAGCATTGTTTGGCCTGGTATAAGAGTAGAGTGGTGCCCCTACAGCAAGGAGAGGAGGAAGAGGAAGAAGAGGCATTCTACCAAGACCTAGATGATATGTTGGAGTCTATTACTAGTAGAATGATTAAGAGTGAGCTAGAAGACTTTGAACTGGTAATTGCTAAGTCCTCAACTGTATTGAATAATGGGAGGTTTTTAAAGTATTAATAGCATATTAATTTTTATCTTGCATCTTCTAGGATAAATCAGCAGATTTTTCTCAGAACACTGGTATTGGCATAAAAAATAATATCTGTGCCTTTCTTGTGATGGGAGTTTGTGAGGTTCTAATAGAATATAATTTCTCCATAAGTAATTTCAGGTAAGTTATTGCTGTGATTCCACTTGTAATTTGGCAAACACTCCATTTCATATACACACACACACACACACACACACACACACACACACATATTCTTACAACATTATATATATATACATATTTTATTTTTATTTATTTATTTTTTTAAACTCTAGCAATATGCCAGGCAGTAAGTAGACCACAGACTATGACGCTATCTCTTAAATGGACATCTAGCCTAAGGCCAAAGTATGTTCTTTCACCAGGGAACACTAAAATATATGTTTATCAGGCTTAAGAATGTCTCCCCCCTAAGCAGGCTTTCATTTATTCAAAATTCCCCAGACCCCGAAACTCAAGAACTGATTTTAATATAGAAATTTCATCCGTGGTAGTATTGGACTTTCATGTTCTGCGTTGACCAGTATAAATAAGGGAGGAAAAAAATTAACCCAGATAGATTGGTGGGACCGGGTGCTTTATTAATGAAGGTCCATTCATTTATAATGTTATATCTAAAATATGGCATTTTAAGAAGCATTGTGATTTCCTTATTACTGTAGATTCTAATGTTTGTCTTTGGTGGTCTCTTTTTCCTTTTATACAGTAAGAATAAGTTTGAAGATGTTCTGAGCTTATTTATGTGTTACAAGAAACTCTCCGACATCCTTAATGAAAAAGCTGGTAAAGGCAAAACTAAAATGGCCAACAAAACAAATGATAGTTTTTTGTCCATGAAATTTGTATCTGATCTTCTCACTGCTCTTTTCAGGTAAGTTTCTACTAGAATGCTAAAAGATATCTGCTCAAAGATATGCTTAAAGATAATGCCTACCCATGTTCACCTATTTTACATAGTTTGAATTCCTAGTTCTTACTGTATGACAGTAAGAAATAAGTCAGGAGGTTTTAATTTTCTTGAAATGAAAGCAGACAATTCTAGGTATGCACTGTAAAGAGATACCTTGAATTATTAAAGGAAAAATGAGAAACAACGAACTAATGAATGAAAAGATAGGGATGAATTCCAGCAGGTGCTTTCAGAAAATCTCCATAAGTAGCTTGAACAAAATAACAGATAAAGGGGAAAAAGGAAAAAAACTAAATTAAAGGCCGGGCTCGGTGGCTCACGCCTATAATCCTAGCACTCTGGGAGGCCGAGGCGGGCGGATTGCTCAAGGTTGGGAGTTCGAAACCATCCTGAGCGAGACCCCGTCCCTACTAAAAATAGAAAGAAATTAATTGACCAACTAAAAATATATATACAAAAAATTAGCCGGGCATGGTGGCGCATGCCTGTAGTCCTAGCTACTTGGGAGGCTGAGGCAGGAGGATCGCTTGAGCCCAGGAGTTTGAGGTTGCTGTGAGCTAGACTGACGCCACGGCACTCACTCTAGCCAGGGCAACAAAAGTGAGACTCTGTCTCAAAAAAAAAAAAAAAAAACTAAATTAAAAGAGTACAACAAAAATATTAAAGAAAGACTAAGACTGACAATTTAAATTTTATCAAAGTTCAGGGTTGCAGAAGGGGGAGAAAACGAAGAAACACTAAGAATAATGATTGTAAAAGGGCAGCCATGGCAGTGATTTTGACATGAGCTACCTAGAGGGTCTGCCTTCAGAGCTTGCCAGTGCTGCTGTTCTGAGCAGTCCCTAGAAGGCTTAATTCCAGATCCCAATTGTAGTAGAGGAATCTCTTTTTTCCTCTCTCTCTAGGGACAGTACCCAAAGCCACGAAGAGAGCCTTTCTGTTCTCAGGTCCAGCAATGAGTTTATGCGCTACGCGGTGAATGTAGCCCTACAGAAGGTGCAGCAGCTAAAAGAAACAGGGCACGTTGGTGGCCCTGATGGCCAAAACCCAGACAAAATCTTTCAGAACCTCTGTGACATAACTCGGTAAGCCCCTCCCACTCTCAGAGCAAATTGGGGTTGGGGACGAAGAGTTTGAGGTTGGGCATGTTTTAAGAGTGAACGTGCAGTCCAGTTATTGAACTAATGTTGGTCTTTTTTCTAGTCCTGCTTTTTTGTTGTCGTTTTTAAGAGCTAGGAACTCGCTGTGTTGCCTGGGCTGGCCTTGAACTCCTGGGCTCATCAGGGCTTCTGATCCTGTTTTGATGTGGATGATTAGTCACATCAAAATGTTATTCAATTATTATCAAGAAAAAAAAGGGATATTACCTAATGATTAAATCGTATGTTAAGCAGACATGACAATTCTAAATATGTATGTACTTAACAACAGAAATTCAAAATACTTAAAGCAAAAACTGATAGAACTGAAGGAAAAATAGATGAATCCTTTATTATTATAATCCTCTCTTGGTAATCAATAAAACTAGTAGGTAGAAAAACAGGAAGGAGATAGAGACCCATACAACATAGTCATCCAGCATGACTTAACTGATGTTTCTGGAACACTCAGCAACAGTTTTATCATTAGGTGGGATTTTTCCCAGGAATGCAAGATTGGAACAAAATTTGTAAATCAACCAGTGTCATTCCCACTAGTATTCAACATGGTACTAGAAGTCCTAGCCAGTGCAGTAAGGCATGAAAGAAAACAAAGGGTATCCAGTTTGTGAAGGAAGAAATAACATTATCTTTATTCACAGATAATATAATTGTCTAAAAAATTCCAAAGAATAAAAAAAGCTATAAGGTTTATTGTCAGTAAGTTTCACAAGGTTGCAGAATAAAGGTCAGCATAAAAAAAAGTGTACTTTTATTTGCATATCAGCAGTAAACAATTGGAAGTTGAAATTTAAAAAATAGTACCATTTATAATAGCACCACAAAATATAAACTGCTTAGTGATAAATTTAACAAATGGGCAAAATTTGTATGATAAGCACTATAAAACATTAATGAGAGAAGCCATAGAGACCCCCAGTAAATGGAAAGGTACACAGAGTCCATGGATGGAAGATTCAGTATTGTCAAGATGTGCATTATTCCTAAATTTATCTATAGATTCACTTCAACACAATCCCAATGAAAATCCTATCAAACTTTATCATAAGAATTGACAAGATGATTCTGAAATTTATGTGGAAAAATAAAGGACCTAGAATAACTAAAACAAGTTTGAAATAAAAAAACAAAGAGGATGTACTACCTCAGTTCGTTCAAGTCTCTTTTTTTTTTAACTTTTGAATAATTTAATTCTTAAATTTATTTTTCTTTTATTGATTTATTTATTTGTTTTAGTATATTATGGGGGTACAAATGTTTAGGTTACTGTGTTGCCTTGCTCCCCCTTCTTCCTCCCCCCCCCAGTCAGAACTTCAAGCGTGTCCATCCCCCAGATGGTGCGCATCGCACTCATTATGTATGTATATACCCATCCCTTCCTCCCCTGTCCCATCTGCCAGATGCCCAATAAATGTTATTCCTATATGTGCACTTAGGTGTTGTTCAGTGAAACCAATTTGATGGTGAGTACATGTGGTGCTTATTTTTCCATTCTTAGGATACTTAGTAGAATGGGTTCCAGCTCTATCCAGGAAAATACAAGAGGTGCTATATCACCATTGTTTCTTATAGCTGAATAGTACTCCATGGTATACATATACCACATTTTATTAATCCACTCATGTATTGATGGGCACTTGGGTTGTTTCCACATCTTTGCGATTGTGAATTGTTCTGCTGTGAACATTCGAGTGCAGATGTCTTTTTTATAGAATGTCTTTTGTTCTTTTGGGTAGATGCCCAGTAATGGGATTGCTGGATCAAATGGTAGATCTACTTGTATTGCTTTAAGGCATTTCCATATTGCTTTCTACAGAGGTTGCAATAGCTTGCAGTCCCACCAGCAGTATATGAGTGTTTCCTATCTCTCCACATCCACGCCAACATTTATTGTTTCGGGACTTTTTCTTTTTTTGAGACAGAGTCTCGCTTTGTTGCCCAGGCTGGAGTGAGTTCCGTGGCATCAGCCTAGCTCACAGCAACCTCAAACTCTTGGGCTCAAGCAATCCTGCTGCCTCAGCCTCCCGAATAGCTGGGACTACAGGCATGCGCCACCATGCCCAGCTGATTTTTTCTATATATATTAGTTGGCCAATTAATTTCTTTCTATTTATAGTAGAGATGGGGTCTCGCTCTTGCTCCGGCTGGTGTTGAACTCCTGACCTCGAGCAATCCTCCGGCCTCAGCCTCCTAGAGTGCTAGGATTACAGGTGTGGGCCACCACGCCTGGCGAGGTGTTTTGGGACTTTTTTTTTTTGGGGGGATTTTTTTTTTTTTTTGAGACAGAGTCTCACTTTGTTGTCCAGGCTAGAGTGAGTGCCGTGGCGTCAGCCTAGCTCACAGCAACCTCAAACTCCTGGGCTTGAGTGATCCTTCTGCCTCAGCCTGCCTCAGCCTCCCGAGTAGCTGGGACTACAGGCATGCGCCACCATGCCCGGCTAATTTTTTATATATATATCAGTTGGCCAATTAATTTCTTTCTATTTATAGTAGAGACGGGGTCTCACTCTTGCTCAGGCTGGTTTTGAACTCCTGACCTTGAGCAATCCGCCCGCCTCGGCCTCCCAAGAGCTAGGATTACAGGCGTGAGCCACAGCGCCCGGCCGTTTTGGGACTTTTTGATGAAGGCCATTCTCACTGGAGATAAGTGATATCTCATTGTAGTTTTGATTTGCATTTCCCTAATAATTAGAGATGTTGAGCATTTTTTCATATGTTTGTTGGCCATTATTCTGTCTTCTTTTGAAAAGTTTCTGTTCATGTCCTTTGCCCACTTTTTGATAGGGTCGTTTGATTTTTTCTTGCTGATTTTCCTGAGTTCTAAATAGATTCTAGTTATCAGCCCTTTATCGGATATGTCCTTGCGAAAATTTTCTCCCATTCTGTAGGTCGTGTGTTTGCTCTTGTGACAGTGTCGTTGGCTGTGCAGAAGCTTTTTAAATTGATCAGGTCCCATTTATTTAATTTTGTTGTTGTGATTGCCTTTGGGCTCTTCATAAATTATTTGCCTAGGCCAATGTCTAGAGGAGTATTTCCAACATTTTCCTCTAGCATCCTAATAGTTTCACACCTTAGGTTTAAGTTTCACACCTTAAGTTTCACACCAGAGTGAGTTGATTTTTGTGAGAGGTGAAAGGCATGGATCCTGTTTTAGTCTTCTACATGTGGCTATCCAGTTTTCCCAGCACCATTTATTGAATAAGGATTCTTTTCCCCAGTGTATGTTTTTGTCTGCTTTGTCAAAGATTAGATGGCTATATGAGGATAGTTTTATATCTGAGTTCTAGGTTCTATTCTACTGGTCAATGTTCCTATTTGCCAATCACAAGCTGTTTGAATTACTATAGCCTTGTAGTATAATTTGAAGTCTGGTAAATTGATACCGCCCATTTTGTTTTTATTGCCTAGGATTGCTTTTGCTCTATGGGGTCGTCTCTGGTTCCATATGAAGTGTAAAATTATTTTTTGTATATCTGTGAAAAATGATGTTGATATTTTAATAGGGATTGCATTGACTCTGTAGATCACTTTAGGTAGCATAGACATTTTAACAATGTTGATTCTGCTGACCCACAAGCATGGTATGGTTTTCACCTGTTTATGTCCTCTGCTATTTCCTTCCTCTCATTTCAAGTCTTACAGAGGTGCTATATTTAAGATAGGGTGGTAATAGCAGAATCAATGGAATAGAATAGATACTCTGGTAATAGTCTCACACAAATATAGTCATTTGATTTTTGACAGATGTGTCAAGTAATTCAACGACAAAAGTCTTTTCAACAAATGGTTTTGGAACAATTGAATGTCCATATGCAAAAAAAAGAAATTTATCCTTTACACCATATTCAGAAATTAACTTGAAATGGACCAGAGATTTAAATATAAAACAAAAATTTTAAAACTTCTAGATGAAAACACAAGAGAAAAACCGTGTGGCCTTATTTTAGGCAAAGATATCTTATATATAACTCCAAAAATACAATATCCATAAAGTAAAAATTTTTTGACTCTGCTTTGCTCTCCAAAAAAATGCTTTGGAGTGTTTTCTCACTCATTAGAGAAAATATTTGCAAAACACATGTCTGATGAAGGATTGGTAACCAGAGTATATAACGAACTCTCAAACTTACTAGAATAAACAAGCAATTGAATTTAAAAATGTATAGATGGCAAATAAGCACACAAAAACGTGGTCAGCGTAATTAGTCATTAGATAAATGCAAATTAAAACCATAATGAGATATCACTAAACACTTATTACAATGTCTAAAATTTAAAAGACTGATCATATCCGACCATATCAAAGTGCTATCATTAATATGATCTGGAGAAATTTGAACTCTTATACAATGTTAGTGAAAATGTAAAATGGTATAACCACTTTGCAACAGTTTGACAGTTTCTTAAAACGTTAAGCACACACCTACCATATGATCTACCCATTGCCACTCTTAGGAGTTCATCCAAAACAAATGAAAGCATCTGTTCATATAAATGCCTGTACACAAATGTTTATAGCAGTTTTATTTGTAACAGCAAAATCTGGAAACAACCCAAATGCCAGTCAACTGGTGAATGGACAGACTGGTATATCCATACAGTGGAATACTGCTCAGCAGTAAAATGGAACAAATGACTGAGACATGCAACAAAGCCAGACTCAAAATGCTACACATTAAATGATACCGTTTTTATATGATATTATGTGAAAAGTAAAGCCACAGAGACAGAAATCAGATCAGTAGTTGTTTGGAAATGGGAAGAGAGAATTGACAACCAGTGAGCATAAGGGAACTTTTGGGGTGATGGAAATACATTGACTGTAGGAAGGTTACACAACTGCGTAAGTTTTTAAAATTTAGTAGAACTGTTCACCTATAGGATCTGAAGTTTACAGTATGTGATTGTATCTCAGTGAACCTACCTTTAAAAATAAAATCACTTTTCCTCACTTCAGGGTCTTGCTATGGAGATATACTTCAATTCCTACTTCAGTGGAAGAGTCGGGAAAGAAAGAGAAAGGAAAGAGCATCTCACTGTTGTGCTTGGAGGGTTTACAGAAGATATTCAGTGCTGTGCAACAGTTCTATCAGCCCAAGATTCAACAGTTTCTCAGGGCTCTGGGTAGGCATTTCAATATCAATAAATTGGTTTGGCATGGGTTTCTCCTCCTCAACCCCTTGATTCTATTTGTTAACCTACCACAAGATACCTGAGAGCAGTCCTAATGTTGCTAAGGAGTGACATCTAGTGGATTCAGGATCGGAACTTACCAGATTACATTTAACCACAAATAGTGATGGGAAAATGGAATATATTATTAAGAAATTGCAAAATTTAAGAGATACGTTTAAATCTGTCTTCACATTTTTAGCTTTCTAAAACTTTAGCTAGTAAAAGGCCAAAAAAGCATCAAAGAAGATAAGAGTTCTTTTCCATTCCTAGATGTCACAGATAATGAAGACAGAGAAGATGCAGATGTTGGTGTCACTCAAAGAGCAGCATTCCAGATCCGGCAGTTTCAGGTGAGAAGCCTTGGGAAGCTGCTCTACTGGCCTAGGGACCTTGCAAAGGAACTGGTAGCAGGGGCAGCTGGGAAGGATGGTCAGACAATGAGCAAGTAGGACAGGGATTTTCTCTGGGTCATCCAATCAACAGAACATAGTTCTCAGAATGGAAGGTAATGCATTTGAAACAATCCTAGTGAGTATGTATGCTTAGCCACCCCAACCTGCAGAACTCATTACCGCCAAGAATCACTGAGTTGATATAAAGAGGTAGCCAAGAGCCCTTAAAGGAATAGAATCTGTTTTTATTTTTGAGTCTGTGGTATAATTTAGCTTGGTTTGTCAGATTTCATAAAGACTGGACAATGTGAAGCCTGTTAGTTTCTAACCAACAATTGTCAAGATACCAGGATGTTCTATCATCACAGAGGATTTCTTTATTTAACAAATAATTTTAAAAGTTTCTACTATGTTCCAGGAATTTTACTAGGTGCTGAGGATTCAGCAGGGAACAAAAGAGACAAAAATTTCCTATCCTTACATAACTTATATTAATAGTAGGGAGAGTGACAAATAATAAAATATATAGTATTTCAGGTAATAGGGAAGGTGGGTAGTGAATGCTGGGTTTTGGTGCCTCTTCTAAGCCTGAGGTCATTGGATGGACTCCAGGGAGTTGTGAGCCACCAGAAATTGGGTGCACAGTTCACTTTTAATGTACATTTGTGCAGGGGTTGGAGGAGAAAAAGTCAGTTTTCAAGATAATTCTCTTGGAATTTTGGTGGCTTTGAATTGTTTTTATCCAAGTCTTAGGAATCTCTGACTAGTTGTCTCTTCTCCCTAATAGGAATATGTCTGCTAATGTTTGTGTGTATATTTTCCTTCCTCAGAGGTCCTTGTTGAATTTACTTAGCAGCCAAGAGGAAGATTTTAATAGCAAAGAAGCCGCCTTACTAGTCACTGTTCTTACCAGTTTGTCCAAGCTACTGGAACCCTCCTCTCCTCAGGTACTAGTACTACTCATTTAGTCCCAGTTAGCATCCCTCAGAAAGCAAATGTTATAGCGTTTATAAAAGTGTTATCTGAATGTCCTCTTTGAATTTTAGCTTATTTTAAATGATGCACCTGAGTAAGACCTATAAGATATATCCTTTCCTACATAGTGTTTCTACTGTGACATACTCATATGCAGCCATACAGGGCAAGAACATACTGCTTTTGTTTGCTTGGCCACTGTCAAGGGTAAGTGGTAAACACCACAGAAAAAAATCTTATGTTTTTAATTTCTAAGTTCTAAGAAAATAAAATTAAAAATAATAAAGAAAGAAATAAAGAATAAAAAAAAATCTATGTTTATCTTTGGTGCCCTCAACCTTCTTAACCTGTATCTTTCTCACTCTTGGTGTTTCCCCTTGTGGACGGAAAAAATCCAAGCCCTGAAATATTTGAAAGAAGTTTATTCTGAGCTAAATTTGAGGACCATGACCTGGAGCCACTCTCAAGAAGCCTTGAGCAAGTGGGCTGGCTGTGGCTGGGTTACAGTTCAGTTTTATACATTTTCAGAGACAAGGGTTACAGGCAAAGTAACAAATCAATACATGAGAGGCACACATTGGTTTAGCCCAAAAAGGTGGGACAGTGGGGGGGTGGGGCTTATAGGTTATAGGTGGGTTTAAAGATTCTTTGGCTGGCAATTGGCTGAGAGAGTTAGACTTTATCTAGAAGACCAGAAAGGATATGCTTATTTTAAGATAAGGTTGTGGGCACTCTGGGAGGTCCAGACAGGAGGACATTTTAAATTTACAATAGGTGCCTGCTAGGATGTTTTAAGATGCTTTAAATTTAAGAATAGGCATCTGCTAGGATGCTTGAGTTAAGATAATGGCTTTTTATCTTTTAGGTGATGTTAATACCATACCGGAATCAGGTTGGGAAGTAAATCACCGCTTTATTTGGTTAACAAAAGCCGCTTAGTGGGAATTTACCATTTGTCAGCCTGACCCAGCTGGCCTCCTTAGGAAGGAGTTTTTAGCAAAAAAAAAAAAAAAATCAGAGTTCAGTCCTCACCCTTCTTTTCTAAGATGAAAGTTTGTTAATTATGAAGAAGATAGCTAACATTCAGCAGTCGGCTTTCTCAATACAGTTACCTTGTACTGAGTTTTGGGGAAACTCAACAAAAGATGATTAAGTCAGAAAGCATGACTATAGTCCCAAAGCAGAAACAGCTCTGCAGAGATAGGTTGTATGTATATACATTTAGGCGTACACACTTAGATGTAGAATTGTGCACCCACTTGAGCATTCATACACACATAAGAATAAGAGGCCATATTTTACTTTTGAGTGCTGAATGTATTTGTTCCATTCAGGAGTGATTTTCCTTTAGGATGATAAAGAGCATCCCCAAGAGCCTGGGGCAGTGTGCTTCTATTGCAACTATTTCCTGGGCTTAAGAAAGACAAGTTGGAGCCCTGGGGTAAGTGGCTCCTTATGTGAGCCCTTGCCCCAAGGATGACTGGCCTCAGAGTATTATGATGTTTGAGCTCTGGAAAGCATACCTGATTTTCCTCTTGTGCTAGTTCAGGTTAGCCCAAAGAAAGTCTTTTTTGCTGCTCATTACATCCTTGTTCCAAACAACTTACCCCTACTTTACTTTCAGCTTCATTCTTTCATACTGCTATTTTTGCTGCAAAGAGGAAAGGACTGGGAAAGGAACAGAGAGAATTGGGGCGGGGGGATGTTGGGGGAAAATAAGTGAATTTGGAAGGGCTAATATAATTTGTATCACGCACCCATCAACCAGTCTCTAAAATTTTTTATATTTAATTTTGAATGCATAATATTAAGTCCTATGATTTGAAAACCAGAGATTGTCAAGAGATTTATAGTAATGGTCTACCCCGTCCATGTCCTCCTCTCCCCAAATAAGTAAATATTTTTAGTTTCTTATGTGTCCTTCAAGAGTTTATTCCAAGGTGGGTGTGGTGGCTCACACCTGTAATCCTAGCACTCTTTTAAACAAATGCTCACTCAGTAGACTCATCTGTTCTGACAGTACCTAGATCTCTGGCATGTTTCTTTAATATCTGAATGATTTCTAATTTAGTTTGTGCAGATGTTATCCTGGACATCTAAGGTTTGCAAGGAAAACAGCCGGGGTAAGTGTTCTGCCATCTTTCCTAAAGGCTTTATATAAAATCATTACCAAATAGCATTTAGAAAAGAAAAGGTATTCCCCTTTACACATTCACCAGAGTGATTAGAATGAAAAAGATACATAATACTAATCCTAAGCATTGGCAAGAACATAGAGCAGTTGGACCTCTCATTCACTGCTGATGGAGGTGTAAACTGGTGTAACCATTTTGGAAAACTGTTCATCAATATCTAACTATTAAAGTTAAACATATGCATTTTGTTTTGACCCAGCAATTTCACTCCCACCAGAAGTATGTGGTGGGAGTGAATATGTGGTATGAGAAGAATTATTATAGCAGCACTATTTAATAAGTAAAAAGAAAGCTAAGTGTTCATCAGCTTAGAATGGATAGAGGAATTGTGAGGTTATCACACAGGGGAATACTACACCACAAATGAGAATAAATAAACTATACCTACACATAACATGGAGAGGATCT
Organism: Microcebus murinus; assembly: GCF_040939455.1. NCBI lineage: Eukaryota > Metazoa > Chordata > Mammalia > Primates > Cheirogaleidae > Microcebus > Microcebus murinus. The sequence continues at coordinate 5,696,871 of NC_134110.1, read as the reverse complement.
CACAAACATCATGTAGAACAAAAGAAGCCAGACATAAGAAAGCACTCACTGTATGGTTCCATTTAGATAAAGTTCAAAATCAGGCATAATATTACTGATCTGTAATGTTAGAAGTTAACATAGCAATTTCCTTCATGGGGCAAGTACGGTAGAAGCAGGTCTCTGGGGTGCTGATAATGTACTTGATCTGGATACTGGTTACATAGTGGTGACTAATGATGGGAAATGTCTGCCTCCTTGGGGCACATGGATAAAGGGGTGCCATTGAGGGAGAGGTGCTTGGTTGAAGTATGTGCAACACTGGGATATTGTGCCTAGGACATGACGAGCTATGTGTTCTGGTTAGCCATTCTAGATACATATATCTGAAGGACCTGACTGGGTTATAACTTAACTTTTAATTTGCTTTCCTTCCTACTCCTAGAGGATGCCTTGTTTTGCAAGAGCTTGATGAACTTGCTCTTCAGCCTGCATGTTTTGTATAAGAGTCCTGTCACCCTGCTGCGTGACTTGTCCCAGGATATCCATGGGCATCTAGGAGACATAGACCGGGTACTGTAGCAAGCCTTCAGTATAATACCCTGTGTGGGGATACAGGTCAAAGGAACAACCTTACTCTCATTAGGTCTCACCTCTCTTTCCCTCCCCAGGATGTAGAAGTGGAAAAAACAAATCACTTTGCAATGGTGAATTTGAGAACAGCTGCTCCTACTGTTTGTGTAAGTATTGATCCTGAGCCATAGGAAATAGGTTTATTATTCTTTCCATTCTACTCCATATAAAGAGTAAATTGTAGTGGCTTGTGTCCTGAGGCCTGTAACCCTACTGCAGTGGCCATGGTTATTATATTACCCCAGCAGCTGTGTGCAGTGAACCACACCAGGCATTCTTTTCTTTCAGTTACTTGTTCTGAGTCAGGCCGAGAAGGTCCTAGAAGAAGTGGATTGGCTTATCACCAAGCTTAAGGGACAAGTTAGCCAAGAAACCGTATCAGGTAAGATGAGTTCAAGTGAGGTTCTAGGAATTATGACATGAGCAAAGTCAACTAACATCCAAATTGGACTACTGCATAAAAGTGGAGCCCCTGAGCTAAATTCCTTATTTGTTTTTGAGCTAGATTTCTGATGTGATGAAAGAAGTAGAAGGTAATATGGCTTATGACAGCATGATTATGGATTCACTGCATAAGGAATACTTGATTTCTAAATCTCCTTTACTCTTAACTAGAAAATAAGTCTGAGCCTATTTGACTGTGCCAATTTCATTTCCCTTCAGAAGAGGCCTCTTCTCAGGCAGCCGCATCAAATCATCCTGCTGAGAAAGCCATCATCATGCAACTGGGAACTTTGCTTACATTTTTCCATGAGCTGGTACAGACAGCTCTGCCATCAGGCAGCTGTGTGGACACCTTGTTAAAGGACCTGTGCAAAATGTACACCATCCTTACAGCACTTGTCAGATATGTGAGTATCTGAAAGACAATCAGGTTCACCTCCATCATTCTATCCTAGCTAGCTAAGAGATTAGGCCAGGGCAGCAGCCCACTGTTGCACAATGCCCTTGAATAGAGTTCTTATCTATCTTTGTAAGTCATGGTTTCAATTTAGTTTGGTCAGTAGGAGGCAGGCATCTCTGCAGACCAGGGGAAAAGTTGATGGCATAGTTCTAATCTCCTTTTGGAGGTCCTTATTCCCTTGGCATGTATGTGGTACCCAATTGAGAATAAATGCCTCTTTAAAATGCCTTCTAAGATTTAATCTAAATTATAGCTATAGGATTAATTCAAGTTTATATTGCACAAAAAATTACACCATTTCTAACCAGTCTGGAGACTAAAGAGGTGTTTATTCCGTCATGCCTTTAACAAGTAGGTGTTATAATGCCATATAGGTCAGGTACTAGGGTGGGGAGGAAAATTATTTTTTAAAATGCAAGGCATGCTCTGCCCTTATTGAGTTTAAATTAATGTTTCTTAGTATCTGTCAATAAGAAACTTTTTTTTTGTACTTGAAATATTTTGGTTCTTAACAGATTCAGAGGGTAAGAAGAACTAGGTAGCTATTAAGAATTCTGATTATAGCAGTGATCCATATTAAATACTTAGGCATGGGTAACCCAAGAGAGATGTAGACCATGCCACAGTGCACCCAAACAGCAGTGTGGCTGTCTCTGGGAGTTCTGGCTATGATTGTGGCTACAAAGTTGCTGTAGTGGAAATACCAAGATCCTCTTTATTGGCATTTTAAAGGGAAAAACAGCAGTCATTGGTTTGTTAGATGCAAGAACTATCAGCCTGATTTTAAGGCAACAAGGTGAGCAAGTCAGAAACAAACCCTTCATTGCCTATTGTCTGGGAAACTTAAGAACTTTGGAGGAGGTTAAAAAGGAAGTGTCTTGGCTCTTCTATGAATTTTTCTTTTCCAGTCGGAGTGATGAGTCATACTCCATAGCTCACTGCAAGAGTCCCCTGTAGTTTCTTAGGATGGTCTGCTAAATCTAGGAATCTTTTTTCATTAGTATCTCCAGGTGTGTCGGAGCTCTGGAGGAATTCCAAAAAATATGGAAAAGCTGGTGAGTTGAGAATGCCTTTCCTAGGAATGGGGGAAGTGTTTTGCTGCTAGTTAACAATGGTTTCCTTCTCCTTTGCTCCAGGTGAAGCTGTCTGGTTCTCATCTCACCCCCTTGTGTTATTCTTTCATTTCTTACGTACAGGTAAGTGATTCAGAGGCAATACCAAAATAGATCTTCAAAAAGGGTTTCTTATGTGCCCAGGGGATTGCTTGGCCATCTAAGCTGAGAGTATATAAAGTTTCTTCCCCACTTACCTCTAGTCGGAGGTGCCCATCAGAGATCAAGCCAAGGCTTGAGGGCTTTTGCAGCAAGACCTTCATTCATACAAAGAAAACCATTTTATTTAATTTGGAGAGAGAAAGCATTTCATATGCTTGTGTTTGGAGCAGGGAAGGAACTAGCATGCTTGGCCTCAATAACTTGGTTTATTTCTGGGTGACTGAAAGTCCATGCCATTCAGCATCCTTTCAGAAAGTGAGTTAAGTAGCAGCAAACACATGAAGAAGGGCTGAGATCAGAGGGCAAAGGATTGTATGTGAGAGCACTTTCAAGGAGATGGAGACAATATAGGCTTTTTAAGTGCTGCCTGGTGCTAAATACCATCAGATTCTTATAGTACTTAAATATCCTTTACTGTTTGCTTAAACCAGGATTTTTAAACCTCACCTCTATTGACATTGGGCCAGATATTTCCTTGTTGTTGGGCCTATTCTGTGCATTTTAGGATGTTTAGCAGCATCCCTGGCTTCTACCAGATGCCAGTAGCAGTCACCCTAGTTGTGACAACCAAAAATGTCTCCACAAATTGCCAAATGTCCTTAAAGGCAAAATCACCCCCAGTTGAGAACCACTGGCTTAAACACATGAAGCGATGGGAGACATACTGTCTCCTAAGGCCCTTTTGTCACTGCAATAAATGTACTGTGTGGATGTTATTAATCTTTCAGCCAAGATTCTAGAAAGTATAATGTAAGCAATGGATTGTGACCACTTTGATAGTGATGCTTCACGTGTTTTCTGCCTCTGCATCCTTTGACAAGCACAATGTCCTTCTGCTGGTAACTTGCCTCATTATATGTATTAAGGGTGCCTCCCTCCTCTTGAGAATCAGTGACAAGGTGGCCCATCATCTGGATTTAGTTGAAGAAGTTCTAAGTGGGTTGACAGTTGAGGCTCTGTGTCACCTTGCCTTTGTACCAGTTTTGTGATCTGGGTCAGAAATGCATCATCCCTTTTGTGTCCAGCCAGAACAGTCTGTAGTTTACTCTCATCAAGCTATTACTTATGGTCTTCTCCCTTTATCTCACTCAAATGCTTGTAAGCATGCGTCCTCAAACCTCATGCTCATAAATTTTCATGTGGGTGCCATTCTGTCAGGCAGATCTGTTGTCTATATATAGGATATATCCCTCCGTGTCCAAATTTGGGTTTTGAGTTTCCTATCTCCAAGTCTTAATGATGCCTGTAAGGCCACATTTCATGAAATATATAGATGGAGACAGTCCTCCTAATAAAAGGGGAGGGAATTCAGTGAAAAATACTCATACTATATTTCTTGTCTTAGAGATTCATGGTGTCCATTAGTATAGTAAAGGTGCTGAGAGTTCCAAGAGTATGTTCAGTAGTTTCCAAACCTATTCAAGAACATTTGTTCTTTTAATAACAAACATTACTATTTGGCAAAATAGTGTTCCATAGAGTATAGTTTGGGAAACAGTGCTATTAGACCAATGGTCCCCAACCTTTTTTGGCACCGGGGACCAGTTTCTTGGAAGATGATTTTTCCATGGATGGAATGGGTGGGGAGGGGGAATGGAGCTCTGCAACCTGGTCCCTAACAGGCCAGGCCACTGTACCAGTCCACGCTTGTTATGATCCACAAGTTACTTTGTTCATTTTATTACAACGTCTAATGTTTAGAGACCCTTACCTTGTGCCTGGTGTGCTCTTTTTATGCATTACCTCATTTATCCTCACTGTACTTTGTGGTCAGTAGTTATCCCCATATAAGTTATGAGAAAAGGTTACAGGCTAATTGAAATGTCCAAGAACAGAGAGCTAGCAGAGCTGAGACTTGAACCCACCTAGTTTGACTCTATAGTGGGAGTCAGCAAATGTTTTTTGTAAAAGGCCAGATAATAAATCTTTTAGGCTTTGAGGCCGTACAGTCTCTGTCACATCTGCTCAGCTCTGCTGTTGTAATAAAAGCAGCCATAGACAATATGCAAATAAAAGAGCATGGCTGTGTTCCAGTGAAACTGTATTCTGAAAAATAGGCAGTGGTCCAGATTTATACCATGGGTGTAGTTTGCCAGCCCCTGCCATCTGAAATCTTACTTGATATTTGTTGACATGTAAAATGTTGAATGGTTTTGGCTTTTTGTGTTTTTGATCCCATTCTGTGAATCACCAGGCACTTTTTTTTTTTTTTTTTTTTTTGAGACAGAGTCTCACTTTGTTGCCCAGTCTAGAGTGAGTGCCATGGCATCAGCCTAGCTCACAGCAACCTCAAACTCCTGGGCTCAAGCGATCCTCCTGCCTCAGCCTCCTGAGCAGCTGGGACTACATGCATGCACCACCATGCCTGGCTAATTTTTTGTATATATACATTTTAGTTGGTCGATTAATTTCTTTTTATTTTTAGTAGAGACAAGGTCTCGCTCAGGCTGGTTTTGAACTCCTATCCTGAAGCAATCCGCCCACCTCAGCCTCCCAGAGTGCTAGGATTACAGGCGTGAGCCACCACGCCTGGCCTCTACTATTGCTTGTTTTCCAGAATTTGGCATGTGGAACAAGCCTCCTATTTTATGGTTCCAGTGGTATAGCTTCTCTGCATTTTGAGGTCCCTTTTTTATTTTCTTATCCCCATGGAGCATGGTATGTTCCTTTCTTAGAAGGTATAGAACCCCCTTTAAGGTAAAAGCTTCTTGTGTCTTATGTACCTCATATGTGGGTGGTTTTTCTCCCCAGTCTCTCTTGACTCAGGTATTGATTCTTTTTGGCCTTGCCAGAATCCTGTACTTCTTGGTCCTTTTTTATTAGTTGTTCTCTCTCTCCAGGAGCTCTTTATTACCCAATAATCTACAACACAAGGAAGTGTTCCTATGACCCTTTAAAACCCTTCTCAAGCATGATAACTATATTGCACATACGATGTGTCTGGTAAATGCCTGTTAAGAGGGTAGACCGAAGGCCCCTGCAGCAACCTACTCAGCTTTCCTTCCTCTATATAACCGTTTAGGCAGCTGGCTGAAATAGAAATAGAAATGAATATTCCTGCTTACCACCATGACAGTCCCCATCTTACCCATCTCACCAGCCCCTTGGCTGGCCCAGTACAGTAATGGTTAGTCCTGCCCTCAACCTCTAAGAACAATTAAGAACAAAAATATCTGCAGATTACAAAGCATCATAAAATTTTTTCCACCTTCTAGCATCTATTACACAGATAATTCAGACTCAGTCCCCATACTCTATTGTAATGACTTAGGAAAATCACCACTAGCCTGCTAGCTCTACAGAGAAATTTTGAGGAATGAGAGAATGTTTCTATTTCTTTAGAATAAGAAGAGTCAGGGCCTGAAATACACAGGAGAGAAGAAAAAGGAGAAAACTGCTGCTGTTGTTACAGCCATGGTAAGCTGCTGACACTTATCATTAAAATACAGTTGCTGGTGAACCTTCAAAACATTACGTTAAGTAGAAAGCCATTCAGAAAAAGACTACATGATGTATGATTCTATTTGTATAAAATGTCCAAATAGGCAAGTCTAAAAAGGCAAAGTAGATTAGTGGTTGCCTAGAGCTAGGTGTGTCAGACAGATGGGGAGACTGGGATGACAGCTAAAAAGGGTATGGAATTTCTTTTGGCATGATGAAAATGTAAAATTGTGGTCATGTGCAGTTCTGAATATACTAAAAAGAAAACCAAACTACTCAATTATACACTGTGAGTTGTATAATATGTGAATTATATCTCAATAAAGCTGTTACCACAAAATATGTGGACATATTATGTATGTCTACTTAACTTACAGATTTTATGATCAGATGGATCATCTTATTTTTCCTCTGAACCAAAACATATTTTATTCAGGAAACACCAGAAAATCTTGAGCTGAAATAGAAATAATGAAATAGCTTAGGGTACCCATTGGAAAGAAACTTTTTAGAAAACGCTGGTGAACGCAAAAGGTCCTCCCTAAAGGATCTGTAAGAGTTAGTGAGGGTACCGGAAAGTCAGTACTTAGTACTTTGTTGGTAAAGGCAAAAATTAGTTAAACTTCTCAAGGGGATAGTTTGGCAGTAACTATTGAATTCTGGGAGATATACACACACTCTGCTTTAACAATTTCATTTTTAGGATATAAAGGCCTGTGTATAGGATGGGCCTAGCAACATCCACTATTTGTTTGTTTAGAGACAGAGTCTTACTCTGTCACCTAATTCAAGCTCACTGCTCCTGGGCTCCAGGGATCATCCCGCCTCAGCCTCTTGAGTAACCAAGATTATAGGTATATGCCACCATATCCAGCTAATTTTTTTTTTAAAATAATCTTTTTTTTTTTTAAAGGTCTCACTACATTGCCCAGGCTGGCCTCAAACTCCTGGCCTCAGGTGATCTCCTGCCTTGGCCTCCTAAAGTGCTAGAATTGCAGGCATGAGCCACCACACCCGGCCATGTTTGTAGAAGTGAAATACTGGAAACTAAGATATCCATTAACAGAGGATTGCCTAAATAGATTGTAGTAGATTTATACTGAAGGATACTGTGCAGATAAGAAAAAAATACAATTCTAAATATTCAGCTATATATAGTTATCTCCGAGGTACTGTTAACAAAAAGATAAGAACAAGGTGAACAGTGTCCTTATTTGTGCATTTAAAATATATGTACAGGCCAGGCGTGGTGGCTCATGCCTGTAATCCTAGCACTCTGGGAGGCCAAGGCAGGCGGATTGCTCGAGGTCAGGAGTTCAAAACCAGCCTGAGCAAGAGCGAGATCCTGTGTCTACTATAAATAGAAAGAAATTAATTGGCCAACTAATATATATAGAAAAAATAGCTGGGCATGGTGGCACATGCCTGTAGTCCCAGCTACTCAGGAGGCTGAGGCAGCAGGAAGGATTGCTTGAGCCCAGGAGTTTGAGGTTGCTGTGAGCTAGGCTGACGCCACAGCACTCACTCTAGCCTGGGCAACAAAGCGAGGCTCTGTCTCAAAAAAATATACACACACACACAAGCATGTGTATATACATAAAAAAAAATTTGAAAGGATCTACAATTCAAATTGGGAGGGGTGGTAAGGGGAAGATGTATAATCCCAGCAGTGAAAATTCATGTGCAGACCAGAAAAAGGAAATAGAGCTAGTGCCAGAGTAGATTCTTTGTTTTAAAAATATCAAGTCACAGAAACAGCTAAATTTCTGTAAATATTCCTGCCCTCCTTAGTCTCCAGATAACAACAAATACTTAGGAGTATAAATGGGAATAATGAATGCAATAAACTCTATTGGCATTTGAGTCCCTTGAGATTGAACTGCCAAAAAATCTCAGATTACTGGTATATAAGTAAAATTGCATTTGATTGGGAGACTAGTTTTCCCACAAAGCCACAACACGGTGCTGCTACTGACAGCACTGAATGTACTGATGGATAAAGATAGGAAGGAAAGAAAAAACAAAACAAACCACTGAACCTGAAACTTAAGTCATTTGTCTTCTTTGCCCTTAGGCCAGAGTTCTTCGAGAAACCAAGCCAATCCCTAACCTCATCTTTGCCATTGAACAGTATGAAAAATTTCTCATCCACCTTTCTAAGAGGTCCAAGGTAAGCATACTCTTATGGTTACCATTTCCACTTACCCTAGTAAGAGGATCTGGCAAACTGAAGCAGCACAACTGCAATGGGGAAAAAAATTAAACCATGATCCATTTCCGTTTCTTTGCTATTTTTGATCTGATGGCCTGAATCCAAACACAGGTCAAATGGGTGTATGCTTAAAGTAGGAACTGAAGGGTTTGTCAGAGGTACACTAAAAATGGTTTAAACCAGGCGTCCTCAAACTACAGCCCACGGGCTACATGCGGGTGTTTTTGTCCATTTGTTTTTTTACTTCAAAATAAGATGTGCAGTGTGCATAGTTTGTTCATAGTTTTTTTAAACTATAGTCAGGCCCTCCAACTGTCTGAAGGACAGTGAACTGGCCCCCTGTTTAAAAAGTTTGAGGACCCCCGGAGCTATCCTGGCAGGATCTGAGTACAAAAATGCTCCTGTGCTTATAATCCTGTCACAGGTGAACCTGATGCAGCACATAAAGCTCAGCACCTCACGAGACTTCAAGATCAAAGGAAACATCCTGGACATGGTTCTTCGAGATGGGGAGGATGAAAATGAAGAGGTCAGTACCTACTTCTGTCTGGAGCACAGGAAGCCGGCTGCTAGAAGCCTGTCTGGGCATAGCCACAGATTAGTGAAGGGCAACATCCAACAGACTGGGAAAAGGTGGTCAGGCAAAGATGAAAACTAAGGACCCTCAAGAGGAGGACTATAAAACTTTGGACCACACAAAATCCTATGAAGTTGCCCAAACTTGTACAAATTTTTGTTAGACACTTCCAGAAAGAGGGTGGTAATGAAAGAATGTTTTTGCTGTGTCCTTCCCCCGTTATCTTTTAAACCATTGGACGATGACCAGCTAGAGCAGTCAGGCTCAGAAACCAGTTTACTTTTTATATCATGCCCTCAAAGGACCACTCTCACTAGTTAGGTAAGGCTTCCTTCGACATCCCTGCAGCATCCTTGAAGCAGAGCTCAATGTTTCCTTACCTCGGGCACCTAAAAATGTTATCATCTTAGGTTTGTCTAAGATAAAAGTAACAAATCAACCCACTCCCACTTCAAAAGTGGAAGTTTACATAAAATGCCCTGGATTTCTTACTTCTTGAAACTTTTCAACCTACATTCTCTATCTAGATTATCATTCTCCAAGCCCTAATGCACCTGGCCCGTCCATTCCCTTCACCTACTTGGCATTTAAGTTCAGAAGGGTCATGTAGCATTTTGATGCCTATTGCTGCTCCTCCATTCTCTCGTCCCACGAGTCTCCTCAGTTAACAGAACTCCTGAGGGAAGGAGTTGGCACTGCCCTACTCTACTTTGGAGGCCTCCCCTCAACATAATTACCTACCACGAGTGAGAAAGGGGGAAAAGCATGACTAACACAGGCTTTGGTGAGAAGATAAAGGGTTTTTGTTTTTTTATTTCCACTGCCTCGGCACATCACGTTGTGTGAGCATTACTTCTCTCCCCTCTAGGGCACTGCATCAGAGCACGGGGAACAGAACAAAGAACCAGCCAAGAAGAAAAGGAAAAAAGAAATGAATGCCTGAGTTAATGTGAACTTTGGGGCTTCTGCTTTCAACAATGCCCCTTGTCCTGTGCCCATACCAATGTTGGCATCTTGGTTCTGAGCCCACTGAATTCAACTACACCTTCAGTTAGAAGGAGTCTTCTCAGCAGGTCCTGCTACTTAAAAATGGCTGGCCTTAGGCAAGCCCTTTTACAAAAAGCACAGCTGAAAGCCTGAGTTTGGGAGCCTGCACCGCCCCGATGAAGCTCCACAGGAGCAAATACAGAGCCTCCAGGCAGAGCTATGGTCCAAGCTGGCTTCATTTTTCCAAGGAGCCTTTGGTGAGTTCAATTATCTGGTAAATATCCAGCGCTTCACCTGAAAGATAGTGCAAACTGGTTAGGATGCCTCAAGAACTGTAACGGAGAGCTCAGAAGTGAGAAAAGAAACTTAACGTTTATGTCAAAAAGGAGGGTAAAAGGGTTGAGAATTGATCGCCAGGAACAATAATGTAACATGTTAGGAGGGTGTTTTCTTTTTGTATAAAAAAAGTTTATCTTAGATACATTTTAAATGGAAAATAAGCTTTCTGATTTACTCATCTTGGCATTTAAAGCACAGGTTTGGTTTTTGTTGTTTGTTTTACCTAAGAATGCACTTTGACTTTATACAATAAATCCTCTAATAGTAAACATTTCTGTTGTGGTTGAAGTGGGGGACAGGTGTAGGTGAAATATTTGAAGCTCTGATGTTTTTATTTACTATGAACAGCCTTTTAGAAACATACATGCCTTTTTGACAACTATCATATTCACTGTGGACCTAGGGCACCTTGTAAACTGAAAGAGCCAAAATTATAGCATGACCCAAGAGTGGATTTCTTCTCTGGGGCCCCAAGCTTCCTGTTTTCTAAGACCACTTTCTAGTCTACCTCCCATCCTATGTGTAATGAAGAAACAAATGTGTTGTGCTCACCCTGGGGAATCCCGTATCTCCTTTCCATCCCAGTTGGGTTGGAAGGGGTTTTACAATCCATTGTCACTTCCTTCCTGAGGCACTGGTCAATATCAACTGCACTGAAAAAGGCGACTGACTGGGGCAAGTCATTCAGACCCAGCTTGTAGGCAAACATGCACCTGAAAGAGACCCAATCTCCTCTCACAGCCATGTCCCTGCTGTGAACACAGACTCATCACTCCAAGACAATGACCCCGTATCCTTTAGAGCAGGGCTTCCCCGGGGCCAGTGCCCCTCTGTTCACTTAGCTAAGCCAAGAAAGTCGAAGGGCTAGCACTGTCCTTCAGCAGCCTGACCTCCCTCTGGCATACTGAAATGCAATTATATATAGACTCAACACACACTTTTTTTTTCCAGTTTGGTACATTTTATTAATATAAAAAAATTACTTTCCATTATTGGGCCAGAGTTTGAAGAATAAATGAGGACTTTTTGTTAGCTTTGTTAAGCATAACCCCCAGGAGATGATTAAGAGGGCAATGGTGACAATGTTGAATATCATAAACATTTGTTATTTACCCATTACTCAGGATAGATCATGGTTCCCAAACTGGTTCTGAGTGGCAGAGCAACATGAAACAGTAATATCATTTAATTCTTCCATATGAACTAGGAATTTGACTACAAGAAAATACAATTCAATATATAAAATATATATTTTTTAAATCACATTTGAGTTTCCCCATTAACAATGTTTTCTGTTAGCAGTCAGAAAAACAAACTTTTGGCACTTAAGAAAACATTTATGGGTGAAAGAAAAACATCTCAATTTTCTATGAATTGAGAAAGTCTTCTGTCATTTTAATTTCAAAACAGATGTGTTCCTAGGGGAACACAGATTGAGGACTACTCTTTGGAACAACTCCCCTGATCTTGTGACTACCTCAGCTATCTAGTCTTGGTATATGATATTTTCAAACCCAAGAAATCTTTTTTAAAAACTGAGGCCAATCTTTATAGAACTTTTATCAATTTTTTAAAAATTAGAAATAAAAGCTGAAACATTCATTTTGGGGGTGGGGGTAAAACTCACAACTGCTCGGCCTGGCTCAAGTGGCTCTCCCCACAGCCCCACACAGGAGCACATGGCCGGGCCAGAAAGGCCATGGGCCCCGCGTACCTGGTCAGGAGGTTGGTGATCTGCAGGGCCAGGGCAGCGCGGTAGCGGTCCTCCTCCCGCACCAGGTAGCGAACCTCGTCATGGATGCTGATGCAGAAACGCCCGTCAATGGCAAACTCCTCAAAGAGCCACTTCATAGCCACAAGCATGAGATGTAAATAGTCCACAGCAGAGCTCTGCACCACCCAATTCACACGGCTGGTCATAAACTGGAAAGGAAGGTGGGCACAGGTGAGGGGCCCTGCCGCCCACCAGTTAACTCTGGGATAAGCAATGGCCTGGGGGCCCCAGGAAAAGCTCCACTCCGGTCTATTTGCACACATTGGTGAGTGAGGCCCAGAGGGAGCCTGGCCCTGTTCTTGTGCCTCTCTCCCCATACTCAACAGTAGCAACACACCTCCCCTTGGACAGCTGAGGGCTCCAGGGCTCGGCTGATGCGGCAGCCCAGCACCGGGGTGCACGGTTCGTCAGATGTGGCAATGCTCTCCAGCTTATTGAACATTTCTGACTCTGTGCCCCCCATCCACGCTCGTTCAGCAACCATTTCCCACTTCTTCCAGCGGGACCTGGAAGACCAAGAACAAAGAGAAGACAGGCTTTGTCTTTCAGCATCTCGACTAAACAAAAGCATCCCAGCCCTTCTGGGGCCAGACCCCTCTCCCATCCTTAACACACAGAAGGTTCTTACTTCCTTGAGGCTTCTCTCTGAATCTTGCGCAGATCCTGCAGGGAAACCCAGCCATCCTCAGTCCTGTCCACAGGGAGGTCCAACTCCTTCACCAGCCACTCGCCCTCATCCGACAGCCGATACCTGGAGGTAGTTCACACCATCATTCCCATAGGAGTGCCTCCTCTGTGCCACACCCTGAGCTAGGAGTGCTCACACACCACCTCACTCTTATTTGCAAGACCACCCTGGAGTCATGCCTATCCCCTAAAGGCTTAGAAGCATGAAGGGAGAGGGGCCAGGTGAGGGCTCACGTAGTGGACAAGAGAGAACAAGACAGGAGCAGGAAAGAACAAAGCAGGCCTGAGGTCCTGGGCGTTAACGTGGCTGGGAGAGGGACCTCACCGGCGAAGGCCCTTGGTAACAGCATACATCTGCTGGGCCTTCTCAGCTGCTTCCTGCCGGGTGAGCCGGTGGTTGAACTGCATTAGTAGGCGCTCAGCAAAGGGCTGCCCAGCCCCATAGATGCGGCCGTAGTTGAAGACTTTGGCATGCTCACGGCTGATGCCCACTGTGGTGGCTGTCTTACTGTGTAAATCAGTGCCCCTGCTCTTCCTGCCCTGCAGTGTCATCCATCCGAAGGCTGTACAGCCTAGAGGACAAGGAGGCAGAAGTGAGAAAGGTCAGAAACATTCTCCCCAGCCCTAGGCCCTGAGGGGCTAGGCTGCCTCCACCCTCCCCTGCTCACCATGCATGCCGGCAAAGTGGGCGTCTCCAAGCACAGCCGCAATCCACAGCTCCTGGGAGTCCACGTCAGCACCCACAAGCACGTAGCCAGGTGGAGCCTGAACCATGGCTTTCAACTCACTGCCTACTCGGTCAGGCTGTGAGAAGAGTGAGGTCAGGCCCACCCAGATACCCAAGTGAGATTCCTCCTGCCCTGTTCCTAGAGCCAGAGTTCACTGACAAAGTGCTAGGGCCTGTCCTGAGGGAATGGCTTTAGGGAATGCCAGACAGCACTGCTCCAAACTCCACAGTTCCAGAAATGGCTGCTTACCAGCAACGGGGGTGAAAGAGAATCTCTAAGCCTGGTCCAATGGCAGGCCCCTCATCTAAACTCTATGACAACTGTGGCTACTTTGCCTGTCACTGTCAGGCCAGAAGCAGGTGCCCAAAATACATTTGCTAAAGGACTAGATAATACTCATGAAACCAGATTTGAACTGGAGTCCTGCTTGACCCAGATCTTAAGCTCTTTTTCATGTACCTTGCCCTCTAAGACCTCCGTTTCTGGAGACCTAGGAGAGAAAAGCAGGGGCCACAGATGCAGAGGACACGTACCCGGGCATTGCTGGCAGTGAGCCATGTGGGCTCCACAGCCCGGCGTGTGATGGTACCGGCAGTCACCACCTGGGGGAGAATGGCCCCATAGCGGCCTTCCTCATCATAGTCAGGGTGCCTGGAGGGAGAAGAGTGGGTCTCAGCAGCTTGCTTTGGCCATAGGACTCATGCCCACTCAGTTCTATCCCCACAACCACTCAGCGGGCCATACCTGGTCACAGTACGGGGCAGAGCTGACCTGGGCAGCCACACCACCATCTGGGAGCTGTGGGGACAGACAGGCCAAGGCTCAGCACAGCCGTGGGAAGCAGAGTCCACCCCATCCCACATGGCCCACCTGCCCAGAGTCAGGGCTGCTGTGCTCCCTCGGTGCCCAGCCTCACTAACTCGACTCGGGGCGAGACCTGGGGCCCTACGACATGCCAACCAGGGGCTAAGCCTTCTGGGCCTGGCCAGACTTCTGAGGCAGCTCCTGCCTCTTCCCCAGGGTATCCCTGAGGTGCTGCTTCCCACACTGGGAAGCAGTGATGGGGCTGGCTTCAGCACCCATCACAGCGGTCTGCTCACAAGAGTGTACTAGTGGCTACAACCAGCTTAGATATGGCCTTCAAAATGAATCCATTTGCCATTCCCAGACTACTAGACCCAGCTTCCAGCCCCAAAAGAGCTCACAGCCCCAAGGTCCTCGGCCAGACCCCACGGCTCCAGCAGTTACACCAAGGAGTTCCCTTAGAGCTGAGGGGCCGTCAGGGTCCTACAGCACCATCATTTTTACATAAACAGGGAAACTGAAGCTGGAGAAGGAGAGAGACTTTCCCAAGGTCCAGGGCACCAGGACAAGAAGTAGCCAGGCCTCCAGACCATGGTAGCTGGACTGTCCCTTTGTGGCAGCTCGGGCTGAGTCAGGGGCCCCTGGGTGGGTAAAGGGGGAAAGGAGTCCCAGGACTGCAGAAACCTGACAAGGAGTCCAGGAAAGCTTGTCTTTGCCCTCCCACGGTGGCCCACCTGATGCGTTTATGAGCATTCCTCCAGAAAGAAATCATTTTGTTGATTTCCAGGGCACGGGGCCCACTGGCCCCTCCTGGGCCAGCCTGTAGGGTGCCATCCTCCATCTTGGGCAGGAAGTCCTTGGCAAAGGGGCTGCCCACATTACAGCTGTTACCATCCTGGAGAGGGAACGGGCTGGAAGTAGGTGGCAGATCTCTGGGTGGGGAACCAACATGAGCACCTGGGCCCCTCAACACTGAGCCCAGAACCTCAAGCAGCCTGGGGCACATCCTCAAATACATCGTGCACAGGTGCACACGCACGCACAGAGGACTAAGACACTCAGACACAAGCAAACCTGGCTCCCCTATAACAGATCAGTCAATAGGACCTATCATGTACCAGATGTGCCAGACACTTAAATGCCACCATGCCCCTCACCACCCACTTTTCAAAAGGAAAACAAAAACTCAGAGACAAGGCTATTTGCCTGAAATCTCTCTGTCCCACTACTACTGTCCTTTGTGCAAAAAAGGAGTTTCCCAGTTTGAGTCACTCTGGAGGCCCGCTTGTGGGCCTTGAACACAGGACAGCCCATGAACCAGGGCACACACCTTGTGAGGAAGCTTGAAAAACCAGCAGCCAGGGATATCCACATCATTGTAAGGTCCATTGCCATGGTGATAGGTGGGCTGGCTGGCCTTGGGGCCACCAGCAGCAGGCTGTGGGGCCCACACACCTAGATCAGGCCCTGCTCCAGCACCTGCATTCAGCAAGGGCCATGGGGCGGGAGGTGGGAAAAGGGCCTGAAACCGTGAGCAGGTAAATGGCAGGATGGCCATGAGGTCTCAGGCTTCCTCCTTGGCCTCCATGATGTGTGGGGCCACCCAGGGGTATAGGGCACCATCTCCAACCCCACCTAGGGAACTCTGGTGGGCAAGAGCTACAGGGGCAAAAGGAAGCCCCTGCTGCCCAGCACCCACCCAGGGAACCCCTAAGCAAGAGCCTCACTCACCAGGGCCGAGGGTTGATCTGGAAACACAGCTCTCAAGTTCTCCATCTTGGCCTCGGCCTCCACTTCTAAGTAGCCCAGTTCTTCCACCTGGATGGGCCCAGGGACCCAAGGAGTGAAACAGAGGCCTGGGTGGGCCCAAATCCACCAGCCCCCTCCCTGCAGGGTACTCCAACAACCAGTCGCCAGCCTCCCACCCAAAAGGGCTGCCCCTTCCCTGGGAGAACAGAGACCCATTCCCCAGAGCTCAGGTTGGTGAGCCTGCCCTCACCGTCTGCCATATGTCACAACTGTCACTGAGCAGGAACTCTTCAGTCACACCTGCCTCCTGGGACTCCAGCTGCTGTTTCCCCTGTTCGAGACAGTGCTTCCTGTACAGGGACTCGATGGCTCTGCGCAGAGAACAGCAGCAGCAGCCGCTGATTACAAGATGCCCGCTCCGGGCCAGGCCTGGCTGGGGGCCTTCCACAGTTCCCTCTGTTTAGTCCTCAGAATCAGCTCTGAGGCAGAAGTGGGCGGCATGTTCCCTGGTTTTTGGACAAGGAGTGACAAACCGAAAATGACACAGCGCACTGGGGGCAGGCTGGGCTTCAAGGCCTGCTTTGACTCAAACCCAAGCTCTTCTTACACCACAGAGCTGCCACTTCCTCAAGAGCAGCTCTGGGAGCCCAGCAGTGGGAAGTCAGGACCCTGAGCCCAGCCCCGGCTCACTCCTGCCGCTCACCCACCTTCCGGCTGAAAGGAGGAAGGTCAATCTCAGTCCCTCCCTTCCAAAGGCCCCACAAGTGACTCAGCCAGCCCTGCAGAGCTGGGCCACTGCAAGTGCCATGGCTTCCCAACGCCTGTAAGTCAATTGACTTCCCCAGGCCTTTCTCAGCTATAAAGTGAGGATAACCATGCTACAACAAATGAGGGAAACACTGTAAGAAGTTTATTAACACAGTGCCTGGGCCCATGAGCTCTCAATACACTCAAAAGAGGAAAAAAAGCCCACCTCCCCTTTGACTTCCCTCTGCACGCCCCCACGAAGGCAGCTGTGCCACGGGCCCAAAAGTGGGGCCTTGGTCCTCCCCGCTCACCAACCATCTCAATGTCCCACCAGGGCTCTGGGGCCCAGAGGGGAAAGGGAGCCATGGGAAAAAGGGCTAGAACCCAGATTTTTAGACCCAAGCTCTTCCTGCTAGCCTGAGCTGACCCTCTCCAGCCAGAAGGGGTCCCTAGGCTACAGCCCCTTCCTCCCCTTCCCTACCTGTAGGGGCAGGCCACTCCAGCTGATTCCAGGGTGGGGCCTGTTGTCACCTTAGCCAGGTTGTCCCGCCGCCCAGGCACCAGGTAGCCCCAGCCATGGCGCTCTGAGTAGTGCAGAGGGAAGCCATCCCAGGTCAGTGCCATGAGTTTAGGGGTGACCCGCATCTGCAGGCTGAGGAGGCTGGGGCCCGGGGTCCACACAGAGTCATCCAGCCGGGGGCAGAGCTTCCGGTACCACCTATGTTCCAGCAGGAAGACAGCAATGTCAGTGGTAGGGGGAGAACTGCTGGGGGGAGGTTCTCTCTACCATCATGTGCCCCATCCACCCTCCAAGGCTTTCTGGTGACCCTAGCCTACGGTCACCATCCTCTCCTCTGGGGTGCTTTGGCAAGGACCCCCATGTAATCCCATAGAATATCTCAAAAGGAAAGACCTTAAGTCAGTCTCAGTGGACAAGTCAGAAGCCAGGACATGCAAGCATACCCTAGCCCAGGGCTGGATCCAGGGTGACTCTGGCCAGAGAAGGGAGCAGCTCTGCCCCACCCGTCCATCAGACCTCCCCACTGCTCCAGAGCCACACCAGTCCCTGAGCTCCGTCTCTCACAGGCTGCTCGCCAGGGCTGAGACCAGGGTGAGGCCACCAAGGCACTCACTCCCAGGGTTATGCAGGTACAAAGTCGGCACCCTACTGTTCACACTGGCTGCCTTTTTCTCATCTCTGCCATGCCAAGAGGCGCAAATGAAGGGCCATCTCCTCAAGGAAGCCTTCCCTGATTCCCCTAGAGTCAGAACTGCCTTGACACCGCACACCCTGCGTCTCACCATGGACATTACCAGCTGCGCGGGCTGCACGCCTGGCTCCCTGCGGGAGAAAGGGACTAGTGGAAAGGAGGAGCTGCGCCCTCGCCTGTGGCCGCGTGGGCTGCACACAGCAGGCGCTTGGGGCCCCGTACTGAGTGCGTCTGAGAAGCCAGCGGGCCGACGTGAACCAGAGTAGGATGGGCAGGTGGAGTAGACAAACGGCAGCAGACAAACAAGCACACAGCACACACGCACACCACCTCTGTGCTGGAGCCCAGACCAGGTGTCCCGAGGATGGCACAGGCGGGAAGACGAGGCTCACCCAGGGTGTCCAGGGAGATGCTGGGGCCGCTTGGGCAGAAGCTCTGTGGTCGCTTTCAGCTTCTGCAAGCAGGTGCGGGCCATGATATCTCGCTGAAACTCTTCCTCCTCACTGGGGGGCCCAGGGTCTGTGTGGAGTAGGGATGACAATCAGGACCAGGAGAAGGAACTCTCAGAAAGACCTACTCCCACCTGCTCATCTCCAGAAAGCTGGAGCAACACCTTCCAAAGCCCCCTGGGTCCTAAGACCTTCCCAGGGACCAGCCCTGTCCCACCTCCCACCCATGCTCCCCACCTTCCTGATCCATGGGACCTCCAGGGGCCCCAGCCTCCTCGATGGGCAGCTTGCTGGCTGTGGCCGGCTCCTTCTTCTTCTCTTTCTTAACCTTTTTCTGCTTAAACTCTTGCAGGTCCCACTCCAGGTCCCAGAGCCAGGGATCTTCTTTGTACCTGCAGAGCCAGTCCACTAGGACAGGGCTAAGGCCAGGCCAAAGGCCCAGCCTCCCACCTGCCTATCCCCTGCCTAGATCCTGCCCACCCAAGGCCTGGCTACCTCTCTCCTGAGAGCAGCTGGCAGGCGTCATTGGCCAGGTCCATCAGCGACTTCTTCATCTCCCGCTGGAGCTCCTCATAGGTGCTCTGTGCCTCTGCCAGGTAACGCTCCCAGTTCTGGTTGACAGGCAGGTAGGAGACACCCATCTCCAGCATGCCAGCCAGAGTCACCGGGTGGGGACACCTTGGGGGCAAACAGCAAGAGCTGCCACAAATACTCACAGGAGGCAAGGCTTTGGCCCAATCCCTGAGTCAGTCTGGCAAGCCTCAGCCCAACACCCCCACGGCACAGCTCTAACGTCAAACACAGGGATTTAATCCCAGCTCCGCTGCTACCTAGCCCTGCGTAAGTCACCTCATCTCTCTGAGCTTCCGTTCCTTCTCCTATAAAATGGAAACCATATCATCACATCCTCAGGGATAATGTGAGAATTATAGATCACAAAAATAAGAATGGCCAACAACTGCTGAGTAAAGACTGCGTGCCAGGCATTGTACGAAAAGCCCCATACATACAAATGATCATATATGGACCTCACAACTAGAGTAGGACAGCTGACCCTTGAACACAGATTTGAACTGCATGGGTCCACTTATGTGCTGATTTATTTCTGCCTCTGCTACCCCAGAGACAGCAAGACCAACCTTCCTCAGTCTACACAACATGAAGACAAGAATGATGATCTTTATGATGATCCACTTAATAAGTAGTAAAATATGTTTCCTAGCTTACTTCATGGTAATACAGCATATGATATATATAACACCAAATATGTATTAATCAACTGTTATCACTAAGTTATCACTATGTTATCACTAAGGGCACTTCTGGTAAACAGCAGGCTACTAGTAGCTAAATCCTAGGGGAGTCAAAAGTTACGCCCAAATGTTTGCAAAGGGGCTGGTGCCCCTAACCTCCACCCTATGCAAGAGCCAACTGCATATCTGTACATGTTGCTCAGAGACGTGAGACCACAGAGGCTCAGAGAAACTAAGTAAGTTGCCCAAGGGCAAATGAGTAGGATACAAACATCAAGATTTTAACAATGTCTGGCTGATGCTCATGACTGACGTCATAGACTAACTCACTGATACACATAAGCAGGATGGATGAGAAGCCCTTGTTGGCTCAGGACGTGAGTTCAGAGAAGGTGCAGAGTGAACCAGGACTATGCCCATGGAACACAAGCACAAACCCTCGGTTCTCCCCTCCAGGGCCTCTGTGGAAATCAAATCCAGAGCCCCAGCGGACACCACTGGACAGAGAGGGGCTCCATTCTTTCAGCCTAGAAAAGCTTAAGGTCCCCAGCCTGAGAAAGAACCTGCACCCCCTGACTGCAGCAGGCCCAGCTCCGAGGAACCCACTGAGCCCCCGAGAGTCCCACATGGGCTCCCCCTCACCTCTCCAAGAAGAGTGGTAGCTGCTGCTGGAAAACCTCAAAGGTGGCCCACACGTCCTGGGCACAGTACTGCATCAGGTCCTGGCACAAGGTGACAGGAAGGTGCAGGGTGGGCAGCCATCCCACTACCAGCACCAGGCCTCAAAGTCAGGCCTGGCAGCTGTATCTCCC
Organism: Microcebus murinus; assembly: GCF_040939455.1. Taxonomy (NCBI): domain Eukaryota; kingdom Metazoa; phylum Chordata; class Mammalia; order Primates; family Cheirogaleidae; genus Microcebus; species Microcebus murinus. The sequence goes on along the minus strand of NC_134110.1, from coordinate 5,676,311 downwards.
TGAGTTCAGCCAGGGGTCTGCCACAGCCATCTCCCAGAGTCCCTCTCCAGCACCGTACCTGGAAGTTCTCACGGATGTCCTTCATGCTGCCCTTGACAAACAGTTCTCGAGGCTCCTTTTCTAAGGCAGGCCCCCCCACATAGAGGCTGTGCACTTCTGCCAGACTATTGACACTGCTGATGTCCAGCCAGTCCCAGGACGAGATCTGGGGCCAGAGCAAGGGATACGGCAGATTGGCTTGGCCTCAGGCAGACAGGCAGGCTGGTGAGTGGGTCCCAAGCACCCGGGCTCCTGCCCACCCACAGTAAGCTCTCACCGCTGGGCCGCTGGCTCTCCTCTGGGACTTGCGGCTTCTCTGTGTGGCGTGCTGGACCTTGTGCTTGCCCTGCCTGGCTGCTATCCACAGACTGCGCTGGAAGCTACTTAGCCCTGAGATGGCCATGTGCATGCTCATGGTGTCCAGGAAGCGCATGCGAGAGCCCTGAGGAGGAGACAGAGGAGGAGGAGGAGAGGATAGGGAAGGAGGGAGACTGCCGCTCTGGGCCAGCCTACCACTGCTTCAGTGTGTTGACCCCCAGACCTGCCACAGCTCCTCACACAGCACCCCCTCCCAGCACACCACCTCCAACAAGAAATGCAGAGCCTTCACCGTGCTCATGCTTGCCCTGCAACCTGGAAGGGGCCTGCCCTCCCAAATCCTAGCGACCACTGAAGGTGCAGGCCTGGCTCAATCCCAACATGCAAGTCCTTCCCAGCTTCCAGTACCAGCTATGAGCAATTTGGCTAAGAGCAGCCAAAACAAGGCCTTCAGAGCTCTGGGGTTTGGTCCCCAGCCCTAGCCCTGCCACTGACAAACTCTATGGCCCTGGGCAAGTCAACAAGGCTATCTGAGCCTTAGCACCCTCAGCTACAGGCTAAGGTTGCTTTCCCCTGTCCTGCCTTTCTCCTAGGGCTGTCTTGAAGATAAAACGCAAAGCACTTTCCATAAAATTAAGAACTGCCATTACTACAAACCGGGCTCAGTTTGGAGCTCTTGACATGTATGTGTTGTTCAAACCCTCCTAATGATCCTGTGAGGTAGCTTGTTATCTCTTATTATAAAAAACGGAATTAGGCTCAGCTTACAGATGTTAAAGAGCTCACCAGGCTTATCAGTGACCTATCAGTGGCCGAGGCAGGATGTGACCCTAGGTTGTGGCTTAGACCCATGCTAAGCTCTAAGTACCACAAAGAGATAAGGGTCGTTATTACTCTATCAGGACTCAGGTCCTGTACTGGGGACAGTACAGCTGCATACAAATATTAGAGACAGAACTAGTCAACAAGTAGCCCTGCAACAGGTGGCTGCTGTGAAGAGAATGGAGACACCAGCCAGGAAAGCAGTGTCTTCCCTAGGCACCGAGAACGCAGCTCCTAGCCCACCCCACACCAGACCCTGCCACTGGCCCCAGGAACCTTACCTGGATCAAGTACTGCTCCCTGATATGGGCTCGGTCAAAGCAAACGTTGTGCCCCACCACTAACTGCTCCTGCCAATCTCTCTGGGTGGGGCTGCCAGCACTGGCAGGGACCTCCAAGGGGATGAGGTCAGCCGGCGACAGCTGGTTGGTCCAAGAGTAACGCTCTTCCACCAGCCGCCGGCTGCACCAGGAATACCTGAAGGAGGTGAGAGGCAGGCAGGTTCCCCATGGAGGCATTAAACCTCAGCTCCGCAACACCCACTGCACACCTACCACCACATGCCAGCTCCTACACTAGCAGCTGGGGACACAAGAGAGACCAAGGGGTGCTCCTAACCCTCGAAGAGATAGAGGTCAGGTGGAGTGGGGGGGTGTATGTTGGGGGTCAGGGGCTATAAAAGCTTCTTTAAACTTCCACAGATAAAAATGGGCCTAAGTGCTACAGTAACGGGAGCCACATGCAGGCTAAAAATTTAGCATGGGCCATCGGGGTGTTTGTTAGGCCCAGTGTTCACTGAGTCCATGTCTGCCTCTGAGGTGTCCTATAAACATACCAACCCCTTGTGTCTATAGGCATGAAACAGTTCATGTCCAAGGTGCTAGTAAACGAGACAGACAATAATAATAGAACCCAAAAGAAAGATTTTTTTTTAAATTGAAGTGGCAAAAAGAAAAAAAAAAAGACAAATGCTGCATACATGTACAGGATGAATCATCTAACAGCTGAAAAGATTCTGAAGGACAAAGAGCAAATCACGCACGTTGTAGAAGCTACTACCCTCAGGGAGAGACCAGGGAAAGTACCAGAATGAGAAAATATATGCACATGTGCTAGGGTTGGGGTAGGGGGACAGGGATGAATTCTGCCTGTTGGGGGCCTGACACTGGTTCAGGAAAAGGCTACAGTTTGCTCAAAATCCACAAGACTAAGTGTCGGGGAATGGCCAGTGAGAAAACGCCTGTTGCAAACTAGACTGTTCCAAAGAGTCAAGCCGGCTTGGCATCAAAGTGAGTGACGAGGCCACATGTGTGGACAGCACAGCTGCAGAGGAGCTCCTGCAACCTTTACAGAAAGGAAAAGGGAGTATCTGCCCCAACTGATTCAACAAACATAAAACTAGTTTCTTTCAAAGGGAAAGCAAAAAGAAGTTCCTAGTTTTAAATCTGGCAAATCTAACTCACACTCTGAATGGTGGGAATATGCCAGGGGGCCAAAGCCCCCCACCTTTTCAATTCAGCATGTCAAGGCCCTTGAAGATAACACAGAAGAAGGCTAAAGATGCCACATAGTCAAGGCTATGGTGAGGACAGGGACTTTAATTATAATAAAAAACCACAGGCCGGGCAAGGTGGCTCATGCCTGTAATCCTAGCACTCTGGGAGGCTGAGGCAGGCAGATGGTTTGAGCTCAGGAGTTCGAGACTAGCCTGAGCAAGAGCGAGACCCTGTCTCTACTAAAAAAATAGAAAGAAATTAGCTAGACAACTAAAATATATATAGAGAGAAAAAAATTAGCTGGGCATGGTGGCACATGCCTGTAGTCCCAGCTACTCGGGAAGCTGAGGCAGGAGGATCGCTTGAGCCCACAGAAGTTTGAGGTTGCTATGAGCTAGGCTGCCACCACGGCACTCTAGCCCGAGCAACAGAGTGAGACTTTGTCTCAAAAAAATAAATAAATAAAAAGCCACACTGGTGTCAAGATGCAGGTCTACAGCTATGCATGAAGCCTACTTATTATAAACTTAATTGTGATAAAAAAGAAAGCCAAAAGGCAAGCCCCTTGCTAGATTTAAGATGAGTTGGAACCCATGCCATTATCCTACAGTTTTCATGTGAATCATAGATACATTCTGACATGGGCTGAGTGCTGTCCCTCTAGCCTGATAACCAAAGAAAGCCCTTACCAATGGCTTTTGGGAAGCTGCCTTGTGGGAGCCCATCCAAGGCTTCACTCTCCTCTGGAAATTGTAGGCTGGTCAGGTACCTAATGTTACATGGCCATGTGGCAGGGGCGTACCCAGGTTCAAAGTGGACTGTTATGGGGGTACCATCTGGCACCCCACCCCACCCACCACAGTCAGACCCTCAGGAGGAGGGTCCCAGCATGAGCCCAGGCCTTAGTAATGACTTCTGCCATCTGGCAAACTAAGCAATGCCCCCATGCCATGGGCAAGAATGGAATGAGAATGAGGGCAGAATGGGAGGGACAGGGAGGGAAAGGAGAGATAACCAGTTAGGAGAGGAAGGAGGAGGAAGAGAAAAGAAAAGGGACTTTAGGTAATTTGGCCAAAAAATGACCAACAGATCAAAAAACAAATCTTTCTTGTCGCTGGTTTCCAAATTTTCTTTCCGCCACCAAAGCCTACTTTATCTTTACAAATGATGGCCGGCATTCCCCTTTATTCTGACCATCAAGTTACACAATAAGTACTGTGATTCTTAGTAATTGGAACTCAATCAATGCAGAATCATCTAGTTTTGCTCTTTTCAGCCATTAATGCCTACCTTATCTATTTAGCCATGTTTTCACCATTTTCAACTGCATATTTAACATTTCGCAGCTTTCTTTACAAAGATGTAGCTTCCAATAGGAATAAAGAAACTGCCAACTTTTTTGCTGGCCATGCCTGAAAGCATTAAGGTTGTAAATAGTATTTTAATCCTGGAATGAAGAATAAAAAAGGGGAGAAACAGTACTGCCATCATTGTTTGAAAAAGAAACTTAGGTAGCACTTAGAAAGTTATTTAAAAAGAAAAGAGAGATTGGATACACCTGTTTGGGACAAAATGCCTGCATGGAAGGCTAGGGGAAGGAGGCAATGTTTCTCAGCTAGCGGTGGTGGAGGGGGTGCCACCTCCAACGGGTATTTGGAAACGCTGGAGGGGATTTGGTTTGGCTAGGGATAAATGTCTTGTACTACCTGGGACAGTCCCACAAAAGGGAGATTCCTCAGGCTCGAAATAACCAATAGCATCCCCGCATAGAAACATTGCTCAAATGTCTTTTCTGACTAACTTCTCATGAAGCTATCTGGGGAAGGGGGTAAAGGCACCAAATCATAGTGATCTCAAGTGGTCTCATGGTAGGTCTCAAGTATAATAATCTACTGATTCTCTGCCTGGCCCTTAGCACCACCTAACATTTACTGGGATGTTTGTTTACTGCCTGTATCTTCCTACCAGAGAGAGTCCCACGGAAGCAGGGGTCAAGCTTGTTTAGGTCACCACCACATCAGCAGTCCCCAGATGAGCACCCAGCACATAACAGGATCTCAGTAAATGTTCACTGAAACAAACTAGCTGTGCCCCCATGCGTGTGAAAGTCCCCTGTCCCCAGCCCCTACTTACCAGGCCGAGGGGGATATGGCCACCGCCAACGTGGGGCAAGTTCCCTCTGCCAAGCAGACCTCCACGTCGAACACCAGGGCCCGCTCCTCGGGGATGGCCACGGGTACGGCCTCCCCCTCGGGGCCGTACCGCGTCCAGCCCTCCGCCCAGGCCCAGCTCGGGGGCTGCGGGGGCAGCTGGGCCTGCAATAGCAAGTTGGCCGCCTCCAGGTAAGGCAGGCTCTGCTTCTGGGCCAGGAGGCGGAAGTGCTGGTCCAGGTTGCCCCCGTAGAGGGGCGGCAGGCGCAGCTCCACGTCGGGCAAGGGCGCGGCTGGCAGCCCCCAGAGCCCGTGCTTCTGCAGGTGCTCGACGCTGCGTCGCACTGCGGCCTCGCCGGGCATCTCCCCTCCGTGCCCGAAGATTTGCTCGTGCAGCCCTTTCGAGAGCATCTGGATGTGCAACGGGTTGTGCCGCAGCTGCCCGCCCTCCGAGGACTGCACTTGCGGCTGCTGCTGCCCGTCGCTGGAGACGGGGACGGAGACGGAGACCAAGCGCACTGGAGCTGGAACTGGCCCTGGCCCGACGGTGGCGGCGGCCACCTTCTTCCAAAGCAGGCGACTCATGGTTGGTGCAGGGAGCCCCCCGCTGGGAGTCAGAACACCTGGCTTTGGGCTCCAGCTTGGCTGCTTTTACTGGATGAAAGACTTGCAGAGAGACACGTCCTGTCTCTGTTTTCCTGCCAGTGAAATGGGTCTGACCATGCCTGCTTTCCAGCCACAAACCCTAAAGGAGATAGACGATACAAAGTGTTACTTATTACATACGTACCACGCGTTGTATAAACAGTCACCATTCCAGAGCATTGACTGCATCCCAGGCACTGCGCCAGGCACTTTAGGTAGTTTCCGTGAAGCCTCAAACCACCTTGGGGAACATCAATACCCCTCCTGAAGAAACTGAGGTCCACGCAGGTTCATCGGAGAACTTGGGGGAGCCGAAGGCAGCGGTTAAGAGCACAGATTCTGCAGCAGGACGACTCAGGTCTGAACCCCGGCTCTGGCTCTCACGAGCTGCGTGACCTTGGGCAAGTTCCTTAGGCCCCAATATCCTACTCTGTGAAATGGGGATACGGATTCTACCCGTCACGCAGGACTACTTATTTGGGTGACACGGAGCATACGTCGAGCGACCCTGCCCTCGGCAAGCGCCTGGCAAACGGTGGCTGCCATTACCGCGACCGCCGCGACCCAAGGGCCTGGCGCCGAGAGGTGCCCGTGCCCGGACTCGAACCTGCCAGACAGGCCGCGTCCCCGGGGCCCCCACCCACGCGGGACCGTGCCCAGCGGGCCGAGGGCGCCCTGCAGGGGGCGTCTACGGCCGCCCCCACACGCCCGGCCGCCCGCCGGCACCCGGAGGCGGCGCCGCGGTGCGCCCTGGGACAAGACGCCGCCCTGCTCCGGGCCCGCTCCCTGACTGGAGAGGGAGGGGCCGCGCCGCCGCTCAGCGACCTGGCCGCCCCCGCGCCGAACCCGCCGGAAACCTCGGTCCGCCCGGCGCTTCCCGGTCTGCGGTTCCCCCGACCCCAGGCCAACGACGCGGTGTCCCCGTTCGCGCGGCCTACGCAGCCTCGGGGTGGCGTGTGGCCTCCACCCGACCAGTCCGCCTAGCTGGCAGCCGCAACTTCCCGTCTGCACCCAGCTCGGTCCCGCGGCTACCCGAGAGGCAGGCGGGAGACTCCCAGCGCGGCCAATAGGAGGGCCGCCAATGGAGCGGTCCGCCAGCGGGGGGAGAACGGGGAACTTCCGGGTGGGCCCTCCCTGCGGAACGCCGGAACCAAGGTCCAACCTCCCCTGCTCAGAGAGCAGGTGGATTGGTCCCGAGGTAGCTGGGGCCTGTAGTAATATTTTATGGGTTGCTCAAAAGACCTGGTCAGTAGGCGGCCGCGTGGCCTAATGGATAAGGCGTCTGACTTCGGATCAGAAGATTGCAGGTTCGAGTCCTGCCGCGGTCGCGGAGAGGAGGTGTTCAACTTTTTGGTTTATTCCCACTCAAATGAAATCCTGGGACAGTGCGAACTTTGTCGCTTATATCCACCGCATTTTGAGATATGGCAACACCTAGAGCAGCAGAAGTAACGGTTCCCACACGTCACGCCCAGCACGTCCCTGCAAGCTTGCTCGCCTTCGGGTCCCCCGCGCGCGCGGACACGCTTCTGAAAGGCAGACGGTGGAGAGGGATGGGGGTCCGACGCGGAAATTCCGATTTATGATCAATGGGTAGGAGGCAACGGCTGAGTTCCCTCCTTGGCCAACCCCGGGCTGCCTGTCCTCGTCCCAGGCGGTTCTGAGGGGCGGAAACGCTGCCTTCGAACCCGAATCTGCCCGCCCCGCGCCGTCGCCAGTCCCCGCGCCCGCCTGTGTGGCTCCGGGTGCTCCCACCGCGCCCTGCGCCGCGGGGGCGACCGCAGCGGGCCGCGAGAGCAGCCGAGCAGGGACGCCGGCCGCGCGCGCGGGTGAGGAAAGGGGACTCAGAGACGCTTGGCACCGACCGCAGGCCACACAGCGGGCGAGGAAGGCCATCCAGGCCTCACGGAAGTCAGCAGCCAAGGCCCGGCCGGCGCGTCGTGCGCCGCGACACCTGGACCGACCGGCGGCGTCTTTCGGGAGCCGGCTGCGAGTCCCGCGCTCGGCCGCCCCAGGGCTGACGCCCGCCCGCCCGCCCGAGAGGCGGAGAGAAGCCGCGGGCCGAGGGGCGCTGGGCCCGGCCCCTCCACGTAGTTCCCTTTTCTTTAAGTACGAAATATTTTCCATACGCTTTTCTAGTGTGTACTTAATTTACACACGGCGTTTCCTCGTTTTTTTTGGTTTTGGCAAAAAAAATCGAATCAACCAGAAATTCACCATTTTGTAATGGGTTTTCTTTTCACGTAAACTTTGACATTCACACAAAATGCCAGAAGGAGAGGCTCTCGAGCTTAAATCAGGGAGTCCCTGAGTGGGGAAAACATTTTCATTTTTAGTTCTTCTAATCGCTTACTGAAATTTAGCATGTCCTTCAGTTATGAGCTTCGGCAGCCAACCTTGGTGGCGTTAGCAGTACCTGTGACTTTGTCCCCAACAGCAATCACAGATATTTTTGTGACATTACAATTGCTACAGAACTTTCCAATATTGTTCACGCTCTTCTGTACTTCAAAGTAACAGTGGTTACTAGGCCACCGCTAGACCCTGTTATTTAAAGAGTTAACAAAAGAAAGCATATAGAAGTTGTGACTGTGTTTTGAAAAAAAAAAAAAAAAAAAGAAAGCACACATACTATTATGTCACCTATTTGCTCTTTCTAATATTTCAATGTCATTGTTGTCCTAAAATCCGGTGTGTTTTATACATTTAAAAACATTGTTCTAAGGCACACGAAAGCCAAGAACCCCTGGCCTAATGGTCCCTCCACAGGGATGCTGTTGTTGGGCCTGCCTGGTGCCCACGGGGGAACGTCCGAGATTCTGTCTCAGGAGATGTCCAGCAAGATGCTGTTCTCCTCATAGGCGACTTCAGGCCAGCCTGGTGCCCTCACCCTGGAATTAGAATCTTCTGCAGGGACAAAAATGGTATTGATTCCTGCTGAGGGAGAGTAGCTGAAAGCATGGGTCCTTCCTGCCAAGCTGTCCCCTGTTTCCAGGCCTTTCTGAGCTCCTCCACTTTCCTGCTCTCCTTTTCCGGGAGCTCCCCGACATCCTTCTAGAAAAGTCTAATGGTAATACCTGAGAAATGGGTACATTTTCTCACAAATCCCTGGACCTGTCCCCCTACATAGCAACAGTCAAAGCTCATTAGGATTCTGTTCTAATCAAAACACTCTGTACTTTGGAAGCATGTATCTCAATTGTAACTAAATGCTGATTTTTTTTAAGAAACCTGCCCCTTCCACTGCTGTAAATTCCCATAGGCGCTGACTTCTTATCCCACAGTTTATGCTGGAGCCTGGAATAACGGCCGATCCTTATTAGCTGCCAGGTCCTGTCCTAAGGGACCACACACGTCAATCACACTAGTCCTCACGCTGACCCTTGGATAGGGGTGCCATTACTACCCCCTTTTACTGATGAGGAAGCTGAAGCACATAGAGGTGAAGCAGCTCGCTTAAAGCCCTGTTGCTGGGAAGCAGTAGGACTGGGATTTGAACCCAGGGAGAGCAGCTCTAGGGGCAAGGATCTTAACAACTGCACTATGCAGCACACATTGGCCATGCAGCTTGAGAATCTGTTCCACAGTTGTATGCCAGGCACTGCTGGTGCTGCTCCTATATCACTGCTGCTGGCTAAGGGCCCTTGGGTCACAGCCTACTCCTTCAGGGTCCCTCTTGTGTGCTCACTTCCTGATGACCATTTTCTCTTATTTGCCAAGCCCATCTCCAGCAGTTTCTGCAGCGAAATGACAAACCACTGCTCTTCCTTTATTTATCAAGAGCTAACACTTGAGATGAAAGCCATGTTGCTTTTGCTTTTAATTGTCAGGGTTTGGAGAAGAGTCTGTCTTTTGTCCTTCAGGAAAAATGACAGACGTGTTTGGTCATTGTAAAGTGCCATTCAACTTTGGGTTGGTCTGTGTTTGTTTATTTACTGCCTGCTTTGTTCCAGAAAGACTTCTGGGTAGCAGAGGTCAGTTGTGATTATATCAGCTTTACTATCTAAGCATAAACTGCCTGGTGGTGTCGGCAGCCACAAAATCCTGCCAGGAGGTTCACAAGGGCCTGCCACCCTGCAGGCCCCCCTCCCCGGGAATCTGGCCACGCTCCCCTGGCCACAGCGGCTAGAGCCAGGTGCCTGAACCACGGTAGCCGTGGGCCTGCCAGGCTTGAGGAAAACCAAACACCAATGAAGTGTGGCTTGGCCAATAGGAGTGACACAAATCAGGCGGTGACAATGCGTCCCCACTCTTTCAGGAATCATGAAAAGGGACTATGGCCATTCTCATCTCAGAGGACAAGATGCCCAGAGTCACTGGAGTGGCTGTAGCACCACATAGTGACGAGGCTGGCAGGCCATCCCAGCCTTGGAAGCTGGGGAACTTCTCCCCACAACATTCCGAGCAGGACAGTGACACAAAGTCAGGAGTCCCCGGAATGGCCATGACAGTGACGGGGTGGATGCTTTTCTAGAGTGCCAGTCGGTGGTGTTCGGGAGTCATTCTGGAGACTCCACTGAGAACCCACCCTCCAGCCCTTCCAGAGATTTGTAAATACCAAATTTCCTCATTCTAATTAGAATATCTGGAAAGGTCTCTGCTTCTTGCAATGGAACCTACCTGATTCCAGCACCTTCCTCTGGGATCCCGCTGCACCTCAGCACGAATCACGTGGACTGCAATCCTCAGCTCTCCCCCAGCCACAGCCTGAGCTCCTGGAGGGCAGGAGCTGTGCCTGGTTTCTCTTCTGTCCCCAGCACCCAGCACAGGGGCTGCCCAATCAATATTTGTTGAATGAACCAATGAATCTCTCCAGGGAGAATACATTTCTCTCTCACCTCCGTACCCATTGCGTCATCAGAGTTCAGAGCGGGAACCAGGAAACAGTCTGGTTATTTCAAGTCTGGTTATTTCAAAAGAGATGTGATACAAGGTTCTACGTAGGTGAATAAAGAAGGTTGGGGCTGGGGAGGTGGCTCACGCCTGTAATCCCAGCACTCTGGGAGGCCGAGGTGGGCGGATTGCTCCAGGTCAGGAGTTCGAAACCAGCCTGAGCAAGAGTGAAACCCCATCTGTACTATAAATAGAAAGAAATTAATTGGCCAACTAACATATAGAGAAAAAATTAGCCAGGCATGGTGGCACATGCCTGTAGTCCCAGCTACTCGGGAGGCTGAGGCAGAAGGATCGCTTGAGCCCAGGAGTTTGAGGTTGCTGTGAGCTAGGCTGATGCCACGGCACTCACTCTAGCCTGGGCAACAAAGTGAGACTCTGTCTCCAAAAAAAAAAAAGAAAAAAAAAAAAAGGTTGGAAGGGCTAGAGGGGTAGAAGCAGAGGGTGACATGCTTCAAGGTCACACCACCACACCTGTGATCCTACAGCTACCCCCATTGCTGCCACCACACATGAAGCCAGTGACTAGAGAGTGACACGTAGAATTGGGCTGCCCTAAACAGTCTTGTCGGGCTAGGTGCGGTGGCTCACACCTGTCATCCTAGCACTCTGGGAGGCTGAGGCAGGAGGATCGCTCAAGGTCAGGAGTTTGAGACCAGCCTGAGCAAGAGCGAGATCTCGTCCCTACTAAAAATAGAATAACAGTGGTGCATGCCTGTAGTCCCAACTACTCAGGGGCACGGGCAGAAGAATCGCTTGAGCCCAGGAGTTTGAGGTTGCTGTGAGCTATGATGACACTATTGCACTCCAGCCCAGAGGACAGAGTGGGACCCTGTCTCAGAAAAGCATACAAACAAACATAAAACTGCCAGCAAACCACCAACAACCTCTGACCCCACTCCCAGGACTTGAGAGGCCACAGAGAGGAGGGGCTGAACTCCTCAGCTCACACCTAAATTGCTGCAGCGCAGGGACCAGCAGCATCTTGAAAAGCAAAAGACGTGCGAGAGGGCAGGTGAACAGGCCTGGGCCAGGCAGACAGAGGAGCTCATCCAGTGAAGCCTGGTGGCCCCAGACAAGGGGTACGCCCAGTGTAGGGCCTTGGGCAAAGTACGAAAGTCAGGAATCCACAGGAAGAGAAGACGGGGATCAGTCACCGCTCCATGGCTGGCAGAGAGACTCAGTGTCTGAAAGGCAGGCAGGACCCAGGGCCGCATAGCCTGCCAAGGGTCAGAGAGCAAAGGTGACCCCTGACCCGCCAACACGGGGCTCCTTACCCCTTAACTGCGGAGGTTGGCGGCATCTGGCTGTTCCAGTTCATCTTCCTCGGAGCCTCCTGAGCGGGTCAGGGACACATACCTGGCAGAGCCCAGACGCCCACTACCTGTTCCAGGTGGTCTAGCTCATGCCAGTCCGTGTCTGATGGGGCTGTGAAGAGACCTGGGCACGTGGGAGGCCGTAGCCTTGTTAGAACCCCCAAATCTGAGCTAAGCTCCACCAAGCAGGGGCAGGGAGGGAGGGCATTGTGGAAACTGTCAACACCTCCCAGCCCCAGTCAGGAGGGGCACGGAGGGTCCCCTCCAGGGACCAGCTGGGAAGACAGCTGGGGTGAGAGGGTGGGGGAGAGAGGCCAGGCACCTCCAGGGCCAGATTGGACCCTCAAACTCTGGCTCTGAGTCATCTGCACGGCCTCACCTCCACCTGAAACTCCCCAGGGGGGCTCCAGAGACTCCCGCCCTTCCCAGAAACCAGAAACTGACACCATGGATGCCTCCGGGTGGGGGGACACGGTAAGGGGCAGACTTCTGACTTCAGTCCTGTTGTGGATTTCCAATTTGGAACTGTGCACTTGTTACCTGTTCAAAAACAGCATGTCAAACTAAAACTTTAGTGAAAGGAAGGAGAACAGAATAGTCATTGTCTCTCTCCAAATATCCACTTCCACAGGCGACAGGCTTCTGGAAGTGGGTGTGTACGCAAGCCACTCTGATTCCTCCGGGGACCACGTCTGTGTGACTGCCTGCCACCCCAACGCACACACTCCTGCCTCCCACAGGTGGTCCACAAAGAGCTGCAGGCCCACCGAAGCCACAGGGACCGATCTTAGAGCGGCGGGTGATCCAAACAGGGCCCATCGGAGTCTTTGCCTGAAATTTTTAAGACTGGCCAGAAGAGGAGGTCAGGTCCCAAAGCTGACGGATGCAAGGTCAGTGCTGCCACCGCCGGGCACCTGTCACAGGGAGAAAGCTGGTCTGATGTGCAGAGAGAAGGAGGGGGAGCCAGACAAGACCCCGGTGACGTCAGGTTCCTGTCGTCTCGTCCCGTTCTGCAGTCCGCTGTGTGTGCCAATAAATTCCCCTTTTGTCTGCCAAAATGGGTTTGAATTAGGTTTCTGGTGCTTGTAGCCAAAAGAATGCTAAGTGATTGGTCTCCTCTGTAAAATGAAGGGCTGGACAGTCCGGTCTGTGGAGGGCATCTGCCATCAGGGGTCCCTACACCCTTGTGCCCAGGAATGAGACGGGGTCTGGCTGGTCGTGGCTGCCCCAGCTCAGGGGTAGAGGGAACTCAGCGTGGACAATATCCCTCCTCAATGTCAGGCAAACAGGCTCTGTCTTGAGACTGCATTCGGGAGGTGAGGCCAAATGAAGAAAAGGCATTTGGCCGCCTTCGCTGGTCCTGTCCTACCATTACCTGACCTGCTGCGGGGTCAGCCACCTGCGGGGGCAGTCAGCACACTGCCAAAGTCTCCTCCAAGCCGGGAATCTGCACACATCACTGCAGCGAAACCTCACAAGCCCCCTGTGAGGCCATTACTTTCCCATTCTAGAGATGAGCACACTGAGGCCCAGGGAGAGCAGATATGTATTAATAATAAGTTGCTTAAGGTCACACAGGTGGAGCCAGGATTCAAACACATTTCTTTCAGAAACTTCCTCTTAGCTGCAGGGTCTGCCTCTCTAGCGAGACCCAGGCAGGGAAATGAGCACCCCCTCTTGCCGAGCACCCCCTCTTGCCAGTGGCTCGGCTCCCAGGGGCCCTGAAGCTCCTGACTCCATGGATGCGGTGTGAAGCCTCCAGCTGAGAAGCTCAAGCCCAGGGCATTTTGGCCACATGCACCACTGTGTGGCCTCGAGCAGGACACATCTGAGAACCTCCATGCCCTCATCTGCAAAACAAGGACAAAAGGCCTCCTTTCCCTCCCTCGGGTGGGAAAGTCTGAGGACACGTCAGCTCCCGGCAGTTGTCAGCCTTCCTTGTGCCTTTGCGAAGAGCCGAAGAGCTGTGTCCTCCCCCACCCAGCCATGGCCACTCCTGACACCAGCCAGGTTGCTGCCGCTTCAATGCTGCCCGAGGGACCAGGTGGCAAAGGGAGTTAACGGGAGAAGAGAAAGCTCAACTGTTCCCCAAACGCCCACCTTTTTCAGTAACCAATATTTTTTTTTGTCTGTTTACCAAAATAAAATAAAATAAGCAACCCCTCTAAAAAGATTAAATGAGGAGATTTTTAGAAAATACATTTAAATCGACATACCGTCAATTCTCATCGTTCACGAATTCTGTGTTTTTGAATCTGCCTACTCTCTAATATTTATTTATAACCCCAAAGCAGTGCTCGGGGTGCTTTCGCGGTCACTGGAGAACATCTGTGGGGTGGCAAAACACTGGTGGGATTGGGCAAGGCACTGCCCCGTGCTGCAAATAAATGTCCCTGTACAATCTATTCTGGACCACATTTTTCACATCTCTGCGCTTTGCATTGGGGATTTTGCCGTTTGGATGGCCCCACGCATGGTGCTGTCTAGTGTTGCCAAGCAAGAGGAGGCTGCGTGTGCCTTATGGGGAAAATGCATGTGTTAGACAAGCTCAGCGTTCGGGAGTCGACAATCTGTATTACATGAGATGTCTTTAAACGGAAACACACGGAGCACAGTGTTGTGTAGTGATCAACTGATTAAAATGTTGTGAACAGAGGCTTGCAGGAACCCAACCCTGTGTTTCCTCGAGGAGTGACGGTTCTGCATCTGCTAATTCAGTGTTCGCACTGACTCTATAGAACATAACCATAGCAAATAACAAGAATTGACTGTTTTTTAGTCGGTCAGGGATGCCCAGGATACTCAGCTGAATGAAAGCTGTCAGTTGCAGAGTACTGGGCACAGGATAACCCCATATTAACAAAATAGATAATCCAATAAAGCAAAGTAAAAAAAAAAAAAAGGGTGTGTTTTTGTGTGTGTTTTTGTTTGCTATAACAGAATGTGGAGAAAGAGTGGAGTCAACCTGCTTTCCTGGCTGAAGGGAAGCAAGGAGAGAGGGAGATGATTAACTCTTTTCTTTAGACATCTTAAGACAGGGTTTCCCTCTGGCACCCAGGCTGGAGTGCAATGGCTCAATCATAGCTCACAGCAGCCTCAAACTCCTTGACTCAAGAGATCCTCCTGCCTCAGCCTCCCGAGTAACTGGGACTACAGGTGCATGACAGCATGCCTGGCTAATTTTTTAATTTTTTTGTAGAGACGGGATCTCTCTATGTTGTCCAGGCTGGTCTTGAACTCCTGATTTCAATTGATTCTTCCACTTTGGCGTCCCAAAGCACTGGGATTACTGACATGAGCCATGCAACTGGCCTGTAATTTTTTTCAAGTTTCATACTTGAAAAGTATAAATATTTGTCCTTTTTTTCAAGGACAAAAAAGCAGGAATGGCTGTTTTTTGAACAGCCCTCATCCCCATTTCTCAGAGACCCTGGGCACATCTCACATGGATTCAAGGGCCAGTCATACAGTATGTAGGTTCACTGAGGTCTGTCTGAATGCCAGCAGGTCCCCAGGATGCACTCTGAGCACCTGGCTCCTCCAGTTAGCTGTCATGCCCAAGACCACAGGGAATTTTGGAGAGTGGACACAGTGAGTGGTTAAGAGCTGGGTTTGAATCCTGGCTTTACTGCCTCTTAGCACTGTGTGACCTCAGTGAGTTACTTAATCTTTCTCAGCCTCAGTTTCTTTATCTATGCATCAAAATCAATACAGACTGCCTGGCAACTACCTGGCCCCTCATAAGGACCTCATAAAGGTTAGCAATTATCATTACTGTTATTACAGGCTTTATAAGCTTCTATAAGGTTCTCAAAGCTAACATGAAAATTGCCTTCTGGCCGTAAGCGGTCTCAGTTCCCTAGGCTGGCCCAGACTATTTGAATCCCACTTGGACCCAAGCTGGCCCTTGTCACCATCTATCCCCGCACCCACACCGATGAGCAAAAAGAAGAGAATTCAAACCGCCTATACGCCCAACACCCAGAGGTAATCGTTGCTAACATTTTGGTGAGGGCTATATTTGTAATTCTCAGTGTACGGGGTGTGCCCACGCACCTGTCTCTCTCACCTGCACCCAGCGATCTTTCCGCGGCAACACAGGCTTCGCACAGGGATGGGTGCGAGTGCCCGGACATTTAGGCTGTCTTCCGCCTATTTCTGGCCGTGCACGGCCTTCTTCCCCCCAGATGGCTTCTGTGGATCCGTGTGCTCCAAGGTGATGACTAACCGGGTAGCAGGGCTGGCAGCCGCCTCTGTGGCGCAGAAGGGCGGCGGCGCCGAGTTCGATTTAGCTGAGACAGAACACCCACAGACGCCACCTGCACAGGCTGCCGGGAACCAGGCTCCGATTTACACCACGAAATCCCTCCTGGTGCAGAGCCGTCTTGTCCCTAGAACGAAGGCTTTGGACAGATGGAAACTGACCTTTGGGGAGAGGGGCCTGCGACCCGCTCAGCTTGGAGCGAGAGGAGGCCGACTCCTGACCGGCTGGCCTCAGAGCGGGACGGAGCAGGAGAGACGCAGCAGGACGGGCCTGCCTTCCCCAGCCGGGCGGAGGGCAGGGCCAGCGGCCGCCTGGAGCCGTCTGCGCTTACATGGGGGACGTAGGGCTTGATGGCTCAAAGGAGCCACTGGCGGATTCCCAAGTGTATGTGAGGCGGGGACAGGGGTGGGGGCCCGGACATGACAGCAGGTGCCCCAGGGAGAGAGGCCAGAGCAGGGATCCGGGGAGGATGGCCGTCGGCCCTGGGAGGAAGGGGGCAAGGGAGTCCTGGTGACCCAGTGCAGTGACCCAGTGACAGCTTAGGCCTGCGGGCCTGGACCATACACCTGGGGAAATGGATGGAGACAGTCTTTGCATTGCGACAATTCCTGCGCCCCAGACGCCAGGCTGGAGTTCACCGACGGGCTGGGAAACGGGGCTGGATGCTGCCCGTCTCTCGGGGTGACCGTGCCCCCGTTCACATGTGGACGTCCTGACGCCTGGCACCTCAGAGTGTGACTGCATTTGGAAGTAAAGAAGCAATTAAATTTAAATGTGACTGGGGGGTGTCCTCCTTAGAGCAAGAGATTAGGACACAGACAGGCACCGAGGCAAGGGCCCGGGAAGACCCAGGGAGAAGATGGCCACCTGCGGGCCTAGCAGAGACGCCTCAAAGGAGCCAGGTCTGCCGGCGCCGTGAGAACTAAGAAATGAATCTCTGCCGTTCAAGCCACCTAGTCTGGGCTGCTCTGCTGGGGCGGCCTGAGCCCGCCTTCTCTCCGGGGTGCGGAGCGCGGGGCGGGCGGGAGGCAGCGCTGCGCTGGGGAAGCCGTGCACACGTGCACACGTGCACGCATCCACTGGCTCGACACGCCTTCACCAAGCACCCACCACGTGCGCGGGACTGTGACAGGCACAGAGGGCACAAGCCGAAAAGACTGACATGGTCCCGCCAGCATGTTCAGCCTGGTCACCAAAAACAGCAAAACAGCGCCTGGCTGTTGGTTTTCCTCCCCTTCTCTACGTGGGATGTGGTCACGAATGTTGTTACTCTTCGAGGTGGCTGCAGGACGCTGCTGGAGCCAAAGCCACCCACGGGCCCAACCGTGCTGCCGGGTGGCTGCCACCTGCATTTTCACCCCCTCAGCCCTCACCAAGCTTTGTCCAGTGCCCTGTGGGGTGCGTTCCCCTCTGCCGGGCACCCACAGCTGGCAGCCAGGAGGCTCACCCAGTCCTTGGCACAACCACGTTTCTCAACTGTCTTCTCCTACGGTCTTTTAACAGGCACAAACGTCTCCTGCCCTGCCGCCTTGGTTACACACACTTTGAGGATCAAGATCTTCTCCAGGGCCGAGCATGGTGGCTCACGCCTGCAATCCTAGCACTCTGGGAGGCCGAGGCGGGCGGATCCTTTGAGTTCAGGAGTTCAAGACCAGCCTGAGCAAGAGCGAGACCCCGCCTCTACTAAAAATAGAAAGAAAATAATTAGCCAACTAAAAATATATATAGAAGAAAAAATTAGCTGGGCATGGTGGCGCATGCCTGTAGTTCCAGCTACTTGGGAGGCTGAGGCAGAAGGATCGCTTGAGCCCAAGAGTTTGAGGTTGCTGTGAGCTAGGCTGACACCATGGCACTCACTCTAGCCTGGGCAACAGAGTGAGACTGTCTCGAAAAAAAAAAAAAAAAAAAAAAGATTTTCTCCGGAAGCCCCAACAGAGGGAAAGATTTTGTTCATTTTTACCTTCTACAGTTGCGTTGCATGAACAGTTCAGGATTTCATTTTCCAAAAAAGTCATGTCCCAACATTGGATTTTTCTTTAAATGGTATTCCTCCTTACCTGAAGGTTCTAATATGCACCCCCTCCCCTTAACGCCTCTCCCTCTGCAATACGTACCCTTTGGGGGAAGGACCAGGGCACATGTGAATGGTAGGTGCCCCTCTGGAGTTATGCAGTACCCAACCTGCACAACTGTCCATAGTGGCCCTGGCTCAGTAGGCAACCGCAGCTCAGCACAGTTGCTCTACAAGCCGTCACAACTGGACCTGTCACAGTGTGGGGGCTGCAGTCACCATGACAGGCAGAGATGTCCGCAAAAATATCTGCAGAGAGAAAGAGTGCCTGCCAGGCTCCTTCTGAGGATAGAGCAGGAACTTGAAAACTCCTGTTTCAGGCTTGAGGAGGTATCTAAGCCTTGGCTGGTATCCTGTGTCCTCAGCTGGGAGAGTGGCTCTCCTCCAAAAGGGAATAAGAGGCAGTCAAGTTATAGGGACTTGGCAGAGACAGAAAATCAAGGCCTGAAAGCAGGAGACGGAGACTAGCACCCACTGAAGGCTAGATTCAGAGGAGGGTGCCGCATGGGGTCGGGTGCCCCGCACACAGGCTTGCACATGGCTCCCGGAGTCCCATATGACCTGCAGCCTGAGGGCATTCCTGCCCGGTTTACCCACCCTCTTGGCTCTGCTTACACACCTCCAGCAACAGAGAGCTCACTACTGCATCAGGAAGCTCATTTCCCGGGCCAGGCAGTGGGGGCATATATTATAGTAGCAGCCCGTGGCTAATAACACGGATTGGTCACCTATGTGCAGGCATTATTCCCAGCACTTTCTTTTTTTTTTTTTTTTTTTTTTTGAGGCAGAGTCTCACTTTGTTACCCAGGCTAGAATGAGTGCCATGGCGTCAGCCTAGCTCACAGCAACCTCAAACTCCTGGGCTCGAGCAATCCTGCTGCCTCAGCCTCCCGAGTAGCTGGGACTACAGGCATGTGCCATCATGCCCGGCTAATTTTTTATATATATATTAGTTGGCCAATTAATTTCTTTCTGCTTATAGTAGAGACAAGGTCTCGCTCTTGCTCAGGCTGGTTTCGAACTCCTGACCTTGAGCAATCCTCCCGCCTCGGCCTCCCAGAGTGCTAGGATTACAGGCGTGAGCCACCGCGCCCGGCCTAGCACTTTCTAACAATTATTCCATTTAACCCTTTCAATAACCCCCAGAGGAGGAGACTACCACTAGCCTCATTTTACAGATAGGAAAACTCAGGAACAAAATATTTGTCAGTTGGCATAAGTCCTATGGGAACTAAGCAGTATTTGTAAGAAGGAGGTGAGAATGGGGGATATGGAAACATAGGTCTCAGGGTCGGGGGGCCCAAAGGAGCTGTTGGGAAACCCCAACCCCAGGCCCCCTTGGCAGGTGCCAGGAAGGTCAACACACTCCTCCCTGGAGACACCAGGAAAGGCTCTGGAGTTGGCTACCTTGCTCCACTGCCCCATAGCCCCTCCGAGAATGCTTGGCTGGGGTTGGGGTGGCAGACCTGTCCTCAGTGAGTCTCTGGGATGGGTTCCTGCCGTTGACCTGCAAGTCCCTGGGGTGTTGGTCTCCACTCTGCCTCACCCCGGCCTCAGGCCCTACACTGCCCTGGCGAGCTTCCTCCTGTGCTGGCCCCTGCCTGCTGCCACCAACCCAAAGCCTGGCCCTGCTAGTGAGTCCTCCGATGCTGGAGAACATGTATTAGTGAGGATTCTCCAGAGAAACAGCACCAATAGGGTGTGGCTGTGCGTACATATACAGAGGGAGAGATTTATGTCACAGAAGTGGCTCATGCTATTATTGTGGGGGCCGTGGAAATTCCGACAGGCGTCGACTTTGCAGTCTTTTTTTTTTTTTTTTTTTAAGACAGAGTCTCACTCTGTTGCCCAGGCTAGAGTGCCATGGCTTCAGCCTAGCTCTCAGCAACCTCAAACTTCTGGGCTCAAGCAATCCTGCTGCCTCAACCTCCTGAGTGGCTGGGACTACAGGTATGCGCCACCACGGCTAGCTAATTTTTTTCTATATATTTTTAGTTGTCCAGCCAGTTTCTTTCTATGTTTAGTAAAGACTGGGTCTCACTCTTGCTAAGGCTGGTCTCGAACTCCTGACCTTGAGCAATCCTCCCGCCTCAGCCTCCCAGAGTGCTAGGATTACAGATGTGAGCCACCGCACCCGGCCAACTTTGCAGTCTTAAGTCCAGAAACAGTCTGGGGGAAGACTTTCTCCCTCTTTGGGGATCTCGTCTTTTCTCTGAGGGCCTTCATTTGATTGGATGAGGCCCATCCCCATGATGGAGAAGAATCTGCTTCATTCGAAGTCCACTGAGCTAAATGTTAATCACACCTAAAAAATACCCACACAGCAACACCTAGACAGTGTGTGACCAGACAGCTGAGCACAATAGCCCAGCCAAGTTGACATATAAAATTAACTAGCGCAGAGCGGCTCTGGCTTCGGGAGGGACCTCACACTGTTTCACCTGCCCTCTCGCAGGCTGGCCCTTCAGATGTTGCGGAACAATGGACAATTATCCTCTTGGTCTTCTCTTTCCAAGCCTACTCCCTTTCCCCAGGTGTGTCAGCTCACATAGCCTGATGACCAAAGTCCTCAGTGGCTTGACCACGCTCAGTCACTCAATGCTCCTTTTACATTATGGTGCCTGTCTTAGGTCAGCCTCCCCCAAAGCAGACCCCCAAGACAAGGACTTGCATGGTAATGATTTGTTAAGGAAGGGATCCCAGGAGAACAAGGAAGGGAGTAGGGGAAGCAGGACAGGCAAGGTGCAGAAGCCAAGCAAGGATGGGATTTCTGGCAAAGTCTCAGCCTCAGCCTAATTCCACAGAGGACTCCAGAGTGTGAGTTACACTCCAGTTTGTCCCCCCTTGAGGGAGCTGAGCTTTCGTGCACCTGCACAAGACGTCATTGGCTACAGGCTGCCCAGGGGCTGGGATCGGGGCATAAACTCCCAGGCACTTCCAGTTGTGCTCAGGCAGCTGATGTAGCTCCAGGACTCGAAGGAGGTTTCAGGTGCTGGCAGATGGATGGACAGATCCAGCAAGAGGGATGGGAGGGGATCTGGGTAGAGAACAAACTGTCCACCATAGCACCCAACCCGAAGAAGATCGTGCCCAGCGTGGTCTGGCCACACGGGCCTGGGAGACTGTCACAAAACCGTGGCTGTTTCTTTACCACTGTCCTGGCTTGAGGTCCCCAAGCACTGTTTGACCTGTGCCATGTGTTCAAGGAATGTTTGGGAAATTAACAAAGGAAGGAACAGACATGATATCAACCAGGGATCTGCACAGGAAACAGGCACCACTCCGATGTTTTAAGGAGAAAGGAATTTAATATAGGGAATTAGGCAATTACAAAGCTGTTGGAAGCACTGGAGAAGCAGTGTGGGCCAGGGCTGCGGAACTGACTCCCAGAACACCGCAAAGCCGGCCTGCCAGGAGAGCTACACTTTCATCACTATCTGGAAGATAGGAAGCTAAGAGGGCTCCCACGGAACTGTTGACTTCAAGAACACACTGCTGTGGTTGTGGTCTAGGAATCGGAAAGTCACACTGCCAACTATGACATTGCCTCTCAACACTCAGGAAGTGGAGACTGCGCACTGGAGCATCTTGGTGCAAAAGCCCCACCTCTCTACGGCCTTGCTCAGAGGCAGCTGGAAGATGGCCCCTGCCTCGTTTCCCCCTCGCAAATTGCTTCTAATTAGTGTATCTAATTCATATTCAGAATATTAGCCTAAAGGCAGCCTGGATAAAGTCATTTTAGCTTTCCACTTTGTGCTGTACAGCTTGGCATTTTCTTTGCTTTGTTAGCACCCTTGCTGTCAAATTGTTGGTTTGTGATAAACTTTTGGTCCACAAGGAACCTCAGGTTTTCTTTTTTCCCAAAACTTGCCCCAGGGTGCATTGTGTGAAGATGTGTGAGTAATCATTCAAAGGCTTTCATTGCCCTCTCTGGAAGAGATATGCTAGAATTTGCCATGGGAGTAATGAAAATAAGCAGAAACATGCCAGGTATTTCTGCAGCTTCTTATGTCTGGAAGGTGCCGGTTTTAGATACATCAAGTGTTGCGCGTGTCTTCTGTGTCAGGACCTGGGAAAGTAGAGGTGACACAGGACAGGGTCCTTCCTGCTATGGGCTCACAGCCATGTGGGGTAAACAGATGAGCTGAAAGAGGCTTACAAAAGAGTCTGATATGTGTCGGCGGGTTGGTTTTGTGGACATGTGGATTATTTGAACTGGAAATGGGACAATATAAAACTCTTATGAAGTAGTGTAAAATAATGATTAGGAATTCAGACTTTAGGTTCTCACCTTGGTTCGGTCCCTGACCCGCTGTGACTTGAAGCAGATTATTTAACCTCTTTGTGACTGGGTTTTCCCATCTGTTGAGTGAGGACGGTAAGAGCATCTTTGGCACAAGGATGAATGTGAAGATCAGTAATAAAGTGCTTACAACACTGTCTGCCACGACATACACCCCAGTAACCATTAACTGTTAGCAGATTCTCGCCCTGTGAACAAATCCGCTGAGTGCAAATCCTGCAGCATTTTAAACATTAATCAATAAGCCCATCACTCTGAGCTGGCATCCAGTGAATGGCTAACTGTGCTTGTCACAATTGCCACATGGTGGCGCGCCTGCCGCTGGCTCGGGTTACGCCGGGTCTTCCCGAGGCCGTGAGATGGTGCCTCCGTGAGCCGCCTGCAGCCTGGCCCAGGGCCGCCTAGACAGCAAGGCGAGCAGAGAAGGAGGGCTGGGCTTGGCAGGACGGGCTTGGGGCTCGGGTCAGAGAGCTGGCAGGGACAGAGGACAGAATTCTACAGAAAAGCAGGCCGGTGGGAAGTGGCAGGGCTCCCCTGCCAGGGAGGCTGGAGGCCATCTGAGGCAGGCTCAGGCACCTTCTCTCCTTCCCTCTCTCTAGTGTCCCATGCATGGCCTTTTCTCTGCTGCGCTCTCTACCTGTCCGCTCCATTCTCCTCTCGGTTTATTTGCTCCCTCATCACCCGGGCTGACCACGACCTTCTCTGCCTGGGTCTCCATCCGTGCTTGGGTAGACCCAGGCTCGGGTAGACTCAGGCTGTACCAGGGATTTGCCTCTGTGGATCAGGGACCCGCGCCCGCGGGGGTCGGGTCTGCGCCGCCGGCCGCGCGCTCGCGCCTCCCGGGCCGCCCGCCAGAGTGCGCTGCGGGACGGCGCGCGGGGCCGCGCCGCGGGCGGGGAGCGACAGGTCGCGGCGGCCGTCGGGGGCGCTCGCGACGGCTGGGCAGGACGAAGGGAGGACGCGTGGGGGCGTGGGAGGCCCCAGGGCACTCGCGTCCTACAGCCTCCCAGGCGTCGCCCGGCCGGGCGTCGGGGCGAGCGGCCTCCAGCGTCCCCGGCTCGAGGTCGGGGCTCCGCGGGCCCGGGGTGCGGGGCGGCGCCGTGCGAGTCGCGGCGGCGGCGCCAGGGGGCGCTGGTCCGGCCGCCTCCGCTACCCACCCGGCCGCGGCGCGGTCCGCCGCGTCTCTGCTCCCTCCTCCCCCGCGGTCCGGCCGGGGTCCGAACCCTGCGGGTCGGGGCGCAGACCGTGCGGCAGATAGCACCGTCCTTCTCCTCCCGCCCCGGCCTGCGTGGAGCGGCGCCCCGGCCCGCGCCCTGCCCGCGCGCCCGCGCCCCTGTCCGCAGCCGTCCTCCCCGCGGGCTCCTCCCGGTACTCCCGCGCGCCCGCGGGCTCCTCCACCGCTCGGCCCTGGAATTCGGCTCCCGGGAAGGGTTTGGCCATTTCTCGGACGGGACAGAGAGAGCCCGAGCGGCCTGTGTCTGGGCGTCTACGTGCGCCCATTGCCGTGCCCCGGCAATCCCGGAGCAGCAGGCACAGGCTCGCAGTGGTGCGAAGGGAACCTTCGGGGGCGTCGGGGAAAGATAGGTTAACAGCGACCAACCCTTCCCTGGGCACTCGCTGTGGTGCGCCGCCCCTCGGAACCTCCACGTTCCCCAGGCACCGCCATAGAGCTGAGGGGGGGGGGGCGTTGTCACGCGCTCTGTCTCGCTGGGTCCTGCCACGAGAGCGCTTGAGGCCGCAGGGGCTGACTGACGCCGCCCCAGCTGTACCCTGGCACCCACCCCGGTGCCTGGAAGGCACGCCTGGGGCCACAGCGACCTGGCCCCTTTCCTGGCGAGCTGGGAAGAGTCGCCGCGTTGGGAGACAGGGCTTTGATGGTGACACGGGCGCACGTTGGGCACAGGACCCCGAGAGGATCCGGAGTACTGGAAGCCTGGAGTGTGGGCCGGCCAGGAAGAGGAAGAAATCCAGGCTGTAGGAGCTGGCAAGCTGGCTGTTCCCCCACACTCATTCCTGGCGTTGGGGCTGCAGCCCCCTCAAAAGCTGCCTAACAGGTCCACGTGCCCAGCCACAAGCAACAGGGCTGGGGCAGGACCTCGGATGAAGGCGTGCAGACTGGGACAGCACGCACAAAAATCACACAGGGCCGCGCTGCCGCCAGTCCCTCCAGACACAGGGTGAGACCCAGATAACCCTCTGCGCGGCCCCGCAGCGTCCTGTGACTGCACCGCAGAGTCCAAAAAAGGCAGCTGAGGGAGGGAGCGGAGGGGACGGGAGGGGCGCCGGCGCCCCGGCAGGCGAGGCGGGCGCGTCGTGGGCCGCGGGGCCGGCGGAGCGGCGGCCTAATGGATTCAGGCCTGCGCGGCACAGGCGCACCCGCCGGCCTGCCTGCGCTCTCAATAGCGGACAATGGAGTCCCGGGGTGACCTGAAAAAAGAATTTGGAAGTAGTTAAACTGCAGAACACGTTCTGGGCCTGGGTGCCTCCTTTCAAAAGGAGCGCAGGGAGAAGAAAAGAAAGCACTGGGGGGTGAAGGGGTGAGAAAATGCCCAGGGGAAAAGTTGGTAGGTCGCCCTAGTTGCCGCCAGCTACCAGACGCTAGGAATTCAATAGGAAATGGGGGAGGGGAGAGCGGCCCAAGTCTCCCAGGCTGCAGGGAGAGGCCCAGAAAGTGAGACAGTTCTCCAGGAGAAGGCCGGGGTTCCTGAGTTGGGCTGAGCCTTTGCCCAGGGTGCGTACTAGCCACCCATTCTAGGTCAGGCCCAGAGCTGGTCTGTCCAGAAGGGCCAGGAGAAGCTTCCCTTGGGCTTTGGAGGCTAGTACAGGGACCAGCGGATGGAGGGGGCGGTGTGTGGGCCGGCGCTGGGTCCCTGTGGGAGAGTCTACATGGGGTCTCCCTGGGCGCCTGTGTCTAGGGCCCCGTCTCACCAGGTCTCTCCTTGCCTGCTCCTGCAGACGCCATGGACAGGTTCCCCTCTCAGCTTTTTCTCAGAGCTTGTTTTTGTTTTTCCTTCCCCATTCAGTTCAGAAAGGCTGGGTTTTCTCCCTCCTCGCCCCCTGTACCCTCCCATCCCCACCCTACTCCACCCCACCCCACACAAACAACAATCTAGATTAGTCTAGTGCGAATTTTCTTTTTTTCTTTTCTTTTAAAGCCAGGCCTTGAGGTGCAAAAATTAAGGCCAATTATTATTTTATCTGGAGTATTTTTCTGAACTTTCTAATTTTTCCACAATGAGCACAGTCACAGTCACAAAATGGGAAAATGAGAAGACATTTAGAAAAGCAGTTAACTTAGAAGAGGAGGAACTGGAAAGAGTGTGGAAGAAAAAGAAAAGGAAAAAAGAGTGTGGAGACCAAAATAGTAAATAAAATGACAGAATAAATAGTTAGGAGAGAAGCCGGAAAGGAGGACGGGGCAGTGGCGGCCACGCTCCTCTGGAACCCTAGAGAACGCTCCCTGGCCCGGAGGCTTCCTCCTTCAGGAGGCTCTGGGTTTGCAAGGGGTTAACAGCGTTGCTCATGAACTTGGCCTGTCTGTCTGACTCTTGATGGATGAAGAGAAGGGCTGACAAGTTCAGCCGGAGGGACCTCCCCTGCTGTGGCGGTGAGAGAGACACACACAGGCGGAGGGGACCCGGGCGAGCCGCCGGGCGCAGGAGGAAGACGGTTCGGTAGTTCCGCGTGGCAGGCGCGCTGTTCTGCCGGCTCTCTCGGCTCCCGCCTCCTCTTGGCCGCTCGCCCCCTCTCCTGCAGCTTTCCAATATTGTCTCGGAGCACCGAAGTTTCCCGGGCCTCTGTGCTGAGCGTCCCAGAACCCCTGGCCCGCCCCTGCTGGCAACACGGAGCAGTAGGGAGCGGGCGGCCGGGAGCCGGCCCGGGGGAGGCCGGATTCAGCATTTGGACAGCGGCCCCAGGGCGCCTGTCCGCCCAGGGAATTTGCAGGTGCACAGCCTGGGGCAGACGCAAGTGGGGGTAGGGGGCGACGCTGGGTCTTGGAGAAGCAGCTCTCCGCCTGGAGGGCATCCCCAGCTCTGAACGGGACACGTTTCCCGAGCTAAAAGATCCCTTCCGAGCTCCGAGCTCACCCGGGAACCCTGGGACCAGCCAGTCCAGCGTGGATATCCTCAGCCTACCAACACCTGTGTGGGGGAGAAAGGCAAGACGCCCCCCTTCAGCCCCAAGCGTTGACGCCCCTCGTGCCCTCAGCTCTCCATTCTTCCCCAGGCAGCCGGGATCCCTGAGTCTGGAGCTGCCAGCCAGGCTTCCAACCCGCTGCTCGCCACCACCTCCTAGGTCGTTGGTGGCTCCGGGTGAATCTGGCGGCGCGGGGAGGTGGGGGCGCTGAATGGCGCCTCGGCTCCCAGGGAAAAGCGGGTCCGCAAGCGGGGCGGGGTGCGGGGAAGCCCGGGCACAGGGATGGGCGCCCCTCACAGCCTCCCTCCACCCCCTCCATTCCGCACTGGTGGGGGTGAAGGGAGGGGGGCAGGGGGAGCCGCGCTGACGTCACTGCGGGCCGTGCCCGCCCGAGAAGGCGGTGCTGGGAGCCGCTCAGAGCCCCGAGAAGCGGCGCGGCGCGCGGCCAGGAGCCCCCGCGCCACCGCTGCCGTGCCTGCCTCCCGCAGCTCTCGGCCATGCGCTCGCTGGGGCAGGGGCGCCTGGAGAGCGGCGGGAGCTGGGCCTGAGCCTGGGGACGCGCGCGATCGGGGGCTGTGGAGCCGCCCTCCCTGCAGCTGCCCCACCCCCGCCGCTGCCTCGCTGGGGCCCCGGTCCCCTTCCCCGGACCGTAAGTGCCACTGCCCGCTGTGTGTCTGCCAGGCTGGGGAGCGAGGGCTGGGACGTGAGGGCGGTGGCCTGGGCTCGGGCAGCGTCAGGAAGCTGGGCTGGACTGGAAGAGGGGGCTGGGGCAGCCCTGCCCGGCCCCTTTGGGCAGCTTAGGCAGCTGGGGCTTCCCTTTGCCTCTGGGTGGATGAGGGGTGGGGGTGGGATTCAGTCGTCTCCGGCAAAGGGTAGCGGGGGCAGTGGGGAGCGCCCAGAGGTGAGGACTTTGGCTGTGCAGAAGGGAAGGGTGTAGGTCGGATGGAAGTTGTGGGACTGCGGACAGGTTTAGCAGAAAGAAGGGAATGTTTCTGAAGTGAGGTTCCCTGGAGTCCCCAGACAACCCTCTTCCTAGCCCCTGCCCCTGCCTCCTCTTCCTTCTCATCCCCTCCCCCACAAAAATAATAACCTAGAAAGTGGCTTCCTGAGAAAATGTTTTGAGAAAATGCAACACACAGCACCCATTCTAGACAAGATTTATGACATGTTTTTCCACCTCTGAAATGGGAAGTTGTTGGGAAACCCTTGCTGCCCAGCTCCCCACTCTGTGCCCCAGAACGGGCCTTCTGGAGTCTGTGGGTGTCTCCGCAGCCTCCTCCAGCCTAGGGGGAGAACAAGGGTGGTGGTGAAGGTTGAGACAGGCGAGGGGCTTATCTGGGAGAAGGCTTGGGGGTGTGGGGTCCAGGCTGGCCCCAGCAGATCAGGGAGGTAGCATAAGCGGAGAGGGGTTCCAAGGTCCGAGCACAGGAGCAGCACGTGAATCCAGAAACCCACACTGAGTTTTAGTGGCCTGGGAGAAATCAAGGTGCTTGGCCTAAAGGGGATCCCCTTTTGAATCCTCATATCTTGGAGGAGGTGGATTCTTAAGCCATGGAGGGAGCGAGGATGGATTTTGAGTGTCTGGCTTTCAATCCAGGGACAGGGGCGGAGGATAGGCTAAGTGGGTACTGAGATGGTGGGTCAGCATCCACCTTGGGAGCCTTGATTAGCAACACCTGCTATTGGAGACCCCAGTTTTCAGGTCCCTACACAGCCTAGGCCTCCCTGGAGCCCACACACTGGCTGCCTACTCCTCAGCTGCTGAGGAGAGAGTGGCTAGATGTGGGAGCTACAGATGGCACTATGGCCAACTGGCCATGTGTGCGTGAAGGTGGGTGTGGAGGCCTTGGGTGCGCCCTGAGCCCAGGGAGCTGGGTGCATCTGAGCTGGCCTAATGTGTCTCTCAGCTAACAGTCCTTCCGAACAATAGGGAGATTGGCTTAATCAAAATTTGGGCCTGAGGAAGGAGCAAAGGAGGGAGGGGGCAGTGGGGAAAGGACGCCTTGAACTTAGCCTAGGTGGTGGCTGGAGATACTGTCTCCTAATTAAGACCCAAAGGGGCTCAGGAAAGGAGTGCTAGATCCAGGCTGAATGGCAGGCTGGGTGGCTGCACCTGCCTAGACTGGCAAGTCTGGTCACAGGCTAAGGGTGCCTGCACAGGGCTGTGGGCTAGGGTCGGAACCACCCCCTCTCTCCTTCCACCTAACCCTTAACTTGCTGTGTCCTGAAATGTAGAGCACACTCTTGGGGCTTGTCAGGGGCCCTGCACTGAGTTGTGTAACTACCAATAGCAGACAGGAACTTGGGCCAAAGCCAGCTGGGAGTCCAAGCAGCTGCTGCTGCCAATGGGTACCAGAGTGCTTGTACACACGTGTCCATGCACAGGCAAGGTACCAGCCACCTGTCTTAGGCTAGCTGCTAGATGAGTATATGGGCCAAGAGTGCAAAGGGGTGTTGTGCAGGTTTCCTGAGCTGAAGGGACACTGGGCACATGTGTTTTTGCAGCAGGAATGAATGTTTCTGTAGATCTGTATATGGGGGTTTCGTGGCTCAGGAGCTCTCTGTCCCTTGGTGGAGATTTGAATATGAAAAATGGAGACTCTGGCTCTAGGTAAAGGCACCCTGTCACCGGGG
This sequence comes from Microcebus murinus, assembly GCF_040939455.1. Lineage (NCBI taxonomy): Eukaryota > Metazoa > Chordata > Mammalia > Primates > Cheirogaleidae > Microcebus > Microcebus murinus. The sequence continues at coordinate 5,647,223 of NC_134110.1, read as the reverse complement.
ATCTCTCTTTGGCTGTTTGTTTCTCCTGGTAACCACAGCCTCCGCCCCCCACTCCCACCCCCGGAGCTTGCGTTTGGGACCGAGGGGAGGAGGTGGAGGAAGTTTGGGGCAAGTGGTGAGGCATAGAGACAGGCTTGGCAGGCGGCTCTCAGCACCATGGCCAGAGCCCAGCCACTGCCACCAGCGCTTCAGCCTGGGTGTCCAGTAGCCAGCCAGACCCAGTGCCTGATCTTCTCGGCCCTTAGGGTCTGTGCTGGGGCTGTGGGCCAAAGCCAGGGGCTTGGCGTGGGGAGAAGCTCATGGAACACAGACCCAGTGCAGATGAGGGGACGATCCAAGTCAAGGCTTGACAGGTTCTCTCCACTTGGCCTCCGAATTGGCCTGCCCAGTAGCCTACTGGCCTTAGCTTGCAGTGCCCCGCCCACACAGTGCGCTTCTGCCTGGTGTCAGCCTGGATGGTTTCTCCGGCCCCTGTTAAGCTTTGCATCGAGGCTGGCTGCAGACCCACGGACACTGCAGCTGCCTTGATCCCCTGGAACAGCCTCCTCAGGGCAGGCAGCCTAAGCCTCAAGGCCCAGTCTCACTGTGGCCTTCTTCCTGGGAGTGGGGCTACAGTTCTCTGGGTGCTGGAAGGTGGAGGTGGAGGAGTCGCTGATTCCAGGACAGGTCCCATTCAAGCAGGCCTGGGAGTCTCCCCCTGGCTGGCCTCACCTGCTTTCCACCAAGGGACTCAATTTCCCAAAAAGGCAGCAGAACTATAGCTCTGGTGACAGTGGCCTCCTGCATCAGAACTGAATCCAAATTGGGCTTTTAAGTCTTTCTCCCAGAGCCCCCACCCGCCCTAGGCTTGCAGGCCGGGCCTCGCGCTGCTACCGTGAGCCTCGCTGAGGAGCCATTTTGTGCAGCATCCAGCTTAAATCACACACCAAGGGGCTCGTTCCTCGCTGTCTGGTCCCCCTCCTCCCTCTCATTCTTCCCTCTATCTCAGGTGAACCCTGCTTCTCGGCCCCTCCCCACCTCCGCAGCCCCACCCTTCCCACCCCGGGTGGCCCAGAGGACTGGGGCTTAGGAGGCCGCCCACACGCACCTCTAGAAGGGGAGAGGGCGCAGATTCCTGGAGCTGCAGGAGGAGGGGAAGCAAAGGGCGCCTCCCAATTATGGAAATCCTTTGGAATTAACTGTCTCAGGCCCAAATTCAGAGGTTCCTTCCTGAGCCCCATGGCTGGCCTCTCAGTTCCTCTTCTGTTTCAGCTCTCTCTGATCCTTGTTCACTTTCTGGAAAAAGGGATGTGCCCAAGAAATGGAATTTGGAGGGAGATGAGTAAATGCCAGGCCTGGCTGGTTACAAACTGGCTGGCATGGGAGCAGGGTGCAGCCCGCCTTGGATTTAGGATCGGGACAAAAATAGAACAAACCTGAGACAAGCTTGACAAATCCAGATGTATCATTTTAGGGGAGAAAATGGAAGAAAGGGGTTTTCAGAAAAATCATGAAATCTTTTCCAAATCATCCACTTTGGGCCTCTTCTTTCCAAACTGTCCTGTAGGGGATTGCCTAGCCCAGAGTGACTCAGTGCCCCAGGCCCCTACATTTTAGAATCCGAATGGGTACCTCCATCCAACCCCACAGTGCTCTCCGCAGAGAGCAGCAGTGGGAGTCTCTGGGGCTCCCTCATATTGACTGCTGCAATCAGGTATCCACTTGCCTATTCCAACAGCGAATCCCTCCCTAGCTCTTGGACTTAAGATTTTTTGGAGGCATCTGGGAGCAAAGAGATTGCATTTTCCTATTTAATCCTTTGTCTCCTGTGGGTGGCTGGCAATCGGAGGTGAATCAGAGGGCCCAAGGCTGGAGGGTAGCCACAGCAGCAAGGAGGAATGGGGTGGTGGGTAGCTGAGCAGGAAGAGGTGCCCACAGCTCTGACCTCTGAAAGGCTGCAGTGGGTGCACCGGTTCTGCTGCCAGGCTCAGTTTTGGGGTGACTCTGGGGAACCAAGGTGGTAGTCCCTTTCCCCTGTTGTGGCCACTTTAAGTGAGTGGGCCAGGTGTGTACTGAGAGCTGGAGAAGGAGAGTGGGTAGGCTCGGCTTTCATTTTTTTGGTGGAATATGAATTTAGCCAGGAGCAGAGATCCGGCCTAGGACTTCTCCAAGGCGCCTGGCACAATAGGTTGTACACTCCTAGGGGAGGAGTAGCGAGAGAGGAGAGACCCAGAAGCCTGGCGCCAGGCGCTATGAGTGGGCCACCGGCCTGCACTCACCTGCACACTCAATCCCTCCTCCTGCCCCAGTCTCCGCTGTCTGGGTTGGACCTACTGCTAGGTGCTGGGCATGGGGAAAGGAAGAGAGAAGTTAAAGGTGACGTGGCTCCCGCTCTCGGTTCTCGACCTCTCCTGGCGCGTACTCGGCTTCCCTGGAGAGACTTTCACCACGTCCCACCACGCGTGTCCTCAAACCTCGCCACTGGAGCATTCTTGGCTTCCTAACTCTGATGGTCCGCGGTGGCTGCCCGCCTCCCTAGGCCTTGGGGGGAAGGCAGAGGAGTTTGGGGGAACGGCCAGACGGTGCGCACCCAGGCGCGCAGCCCTCACGCTTCTGTGGGCAGTGGGGGCGCTCCCCTGCCCTCGGGGCGGGGAAGCCGTGAACGCCGAGGCCATTGTAAGGCTGGGTGGTGCGGAGCGCGGGAAGGGGGCTGGGATTTGAATGGGAGCCTGTGATTGGCCGATCCCTGGACTTACGTCACTTCCCCGCGGGGCGATTAGCCTGCGAGAGGAGGGTTGGCGGTCCAGTGCGCTGGGGGCGGCCGGGGCGCCCGAGGCTGCCGAGGCTGGCCGCGCCGGAGCCCTCGTTGCGCCCCGGGACGCCGTCGGACCCGGACGCCCGCGCCGGCACCCGGACGCGCGGAACGGGGAGCAGGGGAGGAATGTGCCGGGAGGGCGACGGAGGAAGGGAACTGGGCGGGGGTTGCCGACCTCGGCTGTGGAAGTCGGTGTGTCTGTGTGTCTGTCCATCCCCTCTGGCTCTCCGCGTGCGCCCCGGGCTCCGGGAGCCGCGCCGCTCAGGCCCCCGCGCCCGGCCGCAGCAGCACGTGGGGCCCTCGGCGCGGCAGCGGCGGTGGCGAAGGGAGGCCCGTTTCTCTCTTTGGTTATCTAGCTGTATGAGTGCCACAGAGCCGTCATAAAGCTAGATAACCGAAAGTAGAAATGACTCTCACAACTTCTGCGTGCGAGCGCCCGCCCCGCCGGCCGCCCCGGCCCGCACCAGCCAGAGGAGCCGAGGAGCCCAGCGCCAGCCCAGCGGACTCCAGCCGACGGAGCGGCCGCGCCCGACCAGGTACCTGACCTCGGCTCTGTCTCGGGGGACACTCGGGTACCCCGGAGGAACTTGCCAGCTTTCTCTCTAGTCCTCTTCTTTCCCGTCCCCCACTCCCTCCCATCCCCCAGCGCTGGAGCAGGAACCCCAAAGTGGAGCGGGCTGGGGGAAAGGGAGGGGCTTGGGGTTGCGGAGGGGTCGCTGGCGGGGAAGGCGCCAGCCTTCGCCTTCACCCCATAAATCAGGCTGGAACAATCCGCTCCCGGAGCTGTGGACGGGGATTTTGGGATGCAAATGGGATGGGAGAGAGACAGCGGCCGGTAGGGGGTGGGGTGGGGGGAGTGAAGGGGTGGGCTGGGGGCTGCCCCGCCGCTAACAATGCGGCCTTTATCGAATTATTCGACGAGTCAGCCCCTGCGCGCCATTAGCATACGGCTGGGGGGTTGCCGGAGCTTCGCCCCTCGGTGAGGTCAAGTTCTTGATAATTTGATCACTTTTCACGGGCTCTGGCAGCTGCCTTTGTGTGCAGTTGGGGGGTCTGTGTGCAGCGTGAAGCGGAGCAGAACTGGCGGGGAGTGCGCTCAATGGCAAGGGGCCGGTGCGGGGCCTCCCTCCCGACGGGCCAGGCCTGCCCTGCATACAAACCAAGCACCGGCGGGCGGGCGGGCGGGACCGAGCCCAGCCCCTCGCTACCTCTAAGCCTGCCCTGTCCTGGCTGCTCCTGCTCAAGCCTCCCCAGCTTCCCCCGTGGTTAAGGTGCAGGCAGGCTCCCAGAGCTCCCCTCCTCCTTGCCCTAAGAAGTCACAACATAAGATGTATTGCAATGTCTAGCAAATAAAAAAGCAATTGGGGGAAATCTGAATTCTGTTCCCATGGCAACCCAATGCAGCACACCCGGCCACTCAGTCTTCCCAGCCCCTTTTAGCTGGGCGTAGGGAGTGGGGCTTGCCCCTGCTCACAGCACGGGGGTCCATGCTCCACACTCTGTTAGGGTCGCTCTTGAGGTTCTTATCTGCCTTCAGGCCACTCTCCTCCCACACCTTGACTTGTCCTGAAGCTCTGGGCTCCTGCAGCTCGTGAAACCTCCTGGGGTTCCCCCTTCCCCAAGAGTGGCTGTAGACCCAGCTGGAGGAGGCTGCAGGGAAGAAAGGATTCCATATAGGTTGGGGGGCTCTCTAGGTGTGTGGTTGAGTGAGTGCTATGACAGGCCGGAAGGGACTTGAGTCACCACTCAGACCTGATCTCCTTCCCTTTTTCACAGGAGGAACAGATCTAGGGGCCTGAAGTGACTCCTCCAGGGTCACACAGCTCAGAAGCACAGATCTGGGCCCAGGCCACCTTACTTGTGTCCTGGCCCCCTCCATTCCCCAGAGTGTCTCTCTCAGTGGTTTATATGGCCCCTATGGCCCCTCTTTTCCCAGCTTCTACCTGGAACCTACCCAGTTCCCTTGTAATAACAGAAATCTTTTCCACTCTTCAAGCCCTTTTTTTTTTTACTTTGCTTAACAAAATTATTTTGAAAATAGGTTATATGTGAAAAAGGCAAAAATTCAGACAGTACAAAAGGGAAACCTATTGGCTCTGGGAAGGGGAACTGTGAGGCTGGGGTGGATGGTGAGGAAGACTTTTCACTGTATCGCCTTTTGAATTTTGGAGCCATGTGAATGCGTTCGCTCTTGACAATAAAATTAGAATAAAAGCAAAACAAACAAAAGACCAGGCAGGGAAAGTCAGTTGCCCTCCTACCTCTGTCCCCAGTTCTCCTCAGAAATAATCACCGGGTAGAGGTTTTCTGAACCCTGTTGTACCTTCTCCTCCATTTTGAAAGGCCAGTCTCCCCTTTTCCTGCCAAAAGGCTGGCGAAGGGTGACTGGAGTGTTTCGGGATCCACGAGGCCTTGGGCGGCACGCCTTGGGCCGTCCCTCCCTTCCCTGTGCACCTGGGAGGCCGTATGCCGAGGGTGACCTCATTTCAGAGGAAACCGGAGCAGCACTTCCCCGCCGCTTGCCCTGGCTCCCTGCTCCCCTCCCTCCCGCGCGGCTGGGGCGTGGGCAGGCCCTGGGTCCCCCGACTTCGTGATCTTCCCCTCCCACCTCCCCCACTCCTTTGCTATTTTTCGAGAACTAGTGCTTCAGTAGCCCGGATTGGCTTTGCAGCTCCCCAGCTATGTCTACACAGTTCAAATGAGTGATTTTAAACACCAGGGTCCTAAACCGTCTGGGCAGGTCTGAAACACCCCCCTCCGGGTTGGGGGTCCAATGAAGGAGGAGTCCGGGGGAGGGGAGAACTCGGTGTTTTTTCTGCTTTCTACGAAAATCTGTTGATGCCAACCTCCCGCTTCAGGGGAAAGATCCCGGCAGCAGGGCTGCGAAGGGCGGTGAGCAGCGAATCCTAATCTCCAGAAGCCCATCCCAGGAGCCCTAGGAGAAAGGCCAACCCGCCCGATTTCCGCCTCCGGGTATGAATGCCTGCCCCTTCTAGAACAATGTTCAAATCCCCTCTGGACCCTTGAAGCCCAAGGCACAGGCTCAAAATTGGTGCCTCACCCCACCACCAACTCCTGGCTTGCCAGCGCCTGGAGGAGCCGGAGGGGGCAGGGCCTCCATTCCCGCGCCCTAGGGAGGCCTTCCCCAGGCCGCCTCTGGCCACTGGCGCCCCACGCTTGGGCTTCACTTTGGTCTCCAGTTTGTGCTACTCTCTCTGTCCAGAAAGGCTTTGGGGAATCCCAAGAAGGCAGCTGAAGCTGCAGCTCGGAAGCCAGAGTCTCGGAGAATCTTAGAGATGCTCCTCATCCGACCCCTTTCCTTTTAAACCTAGAGATACGGAGCTCCAGCAGGCTCAGTGGCTCGCCAAAGGTCGCACGGCGGGCCACCTGCAGGGCAGGGATCAGGACAGCCACTGTGGTGGGTGAGGCACTGGGGTTGCCCTCTGCCTGGTCCGCGAACTGCCAGCGCGGAGCGCCGTGGGTGCAGACGGGCCTGCGCCCGGGGAAAGGCCGGCGTCAGTGCGCGCCGCCGAAGAGGAGGCTGCGGCGCGGAGGCCCGGGCTGGCCCGGCCGGGGAGTCCGCCTGGGCCCGGGCGACCTCCGAGGAATGGGACCAGAGCGCTGAGGAAGCCAGGCCAGGAGGCCTCCTAGGACCCAGCCGCGACGCTGGAAAGCATGAAGGGCCGGAATTAGGCGCTCATTTAGCGAGCGTTACTAATCCGAAGTTACAGCGCTAATTCCCTGATCCCGCCGCTCCCACACGCAGCGCGGGGATTAGAGGCGCGGCCGCCGCCCCGCCCCGCCCTCGCGCCCGGGCGCGCCCGCCCCGCGCCCTCGAGGCTGCGGGCTCGGGGCTAATCCGCCGCCGCGCTCGCCGGCCCCAACGAGGCGCGGGCCGGCCCGGCCAGCTGGGGCGCGCGGCCTGTCCGCCGGCTCGGGCGTCCCGGTGCGGGCCCGGCGGGGCGCGCTCGACCGCGAGCCCCGGGGCGCCCGGCGCGGTTCACGCGCCCTCCAGGACCCCGGCGAGGCCGTGCGGCCGAGAGCACCGCGGGATTCCCGAGCCCGGGCACGCACACCCTCGGCGGCGGCCCTTCCGAGGCCGCGGCGCCATTTTCACGGCCTTCCTGTGCCCCCTGGCATCTCGCGCGCGCGTGGCGGGGCGTCTCCCGCCCCATCCCGCCCTGACTTTAGCACACCCCCCGCCCCCGCCGGCCGGGATGGAGTGACCAATCAGCTCTGACCTAGGGTGGGATGTGCGTCACCATGGCGACGGCCAGGGCGCCATGGCCGTGCTACCCATCACAGAGGGTGAGTCTTCCTTCCGCCTGGATGGGTGTGAAGGGAAGGTGGGGACAGGTGTGCAGGGGAGAGCGATTGGAGGGAGGCTGGGCGCCTCATCCCCATTTTTACCCCATTCTGCCTAGGGTCGGTTCAGCTGGATCATGGGGACAGGGGAGAATGGATGGTGTGGCAGGGCCTTGGTAGGGACCTGGGCTTGTCCTGGCTCTGCTCTTCTATGCATTTTCCCATCCCTCCCCTGCCCCCATGAACTCCCAACTGTATTTCTCATCTTGGTCCAAAGGTCCATCTTGGTCTATATTCCACCCTTTTCTATGTCTCTCTTCCTAACAGAGTGGTGTTCTGAAACCCCCAGAGGCTTTCCCCCAAAGCCTCGCTATTAAATGCTGTGATCTGGGGCAAGTCACTTTCCCTGAGTCTTAGTTTTCTCATCCAGAAGATGGGCTGCTGTGCAGGCTCATGCATGGTGAGCCTCAGTTGCACAGTGGGGTTCCACTTAGTTGCACTTAGCAGGGAGGGCGAGACCTTTGGGGCAGGACTCAGGACCTGGAGATGTCCTTTCTGTCCAGGACAGCCAAGTTTGGGTGTCTCACAGCTTCCTAGAGCCAGCTTTTCATCTCTCCATCAGACAGCTGGGACTCAGAGAGGAGGGGAGGGTTTTTAAAAATAGAGCCAGGGTGGGGGCTGTGGCTGGAACAAAACCCTGGTCAGTGGCTCTGAAAATGGGCCGTTGCAGCTCCTATAGTGCTGGCTCCTTCCTTCCAGCCCGGTCTGGCTTAAGCACCACTTTAAGTGGTCCCGGCATTCACTGGCCAGCCCCTCACCGCAATTGAGCCGCAGGGGTTTGAAAAGAGGGCCAGGGCCTCAATGACAGGACCTTGGGCCAGGCTAATTGGTTTTGGTTCAAGGGGATACTGGATTTGTGAAAAGCTCCAAACCGCCTTTCCCACGCCAGAGCCAGGCCATGGCTTTAAGGAGAAGGGTTCAAGGAGCTTGGGGGCCAGGGTGGAAAGCTGGGAGCCAGGTGCCTCCAGCTGATGACCCTGCTGTGGTGGCCAAGATATTCCTCTGCTTGGAGAGTAGGGAGTTGTGAGGCACTTGAGGGGCACCTGCGTTTGGGGGCAGGTAGGTTCTGGAGAATCTGCTGGATACATTACTAACCTTCACATACATGTGGCTGTGCCAAGAAAGGGGCCACTTCCTGGTAGCCTTTGGCACACCTTAGTTGTGTAGAGGCCCTGCTCCCCCCGCCCCCACTGGGATCATCCAATAGAAGAAACAAGCAATGGCCAAGTTTAATAGTTCTTACCCCAGGAGCTGGACCAAACCCAGGCTTTTATACTCTGGGAGAATCCTGGACTCTATCCTGAGACAGGTAGAGCAGTTGGTCTCAAGATAACCCACTTATCTCTCCTGAAATGTCCTTAAACCACCCCGAGCATGGGCAGACTAGGCAGAGATGAGAAACAGGAAGCCCTTGGTACTTTTTTTTTTTTTTTAATAAAGGGTCAAATATTTGTTTACATTCTCAAAAGTCAAGCATTGTGTCCTGACTTAAATCTATCATTATTGTAAGTAATCTTATTGTAAATGCTTTGGAGCACATATCTTGAGGTATACCAGATATCTATTCATTTGGACCAAATGATTGCACATTTGTATATATTATAATACCCATTTATGTGTGTGTGAGTAGGGTCTATATACAGAATTATACACTTATATTAACAATCAGTCATGTTAAGGATGGAGGCAGGTTGGGGGGAACTATAAAAAATCAGCCCCTTTAAAATTATACTGCATTGACTGACACCTGTGTTTCATGGTGCATTGTGTGTTGAAGGGAGCATTCCTATGAAATGGACAGCTAAAGAAACCTCCTATCTTTTTTATTATCTTACAAATTTTTCACTGTGTTTGCCCACTTGAGGCATATAAGTAGAAGAAAAGGTACTTTGAAGGGATATAGAACCCTATATATCATATTTTCCATTTTTATTTCAGTTTTTAATTGCCCAGAGCCTAATTTCTTTGGGCCTCTGCTGATTTGCACATTTGAGATTCATGTGTAAATATGCATGTGGCATGTGTGCACGCCTGGGCCTCCTTATCACAAAGTGTGCTCTCTCGGTGTTTAAATACACACAATCCACATCGACACATGATTATGGGCTTACGTATTTGCCTCTTCTCCAGAATCGGTTAATTTTCCCTTCGCTAATCCTCAAACCCATTAAGTTTCCCACCTCCCCACCCCCACAAAAAATTGCAACCCTACCACAGACCAGTGGTCTCACCCCACTTCTCCAGCAAGCAGCTCTCCAGGCGGGGTGCTGGAGTGAAGGTTCCTATTAGGCAGACTTCATTAATGTTACCAAATATACCCCGGCACATTTACTCGTCTACTATGAAGTATTACCATAAATAATTAAAATTAAACTGCACTTGTCAAAATAAATGAACAAAGTAGAGTTAGTGATGTCTTTGCCTTGATTTGCTTGCTATGGGTTTGCTTATTCACCAATCTGAAGAAAGGAAGAGAGAGAGGAAGAGGAAAGAAAGGATAGATTGTGGCAGACTGCCATGGGGAGGGCAGAGGAGATGTCAGAGGAATGAGACAGAGAGAGAGAGAGAAACCCCTCAGTCACCCTCAGTCATCTGCCCTTGGGTTTGCAGTCATTAGGGCACTCTGGGAGGCTGGAATGCAGCCTCTAACGTCAGCTCATAATGAATATTGAGGTGTGGATGTGGAAGGAGGGATTTCTTTGTTTACTGAGGAATGGCCATGGGAATGGGGGAGAGGATTGCCTTTGGGGATTAAGGAGTGGGCTTTGTTTTTATGAAGGGCCTTACTTCTTTTCTGAAGTTTTCTGCAGCTAATTGATTCAATTCAGACATTCCTCCTCCCCACCCAGCCGGCCGTGTGTTTGTGAGATGTGCACAGCCCCATTTCCCCATCTGCTCTGGCCCCTTTCTCCACTGTGACCCTTGAAATGGGTGTGAACCTTCACAGCCATGAGAAATTAGTCAGGGCTGAGACCGTCCTGAGGATACCTGTGTGATATGCAGACACACATACACACAGACTTATATATTCCTAGCAGTATAATTTACATCTAGAAACAGATCATAGGTGTACAGTTCTATGGGTTCTAACAAATGCATTTACACCCATGTAACCAACACCCGAGACAGGCGGCATTTCCCTCACTCCAGAAACTTCTCTCCTGCCTCTTGCCAGTCAATCCCTGCCTGCCCCCTTCTGATGTCTCTTGCTGTAGATTAGTTTTACCTATCTAGCATTTCATATAAATGGAATGTATGCCAGGACTTTTTTAAAAGAATTAATTTCAAGTCTGGAGGGAGCCCTGTCCTCAGAGGCCTGGGTGAGAGTGTGTCCAGGAGCATTGGATCGTGTAAAACATTCTCCCCTCAGACGGGCCCAGAAGTCAAACCTGTAATTAGATGCTTTTTGGGGTAGTGGGGGAGAGCTGGTTTGGGCTGGTCTTCCTTAAGGAGAGCCCTGTTCTCGCCGAGGTTTGTTAATGAGCTGGGGACAGGTGAGCCTCACACATTCCAACTTGGCTGCCTTCAGCGGCATCCAGGAGCGTGGTGAGCTATTAATGGAAGGTGCTGGCTTTGTGCTAATTAGAACTTCCTTTCAGCTTCCATCTGTGCAGACACCGGAGCCCTTCGCTGGTCAGCCGCCCCTGCCCCCTTCAGCTTGCAACCTAGTTTTTGTTCCCCCCATGAATTAGGGGGTACTGTGAGTGGAGCTGCTCCCCTCTGTCTCTGGTCAAACCCCGGTTCTTTGTGTGTTGCAGAAATGTGTGGGGTGGCATTTCTCTGGCCTCCTCTCTCTTACTGGAGTGGGCTGGACTGCAAGTTTGGAAGAGGGTTTGGATGCCAAGGCCACCCCCTGGGGTAGGCTGGTCTTAAACTATAGACCTGGGTTTGTTTTGTAAAACCCCTCTCTCCTCTACCCTCTGGGGAGTGTGGCTTCAGACCCTTGTTCCCTATATTACCTCCAGTCCTGATGTCTCCCAAATCTTGGGGTACCCACCCCATCTCAACTACAGCTGCCATCTTTGACGTCTGAGGCAGCCTGTGGGTGGGGGCTGTGTCCCTGACCCTCTTCTGAGAAAGCCAGGGTTTTTTTTTTCCACTTTTGCTTTTTATTTCTTTCACCTCAGGCCCAATGGACATAGTTTTTTTTTAAAAAATGGAGTTTGTCTCTTATAGAGGTTCATTATAAAAGAAGACACTTTAACATCATTTAAAGAAAAAGCACCTCTCAGAATGGAGGTTGGGAAAGCTACAGCTTCCTGCTTAAATATTAGTTGGGGATGAAATCCCTTGTAGGGAACTAGAGAGGGTCCTTTCCTCAAAATGTTCTTTTTAGCTCCTGAATCCCCTGTGTGTAAAAACATCAAGACCTCCCCGCCAATGCATCTCATTCTCACCTGCTTGAAATATCCTGATAATAATGGAGGTCACCCACTTCTTGGACTGTGTAGACTGGGATTTTAAAAATCGGGAGTGGATTATTGGACAGTGTGGGGCTTCACCAGGCTCTGGACCTGTGCTAAAGAGGAGTGGAAATGTCTGGGGGTGCCCAGAGGGCTGCAGAAATGCCCTTCACTGGTCATGGGAAGAGCAGAAAGGCTGGCTCACACCTCTGTGGCCTCTTCTGCCTCTGGCAGGGTGACAATTCTTGATCTGAAGTACTAGGGTGCAGGACCCAGGACTGCTCAGGACTGGGTCAATAAACTGAGCAGCTGCTGTGGGTATGAGAGGGATGCCACACCTGTGGGGCAGGGTTCTTTGCATGCTTTGGCCTTTACAACTCAGTATATCCTTTACAAGTCTCATTTGCCTCTCTGGGTGAAATGGGGACAAGAGTACCCATACCTCCATGGGTCATGTGAGAATTAAGTAAAAATATACAAATAAAGTGCCTGGTATACAGTAGGTGCTGAACAGTAGTAGTTCTTTCTCCAGACTGGGGTAAGGGGTGCACTTGAATGTCTGGATCTGAAGTTCAAAACTCCACCAGCTGGAGACAGAGTGAAAGTCCCCATAGATGGCCAAAATGTCATGGAAGGACCAGCCACCACTGCCTTCCCCCCTCAGCTCATGCCATACCCGCTGGGCTGGACTGGGAAGAGAATCGGAACTGGAACCGGGGTGGAGGATGGGGTGGTGGGTGGGAGTGGATGGGGGAGCGGTAAACAGTTGTAAAGTTCCTAGCTTTGCTGTCTGGGGAGGAGAATGTATGTGTCTTTAGAGATCTGAAGGAAACCGGATCTGGATTGACTTTCGTTGCCAAGAGCACCAGGGCTGGGAGCCAAAGGGGCACCACCAGGAGGCCCATGTTAGTTTGGGGTACTGGATTTCTAACAGGTGGTGCTTCCGGAAAATGGCCTGGGGTTCTGGCTCTAGGGGAGATGTCAGGGGAAGCCAGGGTTGTCCCCAGGGCGGTGTCAATCTGGCTCTCCGCGATGCGCTGGGTCCTAGGCCCAGCGAGGTGTCCCATCTCACAGTTCTGCGTTTCCAGACGTCCAGCCCCGCGCGAGTGGAGGGTCGCTCCCTTTGCCGGCCCCCAGCGGCACCTATGCGAGTGTCTGGAAGTGTGGCCAACTGGCGAGTAAGGAGCTCCCCCAACCCGCCTTGGCTGTACCCCACCGGATTTCTCTCCTGCGTCCTAGGCGGGCCTGGTTGAGGCGCGTAGAGCGCTCAGCAACCTCTCCAGGCTGTGGCTGTGACCTGGAGGACGTGTGTATCCCCGACCCCAGGCCAGGGGACCACGAATGAACCTTGAGTGGACGGAGTTGCGCTTCTGGGCGGGCGTGGGGGGCGCCTGACGTCTCCGCTCTGTTTTGCAGTTACTCCCCTGCTGGTGCCTCCCTCCTCCGCGCCGTTCCCGCCTGCGCTTGGCGCCCTCTTTGCAATCACGAACTCGCCATCAGCACTGACTAGTAGGAGGGCGCGCTGGAGGAGAGGTGAGTGGCCGGGGCCAGAGCGTGGGAGGGGGAGCTGGCTGCCTGCACCCCCACTCTTCCCTGAGGTGTCTTAAAGAGTGGGCCGTGGGTTGGGGGAGTCCGGGATCGGATTGGTAGAGCAGTTGTGTTTTCACCTGGGTCACCGGACCGGACAGGCGACTGCCTCTCCTCCCTAGGCTAGGATCCCATGTCACCCCCCACCCCCAACCTGTGAAATGGCGTCAACAATACACCTGCTGGCGCGTTGGGCTTTCTAATATAATTCGGCAGAGCACGGCGTGTAGCACACAGTGGGCGCAAAGTAAATGGCGGCGCTGATGGTTCCGGCCTAGGCCGGCTTCGCGGGCACCCGGCTCTCCCCGTCGGCCTTCCGCGGGAGCCGGGGACGCACAGTCGCCAGAGCCCGAGCTGGGAAAGGCGAGGCCGCTTCCCGCCTGCGCAGGACCAGGCTGGCCCCAGAGGGCTCAGGGCCTGGGCCCGCGTCCCACACTCCAGGCCCCGGGCGCCGGAGCCTAAGCAAAGGAAGACTCCTTTCTACGCGTTCACACCTCGTCTACACCGGGGCACTGCCTAGGCTCGCGGCCTTGGGGCAGAAACGTCCGCAGCCCGGAACGCCGCTGCGGGGGGCGCGCGCCTACGGGGCGCCCCGGGGCCTGCGGAGGGAGGGAAGAGGGCGACGGCAGGCCTTGCCCGCGTCCCCTCGCCCTGCGCCCGCGTCCCCTCGCCCGGCGCCGCGGCCCGAGAGGCCATTTTGAGGGAGCGGCGTGGCTGCAAGATGGCTGCGTGGGCACGAGGGGTCTCGGCGCCGCCGGCCCCGCCCGCGCTCGCCCACCGAGCGGGACCGGCGCCCGCCAGCGGTGCCCCCACCGCGGTCCGCCCGGGGCAGGCCTCCAGGCACTGACCGCCGCGGAGGCCTCCGGAGCTGACGGCGCGGGCCCCTTCCCGCCCCCGCCCGGACCCTCCCGTCCCGAGCCGCCCCGGGCCGCCGCGCGTCGGGCTGCGGGAGAAGGGCGTCGGCGCGGGCGCTCCTCGCGGGCCTCCGCCCGGCAGCGGCGGAGCCGGCCTTCCCCGCGGCCCGAGCGGCCCGGAGCTCGAGGAACTCGCTCGCTAGTTTCGAGGACGGTTAGGAGCGCGGCCAACGCCCGCTTTTTCCTGAGACCTGAGGCCCGAGATGGCGAGCAGGCCGCCCTCCGCCTCCCCGGGGCTGGGGCGCCGATAGCGACAGGCCGGGGGCGCCGCCGACGGAGGCGGGGTCTGGCCGGGCGCCCGCGTCGTCCTTGGTGAGATGGGGCGAGGGCCCACCTGGAGGCTCCCTCCACACCGCCCTGGGCGGCAGCGGGCCAACGGGGTGAAGCAGGCGCGGCTGGCGCGGCGAGCCGGCTCGTCCCCTCCAGGTCTCCGCCCAAGGGTCAGAGGTTAGGGTCCGCTGCCCCCTGTGCCTCAGTTCCCCGCGTGGGAGTAATTTAGCCGCAGTCAGTGCTGTTTCAGCCGCCCCATGAACCGGCCGCTGCCCTAAAGCAGGTCCCAGGCCTGTGTGTTCATGTGCAGAGGGACCAAGAAACTTCAATAACACTAGTCTGTGTCTTTCCAGTCCTGTTTCTCGCCAGGCCTGGTGCTAAGTGCTTCACACAAATTAGAGACTCACCTCGATAGGTGGGGCGATGATTTCCCACTCGTGACTTTTGCCATAGCTGGGATGTGGCAGAGCCAGGATGTGGGCTCCCGGCTGTCTGCCCACATGCATACATACTCACAAACACTGGGATTCCTCCCTGCCGTTGTGGTTTCCTCTTTCAAACAAGCACCAAGCCTCTCCTGAGTCCAAGCCCCCATCCCTGCACATTCCTGCCTCACATATGAGGGCTCTCCTGTCATCCCCCTACCTCCTACTCTAAAGCCTTGGCCTAAAGTAGATTTTATGATTGAATACTGTGGCTGTTCTGAGCTTCCTGGCAGCCAAGACAAAGAAAACATGATGGTTTATAACCTTGTTTAGAAAAGTGAAGTTTATCAGGATTTTAGAGAGATGAACATTTTTTTCCTGCACAAGATTTATAGAAAATGTAAAGCTCGTTGATCATGTAGGTCAATTGCTCACGTCGGTAGATGAGGAACTAGGCACAGAGAGGTTAAATGATTTTCCCCAAGGTCGTAAAGTTATCAAATAGAGTGAGGACTGGGACCCAGCAGTCCTGACTCCTAGTCCAATTCCCATCCTGTCATGACCAGGCTTTCTTCGCTTCTCAACAGATAGTGTAGTTGTGGCCTAGTGACCCCCCATCCCACACCATAAAGTTTTCAGACCTGGCTGCTGTCCTTTCTCTGCCGCCAGTTGCTAGTGCTGGGCTGGGCTCATCATGGTGGGTATCTGAAAATGTCTGGGAAGTGAGTGAGGCTAAACCTCTGGTACTGAGGAGATGAGACTGGGTAGAGGGCAGGCCCTGACTTCTGTTTTCTAGGGGAACTTTTAGTTTTTGAATGTTGGGTTCCTAAGCCCATTAATTCCCTAGGTCTCTCTCTTAGCAAATGGTATGAGCTGGGTAGTGTGTTTCCCCTTTTGGCAGTGGTTCCATTCCTAACTGTCCTGTCACATTACTGGACCTCACAGGAGAGGGTCATTTGTTTCTTGGGGGACCGTGTTGGAAGACCAGCAAGTCCCTTTGGGTGAACTAAGGAAGGTCTGGCACAGTTGCTGTGAGACCTGGCAGACCCATTCTTTTGTCCTCTCTGGGTAGAGAGCCAGCCTCTCTGTACCTGCCCAGGTTTGATTCCTGTGGCTTAAGTACAAATCGCAGAATGTGGCTCAGATAAATAAATTTCATGGCTCCCAAGCCATGGTACCCTTTGCATTCCTGGCATGGTAACTATAGGTGCAAAATAAATTTAGTGACCCTGCCACAGACCAGATACTCTGGAACTCTGTACTGAAAAGGTGTCACCCCTGAGTGTGGGGAGGGGTGTGCTTCTTGGTAGGGAGCCCTTATGGGAAGAAAGGCTCCAACAGATCTTGGCCAAACCCTGACTACTGTCATTGGGCAGGGTCTGCATGGGCAAAGCAGGGTGAATAACTAGGGCCAGTTTGCAGCTAAAGCCCCAGCTGTGGAAGAAAAACAGGGTTCAGCTCCCCAGATTAGTTACTGTCTACAGGGATTAAAGGCCCCAAATAATGGCTGGCTTCTACCCTCCTCTGTGCCAAAGGAAGACATGTAAATACAGCCGCACGCCAGCTTAGGCAGTAGATGTGTATAAATCGAATTTAGCAAATCAGATCATGGTTTAAATGCACTATTTAAAGCAGTCCTGCAGTGAAGCCTTTTACAAAGGGAATAATCATTTTGTGATGCTAATCATCAGCCTCCAATTTATCTCCTTTGTAAGTTCAGATGTTGGTGCACTGGGTGTTCTGAAATTGGGGCGCTCTTGTGTAGGGCTCCTGTGATGGCTGTCTGCTTTCTTTTTCTGACCTCTCATTTTAAATGGGTGCATGTCCTGCTTCTCACTGGGGGCCCCTGGATGCATGTCACTTAGCCTGATGGGTCTCATCCATCCCACTTACCTTTTAATAATCTGATAGAGCCCACCATTCAGCTGCTCTTGGCTCCTTTTCTGAGATTTTTACCCTTTCTCGGGGGGAGATGCAAGCCCTGCTGTTCTCAGGGTTTTAGAAGTAGCTCCCTCTCTGATCTGAACCTTCTTTTGTTTTCCTGAGCTTCTGGTACCTTTGGTCCAGATCATAAAGATGACCTTAGAGTTGACTAGATGACACAAATCAGCCCCTGAATTTAGAAGGCAAATTAAATGCAGGCACCCATTTGCTGAATAGGCAATGTCCAAAATATTCCTCCCATTCACAGCAAAATAACTGAGGCCTGGATGTTAAAGTGACTTTTCCCACAACTTAAAATCGGGACTCAAAGGAGAACCTGTCTCCCAATTGCTATAAAAGTGTTTTATATGCTGAGCTGTAGTTCCTTTCTCTGCAGAGAAAATATAATCAGAGACCATCTGGGTGGGAGAGAAAGAATGAAGGGAAAGAGATGGATCAGAGTGGAATAAAGGAAGTGGGCAGGAAGCTGGGGGGCTTTGGGGAGCCTGACCTTGCTTAGCTTACAGGCCCTGATATAGTGTCTTTGTCAATGCTGCCACTATTGACGTGCTCCTCGGTAATTATGACTGTGTGTTGGCATGGCGACTCGGAGTAAGAAGACTAGAAGCACTGGGTAAATGCACGACTTGTTCTTGCCTTCTAAAGCAGAGAGGAGCTTTTGTGGGTAGTTCCTCCAGAGAAACGTGGCAGAAAATCCCCCAGACCCGGTGCTGGAGTGTACCTCTAGCCCATCGGAGCCAGGTGGCCCCGATGGGGGATGGCACAGACAGAGGTCCTCAGCAAGACTTGTGGCCCATGCAGGCGTCTCCCAGAGCCTCTCTCCTGTTCCTTCCTGTTGGTCTTTGTTGCTTAGCCTCGTAATGTCAAGTATATTCATTTCTGTGCCTCTCTGGGTTTTCTATTTCAAGATGGGTTTATGTTGCAGTCTTCCTAAATTTGATTTATCATAAAATTATCTATTTCTTAGGCCATGACCATGTGTTGGAGACTGAAAGGAAAGGCTACTGGGCTCAGCTTGTAGGAATGGAGTTTGGGGCTTCCCTTTCTACTGTGGTGCCCTGTCCCTAGGTACTTGGGCCACATTCTCGTCTGAAAACAGGGAGGGGTTGCTGGAGTCGAGAGTCCAGTATGTTAACATGTGCTGCTGCTCTCGTGACCTGTGGTCAGTGTGGCATCATGTCGAAATGATAATATTGGGTTAAATACAATATATTGGTAAAAATGAGCTGTTTCTTCTTACTTTTTTTTTTTTTTTTGAGACATAGTCTCGCTTTGTTGCCTAGGCTAGAGTGAGTGCCATGGCGTCAGCCTAGCTCACAGCAACCTCAAACTCCTGGGCTCAAGCAATCCTTCTGTCTCAGCCTCCCAAGTAGCTGGGACTACAGGCATGAGCCACCATGCCCGGCTAATATTTTATATATATTAGTTGGCCAATTAGTTTCTTTCTATTTATAGTAGAGACGGGGTCTCGCTCTTGCTCAGGCTGGTTTCGAACTCCCGACCTCGAGCAATCCACCCGCCTCAGCCTCCCAGAGAGCTAGGATTACAGGCGTGAGCCACCGCGCCCGGCCTCTTCTTACTTTTTAATGAGGCTTCTAAAACATTTAAAACTCTACATGGAACTCACATTATATTTTCATTGGACAGCGAGCTCTACACTAGAGGGTCAAGACCTCTTTCAGCCTCACTCGATGCTCAGTGACTAACCCTGATCCGCTCCCAGGAGGCCTCTGGCCACGGAGAGCTCTGTGCATAGAGGGCATGGGAGAGCCAGGGTGAAGGCAGGTAGAGGGCCTCACGCCTTGAAGGGCTTTTGGGAGTGCCTGGTATATAGCCCTTTACTTGGGGATTACCCCTCAATCCTTGGAGGCAGAAATTGTGACCTGAATCTGCAGACAACATTGTGTTTTTCAGCATTTAGGGTGGGGGCAAGAGAGCCAGTGGCTAACCCCTAGAGAGTCTTTGAACGAAGGTCTTGCAGGGCCCCAGTGGAGTTTGTATGGGCACAGCTGTAGATGACAGGAGGGTTGTCCCCTTGCTTTCCCCCGCCCCCCAGCAGTGATTTCATGGTTGGGTGTGTGGAAACCACAGGGCATGGGAAGGCAGCTGTGCATCCCAGGTTCGTGCCAAACCCACTTTCAGCAGGTTTGTTTCCTTTGGCCCGAGGGCTCCTAGTTGCCCCTCTCCCCGCTGCCCCTCCTCCCCTCAGCCGCTGCTGCGCTCTCTGTGAGCTGGAGCTTCTGGGACACGCCTTGGCTCTGAGCCAGCGTCTTCTTGGAGAGCCCTCCTGCCCTGGCTCCCTGCCAAGCCGAGGGCTTTCTGGGGAGGTGCGGGGCTCATCCTGCTGTCAAAGGGCAGAGGGGCCTCGGTCAGCCTTCTCACCTCCGAGGACCCTGGCTGTGGGGCCAGGCCTGCCTCCAGCCCCTTCCCCTCTCAGGGACTCCAGCTTCCTGCCCTGGAAACCTGGACTGGGTAACGGGCCTGCCAGCCCCAGTAAACCTTGAGTTTATGAAAAGAAGGTTCCTCACATGGGACTGGAAGGTAAGGAATGGGCATCCAGGAAATTATCGTGAGTCATCATGATGGGGACAGGAACCATTCACTGAGCACTTACACCGTGCCAGGTTCGGTGCTAATGCTTTGTGCGCTGTGTCTCCCCGGGAGGCCTGTCTCTAGGGGAGAAAAAAAGAGTAGTAAATGTAATCTAGGGTCTGCCCTTCTTTTCTAAGCCAAATGCCATTCGGTTGATTGCACAGGGTGTGTCTTAGGAGCTACAGTCCTTGGGTAGGAGGGAGTCTCAGTCCCCGGTGAGTGCTCCTCTCCCAAGGAACTGGCCTGGGCTTTAGGAAGTCGCAGGAGTGCAGGAGTTCGTTTGGGTTGCTAGAGGATGCCTGTGCGGCATCTCCTGCTTGGCTGGCAGTACACCGGGAGAATGCAGATGGGAAGGCTCTGGGCTGGGCCCCTGGGAGCCCTGGAGAGGTGCTAGAGGCTGAGAACACCCCACCCGATCCTGACTTGTCTCCTGTTGTCAGCGTGACCCACAGTGATGCTGTGCCCCAGCCTGTAAAGTCAGTGGGCTGGCCCCGCCCGCTGGCCTGCCACAGTGCTGAGGGATTTGGATGCTCAGGGCAAGACTGGGCCTTTGCTTCCTGCGATGTGATGTCCCCCTGAGGTAGTCCTCTGGAGGAGGGAAGGGGTCCAATGGCATCTGTCTTGTCTTGTCCTTAAGCATAGAACATCAGGCCTTCCTCCTGTCTGCCCAGTTCAGTGGCACAGCCCCCGCTGCCTCCCTGGGTTAGGAGAGGGGCAGAGGCCTCTGAGGGCCTGTCATTTCCTTGGTGAGTGCTGGTGAAGGGAGCAGAGGGAGGGAAGTCCTGATTTTACAGCCACCACCCCACTCCCTCCCCAACCTTTGGGCTTGCAGCTTCCTTTACCCATTTCTAGTCCACTCTTCTCTCGTCTGCTGTTGGATCACAGGCTGCAAGGCCACGGTGCTGTGAGGCAGCGGCTCTGCGGCTCTGGGCATCAGGGCCGAGGGGTCTGTCTGACCTAGTTCAGAGCCCTTGGTGATTTTTGCAGTTTTCTCATCTTTGAAATTGGGGATACTTACCTTGTGGCCCTCAAAAAGTATCACTTTATGTCCCCCATCTCGCTGGCAAGTTGCACATGTGTCATGGGTAAAGGCCAGGGAAGGTGGTGAGCAAGGGACCGGGCTCAGCTCTCTGTCAGTCCGTCTACAGTAAATCATGGCATTTACTGACCACCCATAAGCTCTGCAGTGCAAAGAGAACCCCTGATCTGCTCCCTGACTTCTAGGAGCAGAGAAACTGGCTGTGGGCAGCCTAAGAAGGCATGCATTCAAGGGGTAGATTGACTGGCTCAGTTCATGGAAGTTAAAAGAGGTGGAATTAGTTTGGGGTAGAGTCATCAGGGAAGGCTCACTGTACCCAAACAGGTCTAGGTTTTCAAGAGGGCAGGATAAGGCTTCCCTGCCAGTGGGGAGAACTCCCTGACCAGAGGCTCAGAGGTGGGGATGGAGGGACGGGGAGAGAACTGCTGGACTGGGCCTGAGATTTGGGTACAGAAGGTCAGGGTAGATGGCGGAGGCCGAGAATGGCAGGGCTGGGGAGCAGGGTAAGGGTACTGGTCCGGTCCCCATGTTCAAGATGGGTGGGTGTGGGGGGCTGCCAGGCCCTGTGCTGCCCAGGCCAGGCTCAGCTGGGCAGCCACCAACCCTGTGCACTTGACCTGGACACCAGCAGCCCCAGGGCTGTGCCATGGAGCCATTTCCCAGTTTGCAAGGGAGCTGTGGAGCTCGGAAATTGGAAGTCTTCCCTTGCCACTCTGTATTATTTCTACCACATTCATTTATTCATTCAATGTCTATTGACCACACATTATGTGTCAGGCTCTTGGCAAGGCCGTGGGGATACAGAGAAGGAAACCACAGTCCCCGGTTTACACAATCTTTAGCTTGTGTAATATGGGATTTCATATATCCATCCAGGACAGGAAGGCCAGGCGGGAGGGGGTGGTGCTGGATTAGCAGGCATGGGGGGGTGTGACAGTTGTCATCAGTTTGTGCCTTCTTGGCCTCCCTGACCCTCTCTGTGCTTCAAGAGCCCGGGAGAACAGGGTCATGTCATGCTTTGCCGATGGTGACGTTAAGCTGTCATTTAGCCTCAGCTACGACTCTAATTCTCTAGATTCCATTGGTCTATATGGAATTGTGACATCTCAGTTTCCCTTTCTTCCTTTAAAAAACAACTTCGATCATAAGAATCAGAATAGTAGTAACCTGTCGAGATTTACTTGTGAGATTAGTAGGGGACATCTTAAATGCAGTCAGACAATAAATTACATCTGGACGAATTCACATACAGAAGCTTTCTCCTCCGCCTTAGAAGAAATCAGAAGCTGTTCAGAGCGCCAAGGCTAGAACTCAACCTTGGCTGGATGCTGAGTGCCCTTCTTGGCAGGTGGGCCTGCGTGTAAGTTAGCCACAGTGGGCACCTGGCTTTCTAGTTGTCATGTAGCCCCTGGGTTGGGGCCTAGCCCTGCAAATGAATTCAGGAGCCCTAAAGCCCAGACTGCAAGCCCTGCCACTCTCTCACTCATCTTCCAGGTGGGCGAAGGGCAAATAGGTTTTGTCTTATTATTATTGCTACTTTGGTGGGTTTTTTGTTTATTTTGAGACAGAGTCTCACTTTGTTGTCCGGGCTAGAGTGCCGTGGCATCAGCCTAGCTCACAGCAACCTCCAACTCCTGGGCTCAAGCAATCTTTCTGCCTCAGCCTCCCGAGTAGCTGGGACTACAGGCATGCGCCACCATGCCTGGCTAATTTTTTCTATATATTTTTAGTTGGCCAATTAATTTCTTTCTATTTTTAGTAGAGACGGGGTCTCACTCTAGCTCAGGCTGGTTTCAAACTCCTGACCTTGAGTGATCCTCCTGCCTTGGCCTCCCAGAGTGCTAGGATTACAGAGATCTCCCTCTTGCTCAGGCTGATTTCAAACTCCTAACCTTCTTTTTTTTTTTTTTTTTTTTGAGACAGAGTCTTGCTTTGTTGCAGGCTAGAGTGAGTGCCGCGCGTCAGCCTAGCTCACAGCAACCTCAAACTCCTGGGCTCAAGCAATCCTCCTGCCTCAGCCTCCCGAGTAGCTGGGACTACAGGCATGTACCACCATGCCCGGCTAATTTTTTCTATATATATTAGTTAGCCAATTAATTTCTTTCTATTTATCATAGAGACGGGTTCTTACTCTTGCTCCGGTTGGTTTCAAACTCCTGAGCTCAAATGATCCGCCCGCCTTGGCCTCCCAGAGAGCTAGGATTACAGTTGTGAGGCACCGCTTCCGGCCTTCAAACTCCTAACCTTGAGCGATCCTCCTGCCTTGACCTCCCAGAGTGCTAGGATTACAGAGATCTCACTCTTACTCAGGCTGGTTTCAAACCCCTGACCTTGAGCTATCCTCCCGCCTTGGCCTCCCAGAGTGCTAGGATTACAGGCGTGGGCCACCTCGCCCTGCCTACTTTGGTGGTTTTGTTGTTGAGGTTGATGTGTTTCTTAGTAAGAAAACTCTTAGAAATTACCTAGCATTTGTCAAGGTTGTAGGACGGACTGTGCATGGAAGGTGGTTCCAGATCTTTGAAAACAGCCCCAGGCCCTTGGCTCCCAGAAGACTCTGGGGGGGGGGGGGAAGCGCCGCCCTCAGTTTTATGTGGACTGGCCAGCTGCTGCCAGGGGCGAGACAAGCGTACGCACCGCCGTGGACAGGAGCAGGCAGTGAGACACAGGACGATGCTGGGCTCTCCTTCTGGAACCTCCCCCTGTCCTTCCCCAGGAAGCCCAGAGAGGCTGGCCAGGGTGACTCTCCGGGAAGATGCAGTGTGCTCTGAGCTGTGTGACAATGAGTGCTGGGACAAATGGATGTCCGTATGCTGACAGTGAGTGGGCCTTCCCACTCTGGATCTCCTGGTTTTCCGAGTGAATCCCGCCTGCGCAGAGGCCGGCCGTGTGCTGTTTTTATGTGGTGGTAGATGGATGGTCCAAGGTAGATTTGGGTCTTGGGTGACTGTTTTCTTTTTTTTCTTCTTCAGGAAGAAAATTACCCAGTTTGGGGAAGATATTAAAAAAAGGGAAAATACCCCCTGTGGTTCTTGGAACCAGCTGCCTATTAGGTTGACCCATATGAAATTACTTTTTTGTTGATCAAAACCAGTCAAATATTGGTAATTTCATATGGTTCAATCTAATACCTTCCCCTTCCTCTGGGATGGTAGAGCAGGATCCTCAGAAGCACATCTTAAAGAATCTCTGAGATTTTTTTCTTTTTCTTTTTCTTTTTTGAGACAGAGTCTCACTCTGTCGTCTGGCCTAGAGTGCCATGGCATCAACCTAGCTCACAGCAACCTCAAACTCCTGGGCTTAAGCGATCCTCTTGCCTCAGCCTCCCGAGTAACTGGGACTACAGGCATGAGCCACCATGCCCGGCTAATTTTTTCTATTTTTATTAGAGACGGTGTCTCGCTCTCACTCAGGCTGGTCTCAAACTCCTGAGCTCAAGTGATCCTCCCACCTTGGCCTCCCAGAGTGCTATGATTACAGGCATGAGCCACCATGCCCGACCGAATCTCTGAGATTTTAATCATTGTGTTCCTATTCATCCTATGATATCCTTCTTGGAGTTTTTTAACAGCAGGAAATCACTCCAACCTGTGGATTGTGCTGCAAGGGAAAACTATCCCAGCAAGACTCCACTTTGCCCCAGCTTTAGGACATGCCATCCCAAAATGCAGGTCGCTTAAGATGACTTTTGAGCATCCTTTTATTATTTACAAAAAAAATTTCCAGACAGCTCCGCCAATCCCGGCTGAGACCAGTTCTAAACTTTTCTGTCTTGGGAGGTATTTGCTTTCATCTGGGTGTCTGAAATGGCGTGTCACTTCCCTCCTGTGCAGCCGGCTGGGGTCCTGGGAGAAGGAGCCGGCAGGAGGCGGTGGGGGGAGCCGCTGGCAGCCTCTCCATAACCTTTCAGCCACCCCGGTGCTGGCGGCCAGCGGTGTGGGCTTTGGACTGAATGCACTCGCCATCCTGCATTCATTACACCATTGTCAGCGTGTGTGTCTGGGCTGCCTCTGGGTGCGTGTGTTTCTTTTTGTGTCTACGTGTCAGTGTCAGGCTGTGTGTGTCTGTTTATGTCGGCCTGTCTAGGCTCGCTCAGTGCGACAAGGAGCTGGGGAGGGGGTGCTGGTAAGAGGGAGGGCATTTCAAAGCCCCAGCTCTCCCCCTCAGGGACCTCAGGGGATTTGTGTGTGTGTGTGTGTGTGTGTGTGTGTGTGTGTGTGTGTGTGTGTATGTGTAGATATAGATTTTTTTTCATGCTGCTCATTGTGTGGGGCTCCACCCGAGTGTCTCACCAGGTGTGGTGTGAGCAGCCACCGGCCCGCCACTGCCATCCATGGGGAGCCTGTCCCTTTGCAGCTCACCATCTCCTCTCTAATTTATTAGCTGGGAAGGAGGAGAAAATGAAACGTTGCCTGAAGACAATGGCCGAGACAGCAGGTCCCACCCTGCGCTGCCGCAAGCACCTCTCCCCCCAGCCCTGTCTCTCCTCCTGCAGTTGGGATTTGTACATTTGTGTGTTATACTGTTAAGCCCCAAGTAAGAAAAAAAAAAGAACCTCCAAACCATTCTATAAAAAATACCCGGCCTTGGACCTGCAGAGGTAGCTGTAGGCGGCTGAAGGTGGGAGCCTCTTCCACTCTGGCCCCCACCTGAGTCCCAGCCCTTCTCCCAGCTCCCAGCCAGGCAGGGGAGGGGAGGGGGCCCAAGGCAGCTGCAGGGCTGTGTTAGTAAACACTTTCCTGGGTTCCCATTTTCTTGGCCCCCCACCCACCCTTCTCTACTCCCCGATGCCCCGTTACACACTCCCACCCCCCAGCATCCCCTTTTCTGTGGTGTGTACAATGAGCTCATTGTCCCGGGTGTGATTTGAATAAGGGATCGGAGGGCCTGTTCCCAGCATTGTCCAAGGGGCTGGGAAAAACCCCAGCGCAGGCAGGAGGACCAGACCAGACAGAGACAGATGCCTAAATTAGCAACAAAGCTTTGTGCACGTCCCCTGGACAAGGGCTCGCCTTGTTCGCGTGGGCTGAGGGTGTGGAGCTGGCCGGCTGCTCGCATGTCTCCCCATGTTAATTAGTTTTGCATGCATGTCTGAGAAGGTGCCAGGGGAGATGTGTTTGCCTTTCCCCGGGAGGAGGCCTGTTTGTGGCTGGCCAGTAGGCTGGGGCTGTAGGGCTGAGAGGGGCTGGGCCTACCTGGGAGCCAGGCTCTGAGCCTGGCTGGAGAATCTCTGCTCCCCGACCCTGTTCTGTTCTGTCTCCCTGCCCTCTGGGGTCTGTCTTTGCTCCCTGTGCCTGCTGCACCCCCTGCCCCTCCACAACTGGAAGTCGGTCAGCTCTGACTTCTGCGCGCTCACTGGCTTCCTCCCAGACCCAGGCCAGTGCCTGTCCATCTGGCAGTCTGTCTCTCACGGCACGGGGCCCCTGGGGACCGGGCAGCAGAGGCGGCCAGTCTGGGCTCTTCTCCGTCCCCAAGCCAGATGGCCAGTCTGCTGATCGCATTACGGCCTCCCCCGGCCCCAGACCCCTGCCGCCTGTGATTGGGCCAGGATCTTGTTTGGGATATGACAGAGAAGTCCCCCTTTCGGCCCTCATAGAGGCCTGCCCCTGAAAGGAAAGGGCTCTGGTAGACAGGGCACGAGACATGTCCTTTCCACCAGCTTGCCGTGTGACCTTGGGCAGGCCAAGTCCTCCCTGCCCCTGAATCTCAGTTTTCTCATTGGCAAGATGAGTGAGTTGAACTTCAGGGAACTCTCGGTTCCCTTCTAGCTCAGGAAATCTGTGATGGTGGCGATAGTGGTGATCATTTCAAACCTGCATTGATTTAGCACTTGATTTCAAACCTGCATTGATTTAGCACTTGCTGATTTCAAACCTGCATTGATTTAGCACTTGCTGATTTGGTACAACAGGAATGGGACCAGCGAATTCTGGGAGGAGGGTGTTGCAGGAGGGAGTTCATCCCTGTTGACATTTGACTGTGGGCTCATGTTTTCAAAGCCAGCAGAGGATCCGGAGTGGGCAGAGCCTGTCTCCCCAGGTCTTCACAGAGGAGCCCCTCCTCCTGCCCCTACTCCGCTTCCGTTGGTGGGAAGCAGGCCCTGGCCCAGTAGACTGGCGCTTGGCAGTGAGTGGCAAAGGAGAAGCTGGAGGGGGAGCAGCTGCTGGCCAGCCTGGGGAGTATCCCAGTCTCCCCCTACAGGCCCTGGGGTGGGGGACAGGACAGAGAAGGGTCTGGATGCATGCCTAGTCAGGACTAAGGACACTTTCCCAGGTCATGTCTTCAGAGTTTCTACCTCTTCATGGCCCCCCAGAGTAACCTTGGGGTCATGGAGCATGGCCTCTCTTGTTCAGGTGCGGGGGTGTCAGGATTCAGCCGCCAGGGGGTCTGGCCCCCAAGTCCTTTCCTGGCGCCCCTCCCAATCCCTCCTCAGGTGTTGTGGGATGTGTCATGCTCTGGAGCCAGGCAGCTGGCCAGGGGATCCACAGGGAGCCTTTGGGGTTGACCCCAGGTGGCCACTCAGGCCAGGGGACCTTCCTCCCCTCATGTCACCCACTCCGGGCAGCTCCCCACCCCCTGCACACTCACCCCTTCCATCTTGGCTGCCTCTTCCCCGGTCCTCCTCTCTCCATCCTCCCACTTCTGTTTCTGGGGGTCTCTTCTCTCGCCCCTCCCTGTCTCCCTGGGCTGGCTCTCGCCTAAGCTGGGCATCTAGAGGTGGAGCCCAAAGCTCAATGAAGAAAAGAGGTTCATGGCAGGGACACAGTGAGAGAGGTGCCTCAGGAGGGGTTGGGGAGGAAAGGGAGGGCAGGCAGGGCCTTGGGAGAGCTGCCCACTGCCCTCCTGCCCCTCCCCACTCCTCCCTCCCGGCTTTTAGCCGCCTCAGCTGTAGCTCTGAGCTCCTTAATCTGGTGATCAGCGTGGTGCTGGAGGGCGGGCTGGCAGAGGCTTTAGGAAGTGACAGGGGATCTTGGGAGTCGCACTCTGCTAACGGAGCGTCACGCAAAGCCGGGGAATCACATTCCAAGCGTGGTTCCCCCTCCTGAGTCGGTGGCCCGGCAGAGCTGGACCAGCACGGGTGCTGCCCAGTGGAGGGCTGGGGCAGAGGCCCTGCACGCAGTCGCGCGTCACCTTGCTCTTTGTGTCTCAGAAGGGAAGTTCCCAAGATTACGGCTTCCCAGCCTTTTCTGCATGGCTAAGGTTTCATTGTTTGGTGGCTGCCCTTTACCCCAGCCCCCCAAATCCTCTGGCTGCCAGTCCCAGTTAGAAGAAGCCTCTGTAAGTCTCAGTGTTCATTCCCCTGGTCAGCCAGGGACTGGGCACAAGTAGAGATTGTTCTAGAACTAGGCAAGTGCACGGGGCAGTATGCTTCCCCTGCTTAGACTGGGCAGCTCTGAGACAAGCAGGGAGTTAGGAAACTGAGGTGGTAACACGGAATGCAAACGCGCTGGCTCTGGTGCTTCTGGTCCAGCAGGTCGGGGATGGGGAAGCCCAGGCCCAGGACCTTGGCTGGAGAGGAGGGCAGAGGAGACGCTGTGGGCAGAGGCCTAGCGCAGGGCTGTGTTTCTGGCGTTACCATGCCGTAGATCTCGAGTGTCCCAGAGCCTCTAACTCCTGTGACATGGGAATAATGGTCCCTGCCTATGGCGCTGCTACGAGGACTCTCAGGCACATGGGGAACACTAACTGGGGTCAATTTTCTTGTCCCTTTCACTTAGGTATGGGGCAAATAGGAAGGAGTTGAACTTCTCAGGATCATTTAAGGTAGCTGAGATTTGGAGGACGGGGACAGTGGTGATAATGAGAGTATTTAACCACTGGCACAGCCTGGGCCCCGGCCAGTCAGAATGGCGGCTGGCCCAAGCCGTCAGCCAAGGGAGGAGGGCACAGCTGGGCAGAAGCAAGTTCACCTGTCTTTGTGTCTTTCTGCTCTGTCACCTGCCGGTTCATCAGCAAGTACACAGGCATCCCTTGAGGGCAGCTCCTGTGGAGGTCGAAGGATGTGGGATCCCTGGGTCTCCTTTGCACGCCGAGCAGGTCAGGCCTGCGTGGCACGGGGCACCTGCCCAACCTGGCAGATGACCCAGCAGCCGAGGGCGAGGAGCGGAGGTCTTTCCCAACCCCAGGCCCCCACTGGCAGCTGACCTGCCACCAGACTCTGTGGGGATGGGCTTCTCCTGGGGGCTCTGGCCCTTCTCACATCCCTAGAGCTGCCCCTCCCCATGCCTCTGTTTCCTCACCAGCCAGGGGAGCTGTGTGGCTCCTGCTGTGGACGTGGGAGTGCGGTGTCGGGGGTGGTGTGAGCCACATTCCGTCATCGGGGAGAGCTTCTGGCCTCAACGCAGCATCTGCCCCCAGCCCAGGCTTCCTGAGGCCACCCTTGTCACACGGTGCACCTTCCAACGGTGGTGGCTTCTTTTAGCTGGCCTTTGTCTTTGCCTCGTCGGGTGAAATCCCTGCCTTTGAGGGCTTAAGATGGCCAGGTAGAGTGACAGGAGCATAGAAAGACATAGCCCCACCTAGCTAGAAGTCAGAGACTTGAACTCTAGCCCAGCTTCCTACTGAGTGGTCTAGGGCAAGCCACCTCCTTTCCTGGACAAGGAGCACTGGACAAGATGGTGTCTGGGGTCCCTTTTAGCCCCCTACATTTTATAGTCTGAACGTTCTTCTTTTTCTACTGTTACCTGGCAGTAACCACTGCCCCCGGACCCTTAGGTCACAGGAACCCTGGCCAGCTTTGTCCCTTTGAAGCTTCTGTGGGTTGCAGGGAGGCACCTTCATTCAGAAGCTACAAAAATGAAAACCCAGTTCATTGCTGGCAAGTGGCATGGGGCTGGGAAAGTGACCTGCCCTGGAGCAGGACTTGGCCAGAGAGCTTGAAGGTCAGCTAGGTGTGCTCCCAGCCTCAACTCTGGATGCCTTCGCCTTTTCTTCTGCTTCTCTTTGCTCTGAACAGTGTTTGTCCTGGTGGCTCTGTTTGCCCAGGTGGCCCTCAGGCTGGGTTTGCGGTATTCTCCTTGGGGCATGCCCCATTCCACTTCCTTGGGCCAGGGTCCTTAAACTCCGATGCTCCAAGCTCTGAGGAGCAATCCATGCTCTCCCCAGCACCCCCAGCCAGGTGGCTTCCACTGGCACAGCTGGTAGAAGTGCGCCCAGGGACATGGCTCAGAACCTTGTATGACTGGGGTGACCTTGGGCCAACTCCTTACTTCTCTGAGCCTGTTTCCTTATTTCTGGAGTGAAGATAGCCACACCTTTCTCATACAGTTGCAGTGAGGCATAGAAATAACACAGGTAAAGTACCTTGAAATGACACGGTTGTCCTCTCCTACCTCCTAGTCTCTGCTGAACCAACAGGCTCCAAAGGCCCTTGACTTTCCTGACCCCTTGCCTTTGCGTCTCGGGACTCCTTGCTTGGAGGCTGTGACACAACCTTGGATGAGCTCCTCCCCCAGCCCACCGCCCCTTCTTCCCCAGGGGGCAGAAATACCTAGTTTCAGCCCTAATAATACCTGAATGGGATTTATAGGACACCTTCCTCCCCAGAGTGCAGAGCGTCTCACATATTATTTCTCTTATCTTTAGATTGTCCTGTGAAGCGAAGTGTGATGGGACAGCTTCTTTTCAGCTTTATGAAAACGGAGACAGAGAGGAGCTGACTCTTGGCAAGCAAGGTCACAGGACTGGAATACAGAGCCCAGTGGCCCTAGGACACGCGGGACCATCAGAAGGGGAAAGCCGAGCAGGGGTGAAGAGAAGTAACTGCTGTCCTGAGGCCGCAGCAGCAAGGGGCCAGGACGGAGGAGGAAGACCCAGGCAATCCTGTCCACCTGGGCCTTGGCAGGGGACCCAGGGAAATGTGCCCCAAGCCATCCCTTAGGGGCCTCTGCATCTGTTGCCTGTTGGCCTAATCTCCTTCTCCACCACTTCTGTCTCTGTCACACCTTGCCAGGCCTATTCCAGGTCTGGGGTGCTGTGTGACACTCTGGCCAGGCCTCTGGCAAGTGGAGGCTCTTCATCTGCATTTCCACCCTCAAGGACCAAGGGCAGCACGCTGGGAAGGTGCCAGAGCAAGGGGCGCCAGCCTTCTAGGAGTTAACGACTCCCTCTCCCCAGCTGTCCTCCCCTTGGTGCTCCTCTTCCTCCCTCCTCCTGCTCACAGCAGGCAGGGCCTGGACCCGGGAGCCATGCTGCTGTGCTGTTGCCAGGGGAGCCCGGAGGCAGATCTGAGCTATGCAGGGAAAAGGCCCGGCCTGTCAAAGTGTCTGAGATGAACCGCCGCCGTCCCTGTGCAGCTGGGCTCAGACGTGTCTCAGCTCTTGTTCTGTGCCTGAGAATGGCGAAGCCCAGTGAGGTTCAAGGGCAAACTCTCTATTCATTAGTCAGGGGTTCTTGACGTCCCGTCTCTCCCAGGGATGGGTTCCCCCCCCTTCTCTCCCTCCTGTGACACATTCCTGGGTGCCTTTGGTGAGGATTGCATACCCTCCTCCTGCCCAACCCCCTCTCCAAAGGCCCCTGAATAAACTCCCCCCAAGGAGACCAGGCAGGGCAGAGACAATGGCTGCAGGAAATCATTCAGGCGGGACCCCAGCCTTGCTGGCCTGCCCTCCTCTCCCAGTGTCCCTCTGGGCCCCACTCCCCTCTGACTGAGGGCACCCTTGGGCTACAAGCCTGCACAGGCCCAGACAGGAAGAAAGCACTGGGCATGGCCCTGAGAACAGCAGGCCAGTCCAGCACCTTTGTCGGTGGGCTCCTTGGGTGCCTCTGTGGCCTGCGTTTCCTACTGCCTGGCTATTTTTGTGCTTTCTGTACCATCATGTGCCTATTTTAAGAGACTCTCAAACACTGTTAGTTGGGGAATGTAAATTACAAAATGTTTTCTGAAACACGGCAATATCCAAATGTAAAAGGCACTTACACTTGGTCACAAATTGCACTACTAGGGACTTACTCTGTGAGTATTTATAAAAGTTCCCGAAGCAGTATGTACAGGATGCTCATCAGAGCTTTTCTTTTTAAGAGTGCAAAGAAATGGAAATGAACCTGCGGTTCATACTGTGGAATACTACGCAGCTGTAAAAATCGACGTGGTAGATCTCGGTATCCGAGCTGATAAGGAAGGTTGGCCACTTTATGTTACTGGGCAAATAGAATGAGTTGCACAACAGGCAATAGAGTGTGATTCTTATTTGTGTATATTTAAAAGTCATAAGTATGCTCTTTATGGATAGTTTCTGGAAATATGTATTAGAAGGCCACCTCTGGGGAGGGGGGATAGAGGAGTTTTCTTTCTATGATCGTAAAATAATTTTATTAAAAAATGTAAAGCAACTATTTAACATAATAGGCTCAACTTCTATCTGCCAAGTTGGGGGTAGGTGCTTCAAGAGAGTGGTGGCAATGTTGCAGGAAAAAGCAGAATCCCAGAATCACAGGTGGCCTCTGCCATTGGCCATTTTGGGGCCCAATAATCACATGTCATCATAATGGCTGCTATTGTTAATCAAAAGCCCACTAAGTGCCCATCTTAGTATCTTTGGATCTTGCTTAAGTAAATGTCCTTATTCCATTTTCACCAATTTGAGAGAGAGGTTGAGTGGTTTGCAGAGCTCCTCTGCAGGTGAGAGACAGAGCCAGGAACCTGGAGCGGGGCTGGGGGGAGGGTGGGTGTCGGCTCCCTGTTTTCCTCCGGATAGATGTTGCCCCTCCACCCTCAGGAGCTGCCTGTTTGGGGGAGGAGGCCCTGGGGTCTCACCAGGGCAATAGACCATGGTGAGCGGGGAGACGCCCCCATCTGCCACAGCCCAATAGAGGTGTCGTTGTGCTGGGGGGAGGCCCAGCTGGGGCATAGCTGCGAAAGGCTCTATTTGCCTGGGAGAAAAACATCACTAAGCAGAATGCTGTGCCCAACACCAGTCACTGCCTACTTCACCGCAGAAAGAGTAAATGGCCCAGAAAGTGTCTCTGATGGGGTTCCCCTGGAGGTGGAGGCACTGCGTCTGGCCTCACCTGCCACAGGCCGGGGGCTGTAGCAGCCTGCAGAGGTTCCATTGGGCCACCCAGAGGGGCCTGGGAAACCTGGTCCCTGGGGCCTGGGGACTGCCACACTAACTCCAAATTGAGTAAGGGGCTAGCACAGTGGGAAGGAAAGAAGCACTAAGAGTGACCACGTGCAGAAGGTTGTCAGGGGCCAGATCTCGTGCTTTAGTATAGTGACTCCTCATAATTCCATGGGATGTGGGTACCACTGGCACACCCATTTTACAGATGAAAACACCGAGGCCCAGAAAAGTTAACTTACAGGTCCCAAGGTACACAGCTAGCAAGTGCCAGAACTGAGAATCAAAGCCAAGTCTCACATTTTGACTCTAAAGTCTGTACTCCTAGTCCCAAAGAGATCCTGTTTGTCTTCGCCACTTAAAGGAGGTCCCCAAAGCTGCAACCCCCCTCTTTGCCAGACCTCACATATAGAGACATCAACCCCTCCCCTGCAGAGTCACCTCAAACAGTCTTTTGCCTGAAGTTCTCCCCCATTCCATCTAATGCCATCCATCTCTGTAGAGTGCCTGGACTCGCACTGGAGTGGGAGGAGGGTCACAGAACCTCACCTGGATTGGCTCCTTTGGCTGCTGGTCATCTTCATTCCTGTGGACTTGGCTTCTTTCTTGGGGTCCTTAAGCTTGAAGGAGCCTGGCAGGAAGACGAGGCTGAGGCTGGAGAAGCAGAAGTGGAAGAGCAGAGATGCATGTTGGTGGCTTGAATCACTGGACCCTTCCAAGGCCAGCAGGTCCCCCATGAGAGAGGCCTCGGGCAAGTCCTGGGAGAGGTCTCTTCCTATCCTGTGAACCCCCTTGCATTCTGTACACTAGTCCACAATGAATAAAGTTTCTTTGCAAAGCCTTCCATGTCTCTGGAGAGTTTTTCTGGAGGGACACGAGTGAGGAAAGTAAGACTTAGCCACTAGCAAATCAAGACACTCGTGGTGTCTTGAGGTATGGTGGGGACGCTGGTATGGGTGGGAAGGATGGAGCAAGAAGCCTCACAAGGCCTTGGAAAGTCTGTGTCTTTGACCTGGGCTGGGGTCATCCGGGCAAGAAGGCGAAGGCCATGGCCAGCCCAAGGCCTTCCTTGCCTTGAGGGTGGCCATTATATGTGCCCTTCCCTCAGGAGAGGGGTCCTGGAGGATCTGGATTGGGGGCCAGCCCCCAAACTCCTCCTAAACCCCCAACAGTGTCTTCTCATCGCATTCTCCCAGTGACCCGAAAGTGACTGAAACTATTTTATAGACTAGGAAACAGGCTCAGAGAGGCGAAGAAATGTACAAAGCCACACAGCTGGGAAGCAGTGGAGTTGGGCTGCAGATCTCACCTCTGACCAGAGTGGGATGCGCGGGGTCATGAATCTCGGGAAAGCCCTTGGCAAGATTTTTCATGTACGTGCAAAATCACAGTCCTGCGTTCAGCACCGCATTTATTCTCGCGAGGCCTTTGGATGCCAGATAATAATCAACACTTTCTTGTGCCAGGCACTGTTGTTCTAAGTGCCTGTGCACGTCTTAAATCATGGCTTAGTCCTCACATCCGTGTGTGCGTGACTGGGCGCTATCTCTGTTCCCATTTAACCCACGGAGAAGTGAGGCCGAGGTGGCCGTGTGAGGTGGCCGTTGGGTGTGGCGCGGCTGTCGGTCCGGACGCCAGGCTCTTACCGCTACACACGCGGCCTCCTGAAGGGCCGGCGCCCCGTCAGCGGCGGCCTGGCCTGCCCCAAGACCGCGAGAGAAACGTGTCTCCCCGCGCAGCAGCAGGCCGGCGGAAGCCCGGGCCGGCAGGCGGCGCTGCCCCGGCTCCGGCTCCCCACCGCGGGCCGGCGGGCTCCATCCAGCCCCAGGGCACCGGGCGGAGACGGGACCCCGGGCGGGAGGGAGAGGACTGGGGGGCGCGCGGCACAAAGAGCTTTTTATTCAAATTTGTTTAGAGTTTCGAGAATTTGCATGAAAAATGTGTGAGAAAAGCCAGCTCCGGTGACCTCATCCGCACCTGCCATTAACGTTCAATTAGGCGTTGAATAGCGGCGGCCGACGCGACGTGCAGAGAATCCGGCCTGCCCCGCGCAGCCGGCCGGGCAGGGGTGGGAGCGGGGGTGGGGTGGGGCGCCGGGCCCGGCCTACGCCTCGGGGCTGGGGACCCAGGACCTCGTGGGCGCTCCGACTCTCCGAGGGGATGCTGGGACCTCAGGACCCTGGTGCCCAAGGCAGTGGGGGCGCGCCGGGGCCCTGGGGAGGCCCAGCTCCCGCGGGCGCAGAGGAGGCCCGGCTTCCCCCTCCCCCGGACGGAAGGTGGACCGAGGAGCCCCGTCCCGGCTCAGACGGGCTTCCTCGCCACCTTCCGGACAAAGTGTCAAGTACAAGTTCAAGTTCAGGGCCAGGCCCGGGGGGCGCCGAGCCTTACCCGGCCGCCTTTGTTCTCCGGGATAATCGTTCCCACATCCACTCCCCGGCGGGGCCCGGCACAAACCCCCGCCCCGCCCCACCGCACCCTGCTGGAGCCGCCTCCTCCCGCCGGCGCGGCGCCTGTCCCCTGGTCCCGGCGTCCCCGCTCGGGGCCACTGTAGGGTCTGGGGGCTCGGGGCGGGGGAGGCGCGGTACCAGCCCGTGGGAGCCTCCCCAACCCCGCAGTCCCAGCGGCAAACTGCGCTCGGTCGGACGGATGCCTGCGCCGAGGTAAGAGCCCTTGGCGGGGTTCGCCCGCACCCCCTGTGCCCCGCCCCCGCCCCACCACGCGACCCGGAGGAGCAGGGTGGAGGGCGGTGTGCTGCAGAGCAGGTGGGAGGCTGGGCCGCCAGGC
The DNA here is from genome assembly GCF_040939455.1 of Microcebus murinus. Lineage (NCBI taxonomy): Eukaryota > Metazoa > Chordata > Mammalia > Primates > Cheirogaleidae > Microcebus > Microcebus murinus. The sequence goes on along the minus strand of NC_134110.1, from coordinate 5,612,050 downwards.
TGGGCCTCCGGGGGGCGCGCTGCCGCTCCCGGGCTCTGAGGGGTACCAGGCCCGGGCGGGGAGGCGCAGAGGGCAAGTGCGCCCTGGGACGGCCCCGAGAGATCGCCGGCCTTTCCCAAGGGCATCTGGCGCACCCACCTCTCCTCGCTTAGCCTCTCGGTCTTCTCCTCTGCGTCTCTCCTGGCCTCCTGTCAGATTTGGGCTGTAGGGGACCCTAGCTAGAATCTAGCTCCCCAGGCCCCGAGGCCCCTCCTGGAGAGCTGGGGGGGGGGGGGTACGTGTGTGGCTGCTAGGGGAATCGGCCGCGCCCACTCCACTCCCCCAGCCCCCTTCCCAGACTTAAATTAAGGTCCTAGGCCAAATGGCGGTTGGGGGGCTGAGGTGGGCCGACTATGTGGCTGTGCAGGGGCCATAAAGGTTCTTTTGTGTGTGCGTGTAGGACCCTTGCTGGTCCCGCGTCTGGTCCCTAGATTCTGCATGGGGACAGGTGCTAGCTTGTGCCTCACCCCACCAGTGCGATGGCAAGTTGAAAGGGCGTGCCTGCTTCTGAGTGGCCCGAAACTTGTCCCCCATTCCTGACTTTCACTCTCAGGTGCTTTGCGGTCATCTATGTACTAGTGCTTTCTGTGGAGTTCTAACATCCCTGGTATTGGGTTTCTAAATTCACAGCAAGTTAGGGTAGCAGATTAGAAAGGAGGAGAGGGCCTTTCCCTGCAGCTGGACTGTTCCCCTTGGGTGTTTCTTCCTCTCTTCTTTCTCTGTGTAGTCCTGGGATTTCTCACTTTTGGGATTTTCCTCATCTTGAAGTTCCTGCCTGCAAGAGTACACACCACCCCATCTCCCCTTGGCCAAACTTTGGCCAAACTCCTCCTCCAGGAGGCCTGCCCAGATTTCCCCAGTATCTCCCCGTCTCTTGATACCTTCAGCAGAGGGTCAGTTGTACTGCCAAGTACCTAATAGACACTCAATTAATGAAATCATTTCTGGCTGAATGAATAAAAAACCAGACACACACATAAATTTAAAAAGCATTAAGGATTCAGTTTTTTTTGTCTTTAATATTGACTTAAACATAAGATAACGGCTCCTGGGGGCTCCTCCCCTCTGCTCCACGGCACATGAGGTCTCTCATCCACAGCAAGAACCAGCATGAAAGCTGTTAAAAAAGAAAGGAGAAAAATTATTTGCAAACTGCTTTAACATTTTAAAAAGAATAAATATCAGAAGGAAGCCTCTCAGCCTCTGTACAGCCCTGCTGTCCATCTGACTGGGTCCCTAAAGGGTCTGGAGGAATTGAAATTTCACAAACTGCAGGAGACCCGGGACCCTCCTGCAAGGCCTCAGTGGGGCCAGCAGGAACTTGACTAAAAATGGAGACTGACCTACCTAGTGCATGTGTTTAGGTTCCCGATGATTCATCACTGACATGCTGATGTCAGAGCAGCCTGGGAAGATGTTTACATCTTTTTAAAAAGGGAAACCGAAACGTTTTTCTGCGAAACCATCTGCAAAACCATCTGCAAAGACTGCTCTAGACTTTTCCTCTTCCTCATGGGAACTTCTGGTCTGAGCTCTAATCTAATTCTCCCTTGGTTGTCGTGACATCTTGGACAAGACACTATTTTTTGCTTAAGGTTCCCCAACTCATGGATGGGTAAAACATTTAAGGCAGCCATGCTTTGCAAAGAGTGGTATCATATAAATACCGCTCTGCGTGAGACTGAGAGAGCAATAATTTATTATTTATATATATTAACTCATCTCGTCCTCCCAACTAAAGGAAATGGGTCTTGTCATTGGTCCCCTTTTATAGAAGAGGAAGCAGGCGTGAAGAGGTTATGTAACTTGCCTTAGGTCTCATAGCTGGAGGAGGTCCAGTGGGCTTTGAATTTAGGCAGGCTGGTTTAGACTCAGTGCGCTTGACTCTAACACCAACTGTCTAGCTTTGTTCCTAAGCTAGTCGGTGAATGCCTGCCCTGTCACATTTCACGTGGGTTCCCTTGCTTTCCTTATCTCCCAGAGACAGGACTTAAGGGTGTGGGGTTAACAGCCCAGCCTTTGGAATCTTGTGTTCAAACTCCAGCTTTACAAACCATAAGACTTTTCTCACATCTCCGTTTTCTCATCTGTAAAATGGACTTGCAAATTGATCTCATGGACTTGTTGTGAGGATGAAATAGGATCCCATGTCTGGCCCAGGGTCTGAGATATTGCAAATGTGTCCATGAATGACAGTCATTATTATTAACAGTAATTGCCTCTAATGACAATGTTACTGTCACTATGCATTTTGTAAAAGCGATACCTCTCCCCACTCAGAAAAGAAAAAACTGACACCAATAGGTCTTGATGTACTTTAACCAAGCAGCCAAGGGGTGCCAGGACTGTGGAGCAGGCAGCCCCATTCTGCAGGCAGATGACCCACACTCTCAAGAGGTCACATGGGTCCCCAATTACTTAAATACAGACCCTTGAAATATTGTCCCTCCTGGGCCCTAAGCACTTAGAGAGGTGTGGAGATGTGTTTAGGGGGGAGGGGTGGAAAAGTGGATAATTGAGAGAATTATAGGCGGAAACAGAAGACTCTTCAGGATAGAGGTCTGAAGTATGTTCTTTTTTTCTTTCTTAGCCACAAACTCTGACCATCCCCTCTTGATGAGGAAAGGAATGTAAGACTAGACCCTGCTACGGAAGCAGACCTGGTCAGCAGGACACGTCTGCCTCCTTTCATTGAATTTATATTTATTTACTCGGTGCTTGTTCTGTGCCAGGCACTGTTTTAGGTAGTGGGGACGCAGCAGGGAAGAAAGCAGAAAACCCCTGTCCTCAGGGAGCTGACACTGCGTGTGTGAGGAGGGTAACAGCGCCACAGGTGGTTCTGCGCTGCACAGACCTACCCAAGCGTGAGCAGCATGCCCCGCGGACCAGCTCTGCCTCCCTCACCCTCTCGCCCCTTAAAGCCAAGGACACAGGTTTCCACACCGTGGTCTCAGTGGGGTGTTATTAAGGAGAGAGAATTGGGGAGAGAGACTGACTCGACCTCTTTCCATATCAGAAAATAAGCAACAGACAGAGGCAAAGAGATTGTTCAGGCAAAGTACCCATCTCAATCAGGCAATGCACAGGGGTCCTGCCCTTCTTCCTCCCATTCCTGACCAGATACTGGGACCCTGGGAAGGCTGAAATCCTGGCCGTGCAACAGGGACAGAAATGGTGACATTCTGTGGTGGAAGCCAAGAGGACTGGGCAGGGGCAAGGCTGCATCCAGGGGTCTGGGCAGATCAAATCCATGGCTAACCTGTGCCAGGCATGCTTGTAAGTGCTTTATATGTATTAGCTGTTCGCCCTCAGCAGAGCCCTGGGAGATGGGCACTGTGACTAATCTCTACTTTAGAGATGAGGAAATTGAGCCACAGAGAGACTGAATAAAGTGGCCCAAAGCCACATAGCTAGTAATTGGCAGATCTGGGGCAGTTTTGAACCCAGGCAGCCTGGCTCCAGGATCTTTGTGCCTAATGCCATCATCAAACTGCTGATCTATGAACAATGTTTCAGAAAGAAATGTGTACTTCCCTTGGGTGAAACCTGTTCTCCAAGTGTCCTCAGAAGTCTGCAGGAGCTTCCATGGGACCACTCTCCCTCACACTTCTTGGAACCCCAGGTTAGAGATGTTAGGAGCCTTCCTTTACAACCCCCCTCGCTTGGCAGATGAGGACATGAAGATGGGGAAGGAGGTCATTGTCATAGTGGACACCAGAACTGTGGTCTCCTGGCAGAGCTCACTCACTGCCACGCTGGGGCTGCATGTCAGGGTCTTTGGGAGAAGAGCTGCTTCCTTTCCAGGAGCCTCTTTAAGGGTCCAGGCTCCTCCACCTCTGGGCAAGATGGTACCAGCAGAGCAAAACACCCGCCTACTCTGCAAAGAAGTCCCAGATGGTCTCTAAGAGCATTAGTGGACTCCAGGCAACACGGTGCCCAATTAGAGAGCTCATGTGTCTTGTCTGGCCCTCAGAGAATTGGCACTGCCCATGCTCTGGGCGTGCCCTCTCTAGGATATGGTTTCCTGACAGCTTTTGGAGCTGCTTCTCCGAGAACCCTTAACGACTCTGAGTCAGAGGCTGTGGAAGTTATCTTTGCCTGGTATGTGCCTTGTACAGAAGTCGGGATTCAGTGACAGCGGCATTCAATTGAATGTCTTCACCTCTGGGTACCAAGCTAGGGCCCTATATTAGCCCACAAGGCCTCCTGAAAGATGTCCCCATCCTCCTTGGAATTGGGCAAGAGGCCGTCAAGAACCACCCTAGACTTAGAATGTCACGGAATCCTGGCTCTGCCCTCCATGCTGGGAAATCTTCAGGCAATCTCCAGCCGTTCTTTGAGCTCCAGTTTCCCATCTGTTGAAGGAAGCTGGCAGTGTCTCTTCAGGATGCCTTGCAGGAGATGCAGCATGCGAAGGTGCTTTGCAAAGAGTGAGGTGGGCGGGAGATCGTGCTTACCCAATCTCAGCACGGTAATCCCTGTCTTGTTTGGTCCTGGGTCAGAGAAACCTCAGTCCTTTCATCACAAACCTAGAGAGAGAGGGGGGAAGGTCAGGGAAAAGGGGCAGGGGTGAGCTTCCTCTCACTTTCCCCAGTGAGGCCCCATCTTGAGGGCTGGTGCTGTCCTACCCCATGGAGGGGGCTGCTGCAGAGAGGAGGAAGCTGGGGTAGGGGTGGGCTCTGGGAAGGCTAACACACCCCAAGGCCAGCAGGTCACATTGTCTAGGCTGGTGCTTCCGGTTAAAATTTGGCATCAGTAGCACCACTTTACATCACTCACCGGGTTGGCGATGGAGAGGATGGCAGGTTAATGAGATGGTCCTGGCTCGTCTCAGATGGAGATAGGTCACCAACCAACTGAAATACAAGGCATTTGTGATATAATAGTAACAAAAACCCTTTGGAGACTCCTGCCTCAACTCACTGCAAAACCATATAAAACTCTTCATGGGTGAGATGGCTCTGCCTCCGGTGGTTCCGGGATCGGATTTAGGGACATTCAGTCTGATCTATCCAGCCACTCCCATGCAGGGGTCCTGCTTGGCAGGTCTCATGACCGCTCTAGACTGCCTGAGTGAGACCCTCGGTCAGTGTGGCTTTGCCAGAGTGAGCTGCACAAATCAGAAGCCGAGGATGCCAATGAGTGGCCAAAATGCATGTGCCCAAGAGACACTTAGGAAAACAAAACAAACTTACAGCTGTTGGGGATGGGGAGCCTACCTGAGGAGTGGGGGCCAAAGATTGCATCCGGGCATATCGCTTTCCCTAAGAATCCTATTCATTATATTTGTATGAGTTTTTCTAAATCTGTCTTGCGAAGAAAATCAATAGTAGAGTACTGACGGCACTCCCGATCACACCTGCATCTTTTGGGTCTTGGGAATGGAAAATATAAACACTACTTTGTGATGCGTCATCTAAGTTAGCCCTCTCCATCAGCCCACACCCATTCCGATCTATCTTCCACTTCCAGTCTAAATTTGGGGCCCCTACCCGGGATGACAAAGGTCTAGGGGTGGACAGAGGGGAGGCCACACTCTTGTCTGTTCCAGCCTGGGACACGGTTCACTCCTGCGCCAGCCGGTCTGGGCTCCGCACCTTTCTGGCTTGGGGACCTGCGCTGCCCTGCCCGGCGCTCCCCAGCAGCGCAGTAATATTTGCCCAAGGCTGTCGTGCAATGAGACCGTTCGCATGGCTTTGGCAACGCGGCTGCGCTCGGGCCTTCCGCGGCTTGCCAGGCAGTCCTGCAAACCACGCTCCCCAACCCTAGTCTCTTTGGCGCAGGAGGCTCAGGCTGTGATCCGGGAGAACGCTGTACCCTCGAACCCCAGCTCAGGTCCTGGCAGAAGACTCGGGGTGGGGGAGAGCCTTGCTTCTCTTGTGATCCCTCTTAATTAATGTCTGCCACCGCGCGTGTTGACCTTGGTTTCGCCTGGCAGAGAACTCGCTGGTGGCTATGCCATCCCAGTCTTGGGCACTGGGCTGGCCTCCGCCCTCCCCTCCCCGCCGCGCCTCTGGGTGCCCGCTTTCGGTTTTTCAAATTTTCTCAGGAATGAGAATTATTGTATCTATAATTTATCCTAAACCCAATGTTCCACGAAACTCTATAACGAACGTTAATATCTCCAATCTCCTGGTCAGTCTGCATGGGGCGGGAGAGCCGTCGGGTTCTTCGTGGGGGAAAATGTAAAAACTGTTCCGTACTGGGTGACAGTCAGGTCCCTGCCCTTGGTTTCCTATCATTCTGAAAGAATTTTGTTCCCAAAGGGAATCCAACTTGTTTGAAACGTAGATTTCTCCTCTCTGAGTTTGTGAACTGGAGAAAAATGATCTTGATCTGCTTTTTGAAACGATTTATAAAAAAATTAGGAAGACAATCTGGGCAGGCCGGAGGAGTGGGGCCGAGAGCGCACACGCCGCCAAGCCTCCGACCTCCGGAGTTTGCTACCCCAAGCCCCTGAGCTCCACCAGGGCTATGTCAGACACAGAGCTGCCCCGCGCAGCAGCAGGGACCCCTCGCCCGCTGCACATCCGTGAGCGCAGAGGACCCTGCGCTCTGTCCCCGAGGCCCTGTCGCTGGCTGAGCTTTCTCCGCGCGTCGAGGCGAGGCCGCCGCTCGTGAGCAAAGGCTCGGAGTCCTTATGGATTCTGAAGCCGCTCTGAGGGCGAGATCGGGTTTGTCTCATGACCTCGGCGCCAGGAAGCTGTGGAAAGAGACAGACCCCAATTTTCTCCCCTTGGAGTTGAAACAAAACCTGAAAGCCCGAGGTTGCCCGCACCGCCAGAGGTGGCGCCTCGGCGGCGGGGGCGACCAGAGCCGCGTACCCGCGCGGTTCCCAGGCCTGGGTTCTGTGTTTTCCCTAGTAGTTGAGCTAGTGACTTAGCTGGGTAGCTAATAGATGGCTCCCAGGCAACGTTTATGCAAACGTCGAGTCTTGTCTCACGCTGAGTCTCCTTGTCCGCCAGCCCCAGAGTGGCCGGGCTGGGCTCCCGGAGGAGGGACGAAGGGAAATTCCTGGTAATTAGAGGGGAGGTTTTCCCGGGGCGCCCCTCGGTGAAGTGGCCTTGGCTTCGGGCGAGGAACAAAGGACTAAGGTGTCTGCTCGCCGAGCGCCCTCAGGGCCCGGCGCGGCCCGCATTCAGGCCCCTCCCCGCGCCGCGGCGGCCGCGGGCTTTGTGCGCTGGGGCCGCGCCGCGCTGCACCTGCCCCGCTTTAAGTACCTTGGCTGGGCGGCTCGCGCGGCTGCTCTAATCGCCACCCCCAAAGTACCTGCTCATGAATAAACACCAGCCCCATTTATCAGGTACTTAGCGCTCATTGTGAAGGGGAAATTGGCCCTTTTCTGGAAGTGTCTATCTTCAACCCATCTGCACATTCCTGGTTGCAGAATTTCTCCCACCCTTGAGTCACACGCACACACACACACACACTTGCAACACGAGGCTCCTCCAGGATAAAATAAACTCCCTTTTCTTCCGGTAAGTGCGTGATTGAGCCGCGACAATAGGCGGAGAGGAGGAGGCCGCTGGGTCAATAGCCTGCGTCTCTCCCATTGACAGGAAAAGTCAGTGCGAGGAATGCAGGGCCTTCCAAAAGCCTTGTCCCGCGTTCCAGCCACCGGGCCCTACGGACACACTCGCATAATGAACGTGTGGGCACAGCCCCTTTGGTCTCCCAAACATTGAGCAAAATACTGGAGTTGTCCGGGGTGCCGGTCCACCTTGGCCGAGTGGGTCCCAGAATGCACCCGCGGCTCCCCGCTTTCTCCAGTTGGGCCCCCCATTTGGGTCTGGCTCTTCAGTCTGGAGCACATGGGATGAAGGATACACGGATCTGGGTAACTCATTTCCTAAACTCCCTGGCCAGTACGAGTTAAAGTAGCTCCTCCGGGAACCCGGCTGGGCCGAAGAGCAGCTTGTGGCCGACGCGGCTAAGGTTTCGTTTCGGAGGACGCGGAGGGGGCAAGCGTGGCCTGCCCAGCCCGCGCACCGCGGCAGCGCCACGGAGGTTTAAAAGCGGCGTAAACAGGCGTAAGTTTGTAGATCCCCACAAAGGCACGACAGTAAATCTATAAATGCGTTTGCATCCTGACGGCTCGATTCTTTTCCACTCATACCTTCCTTCCGACATATGGGCTTTCTGTGTACACGGCCGCGTTCCCAGGACTCAGTTCCCTGGGTGGGATGCGCCCGGAAACACAATCGATTTTCTGGACCTGCGTACGGCCACAGGCAGCTCTGAAAATGAAAGCGTTTGCTAAGTGTGGAGATTTCGCCAATCGAACGTTTAAAAATGGCTTTGTCTTTATTCGGCTCTCCTGATTCATTCTGTATTTTACAAATAGAGACCCAGAGCCGCTGCCGAAAGCCCAGTTCTGCCGCCCAGTCCTTGCGTGCCTCATGGCGGTGGCCACGCGGGGCCCAGGGAGCCGGGGTGTCTAGAAAATCGCTGCGCATGGGGTTTCCTGGCGCGTTCCCTTTACACCGAAGGCGGGCCGGGCGGCCTCTGCAAGTCCAGCCTCGAGACTCCTGCCAACGACTGGGCAGGACCCTTGAGGTCCTGCGGTCGCGCTGGCGGGCGTCCCGGCTCCGTTCAGGGGAGGCCCGCGAAGGACTGGGTCGGCTCGCGAGCGGCGGGAGGGCGCGCCGGGTCTGAGCGCCAGAACCCGCGACTGCCGCGGGGCTGGGCGCGGGAGCTCGGGGGCTGCAGTGCTCCGCGGAAGCGCCGGTGGCCCCGAGTCCCCCCTCCTCCCAGCCCCCAGCACCAGACCCGCGCCAGAGCCCCGGCAGCGCCATCGTGCCGGAGAAAACAATCTCGGCCCCGCTGGGATTCGCCCCAAATACGGCCACTCATTTGCGGAATATTCTAGAAAAAAACAATATCCCGTTTCTTTTTATGGTTAACAGGAGGTAACTGATAGGACGGACCATTTGCATCAGGGCATACAGGAGGACGGCGAAGGTGACTTCTAGAAATAGGCTGTGAAGTAGCAAGGGCTCGAAATTCCTGTGTCTCTGGGCCTTTCCAGCTACAAATCGGACCCCCGCGGCTCCCGTGTCGCGGGAACCCAGGCATTTCTGCTTCGTGCCTCGTGGGCCGCCTCCAGCCCGCGCGGGCTCGTTTTGTCGCCGCGGGATTCGGCCTGCGTCTTCCTAGTCCCCGAACAAGGGCACCAGGACGCGGCTGCAGGGCGCCGCGGGAGGGCCAGGGCGAGAGAGTCCCTGCAGCTCCGCAGGGCATCACGCGAGCCCCCTCTCCTCCCGGGTCACCTCTCCACCATCACCTCTCCACCTCCAGGGCCGAGGGCCAGGGACTGAGCTTCTCCAAGTGAAGCTTTGTTTACTTGGAGAAAATTCTGGAATTCGAATTTGTTGCTCTGTGTTTGCATTGAATGCCTTAATAGCACAGGTGTCTGGGCTTCCTCACGAACCCCAGGATTTCAGGACAGCTGGCTGCTACAGCGAAGGGATTGGGATACCAGAACGGGAGGAAGCCCGTGTGGCCTCTCTGAGCACTGAGACCAGCCACCAGTGCGGATGGAGCACGGTGGGAGTTAGGGCTTCAACTCGACCCCCTGTCCCTTCCATGCCCCTATTTTTACTTTTCTCAGCCATGCCCTTGGCTCACATCCCTGCTGTCCCTTGGGGTCCCAACCCGACTCCCCGAAAAGGCCAAGCAGGAGTAGAATCAAATCTGAGTGGACCCTGCAACTCCAGGGCGGGCAGAACCTGCCTGGTGCAGCCAGGCGCAAGGCCTGGGGCAGCCACTTGGGGAAACTCTGGGGCTGCGGGGGGATGCCCCAGCACTGGACTGGGGTCGTGGGGAAGGGCACGAGCCCAGCCCTCTCCACACAGAAGCCTGTCGTCAAACCACCCACTCTCCCCAGATGTCCCTGCTATAGCCCACCCTACTGCAATCCGCCTCCCCCACTTCATCTTTGTTCTTCTGGACAAGTGTCAGGATCCCCAAGACAGGAGCGGGAGGCCCCACCTGGCCTGTAGCTGGGAAGGCAGGAGAAGGCATGTGGGGTTTGTCCTAAATAAACCGTTCCCCGGCACCCCAGAAGAGCTTTGGGGCGAGCCTATCGGCCCCAGGCTGGGGAGGGAGCCGCGTGTACCACAGACGAGAATGGAGCACTGAGAGCACCACAAGCCTGAGGCCTGGGCTCTAGCATCCCACTTTGGGTGCACTTTTGGCTCCTGGATGTGTCATTTTGAGCAAGCCTTGGACTCCTTGGAGGGGCTGGGGAAGGACCTGTGACTCTCCTATCATCTCACCTATTGAAACCCCTCGGTTCATTGAAGCAACCTGGCCTACCCCGACAAGCCACCATCTGAAAGCCGCTGGCCTTTGACTCCCCGGCACTCTGCCCTGCCCCAGGATGCCTGAATGCCCAGTTGCACCCTCCTCCCCCACTGCAGCCCCGGCTGTGTCCCGACACTTGGCAAGCAGCATAGCTCAGCTTTGGTGCCGCCTCCAGAAAAGAGGGGCTGCCGTGGCCTCGGCTGACCCGGTGCCCCCAGGATGAGCTTCTGGGGCTCACAGGTCCTCGCCTTCTCTGCACGGGGTGGGTATGAGGTAGGTTCTTGCACTTTCTGGAACTTCTCCCTGGCACTCTTTGGCTGCCTGGGGTCCTCCCTCGCCCAAGTCACGGATGGAAAGCTGAGGCCAACCGGTTCACGTTGGCCAGCAGCCAGGGCCGACCCCGGGTGTTTCCGCTGGCCCCAGCGCGTTGGCTCTCTGCAGGACGCTGGAGGCCGAGTGGTGTCCCTAGAGCCGGTGAGGGGCAGGTGGCCGGCCTGGTGGTTCCCATGCTCCCTCTGTCCAGTTCATCTCGCGGTGTCTGTTCCAGTCTGGCCTGCGGTTCCCTGGCTCCTCCACGGCCGAGCCGGGAACCAGCGGAGCAGGTTTCACTGCGTGGACTGTCGAGGTCAGGTCGCAGGGTCGCGCGCACTCCTCTGGCCCCCTCGCGGCACGCCCGGTCCAGGTTCGCCGGCAGAGGGCGCGCGTGGCCGGGGAGGAGCGCTTGGGGCGCTTCTGGGGGCGGTGGGGGTCCCTGGCTCCACACTGGGGCGGAGGCCGGTGATTCGGAGCCACGCCTGACACCCTAACGTCCCAAAGCGGCACGGTCACACGGAAGAAGCGCACGGCTGAAGGTGGGGGGCCGGGACAGCGACGCCCCCGCAGCGGGGCTGTGGGGATGTGGGCTGCGGGGCTTCCCAGCGACTCTGGTTTGTAACCGTGCGAACACCATGGAGGCGTGTGTGCCAACAGTGTGCGCGCGTGTTTAGACACCTACGTGTGCAGAGGCAGGGCAGGGACAGGAGGAGTAGTCCTTGAGACTTGCCTCTTCCTGATTTCTGAGCTGGAAGGGTTTTCTAGAACATTTAGTGTAATAGCAGGAAACTGAGGCCCAGGGAGGGGAGGGACTTAGCCAAGGTCCTGCAGTAGTTACAATCAGCGCTGACTCAAGTAGCGCTGGCCAGGGGCTGTCCCTGAGCTGTCTTCTGAGTCAGTTTCCCCCGCTGGAAGGCTTTGCGGCTGTCCTAGGCCTTGGCTCTGGAGGCCGCCGGTGGGGAGGGGGGTTGTCTGGAGGCAGCACATGGCCACCTGGCTCCGGGGGTGCCTGTGTGTATTTGCCCATGAAGGGGTACACGTGTCTGCAAGTTGTGCAAAGGTATATTTGTGCCCACAAAACTGTGTGTTTTTCCTGCAGATCATATTGGGCAGAGAAAAAAAGTGTGCGTTTGGGAAGAGGTGTGTGAGGAAGAGTGAAGGGATATTTGTGTCTGGATGGCCTAGGTGTGTATAAAGGGGTGACTGTGAATAATTGCACCATAGACCAGGGTGTGGTCCCCGTGCACATGCACACTGGCACCCCCACACTGGAACCCCGCCGCCTGCCTTCACTGCTCCTTCAGATGGCCCTGGAGCCCTTTCTCCTTCCTGGGCCCCACGGAAAGAAGTGGTAAGGGCAAGGTGAGGCAGAGGGATGCAGGCTTCAGGGTGTGGCCCTGCCCCAGTGCCCAGCAGGCTCTAAGGGGCTGCAATTAGGCAAAGCTCCTCCTGGGCTGCAGAGGGGAGGAGGGAGGACGAGTGGGAGGAGGATTATAGCAAATTCATTTCTATTTTCCAGCCCACTAAGCCTGCAGCGTGTCCCTGGTGTTAGCATGAGAATGGGCCAGGGCTCTATGAGTCCCTCCACCCCCGACCTACTGACCCCTCTCCCCCCAAACCTGAATAGTGGGCCTCACAGCCTCCCCAGCCTCTCCAACCAGTGCCTGCAAAGCCACGACTCCTAATCAGGGTAATTTAATATATTTTAAGCCCCCGGTGGCTTTATTTTCCCTCCTTTTTGAGTTTGTTTTAGGCATTCACAGCTCTCACCCCGTCATTAGACAGCCTTATTTGACGGGTGGAAGGAGCTGCTATGAGACCACAGCCCTTTGTGTCCCCGCATAAGCTGGGCTTCCCCGTAATTAGAATGGTATTCCCAGCCATTGAGGCCTTTCATGAGGCAGAACAAAAACTCCCCCAGATGAATATCCCCCAACTCCCAGCCCCCTGGCCAGGAAAGGGGCTGTGAGTTAAAGGGACTCCTTGAGGAAGGCAGTCTGGAGCAAGGACAGGCGGAGTCCTGCCAGGGTGGGGAATTTAGAGGCCGTGGGGAGTGGGCGCCAGACGAAGGCTGGTTGAGGTTGCTGGTCAACACCAGTCACCTGTGCACACTCTGCCCAGTGCTCAGCGTCTGTGGTCAGAGGACCTGCACATGTCCGTGGGGTGGGGGCGTGGGAGCAGGCTGGAGTGTGCATGTGAAACACAGACACACGGAGTCACCAGACTCTGACTCAGACGCAACTTGCATCTAAACACACAAACACACACAGTCCCACATACAGGCTTGAGATCACATTGTAAACGCACATACACACACTCATACATGTATACATGCATGCTCAGCCACAAGATCACAATGTCACTGAATCAGGTTGGGACATACTTGTAAATATACAAATATGCTGCACACACTGTCACCCAGTCGTACAACCAGACTGCAGTTTGTCTTCATATTTATGTGTACAGACGCACAAGGCCACCCAAGACTGGGGTTTACTTGTGAACACACACACTCCTATGTGCTTATATGTGCATATAACCTTAGGGTCATCCAGACCCCAGTTTTTCTGTGGCTACAGGGCATTCACCAGCTGTGCACACTCTGGGGCACCACCCCTCCTCCCCAGGATATGGACATGCTTCTGGCTACATTCCTGGGTCATGCTTAACCTGTGTTCAGATATAGAGATTGACATGTACACACATACATAGACACATGCCCATCCTCTGGCTCACACTGATATATGAAAACTTGGGAAAATAGTATGGAACCAACATGCCATTATAGTGTTTCCACATTTCCTGTCCAGCCTCTCCCAGACACTCATTATCAGACACGCAAGAGGGTTTCAATGATAAGCACCCACCCAGCGACACACTGTGCTGTGAACTCAGCCCCCATGAGGGCTAGGTTCTCCTCTGGGGCTCGGATGGATCTCCCATGTCCTTCGGGCAGAGGAGATCTTCCTTTTCTAGATTTCCCCTTTGGACTGGGCTCCAAGGACAGAAGGCAGGTGTTTGCCCTCGGGTGCAATCAGTAGCTTTTCCTGGGACTCAGGAAAGGCTCAGAGGCTGATACTAGGTCTGGGAGTTTGCAGCAGGAAGAACCCAACTTACTAACTGACGCGCAGTGATGCAGTCCCGTGGAGAGGTACTGAGTACCCCATCTCTGTGAGGATTCAAATAGGGGCAGGATGATCACCAGCCAGAGATGCTGTGGGGAAATTCATATATTTAATTCAGCTCCTACTCTGTGTCAGATCTTGTGCTCAGGTCCTGGAGTGCAGTGGTGAGTAACAAACATACAAGCCTGTCTTCAAAGGAACTTAGAGTCTTGGAAGGGGATACGAAACACACACAATTAATAGATGAGTCTTTTAATCCCATCTACTGGAGCAGGGTTCAGGGATGAGGCTGGGGCTGGAAGGAAAGTGATGTAATGACCCTTAGTTTCCACGTTGGAATATTGGTATCAGGGACTACTACGGTGGACCATTTAGCATTCTGTGCTCAAGTCGTGGCAGCTTGGCAGTCCCCATGTTGGATAAATGATGGGTTAGCTGGTCTCACGGGCCTCTGTCCACATGAAGATTCTTAGACTCCTAGTCTGGGTCCATGGCTTCCTCACTGTGCACCCTCCCCAAGGCAGGCAGTCGGTCACTCCCTAACTCACTCTGCACAGTGTATCTTTATCGTGGCAATTGTCACCCCTCACCACAGCTGTGGCCAGGCCCACAGTGCAGGCAGCAGCTGGGGAGCACTCCAGGCCCCCAGGAACAAAGGAGAGACCCATAGAGAGGATAACGTATCCACTGTGGTGGAAAAGGGGGCTGGTGGCAAGAAGAGGTAGATCAGGCTCACGCGTGGTTCCTGGCTTCTTAGCAGTGAAGAACAGTCCATGGAATCTTGTCAAGCCTCACTCTCTTCTCCACTGGGAGGAAGTCCAGTTTGAAGGGATAGGGCTGGGGACCTCAAACTGGCAGTGATTTGCATGCTTTCCCCTCCTTGGCTCCCCTTCGAAATGTGGGACAGTTAGTCTTGTAACTACCGGTGCCACAAGCAAACACATACCCAGAAAATGACCAAGAAAACTTCAACATCTCTCCCTAGGTAAAACACTCACCTGTCTCTCTTTCTTGGAAAAATCGTGTAGGGTTAATTAGAGAGCAAGAGGTGCTTTGAAGCCACTTTCTGTGTCCTATGCTTGTTTGTTTCTGTCTTGCCACAGTGTCCCATGGTGTAATAAAGTACTTGGGGGCCTGGGCCCTTGGAGACACCCAGGTTCACAAACCTCTTACCAGCTTAGAGAGAGACCTTGGGCACGTCTTTTTGGGCCTGGGTGTCTTCAGCTGCAAGTGGGAGTAATAACGGTACCACTCTGCTAGAGTTGTTGTGAGGATTAAATGAGCTAATACATGTAGAAGAGCCCAGCAATGCATTGCATGCAGTAAGTGTTCAGCGTTAGCTGGTGCGATTAATATTAGAGTGAGTGCCCAGCGGGTAAATGTGTGCATGTTTCATTTTGTTTGCATTTGGGATAAAGTTGTGGGAAAGTAAGATCTTCCCTGGTAGCCTCTGATGATGGGGGACTTTGGCAGCACGCGGGGATGGGGTCGGGGTGGGCCCAGGATCTCCAGTAGTTTTAAAAAAATAAAAAAGCTCTCTGAGCGGGTGCGGCCTCCGGTCGTTGCTGGGGGCGCCAGCAGGGGGAGCCCGAGTCGCCGCAGCGTGCGGGCTCCGGCCCCCGAAGAGGGAGGGAAGTGCGCTTGACGGCACCTACTGTGTGCAGCGCACCCGCCGGGCGCTGGGGGGCGCCGCGACGGCGCGCAGGCGGGGAAGCTGGGTTGATGGGTGGCTCGCGAGGTGCCCGAGGACGAACGCAGACTGGAAGGGTGACTTCCCGGGCGCCAGGGCCCCTGCGCCGCAGCGAGGCCCAGGCCTGGGTCCTGGAGGGGCCGGGGCTGGGCAGCGCGGGGCCGAGGTCGGTCCCCGCCGCCACCCCCAGTCGGTGCCGACCCGCGCCGGGGGCGCCCAGCACCACCCACCCGGCCAGGGCGCCGCCCGGCGGGAGGCCCGCGGCGGAGGCCTGGGTGCGAGCGGCCCTCCGGCAGTTAGGAGGCGGAAACCCGGCCCGCCCCTCCCCCGCCCGCCCTCCGCCGGGAAGAAGTCCAGTCCTGACCCCACCTGGCGCGGGGCGGGGGAGCCCCGTGGGATGCGGCCTTGCGGGCGACGTTCCTCCATCCGCTCCCGCCGCGCCGGGCCTTCCCGCTGCCCTGCGGCGGCAGCTCGGTGCCGAGAGCAGGGCCGCTTCGGAGCCCCTGTGTGCGCGCCGGTGCACGACGGTGACGCTTGTCTTCATAGACGTTTCAAGTGTCAGAGGTCCCGACGGCTCACCTCTGCGACTGCGTATGAAGACCAGTTGCGTCTGGGCCTGCCGAGGAGCAGATGATCCCAGCCGGTTCCCCTCCGCCCCAGAGCAGGCGAGTCCGCCCGGGGGTGAGGGCGCGGTCGGGCAGCGAGATGCGGGGAGCGTGGGCCGGCCTGCACGCAGCCTCTCGGCTTCCTGCGCGGGAGGGTCCAAGGGACGGGGTCTGCGCCCGCGGGAGGGAGCGGCGGCCCTGCCCACTCCTGCTCCTGGCGTGTGGCCTGGCCGAGCCCCGCTTCTGCCCTCCCAGACTGGAGAGAAGTTGGGCTGGAGTCGCCAAGCTCCACATTTCCAGCTATGCGACCTTGGCCGAGTCGTTCGACCTCTTGAACCCGTTGGAGCCAGAATACCAGCCCCTCAGGGGGCTGCAGGTGCCTTCGGGGAGACTGTAAACCCCCCAGGGGACGCCTGCCAGGACCAAGCGATGCGTTGCTGAAGTTTTGTCTCATTTAATTGTCATGCTCATCTGAGGGCTCATGCCCATTGTTTTATAGTTGGGGTTCCCCAGGTCTTGAAGAAGGAGAGATGAGGGCTTTTGTTTCTGAGGCAGCTGATGGAAGCCTCCTGTCGTTCCCCTAGGCCCCTTTTGAAGTTCCTGAATTGGAGTGCTGGGGCCCCAGGAGGGAGGAGGGGCACCTAGGATGAGGTGACTGAGGGTCCTTCATCTGGGGTGTCGGCCTGAGGAACTGAAGTAGAACTCTGCTCAGGAAGGGTCACCTCCTAGGCCTCACTTTTCCCATCTTTAAAATGGGTGTGAGTATGTTTGCCCAGTCCCCAAGGGAGGTTGCAGGGGCCTAGAGAGAAATGGGCTGGTTGGGCAGGGGGAAGTCTCCCTTAATTCTGTGAAGTCTCCACAGGTATCCTCCTTCCAGGGAGGACACTCACATTCTAATAACAAAGGGCCAACTATGGAGGCTGTGGTCAGAGGTTTTCTTTTGTTTCAGTGACTCCTGACAGCAGCCCCCCTAGGAGAAACTACTCCCCCCCCCCAATTTCATAGGTGGAGAAACTAAGGCTGGAAGCAGTGAAGTAAAAAGTCACTTACCCAAGGTCACCTAGTGAGGGGGGAAAAGTGAAGGGGCTGGAGTTTGATTCTAGGGCTGGCCTTGCCTTCACACCACTGAACCTAGCCCTGGGTACTCCCCCACTGCTGTCTCCACCTTACTGTACTTTAAGGGTGGGGTGGTTCTGAAGTTGGAGCCTGGCCCATTTAAGGGACAATTCCTGGACAAAGCTTGACTAAGGATCAAGCCCCCACATAGTGCAAGGAGGCCAGGCAGGCATGAGAGGGCCATGTGGACCTGGGCAGTGGCGGAAAAGGCTAAGATCCGAATTGCTGTAGGGTTTAGCACTGTGGGCAGCTGCCCGTGCAAGGGTGGGCTCCCACTGTGGGTTTTGGGTATCCCTAGGGTCAGGGGCTAACTCTCTGCTCCCTTTCACAGGGAAGCTGAGAGGAAGCTCCTCTTTGGGAACCTGAAACCCAGAGATAATTTCTTCTTCTTCTTCCTCTTCCTTCTTCTTCTTCCTTCTTCCTCTTCCTTCTTCTTCTTCTTCCTCTTCCTTCTTCTTCTTCTTCCTCTTCTTCCTCCTCCTCCTCCTCCTCTCACTCTGTTGCCCGGGTTAGAATGAGTGCCATGGTGTCAGCCTAGCTCACGGCAACCTCAAACTCCTGGGCTCAAGCAATCCTCCTGCCTCAGCCTCCCAAGTAGCTGGGACTACAGGCATGCGCCACCATGCCCAGGTAATTTTTTCTATATATTTTTAGTTGGCCAATTAATTTCTTTCTATTTTTTAGTAGAGATGGGGTCTCACTCTTGCTCAGGCTGGTCTCAAACTCCTGACCTTGAGCGATCCTCTTGTCTTGGCCTCCCAGAGTGCTAGGATTACAGGTGTGAACCACCGCGCCCAGCCCCAGAGATAATTTCTGATTCAGAAATCTGTGGCCCCTCCTATCTTCCCTGACCCTGCTGACAGCACCTTTAGGAGCCTGAGGTGACACAGTGAGGCCTCTTTAGTCTGTAGATCCCAAGTGGCACCCCTTAACTCTTGGGGTAGGAATCCTGCCCAGCTCCTAATAAAAATAAATAAAACCAGTTCAAACCCAATCAAAGGAAACTAGGTTCAGTTAGCTCTGCCAGCTGCAGGCAGAGGATCAGGAAGGGGTGCTCACCACCCCATGCTGAAGAATCTCTGCCACTGGGGAGAAAATCTGCACTGATCTGGAATGGTTCAGGCTGTCCAACTCTGAGAGACGGAGACTCTCAGCTTAGTTCTCCAGAGCTTGGTCAGCAGAGACACGATGACAGTGGTGCAGGTGACTGACCAGGTGCTGCATGGAAATGCTCTGGGATTAGATTGAGAACAGTCCCTAACCCCAACCGGCTGCAGTCTTGGCGCTAAAGTCGGGGAGATAAACTCTGGAGTCTCTGATGGAGACTATTTCCAGAGGCCTTGCTGTTGGGCATCCCCTCCCACTGGGGTTGCCCAGGTCCATGGTTCTGGCTCTTTGGCACTCACTGCAGTCCGGCGAGGCTGCACACAGCACAGCACTGTTACTGCTGCCATAGAGGGTAGAGAACGGAGGTTTTCAAGGGAGGGTCTCTCGCCTGTATCTAGTCCAGGCTCCTCCTAGCCCCCGGCCTCTGCGGGGCGCGGGGCGCTGGGCGCTGTCTGCACCCTGTGGCTCTGTGACTGGTCCAGACAGAGGCGCTGGACTATTTTCGCTGAGGTGGGAGGGGAGCTGTCCGCCCAGCGGTGCTGAAACACTGACCGCCTTTGCTGGGGTCTCCGACTGTGGCTCACTTGCTCAGCCACACCCTGGGCCGGCCTTCGCACCTCTGAGAGGGGCCCTTCGCGGCATCCAGGTGAGGATTTTTCCTGTAAGAGAAGCAGTCCAAACCATCATCATCCTGCCCCCAAACCTCAATAGCCAACCAACTGGATTCCTGGATGGATGGCCCCTTAAATCCATTCTCCACTCAGTACCCTGAGTGGTCTTTTCAAGAGGCAAATCTGATCACACTTCAAGCCCTCCTGTGGCTTTCCATGGCATTCAGAGGAAAGCTTAAAGTTCTTGCCAGAGCCAAGAAACCTTCTTTCCTCAATGATCTAGCCCTTGTCTACTTCTCCCACCTTAAGATGCCTATCGAGATGCAGTGATGGGTGAGAACTGGCTGAGTTCTGGTATGGTGTGAAGATAGAGCTGCTTAGATTAGATTTGCTGAGGGATTGGAGATGGGGTGTGAAAGGAATGGTGGGGTCAAGGGTGACCCTGGGGGTTTTGGCACGAGCTCCTAGAAGCATGCAGTTTCTATTTCTTGACCCAGGAAGACTGAAGGAGGAGCGAGTTTTGGGGATGGGGTATCAGGTTGGTTCTGGAAATGTTAAATTTGAGAGGCCTATTAGACAGCCAAAGGGGAGTACATCCAGTAGACAACTGGATGTATGTCTGGCATTCAGGGAATGAGTCCTAGATAGAGATATTAACTTGGGAGTTGTCAGCTTATAGGTTTTATTTAAAACCACAAGACAAGATGAGATCACTAGGAGTAAATGCAGAATGAAGAAAAATGTTTTAGGGACTGGAGTACTTAGATTTTAGAGGAGGAGAATCAGTAAAGGAGACTGGGAGGGAGAGTCTTTGAGCAGGAGAACAAAGAAAATGATGTCCTTGAAGCCAGGGGGAAAGTGTGTTAAGAAGTAAAGAATGATCAAAAGTGTCCAGTGGCTCATGCCTGTAATCCCAGCACTTTGGGAGGCTGTGGTGGGAGGATTGCTTGAAGCCAGTAGTGCGAGACCAGCCTGGGCAACATATCAAGACCCCCATCTCTACAAAAAAAGAAAAACTAGCTGGGCACGGTGGTGTGCACTGTAGTCCTGGCTATTCAGGAGCCTGAAGCAGAAGGATCTTTTGAGCCCAGGAATTCAAGGCTGCAGTGAGCTATGATCATGCCACTGCACTCCAGCCTGGGTGGCAGAGCAAGACCCTGTCTCAAAAAAAAAAAAAAAAAAAAAAAAAGGCCAATATTCTCACAGGCCAATAAGATGAGGACTGACAATTGATCTTTGGGATACAGCCTCACAGAGGTCCCTTTTGAGAAGTGGGGCTAGGGAAGGGCTGATTAGAGAGGGAAGACCAAGAGAGAGTGGGAGTGAGTGGTAGCTGATGTTATTTGACCTACCCAGGCAGGCTGAGGAAGAGAAAAATGGGCTTGGAGCTGGTGGCAGGGTGGCCAAAGTGGAAGAATCCCAAGCTAAAATTTTCAGCCAGGTAAGTGCCCCATTGGCAGACCAGACTCTCAATTTTTCACATGCTTCAAAACTCCAGTTTAGAACCTACCTGGGCCATAGCAAGATGTTCAGGGTACACATGTTTGGGGGAGTTTACCTTTTCCTTTTCCTCCTCATTCCAACTGGAGATTCTGGCTGCTGAAATGATTTGACATTAACCCTGCTGGCATCAGAGCTCTTTAGCCCCTGGGCATGGCAGGGACAAAGAGAGACCTGTTCTGGGAGCACCAAAACACTCGAGCTAGTCCAGTGAGGGGGTTCTGGTCAGAGCAGTCTTGAACTACGTATATGCAGACCACAAGTCCGAACATGAGGCCCTCCAGAGCCATCTTCCTTGCCCTCAGGTGTGCACCAGACACCTCACATCCTTTTTCAAGTTGGGAAACACAAACTATCCACAGACTTAGCCTGGCTCTTCTTGGCTGGTCTTTACGCACATGGTAGCTGGCTTGCCTCTGAGGGCTCGGTGAGAGTGCCATGTTCCCCAACAGCCAGCGGGGACCTTTGGATCCCTGTGCATCCTTGAAGAGCACAGGCAGCCTCTCTCACTTCCTGCCCAGCTTTGGAACAGTGGTGCTGAGTTTACCGTCCAGTGGGGATCACAGTGCCCCCCAATCTCAAGCCCCAAGTGAAGAGACAGGGACGAAACTTTCGCTCTCAGGGGCCCCTGGACCCGCAGAAGGGCAGTGGCTGGAGGACAGGAGATGGATTCTTGTGGGTCCCCTTGGATGCTTCTGGGCCTCTGTGTCCCTTCTGAGGTTGCACTGCGCCCCCTCCTGACGTCATGGGCGAACTGCAGGGCGGGGCTCGGTGCAACTCCCAGGCCTGCTGGTGGGGCTGTGGGGTTCTCCTAGGACTGCCAAGGGAGCTGCTGAGACAAGCCTCCGAGCGCCCTCTGCGGGTCCAGCCCCTGTGGGAGCCGTGCCTCCTGGTGTGATACCCCCTATGACAGCCCCTCATCCCGGCACTGCTTCCTTTTCCTTGTGTTCCCGGCTCTGAGCCCTATCCCGCAGGAGGTCTTTCCGAGGGGCACCTCCACATTTGGACAGTTGGGACCGTTTACAGCCACTTAGTGAAAATAACAACAGCTAATATCCACTGGACACTTACTGTGGGGCACCGTGCTCAGGGCTTGGGACAGACAATGATGTTTATTATCTCTTAACCTCCAAGCCACCTTGCCCCCAAAGCCACACCAGGGTGAAGACAGCAGGAAGGATCTGGGGAGTTGGGGGGTCACTAATGAGTGAACTGATGAGGCTGTTCAGGCTCCTGCCCCACCCCCTGGCCCACTTTAATGACCCTCCCTGTTCCAGATGAGAAGCCAGGCTCAAAGATGGGACCTGTCCCGAGGTCACACAGCTGGAAAGTAGCAGATATGGGAGGCAATTCCAGGTCTTTATTGTGCTCAAAAGAAGCAGGCAGCCTGTGAGCTTCATCTCCAGCAGAGGGACTGCCACGGTGACTCTGGAGCCAGGCTGCCTGGGTTTGAATCCCAGCTCTGCCTCTTACTGACTGAGTCTCTCTGTGCCTCAGTTTCCGAATCTGAAAAAAATAGGTAATAATATCCTATACCTCATAGGATTACTGTGAAGATGAAATGAGATAATACGTAAAAAGCACTTAGCGTTTAACTATTATTATTATCGTTACCATGGGTCTGAGCCCCTTCCCTGGCCATGCCAGGGAGAACCAGTGGCTAGAGAGGAAATCCGGGGATGAGAATTTTCTGCCTCATCACCCCTGCGGGAGGAGAGAGGACAGAGGACAGTGGAGGGGCCACGTGACTGCCTGGGCTAGCGAGCAATTTACTGGAGGAGCTCATTTGGCGACTCTGACTCTGAGTTAATTAAAGATGGCCACGAGGGGTCATTGCCATGGTGACAATTAGGCTGGGAAGGAGCCTCATTAAGGTGCGGTTTTAACAAGGCCAGTCGTTTTTAACCTGACATCTACATGAAGAAGGGATTTTTCAGGTTGCTTCCCTTTCTCCCTGTGCTGTGTTTCAGATCTGTTTCTAGAGAGTTCCTGTTGAAGAATGAGACAGGGGAGAATTCCTGGGTTTAGTCCCCCTGGAAAAGCAGCAAGGCAACAGGTTTCCTCTCCGTGGTATGACTCTGGCATCTGAAAGGAGGCCTGGTCGGCAGAGGCTTGGAGAGGGAGGGGAGGGTGGAGGTGACGAGGTCAGAGCAGGAGGTGAGGAAGGGGAATTTTATTCAAAATGGAACTGGAGGCCTCTTCTGGGATTTAGAAACGTTGCTTCTGCTGCCCCAACACCTCCCAAACGGGGGTTGGGTGTGTCATGGATGAAAAAGGGGGAGACAGGAGCATCAGGCCGTTTCTTCCGAGTTGAGGGGGGCAAGGAAGGCAGTTGAAGGCCTCTCTTAATTCAGAGCTCTGTAAAAAGTATTTTTTCTTATTTCCATAATAGTATGTGCTTATTGAGAAAAATTAGAAATTTCAGAAAAGCACAGAAAGAAAATATCCTCTGCAGTCCAACCCTGAGAGATAACGACTGTTAACGTTTCCAGTGTGATGAGAAGCTGAGCGTAGGTGACCAGGAGCTGCATTTTGGGAAAGGGCACAGCAGACGGGGTTACGGGGGATGTATACTTTTTCATTCGTACCCTTTTCTACTGCTTGGATTTTCATCAGGAGACTGTCAAATAAAGCCACGTTAAAATAGCACACAATGCAACATTTTTCTATACGTTGAGATGCAGCGTACATTTTTCTCTACAAAAATAGTGGTCATATTATACCTATGATTTTGAAACCTGAATTTATCACTTCAAGATAACGAGATATCTTCAATGCTTTTCCACGATGTTACATTTTTTTCCCTCACTTTTTTTTTTTTTAAAGCACATTGTAAAATATTCAAAGGGTAGACAAGGTAAGCCTCCTACCTGGTCCCTTACTTCCTCCAGTCCCTTAGTTCCCCACTGCAGAGGCAACCATTAATATCAGTTGCTTTTGTATCTGTCCAGAGATATTCTACATGTATCCAAGCACACGTTTTCCCATAGATCCATTTTGTGCAGCCAAGTTAGCACACTAGTCACCCTGTTGTGCATCTTGCCTTTTTTTTTTCTTTTGAGACAAGGTCTTGCTCTGTCACCCAGGCTAGAGAGCAGTGGCATCATCATAGCTCACCGCAACCTCCAACTCCTGGGCTCAAGTGATCCTCCTGCCTCAGCCTCCCAAGTAGCTGGGACTACTGGTGTGTGCCACCATGCCCGGCTAATATTTTTATATTTTGTAGTGATGGGGATCTCACTTTTGCTCAGACTGGTCTCAAACTCCTGGCCTCAAACAATTCTCCTGCCTTGGCCTCCCAGAGTGCTAGGATTACAGGCGTGATCCACTGTGCCCAGTGCATGTTGCTTTTTTAACTTCATAGTATATCTTGGAGTTGGTCCCATATCAGCATGTATAGAGAGCTATCTCATTCTTTTCTTTTCTTTTTTTTATTTTTGAGACAAAGTCTCACTCTGTTGCCCAGGCTAGAGTGAGTGCTGTGGCATCAGCCTAGCTCACAGCAACCTCAAACTCCTGGGCTCAAGCAATCCTCCTGCCTCAGCCTCCCGAGTAGCTGGGACTACAGGCATGCGCCACCATGCCCAGGTTATTTTTTCTATATATTTTTAGTTGGCCAATTAATTTCTTTCTATTTTTTAGTAGAGACGGGGTCTCACTCTTGCTCAGTCTGGTCTCAAACTCCTGACCTTGAGCCATCCTCCTGCCTCGGCCTCCCAGAGTGCTAGGATTACAGGCATGAGCCACTGTGCCCGGCCCTCATTCTTTTCTTAATGCTTGGCAGGCCACTGCAACTGGGAGTCTTTGGGTATGAACAAGAGGTGGTCCTGGCCCTTAAGGGGCGCAGAGGGGTGTATATCCCTTCATGCCCAGTATTGAGCCTATATAGTGGTCAGCACATAGAAGTACTTGGTAAATGTTTATGGATAAATGGACAAGTAGGAGATAAAGAAAGAGGAGTTAAAGTGGACAGAGGCCATACTGAGGGTTGGAACTTCCTCTGGTTTCAGATGGGAGCCCCTGAAGGCCTCACACTGGGGCGGCATAGTCAGATACGATGTCATGGAAAGGTCCCCTGGGAACCCAGGGAGAATCAAGGTGACCACACAGACGATAAGACATCAGGACGGGGGGACTGTAGTACTGTCCTCATATATAGCGTCCCTCCCTTTATTTATCTTCCTGGCAGGAGCCTTATAAACCTTAACCCCGGGGAACACAGACATGGCGGTGAGACATGTTTTGGCCAGTGAGATCTGAGTGCAAGGGATATGTGACATTTTCCAGCAGAAGCCTTAAGGAGCAGTTAGTTTGGGGGTTGCCATGCTCTTCATCTCTGTCCTCTCTCTTCAGCTGCACCCGTGAGTGACTCTGCAGAGCACAGCCTCTGGCCGATCGCAATGTGCTTGTGAACACGAGTGAAACCTCGTTGCCTTAAGCCACTGACGCCTGGGGTGTTGTTTGTCACTGTGCCACAACAGAGCCTATCCTGATACGCAAGGGAACTGACTGGATAGTTCCCAGCCCCCTTCCAGAGGTGCACGACAGGCCACGGCTCTGCCAAGCTGGCCTTTCTGTGGCTTTCGCCTCTCTCGGTTCACCCAGCGCACGCCCAAGCTCTTCTGGAAGCCTAGATGCATGTCTCCCTGCGCCACCGCGGTGAGCCCCAGGGGCGGTTCTCAGAGGGGAGAGACACCTATGGCAGGACGAAGTCTGCCGCTGCTGCTGTCCCTCCTGAGATCCAGTTTCTGGTGGCCCTCACAGGGGCAGAAACATGAGTGGCCCTGTTGGCATCAACAGTAAGAAGAGAGTGTAGCCTTGTTTGCCAGGACCCTTCTTTCTGAAGGGGAAACCGAGGCTGTGGTGCTGTTCAAGCCAAACCACCCCGGCCACTGTCCCTCCCAGTTGGCTGCCCTGCCTTCCCCGGGAGACACTCATCTCCCAGGGCTGGAGATGCAGAGGCAGGGGCAGGGCGTCCTCGGGCGCCGCAGTGCCAGGGCTCAGTGAGGTTGCCAAAGACCCAGGTCCTCCGTCTCTGTCCACGCTGGCTTTGTCCTCAGGACGATTTCCCTCATCATCACACGATGGCTGCCTGTAGCCATCAGGGCCGTGTGGTTGCCTCCTTGTCCGTGCCAAAGAGTGAAGATGACGGAAAATGCTCCCCCAATCCGTGGACCCCCGTCATCACCGGGGAGCACTGTGTGCCGACAGGCTCAGACCAGCCATTCTCAGTGCCACCAGGCTCCGTGCCCCCTTGTCATTGCAGATATTCCTGTCCTAATGAAATTTGTACAGAATAGGACCCACTTTCACATATAATTGCAAAAGTATCAACATAATGTCCTAACTATACAGGAAAAACAAAAGGAAATGCATAATATAATAAAATATATTTCAAGGTGTATGCTCAGGCACAAGCATTCCAGACGACATAATGAAACAATCAGATGCTTTCACCTGCGTCTAAAGTCTCCGTGAATACAGCGGCAATAGAGACAGACAGGTATAGGTGGGTTGTTTGGGTGGCTAAAATGCCACTGGTAACATTGCTACTGGGGACACGATTGTGTTGAAATAGTAAATGTTGGGAAGATACTAAACAAAAGCGAGCATAAGCTTCCTCAGTGTACGCTGTAGTGGCTGTGCTGTAGTGTGAATTCAATATATAGTACAGCCTTGCAAAAAACCCTTTCTTTTTAATGTAAAGAAAGCTTAGATTCTAGCGTGAGATTTTTCACCT
Source organism: Microcebus murinus (assembly GCF_040939455.1). Classification (NCBI taxonomy): domain Eukaryota; kingdom Metazoa; phylum Chordata; class Mammalia; order Primates; family Cheirogaleidae; genus Microcebus; species Microcebus murinus. Next base: position 5,585,900 of record NC_134110.1, on the reverse strand, counting down.
GTGTTTCTTTCGATCCAATGGAACGTTTGAAAATCATGTGGGCTTCAGGCCAAAACTTCGTTTTGTGCAACTGTCAGGAATCCTAACCCCCACCTGTCCTCACCAAATGTCCCTAGGACCCCCGTCATTATGACAACCATTAATGTCCCCCCAAATTTAAGCACCTCTAGGGATCTAGGGATCCTGCTGCTCCTCTGGACAACCTCTGGTCTGGTCCAAGCAGGAAGGAAAGCTTTGTTGGGCCTGGACTGGGGTGGCTGCCTGAACTAAACGAGTTCTATCCGGAAGGAAGAGGAAGGGGTGGAGGCAGGGAGCTGCCAACAGTGTTCACGCCAGGTCTCAAGTCAGCTGTGTGTCACAGGGTTCATGGTTCACCCCTAGAGTCCCTTCCTGGGATTTCGGCATCTTAGAAGACTCCCAGAGGGGTTCTCAGGAGAAAGTTTCCTTAGTTCTGTGTGTGTGTGTGTGTGTGTGTGTGTGTGTGTGTGTGTGTGCCAATGTGCCGACGGGCATAGAAAATACATCACCCAGCCAGAAAGAACGAGGAGGAAGAGATGGGCTAGGCTGGTCCTATGCCCACCAGGAGGGAACAAGCTCCCTCCTCCCAACTTTTCGCAGGATCCTCAGACCTGCCTGGCTCTTGTGCATACAAAACTCCTTCCCTGCTATTATCTCACTGGCCTGTTGCCTCCTGTTAGGCTATTCCTCTTTTTACAGTTATTAATTTGTAAGAACTCTTTACATATTATATTCTTTTATTTATGTTGTAGACATTTTCTCCCGTCTGTCCTTTCCTTTTACCTTCACGGAAGTTTTCCACTGTTACACAGTCAAGCCTGGCAACCCAGATTCCTTTGAGCGCATCAGGGCACGATGCTGAGCGAGCTGGTGAGAGCCTGCTGCCCTGGGGGCGCCGTGAGACGGAAGGCCAGCTCTAAGGCCCATGGCAGAGGTGGTTCCTTGAGCCTTGGCAAATGTCCAGAGGCCTAGGCCAAGACCGCCCTCCACTCCTGTCCTCAGGAGGCGAAGCCATTGGCAGGGCTTGGGGCTTGGAGTTCCTCCTAAATCCCACCAATAACCCTTCTGGAGCCTTGAAGGGCTGACAGTTCTGTCTAAGGAAGGCCAAGAAGTCCCTGGAGGTGCTCTCCTGGCTTCAGGAGTGGGGTGTTTAGGGTATCAATGTGACCAAGTGGAGGCCACCAAGGTCTGGGAGACAGCGGGGGGTAGGGTGAATCTCAGTGCTTGAATTTGGCAGTTTTCCTTTTACAATCATGAAGCCATACTTCTGCTTTTCATGCCCCCTTGTATTTTTGTAGCCCCAGGTGAGCCCTGTGCCTGTCACCACCCCGCCACCCAACCCGGCCCAGGCCCAGGTCCCTGCCATCTCTCCAAGGCAGTTGCCTTCTGAAAGTCTCCCTGCCTCCAGCCTCTGTCTCTCCAAGGCATCCTACACAACACAGCTTACTTTTTCTTTTTATTATAACAAGTTTTAATTTAATAATCCTTGTTTAACTTATTTTTCAGAAAGGCAGTTCGTTCACAGGGCTCAAAATGAACCAAATGCCCACGGTGAAAGTTTCCCCTACTTCTGTGCGTGCAGCCGATGGTCTCGAGGAAAACTATGTCCCTCGTTTTTGTGTATCTTCCGGATATACTCTATGAATATTCACGAGTGTATGTAAACAGATTATTTTTGTGCCCCCCCCAACCCTGCTTTTTAAAGACACAAATGGCAGCGAACAGCACTCTCCCGAGAGCACATTAGACCAGACCTCTGTCTGGCCCCGGGGCCCCCCATGCGAAAGCCCAAGCTCTTCGGTCTGGGACTCAGGGCGCCCGTGACCTCTTCTGCGTCCTCCCTCACCTGGAATCCCCAGGGCCAGGCGCGGCGCCCCGCACGGAGGGGGCGCTCGCCACGTGTCGCCCCGGGGCTCGCAAGCGCCCGGCGGCGGGGATCGCTTTGCCACAGCGGCACCTCGTGGTGGCCCTCGGGAGTGCAGCGCAGGAGGGACTCCGGGCCAAGGGGCGGGGGTGGCGACTAAGGTGGTCCTCCCGGCTGGCTCGGGACATTCGCCTGGGCGCCCACGTCCTGTCCTCTTCCCCCTGCCCATCCCTCCACACCGCGCCTCGTTCGCCGGCGGCCACCCCAGGACCCATCTTTCCTCCGCCGGGGCTGCTGTCGGCTGAGGACACCCACCTGCCGGCGCCCGGCAGCTCGGGGCACTCGGCGGAGCGTGTGCGCGTGCGCGTCCCCGCGTGCACCCCGCGTGCACCCTGGGCGGGCTTTCCACACCGCCCCTCTTTCATAGGACGAAATTATTGGCAGTGATAATTATGAGATGAACAACAATTAATAAATGGCAGGCAGCCAGAATTTTCTCTTATTGAATTTGCTGCATAAACTCATGCCATTTCAAAAAGAAAGAAAGAATCATTGTGGTAAAAAAGGAAAAAAAATGGACAAGTACTTTTAGATGGCATTATTTAAACAAAGGGGGGGCATATATTTACATATTGATTTGCCCCAATAATGAATCACATTGCATTCGAATTAGATGATAAGACTAACAATCTGAGAAGAAACTTCTATTTTAAGCATATTTTTCAAATTCAGTAAAGTATTTCCTATATAATCTAAAATGTGCACTTTCCAAACAAAACTGTTACAGCTTCACAGCCCTCTGTCTCTCTTTTTTACATTTTAATCGCGAATAGCACTAAACGCTTCACCTTCTGTTTCTTCACCCTCGCTGTCGCTGAGCTAGGGCGCTGAGGCACAACCTGCGCCTGGAGCATCCTACCCCCAGAACTTGTATCGGGGCCACCTGTGGAGCCGGTGGTTCTTGTTTTTCTTTTTTTGAGACAGAGTCTCGCTTTGATGCCCAGGCTAGAGTGAGTGCCGTGGGGTCAGCCTAGCTCACAGCAACCTCAAACTGCTGGGCTCGAGCAATCCTGCTGCCTCAGCCTCCCGAGTAGCTGGGACTACAGGCATGCGCCACCATGCCCGGCTGATTTTTTCTATATATGTTAGTTGGCCAATTAATTTCTTTCTATTTATAGTAGAGATGGGGTTTCGAACTCTTGACCTCGAGGGATCCACCTGCCTCGGCCTACCAGAGTGCTAGGATTACAGGAGTGAGCCACCGCGCCCGGTCAACGGTTCTTGAAATTAATTTCCATGTAGAACACAAGGCTAACTAGAGAACAAGTAATAAAAATGTGTTTATTTGAAGCCTACATATTTATTATTAAAAGTCAGCAGGTTAAGACATGAAAGGATGAATTTTGTATGATTCCACTTATGTGACATACCTACAATAGGCAAATTCACAGAGACGGAAAGGAGAATGGAGGTTCCCGGAGACTAGGTGAGGAGGGGAAGACCGTGGTTGCTTAATAGGCACAGAGTTTCTGTTAGGAATGATGACAAAGCTCTGGAAATAATGGTGACACACAACATGGTCAATGTTGTAAGTACTTAATGCCACTGAATTGTACTCTTAAAAATGGCTAAAATATCACAATAAAAACCCTTTTAAAATGATAAATTTTATGTTATGTATATTTTACCACAATAAAAAATATCTGGAAAAAAATCAATAGGTTAGAATTAAGGACGTAATTTGGAGAGAGGAAAGGAGTATCTTTTTACCGACACGAGCTTCAAAGCAAGCGGAAGGAGAGTTTTATTACTGTTCTTAAATTCTCTACAAATGGTGCATTTGCCTGCCCTCAGCCAGCTCTGTTCTACGTCCTGGCTCTTGGGACACCCTTGGTGTGTTTATCTTTGTGAGTCCATGGTTTAGTTGTCTCTTTCATTGTGTCTGAGTCTGTGAGGTGTCCCCCTATGTCCCCTTGCGTGTATATTCGTGTGTCGTGTGAGCATTAAATGGTGTCAGGCATCCACCTCCGTGCCCACGATAAGGGTCCAACAACTGTTATTTGCCTTGTGCTTGCGTGTGTGTGTTTGTGTGTGTACGTGCTTGTCTTTGTGTCTCCATGGACCTGTTGGTGATGGGGTCTAGTGTCTCTGTGTACGTGTGTGTGCGCAGTGGTCCACGACTGCTCCCTCTCTCTGGCCTGGGAGTGAGCGGGTGTCTCGGGGCAGGGTGTCACTGCCCCCAGTTCTGAGGCATATGGTTCTCCCGGAGCTGGCCTGATGGCGGATGGTACCCCCCACCCGGCTTTCCCAACAGCTGCACCAAAATGTCTCCAAGGCTGTCTTCCCAGTGACTCCCTGTCCCCCCCAAAGCCCCAGCTGGCCCTGCACGTGCTCATCCACAGACCCCAAGCCGGGCTGTCAACAGCGGATAGCAAGTAACCCCTGCAGAGGCCAAGGGCTCCCGAGGACACCTTGGCCCACGCCCTTGCACAAAGTTAGGGGCCTGAGTCCTTAGAGCGAACGGCCTGGGAGCCCGTGAGACTCAACCCCTGAAGTGGCGTCTGGAGACCCAGTCCACGTCCCTCCCCTTTGCCAGTGAGCCTGGCCTCATCAGTCACCTCCCTAGGTCTCAAGTCTGCAACCTTCAAAGTGGGCACAGTAGCTCCAGTTAGAATCCCTTCCTCCCCACAGCATCTTCACTGAGAGCCCTTTCAAGGCCAACAGGATGAGCCTTGTGAGAGCACTCAGAGCCCTTGATGAATAGGGGGGGGGGGCTGGGAATCCCACAGCTTCGGGGGCTGGAGGCAGCAGGCCTCACTCACAAAGGGGCAGGCGGGCCGCGCACACACTTCCCTTTCCAGCTCTGAGGTTCCCAAGCGGAGGTGGGGTGGGGGCAGCCAGGAAACCTCGGTTTCCTGAACAAAGCTCAGCCCTCTTGCTGCTGATGCTCTTTTGGGAGCCTTGGCTTTGGCCAGCAGGAAAGAAAAGCTTCTTCTCTCTGGGCGGGGGTGGGCACTGGCACAGGGCTGCCTGGGAAACAGAGTCCAGTGTCTGGCTCCAATGGGCATTCAGATGCCCAGGGCCTGCCAGCTGCCTGAAAAAGGAGGCATTGTCCTGTCCTCACCCACGCCAAGGGGGCCTTCCCTCCGCTGCTCCTGGGGGCCTGGCCCACTCCCTGCTCCCAGGGAGGTCTGGGACACAGAAGTGCCAGCCAGGTGCCACAACCCACCCCACCGGCTCTGCAGAGGAGGGGCAGGTGTGAGCTTGGGGGATGGGCTGGGACTGGTTCTTATTCTCATTCAAGAGCTTTGGGTAGGGGAAAGGGCTCTGGATTCCAAATACCTCTCTGAGTTACCTTTCTGACTTAGGGCTGTGTGCGTGCGTGGGTGTGTGCACCAGGCGGCAGGAACACAGGGCCTCTCAGATGATTTTGGGGTCCCGGTTCCCATCTGTGTGGTCCAGGATGGCTCTGAAATTCTTCCTGCAGACTTCCACGCCAGCAAGGAGCCACAGAACTTCTTTAGTCCAGAGCTCTGCGAAGGGAGCCCCCACGTGCACTGATGAGCTTAGGAAACCCACTTCCTGCCGGAGAGACCGGAAGCAGGACAGGTTGCCCCCATGTGGGTGCTTTTCCCACTCCAGGAAACGGGCTTTGCCTCCTGAGAGTAAGCGAAGCTGATGGAGACAGGCACTTCTACTCTTCATCCATTAAAAATGGTGACTAAATGCAATGTGCTCTTTGGGAGGTGCAGGTGGGAGGATCACCTGAGGCCAGGTGTTCAAGACCAGCCTGGCCAACATAGCTAGATCCCCCATCTCTACAAAAACTGAAAAAAGTTAGCTAGGCTTGATGACTGGAGCCTGTAGTCCCAGCTATTCAGGAGGCTGAAGCAGGAGGATCACTTGAGTCTGGAGTTGAGGCTGCAGTGAGTTATGATGATGCCACTGCACTCCAGCCTGGGTGACAGAGTTAGACCACAGCTCTAGAAAAATGAATGAATTAATTAAAAACAATAAAGTAAACAAATGCAATGGGATGCCCTGGACTGGATCCTAGAACAAAGCACATTTATGGAAAAGCTGGTGAAATCCAAATAAGTATGGAGTTCAGTGCACAGCGTTGTAGCAATGTTAATTTCTTAGTTGTGACAAATGCACAGTATGATGTCGGACGGTAATGTCAGGGGAAAGTCTGTCTTCAACTGTACGATCTTCAACTCTTCTGTAAATCTAAAATTATTCCAAAAGAAAAAGACAGGGTGGGTTCTGTAGAAGGAGCCCTTGTCCCATCTCTTTAGCCCCAACATAGACCGTTGCTACTAGATTGCTGGAAGCCGTAGCCTGAGACTACTTTTGGACACAGCTAATTTAGAATTAACGATTGCTCCACATTCAAACTGGGCCCAGGAACCACAGCTGCCATTTAGACAGCAGGCCCTGAGCGTCGGGGGCTGGTCCCCTCACTGGCGCAGTGCACACCCATCCTCCACGCACTATTTCTAGCTGGTTTTAGAGATGAACAGCCGGCGGCTCGGTGGCACTAGGAAGCCTGCCCCGGTCACATGGCCAGAGCTGCAGAGCCCAGGCTTGCCGACTTCTGAGCCGGGGTGCTTTGGGGGCGCTTTCAGGAGTACCACGCCCCTGGGGTGACTTTCCTATCTGACAAGCCGGCTCACTAAGGAACAGTCCTGTGTTGGGACTGGTTGGTGGTGCCGCTGGCGCAGAAGGGGAGCTGCATCCTGTCCCCAAACCGGCGGCACCTCCTGTAGGGGAGACCTACAAGTAGAGCCATGGCTCAGCAGAGGCCTGAGGCCTTTCCTAAGCCCACCCTCCTCTGTCGCCAGTCCCTGCTGCTGGCCCTGGAAGTGAGAAAGCAGCATTTTAGCCTCATTCCCCCACTGCATCCGGTTGGGGCTCTTCTAGTACCTTCCGGGCCCCCTGGCCAGAGGGGGGTGCCTCAGCTTCCCTTAACTCCCAGCGCAGCCACCCAGGCTGCGGGTGGCTGAGGCCCAGCTGGCCCCGTGGCGGGATGGGGGGTGGGGAGGACGCCTGGGTGGGCAGCCAGTGAGAACTGGCTTCCCGGGGCCTCCCCGGGGCTGAGCAGCGTGGCCACTTCCGAAGGCCCCTTTGTTCGCCCCTTTATCTAGAAGAGCGGCTGCAATTGTGCGGGCACAAAGCCCGAGTGGTGCCTGACTTCCCACCCCTGCCTGTGGCCCGGCTGGGAGAGGGTTTCCCAGGCTCCTCAGGACGGCAGCCTCCTGCCCCCGCCCAGGCAGCCGGGGACCCAGACCCCCGACTTCCGGGCCCAGGACCTATTCATCTAGGCCACGCTAGCCCCCCACCCCCACCCCAGGGGCCCGGCTGTTCACACAGGCCACGGGCTCACTGCTCCTCCACTGCCGTCCCTGGACACACATGGCAGGCCGTTCCGGGCTTGATGCCGGGCTGGTGAGGGAGACTCCAGGAAGATGCTGCGTGCTCCGTTCACCTGCCGCGAAGTGTCTTTGCGGGGTTTGCTGACACGCAGGCAGCCTGGAGGCGGTGGACTGACTGAGCGCGGCCACCCGCAGAGCAGCTGGAAAGAGGGCAGGGCTGGGGAGCGGCCCAGAGGGCACGTCTGCAGGGCCCTATGCCTGCCATGCGCACAGCCAGCAACTGCGCCAGAGGAGGGACAGAGTGCAGGAGGGGAGAGGGGGCAGGAAGGGGGTCTTCATCTCCTCCTCTCCCCTCCTTATGCCCTTAAGCACTGGCGCGCCCAGCCTGGGCCATGTCGCCGCCTGTTCAGTCCTTCCCACATTATCCCTTGTGTAGACCGCCAGGGCCAAAAGGAGTTGCGCGACTTCCTCAACGTGGAATTCAAGGTAGTGGGTCTTTGAAACCTAAGTGTGTATTCTTAAGCCCTCTCCAGGAAGGAGGGCAGGGAGTGCCAACCGGAGGCGGGGACACGGCCAAGGCCGCAGAGGCTGAGCTCCTGGGAGCAGCTGTCTTGCTGGGTGGAAAGGTTCTGGTCTGTCCAGGAAAGGGCCAGAAAGCCCTTTGCCCTGGTTTCATCTCTTCCCTCTCTGCCCGCCCCTCACCTCCAAAGAGGGGCTGAAAGCAGAGATCCTGGTCCATCCACGAGGAAATAGAGGCTCCCCTGTCACCTGTCAGCCAATGGATCTCACCCAGTGCGTTTTGTTCCCGGTCGGGGAAGGTGGTGACTCAAGGTCTATCGATCCTTTCCTGGACCTAGAAGGGCATCTCCAGCCCCAGGGCCAGGCTTGGGACATCAGTCATTGGGAGAGCCAGCCCTGGGCTTGTTGGAGAGCCACCTCCAACAAGCCTGGAGCTCTTCCCGCATCCTGGGAGTAAACTCATTTCTGGACTCCTCCTCCCAGACTGAACCAGGCAGCCCACACTCCCTTCTCATTCCTCCTCCCCTCTCTGCACCTTCCTTCCCCTTCCCTCCTTCCTTCCCTTCCAGCCCTTCTCTCCTGTCCTCCTGCTCCCCTCTCCCTCTCCTCCTCCTCCTTCCCATTGTCCTCCCCTCCGCCCTTTTCTCCTTTGCCCTTTCTCTTCTTCCTCCTTCTCCTCCTCTTCCTCTGCCTTCCCCTCCACCCTCCTCTTCTGCCTTCTTTCCTCCTGCTCCTCACCCTCTCTTCCTCACTCCTCTGTGCCTTCCTCCTGCTCTCCTTCTTCTCCTTCTCCTCCCAGCTCCAGCCCTCTCAGGGCCGGACCGAAGCTCACATGCGGGACAGTGAGCAGAGCCTCCCCCTCGTCTACCCAGAGTGCCGCACATCACAAAGCTCACACCAGGAGGACCTGCGCCTCCTCTACTCTGAGCCCTTCATTTTACAGAAGGGCCCAGAGAGGGCATGCAGCCTGCCCAGGGCCACACAGTTCAGAGCACTCAAGTCCTGGGTGGCCACTTGTCCACGAGAATACAAATGATCATAGTCACCATTTGCTGAGCACCTATTCGGTGTTAGGTCTGAGCTAGGTATGTTGTATCTATTGCATGATATCAACCCTTTAGACTAGACATTACTATTGCCTTTTATTTTGCACCAGGGAACTGAAACACAGAGAAGTCCAGCGACTTGTCCAAGGTCACACAGCTAGGAAGTGGAAGAGCAGGGATCCAGCCCAGCTCTGCTCAACTCTGACCATTCAAGAGATCTGCTAGGATCACGAGGTCCAGCTCCCTCCTGCTGGGGACTTGGTCACTGACTCTCTCGGAGGCTGCTCAAGGCCCCACATGGGCCTCTGTGTTAGGCCAGACTGTCCTCTTCCAGCCCAGACCTGTGGCCTCATCACACACCTTGCCTGAAACAACACTGTCATTTCAGCCGGGGACCCGTCCTTCTTGCCCAGGCCCTGCAGATGGGGTTGGAGGAGAACGCTGTCCTGGGAGGATGGGTAGGGGAGGAAGGCCTGGAGCTCTCCCCCTCCCATCTGTCCACCCACTCAGGACCCCTCCCTCAGGGATGTCACATGAATTCAGCGCCCACAAAAGCCCTGGGCAGAGGTGGGAGTACAGCCACAGCTGTGGGAATGAGGCCGGGGAGAGGCAGCAAGAGACACCCCAACCTCTTGCTGCCCCCTGGAGCAGAAGGAAGCCTGGCACATGGGGGAGGACTAGGGGCAGGCCCTGCTGGGAGGGGCAGTAAGCTTGGGCCTCTTGCTAGCCCCAAAAAGGGCCTGACCCCGGCTGAGCCAGGTCAGGGGGTGCTGCTTGGTCCAGCAACCAGGTTCTTGCCCTTCACATAGTGTTCCCTGCACTCAAGAGTGACGAGTGTGGGGACTCTGGGTGTGGGGCAGTGAGGGATCCAGGCAGCAGGAAGCACCCCAAACTCAGTGTGTGCAAACACCAGAGCATGAGAGGAGGAAAGAATTGGTCCATTTGACAGATGGGGAAACTGAGACCCAGATTGGCGAAGGGATTTTTTTGAGTTCACAAGGTAGATTATGGGCAGTCTTGGCTCTTACAGGAGAGAATTTAGGGAGGGCCACCAGAGGATTCTCTCTCCTTATGACCTACTAGGTCACCAGCCCAAGAGGGCTCAAAGCCTATCGGACTGCTGTCAGGGAGCTGGGGGCAGCTACTTCTCAGGACAGGAGCTTGGCTCCAGAGGGAGTGCTCACGGGGGCTCTGCCTGCAGCATGAGAGCTAGCTCACAGGGCACCTCCGTTTGAGTTAGAAGAAGGGACCCTTTTCCTTGTCACTTTCCCTCCCTTTGCTGGAGAGTGACCACACCCAGCATTTCCGCATCTAGAATGGGCCCTCTCTATCCTGCCCATCAACTCTCTCCATGGCCCTGCTTCCTTCTCTTTCTACCCTCCCGCTCTCTAAGCTCAGCTGTGCCCATGTCCCCATTGTCCCTAGAAGTCCAAGCTACCTAGTGGAGCTCCCACAGGCCTCTGGAGCTGGCCTCCCTCTGCCTCTGCTGGCCCTGAGCAGACTTGTCTCGGCACCTGCGTGCCTTCCAGCCAGAACACTGCCAGAGTTTTTGCCCGGACTGCCCCTAAGCATCGGTCTTGCAGCTCACTTCTTGTGGGAGGGCTTCGTGGCTCCATTGGCTAAGTGAGCTGCCCCTCTGTTGGGCTTCTGCTTGGGTGGCCTGGCCACATTGTTCTGCAACATTCTGAGATGTGGTTGTCACTCCCCCAGGGGACACCAGGCCTCCAGAGGGAGGGAGTTTGTCTCTCTCCCAGCTGGATCTCTGTGCCAGAATGAATATTGCTACAATTTCAGCCTAAGCAACATGGTGAGACTCTGTCTCTACAAAAAAATTAGCCAGGCATGGTGGTGCACACCTGTAGACCCAGCAACTCAGGAGCCTGAGGCAGGAGGATCCCTTGAGCCCGGTTACAGTGAGCTATAATTGAGCCACTGCACTCTGGCCTGGGCGACAGAGTGAGACCCTGTCTCTCTCTCTCTCTCTCTCTGTCTCTCTCTCTCTCTCTCTCACACACACACAAAATTGCTACCATTAATGGTAGCGTAATGAATGTTTCCTGCACACCAGATACGGTGCAGAGCACTTACGTACAATTCTTCAGCAATGCTTCACAGTGACCCTTTGGATTATTACTAATAATTAATAATTATTAACAATTAATAATGAATACTGTCATCAAGCTCATTCCACAGGTGATCAAACAGTCCTAGAAAAGTTTGGCACTTTCCCGATGAGGGGCTCCCGAGCCTTCTGTTACGTGCGCTGAACGAGCCATCAACCGCTGGATCCACAAGGCTGGGTGGGGAAGCTGGGATGCTTTTCTCACCAGAGGGTGGCACCAGGTCCCTGACCCCAGCCCAAGGGGCTCCAGAACCTTCTGAAGCTAGCCCTGGGTCCTGGCCTCAGCTTTGTCCCGTATGAGGTGTGTGGGCCTCATTCTCCCAGTTCTGGGCCACCTCTGTGAGACGGGCGCTGTGGCCCCGCCCGGCTCCCCTGCCTCTGGTTTGAGGGGCTCACACACGATGCCGGACGTGGACGTGTTGTAAACTGGTAAATCTTCAGGCACAGAAACGGAGCTTAGTGCCAGGAAAAACAGACCTACCTATCTATACCTGTACCTATACCCATACCTACCTATGCGCCACCCACCTTGTCCAGGGTCTGGAGCTCCTTGTCCAGGGTCCTCTGCTGCAGACAGGGGTGCCAGGGCTGGGTGGGAGTGGGGAGTGGCGGGCAGGCCCCAGGCCGTGGCCAGGCTGCCGGCGGGAGCTTGGGAGTCACTGTGCCATGAGCTGGGAGGGGAATGAGATGGCGGCAGGTCACCAGGAGCTGAAGAGCTGTCCCCAAGGCAATGTGGCTGGGCTGCTCTGGCTCTGCTGTGCCAGGGAGGAGGCGGGAGAGGGGCAGTGGGGACACAGCTGGCACAGGTCGGGCAGGTGAGCAGGCAGGGGTGAGCCACCTGGGGTGAGGCCGAGGGTGCCTGGACACCCATCCTCTTCCTGAGGCCGCCCCGGCTTCCCACGGGGGCCCAGGCATGGGGGGCGTGGAGCCGGGAGGACAGAGCGAACCACAGCGTGGGGGAGGAGCTGGGCTGACAGGAGGGTGGGCCGGTGTGGCAAGGGTGACTGTCATTCATTTATTCAACAGACCTTACTGAGCCCCTTCCATGATCTGGGCACCGGGCCGTGCAGCTCTGAGCAAAACACAGGGCAGGCCCAGCCTGCACGGGGCTGACACTCTGGTGGAGGAGGTGGGCGATAAACAAGACTTTAAAAGCGAGCTACAGAGACTCTTTGAAGGTGTGGAGAGAGGCAGGAAGGTGCATTGTAAATAGGTCAGGGAGGGCTCATTGAGAGAGGCTGACATATGAGCAAAGACGTGAAGCCAACCCTGAGGCCAGTCCATGCATCCTTTGTAATGAGGTGAGAATGTGAGCCCGGGAGGCAGGGGCATTGGCTAGTCACAGGTGTATCCCAAGCAGGTGAGTAGGGCCTGGCACCTGTTAACAGTTTGATACCTATTTGTGGAATGATTGAAGCTATGAATGAACGAATGGGTTAAACATGTGGCATCTGCTCATTGCAGGGCTGGTGCTGGGGGGCTCTCCTGGTGGAGAAGATTCCAGCCCCCACCCTCCTGGGGCGACTGCAGCCATGACCCTGTGGGGGAAGCAGTGATGGGGAAGCCCAGGCCAGCGCCAGGGCTCGGGGGGTGGCCGAGCAGGAGCAAGACCACGTCATCTCATTTGTGTCCCTGTGCCCCACAGGGTCTGTGACACTGTGGTACCATGTGGACAGGGAGAACAGACCATGGTGGTGGCTGAGGCCTCTAACGTGCTTCTGGCAGCAGGCCGCAGTGACCCACACGGGGTAGCCGGGGTGTTTCGTGTCAGTGGGGTGGGGATAGTGGGGTAGGTCCTGAGTGCCTCCTGTAGCCCCCTGGGCAGGCGGTAGGCGGGGGCTGGGCTGCCTGGGAGCCACCTGCTCCCCCGCTGGGTCGTGACGCCATCCTGTCTTTGCGGGGTTGGCGTCACAGCTTGCCTGAGCGAGTCTACCTGGGAGATACAGGCCCCTTGCACCTGTGCACCCTGGAACAGGGAGCAGTGACACCCACACGCGTGAGACAACAGCCCGCCTGCCTCAGGGTTGGCATCAAGACCGAGGGAAGCAAGGACCTGGCAACACCTGTAAACAGCAGCAGGGGCAAGGCTGGGTTAAGATCCCACCTGCGCCCAGTTTCTAACCTGTGTGCCCTGCAAGGGCTGCACCCGCCCCTAGGGGACGCCCTTTCCTAATTTTCACAAAAGACTCGTAAGGGCCAGCGGCAGAGGCGGGGCACAGGCCCCGTCGGGAGAGAGGGTGGCCGGGCACCAGTAGCCCTCCGGACTCCTTGGGGTTGAAGCACTTTGCTGGGCGTGGACACTGGCAGTTCTCTGAGGCAGGCAAGGCAGGGCTCGCATCCCCAGGGACGGAGGACCGGGTCCTGGGTGACCCGTGCGCGGAGCTGTGCCCACAGGCCCTGGGCGGTGCTGCACGACCCGCCCCACCTGCCCCGTGGGCTGCGCATCTCCTGCCCAGGTGGCGTCTCCCTGAGGGTTCCCGATGCTGGACACCCCTCTCCGTCCTCCAGTCCCAGCCCTCCTGCCCATCACCCCCTCTCCTGGGAAGAGGAAACAGATGATATCACACTTGCCACTTCCTGGCCTAAGTGAAGAGTGTCAGGAGAATGACAAGCTAAAAGCTGCTGATTACTGTGGCTCCAAGGCAGTGGCCAACAGGAGAAATGATGCGGTCCAGCCCGTTTTGGGTGCCTAACCCTGCAATTAATCAGCACTGGGGGAGGGGGCGGAGAAGGCGGGGGAGGGTCTGTGCAGCTCCCACCCCAGGAGGCAGGAAAGTGGCAATGAAACGGACAGACACCCTCCTCCCCTCAGCGGGTGCGGGACTGAGGATGGAGGCGGCAGGGGCCAGGGTGGGCACCGAGATCTCCGTTGGGTTATTATTTTGAATTCAAGCCTATGCCCACCCCCACATCCCTGGGATTATGCCTCAGTCCTGTCGGGAAGCCTGCCTCTGCGGCCTACTGGTGGAGCAGATGAGACTGAAGGAGACTTAATCAGTCTGGCAGGAGGGGCTGTTTACAGAAGTGACTTCATCTATTTGCTCCCCAGGTGGAGCAGGCTTGGCGGGGAACAACCCTTTCCTCTGGATAGGCCGGTAAACTCTGCAGCTTGTTTGCAAGCTTGTTTTAAACAGATGCTATCATAGGAACACGGAGAGCGTGCAGCCTGGTTCCGGCTCACACTTTTCCTTTTTGACTCATCCAAGTTATTGATTTTGACGGCGCTTGTAGCATCAGGCCTGCTGCAACCTGGCTTAGGGTTCTGGCATTCCCGTGGCTTGTCCTGCGCTGGCGGGACCCTCCTTGTCACTGGATTCCGTGTGCTGCCAGCCGGGGCCCAGGAGGAGGCGTGGAGCGCAGATCTGGACCTCCCGGGCCAGCAGCGGTGCTGTCCTCTGGGGCGGAAGTGTGTCCACACTTCCAGGTGGCCAGGCTGGGGACACGGGGCCTGATCCCTTGTCATAGAAGCCTCTGAGGCCACAGGAGGCCTTGATCTTCTGACCTCTTAGTCCCCCAAGGATCAGTAAATTAATCCACTAAGCTTGGTTGTTTTTATCTGACTCCCAGCACTGTTGCCCCACCAGTGGCCTTTGCATATGCCCCAGGGGCTGAGAGACTACACAGGGCTAAACCCACAGAGGGGTCAGAGGGGAGGGCCTGGCAATTAACCCTGCCTCCTGAGCGGTGGAGTCAGGGGTCAGTGGGGGCTGGGGAGGGGCTGACCACCAGGAGGCCTCCAGGGGCACCCACAGGTGGGATTCCAGCCGGGCCACCTGGGAAGAGAGGGCTGCCGTGCTGTGTCACGCCCCTATGCCACGCGGGCCCTGGGCAGCTTTTCCACGGCCTCTCGCCCTGCTCCTGCCAGGGGGACCCCTGCCCCCACCCCGTCTGAAGCTGCAGCTGATCCCCCACCCCCGGCCCTCCCCCTCTACTCTACTTTCCGAGGAGAATAACCTGTGATAATTTTTTCTTCTTCTTTCTGGCAACTAATGGACTCCTTAAATAGCAAAAATTGCGGCCTGTAATTAAGATCTTGCTTTTTAAATGATTAATCATTGTAACCCCTTTGAGCAGCATCCTACTTTCCACTCTTCTCACATTGAAATGCAGATCGTTGGCAAGGGAGGGAGGTGCTCCCAAGCCACCGAGGAGCAATTAAACCTTCCCAGCTGTCACTCGCCGCCTCGTCTGCCTCCCGGCCTGTCCAGACGCCTAGGAGAGAGCCGGCCCTGCGCGGTGGCGGCGCCAGGCTCGCCAGCGGCCTGGCTGGGGGCAGCGGCCGGTCTGCCTCTGCCTGACCCTTGCCCTGCGGCGGCCGAGGAAAGCGCTAGTCAGTCGTGGGATCCATTCAGTTTTCACAGCAGCCACCTGAGAGAACAGGAAGGAGCCGCTTCCACAAACGCAGGAATTCACAAAATTCGTGAGTGGTCGTACCAGGATTTCAGACCAGGACAGGCTGATCCAAAACTGAGGCTCCTTCTACTCTTTCCTGCGGTCGGCAGGAGGTCACGGGACACACACGTGTGCACGCACGCCCGCACAATTCGTCACCAGCTTGCAAAGGGCTCTCTGGGTTGGTCTCTTTTGAGCCACCCTTGCAAACAAGCGCCATCATTTATCGGCCCACAGAAGTGTTTTCCAAGCCTTCTCCCTTTGACAGCATGCGGGGGTGGGGGTGGGTCATTAGAGCTAGAAGAGGACTTGGAATCCCCTGAGTCCCTGTCCCTCATGTCACTCTCGAAGACACTGGGACCTGGAGGTTACGGGACTTGGCCAAGATCACAGGCCACATTTCCAGCACTTAGCAGGTGCCAGGCCCACAGCGGGTGCTCACGCATCTGTTGAACGAATACCTGGAAGGATGTACTTCTCCCTTTGGAGTTCTGCCGCTGTGCTTTTCAGAAACGGTTTGCGTGTGTGCCTGCGGTGGTGGGGGTTGCGGGCAGGGGGCTCCTCCCTTAGCGACGGTTCCAGAAGAAGGGGCAGGAGACAGAGGAAGAGCAGATCCCAGCGTGAACAGGGCTTCGGTGTGCGGCTGTGCAGATCCCTGCACAGATGTGCTGGCCTGGGACGTTGGAATGACCCTTGCACTGCTGGCTGAGCCAAGATGTGTGCCTGGATCAGCATGGCCCGGGGCCGGGAAAAGCCAGCACGCCGCAGAAGGAAATCCCCTCTGGATCCACGAGGGAGAGCTGATTGCCGTGGAAACTCACACTACATGCAGACCTAAACAGTCACTGTGGCTAAGGCCCTATAAGCCACAGACTGTGGGTGAGAGGTGGCACCTGCCCCATGGAGGACCATTTGGCAAGATACAAATGCACATAAGCTTTGGCTCAGCAAGCCTCCTCCTGGGAATTTCTCCTGCAGATACACTCACGCTGTGAGAGCTGACTTGCGTGCAAGGCTATTTGTTGCAGCAGCATTTATGAAAAAGGTTAGAAACCTTTTTTGAAAGGTTGGAAACAACCCAAATGAGTCTCAAGAGAGGACTGGTTAATGAAACACCATGTGGCTGAGTAAAAGCATGAGACAGAAAGGTCCCAAAGATCCCAGTGACACTTTGTCCTCGAGAGAAAAAGCAAGGCATAGCATAGCATGCCACCTTTTGTGTAAAAACAAGGGGAAAAGAAGAATCATGCTTGCATCAGCTTGTTTATGTGTACAGAAGCTCTGGAAGCATGCACAAGAAACTTATAACAGTGATCATCTTTGAGGGAGCGGTGAGAACTGGGCAGATGCATGCCAAAGCCACGAAGGAGACTTCTCACTGCCAAACTTTTGATTTTGTACTAGGTGACAGTATTAGCTATTAAAAAAAATCAATATGAATGATCTCATATGCCCTCGTCGATCTGGTACGTGCTTGCTTACAAGCTCTTACAAATGTCACCCACCCCACCCCAGTGGGTACACACTGTTGTGGGAGGTGCACACCTTGAGAAGGCACCACTTGTGGCTCGGCTGCGTGAGTGGCCAGGGCTGAACGCAATGACGCAATGCTGAGCCCACTGTTCCCTTCCCTTCTTTGGGGACGTTCCAGGTAGTGTGGCCTCTTACTCAGGTGGCCTCGCGTCAGGACTCAGCCGATCTTCGAGGCGTGGCTTGAGGAGCTGGCTCCTCCCTCCCGGGGCCACTGCCTCGCACGATTCAAGTCCAAGTCAGGCAAGGAGGCTCCACGTTCCTTGGGACGGCAGGGAGCAGAGAATGCGTGAGCTCAAGAGGCAGACCACCCTGATCGGAAGCCCAGGACGTGTCCTTAACATCAGCATGTCTGGAAACTGAGGCACGGAGAAGTCAACTGACTTGCTAACGTTCCCAGCTGGTGGCAGAGCGGGGTTCTCCCCGGCAGGCTGCGCCCTCCCCCACACTGCCAGTGCCTCCAAGTTCTGCAGGTAGCGGGCAGCGGGGCTTCTGAGGTGTCAGTGTAAACAGTCTCCTCCAGGGCGGGGTGCTCAGTAGGTGCTCAGTAGCAGGAGGGCCATCATTAGCCATTCCTCCTCCCTACCCCCGTAGGAGGTGGCTCACTGCTTCCTTCAGGGTCTGACTTATGGCCGGCAGGCAAAGTGGCGGTGGCCTGGTCCTGCTTTGCAGGTTTCAGGACAAGGCCCCAGGGAGCACGAGGGTGCCTAGGAAATGCCTCCCCTGCCCAAGACCGCCCAGGGATGAGGTCTCCTGGGCAAGGGCACCCAGGGGTCACCGCTATTTGGGCAGGGGCAGCCCAGCTCACCATGAGCAGAATCAGTGCTTTGTCCTGGTCCTCACACCGGGGTGGCTCTGTTGCCTCCTTCCAAGATGGCTCTGAGCGGCACAACCCTTCTGTCCCCCTGAAAGTGCAAGACCAGGAATATAAGTCCCGGCCGTCCTGCTCTGTCAGGTGGGATTGTTTCCTTACACAAATGCAGCCTTGTGCATCTACTGGGCAAGAGTGGGTGGTGCTGGGGTTGGCCCCGTGACTCGGTGATGTCAGGCAATGGGCTCAGCCTCCCTGGTAGCCCTGGGACTCAAACCTCAGGCTCTCCTAATGCCTGTCCCCTCAACGACACACCAGGGAAAAGGGCTAGTGAGCCCTAATCTAGCACAGCCAGTAGCTGTCAGGGGCACCGGGCCACTTTGGCAGGGACAAAGGCCTGGGGAGGGAGCCTGGCTGATAGAGGGGATTTGTGCAGCTCCCAGACTGCACCCCCACGCCCCACAAGGCCCGGGCTGACCAGGAGCATAGGGGGAGGGAGGGCAGCGTCTCCTTCCTCTCCCCGCCCCCTAACGGCATTCCAGGACACCGCCCAGAGCCGCACTGTGCGCTGGGCCAGCAGCGGCCAGCCCGTTCCCATCCTCCCTGGGCGTGAGGAATGCCAGGGCTGCTTATAGTGTCACAAATTAGGTTGCCAAAGGCATCCCCAGCCTGGCCTGGAAACACCTCCCCAACTGAAAGGGGGCGCGTCTGGGCCAAGCAGACGTCTTTATTCAGCTGTAATTGACGCTTCACAGACATCTGTAACTCCGTCTGGAGGGACACAAAGCGCCCACAAAGCTCCCCCATGCTTGGCCCGGGCAGCCTCTTTATGTCGCCCCCTTTCATCTGGCAGTCAAAAGTGTAGGAGCCGCCTGGGCTGTCCTGCCTGGTCCCCTGAGCCAGGACAAAGGCAGGCGCTGCACACAGAGGCCACCCGGTGGGCCTTCACCTCCCGGAGTGCGCTATGCTAATCCAGCGCCAGCCCAGACCCCTCCTGCGTGTCGACGGGGATGGCGGTGGGACGGCCTGGAAGCCGGTGCAGCCCCGCAGTCAGATCTGAGCCGGTGGGTCCTCCTGAACCCAGGCTCGGTTGGCCGAGACAGAGGGGGAAGGGACCTCGTAGCGCAGCAGGGGCTCTTAGCCTGGGACACGGCCCCCAAGGGGTGGGGCATGTGAACCTCTAAAGTCACAAGCAAATCTATGCACAGGTCCCCTTTTCTGGGAAGGAGATCCATACATCAATATTCTGTCAGATGCTCAAAAATGTAAGTCACACTGCTGGGCTCACCCAACCTCCCATTTTACAGATGGGAAAGCTAAGGCCCAGAGGGCAGCACCTCCTGTCCAGCGTCGCGGGATGAGTAGGTGTCAGCGATCTCTCTGCTCAGGGTGAGGATCAAAGACAGAGAGAGGGAGATGGGGGGAGAGAGGTGGAGAGCCACACGGTAAGACTGGCACAGGGACCCGGGACAGACAGACCGACAGACAGCGGGAGAGAGACACAGCAGAGCGGAGGCGGGAGGGGAGGATGGCAGGGGAGGGTCTCCAGGGTTCTGCTGTGAGGGGCAAGAATCAGAGAATCAGCGCCCTCCCCATGACTGGCTCTTTGCTCTGGAACCAGGGCGGCGCCCACCTGCCTCGAAGCCCAGGGAAGCCAGAGCCGCCCAGGCTGGACCAGCCACGCAGACTCCAGGCTGGCCTGGGGCTCTCGCTGGGATGGGGGGCTCTGCAGATGGGGCGCCCCACCCACCCACCAAAGGAATTTAAATTTATTTGAGAACAGGTGAGAGAGAATCTTCCAAATTCTTAAACATTGTTTTAAAAATATCATTAGCTTTTAGGATGCTAAGTGAAAAACATGTTTGCTGCAACAGCACAGGAGCGGATCAGGTGAAAAGTGAAACTTCTCCTCCCCCGCACCATCCCGAGCATGCTCTAGAGGACAGGATTGAAACTACCAGAGGTTCCCTTGTCCTTCCCTTCCCTGGACCGATGGGATAGGGGCTATTGGTTGGCATTTGTGCCAGCTCTGCCTGCTAGACTCCACGGTGGCATCTCTTAGGAATGTGGGAAATGCCAGGTCCTTATCGAAGCAGCAGATACGCATGTGTGTAAGTCCACACGCACACTCGTGCACGCGGGCACACACACCCACGCGCGCGCACACATGCACATGCACAATCCATCTTCCGGCTGTGTCTGGGGCCTCAGCTGAGAGATCTTTCATAGCAGTGGGTTTAGCAGACACTCAGAGTGGCAGGAACACGTGTCGGGGCCAGTGTGCCGCTCATACTGTGGCCTTTGGGACACTTCCCCCCTGTGTCGTGGTTCTCAGTGACTCAGGTGGGGGAACTTCAGGCACAAGAGAAAGACACACGAAGCTTGGCCAACCGGTGAGATGTTTAAGGGGAAAGATGAGGGGCCAGACCCCCTTTTGCTTATTCCATGATTGGTCCCTCCTTCTAGCAAACATTCACCATAGTGTTCATCTTGCTTGCAGTTAATTTGTGTGCATGTAATAGTTCACACTCAAAATGTTTTAAATTAAAAATACTGTACGAGTAGAGTTAAATATGTGGTCCTTCTTGTACACTACATATTAGAACACCCATTATACATTTATACACATATATCTCTGTGTGGAGTTGTATATATAAAACCACGTACACCGACTTGCTGGGCGCTTTGAGGGCCCGCCACGGGTAATCTTGACTGTACTGGAAGTTCACCTCGAGCACTAGCTCCAACCTCGCAGAAGACAAGCCCCCACTGGACCTAATCCGGACTCTGTGCCAAGCACTGCACTGTGTCCCGGGGAGACAGACACAAATTGTGGATATTTTGTCCTGTTGCTGGCAGCCAGATAAGCATGTGAGGAGACTACAAGGTGGCACGTGCTATTTGGGAGGGGTGCCCGTGGTGGAATGGCATCTGGGAGGCCTTCATGGAGGAGGGGGCGTTGGAGCACTTTCTCAAGGGTGAGTAGGAGAGGTTATGGGCAGTGACAGTTTCAGACTTGCTCCTCATGGCTGGGGGACAGCCTGGGTTCAAGTTCTGGCTCTGCCACATACCAGATGCATGACCTTGGCCCAGTTACGTCACCTCACTGGACCTAACGTCCTCAGTGGAAAGTGTTGGTCACCCACCAGCAGCCATCCCTGTCATCCTTGCTGGCTGGGCCCGCTTCTGTCCCAGGCTCAGGGAAGGATAACCCAGCCCTAGAGCCCCAGCCCCACGCTCAAGGGGAGGGTTCTGGATGGTTTAAGGCATTCAGAGGGGGCCAGTCCCCATGCCAGTGGCTGATTCAGGCATTGAAATGTGTTGGGCTATTGGCACAGTTAACCTACTGCAGCCTAACAAACTACCTCAAAACTCAAAACAGGCCGGGCACCATGGCTCACACCTGTAATCCCAGCACTTTGGGAGGCCGAGGTGGGAGGATGACTTGAGGCCAGGAATTGAGACCAGCCTCAACAACACAGCGAGACCCCATCTCTAGGAAAAACAGAAAAAATAGCTGGGCACGGTGGTGCACACCTGTAGTCCCAGCTACTCAGGAGGCTGAGGCAGGAGGATGGCTTGAGTCCAGGAGTTTGAGCTTGCAGTGAGCTATGATGATGCCACTGCATTCCAACCTGGGTGACAGAGAGAGACACTGTCTAAAAAAACAGAACCTAAAACAACAACAATCTTTAGTGTTGCTCAATACATCTGTAACGGGGGCAGGAATCAGTGGGGGCAGCTTGTCTCTGTTCCACATGGTGTCAGCTGGGGAGGTTTGACTGTGACTAGAGGGTCCATTGCTAAGAAGGCTCACTCACGTGGCTGGCAAGTTGGTGCGGGCTGGGGGCCGGTCCCTCAGCCTAGGCCGTGGGCCAGGGACGTCAATTCCTCCTTACTTGGACTTCCGCAGGTCATGGCAGCTGGGTTCCAAGAGTGTCCCAAGAGACAAGAAGTAGAAGCTGACTGTTTCTTAAGGTCTGGGCCTTAAGAAATCAGCACAGTGTCATTTCGTCATAGTCTACTGGTCAAGCAGCCACCTAGCTCAGATTCAAGGGAAGGTGTAGACTTCATCTCTTGAAGGAAGAGTATCAAAGGATTTGGGGGCCATGTTTCAAAATGGCCATAGCCAGTGAAACATGGGAAGAAATCTGTTAGGGGGATTTCTGGGAAAGGTTTCTTTGCTCTCAGAAAGAGACGTAAGCTTACCTGAATCACAACTGAGAAGCCAGCGTAAGAAATGAGACAATCCCAAGAAGAACGGGATGACCATACACTTGACCCTTCATGATTATGCCCCCAGTTTCATAAGATTCATGGAAAGGAGAAGACCACTGCGACATCTTCCACAAGTGTTATATTTGGGATAATAACAAAGCATGCCTAAATTCCATGTAATTATGTGACTTATACTTAAAATCTTGCAGGATTGCAGTACTTGATGGGAAAACTCAATACTGTCAAGATGTCAATCCCTCCCAAAATAAAGCGTGTATTCAGTGCCATACCGTTGAGACTGGGATTTATGAGCAGACTCTGAAGTTCATCTGGAAAAGTCAATGTGAAAAATTTTTTTTTTTTTTTTTTTTTTTTTTTTTTTTTTTTTTTTTTTGAGACAGAGTCTCGCTTTGTTGCCCAGGCTAGAGTGAGTGCCGTGGCGTCAGCCTAGCTCACAGCAACCTCAAACTCCTGGGCTCGAGTGATCCTTCTGCCTCAGCCTCCCGGGTAGCTGGGACTACAGGCATGCGCCACCATGCCCGGCTAATTTTTTATATATATATCAGTTGGCCAATTAATTTTTTTCTATTTATACTAGAGACGGGGTCTCGCTCTTGCTCAGGCTGGTTTTGAACTCCTGACCTTGAGCAATCCGCCCGCCTCGGCCTCCCAAGAGCTAGGATTACAGGCGTGAGCCACAGCGCCCGGCCAAGAGAAGTTTTTTTTTTTTTTTTTTTTTTTTTTGAGACAGAGTCTCGCTTTCTTGCCTAGGCTAGAGTGAGTGCCGTGGCGTCAGCCTAGCTCACAGCAACCTCAAACTCCTGGGCTCAAGCTATCCTCCTGCCTCAGCCTCCCGAGTAGCTGGGACTACAGGCACAAGCCACCATGCCCGGCTGATTTTATATATATATTAGTTGACCAATTAATTTCTTTCTATTTTTATGGTAGAGACGGGGTCTCGCTCAGGCTGGTTTTGAACTCCTGACCTCGAGCAATCCGCCCGCCTCGGCCTCCCAGAGTGCTAGGATTACAGGCGTGAGCCACAGCGCCCGGCCTCAATGTGAAAAATTAACCAAGAAAATTTTGAGGGAGATGTTCTCACAGGATGCCCAAACACATCAAAACGGATGTATGGTAGCACAAATTTTAATGACAAGAAATTGGAAACGATTTGGATGTCCACCAACAAGGGAATAAGTTAAATAAATTAGAGCAATAGGTCTCAACTTTGAGCACAGACCAGGATCACCCGGAGGCCAGTTAAAACCCAGATTGTCCCAGCGTTTCTGATTGAGCAGGTTGGGGCCGAGGGAGCCCAAGGACTAACAGGTTCCCACGTGCTGGTAGTGGCGGTGGCCCAGACTGTACTCTGAGGACCACTGAATTAGAGAATATTCTCAAAATGAGCTAAACACAAGGTACATGAGCTGCAAAATAACACCACCAAAAAGAAAAATCCCGAAGGCCAGGCATGGTGGCTCCTGCCTGTAATCTTAGCACTCTGGGAGGACAAGGCGGGAGGATCGCTTGAGGTCAGGAGATTAAGACCAGCCTGAGCAAGAGGGAGACCCCGCCTCTACAAAAAAATAGAAAAATTAGCAGAGTAGTGGTGTGTGCCTATAGTCCCAGCTACTCCGGAGGCTGAGGCAGGAGGATCGCTTGAGCCTTGGAGTTTGAAGTTGCTATGATGACTCTGCTGCACTCTGGCTGGGGCGACCAAGTGAGACCCTGTCTTAAAAAAAAACAAACAAACAAACCCTGAAACTAAAATGAAACCAACATAGGCATATATATAATTTCACTTGTGATGACCAGAGCTGCTGTGACCACCTTGATCCTGACGTCAGGTTGAGGCCGATGACAAGTGGAGGTGGGGCCATGAGACCCACGAGAAAGCAAAACCTAATGGGACTGTGCCCGGAGCCTGGAATATCCCTAGAATGTTTCGATACATGAATTAATAAATCCCCTTATGATTTAAGCCATTTCCTGGTTGGGATTTTCTGTTATATATAGCCAAAAGTGGCCAACGGATGCAGTCATGACTGTGCAGGCTTGTTTGCAAAGACTGAACAAGGCCATATAATGAGACTCTTCCTTGCAGACACCATTCGCTGTACTTATTCCAGAAAATCCTTCTGAGCCGGGATACAGTGGACACTGTCAGGAATTTGGCAGATTCCCTGGCCTCCAGGAGCTCAGGGTCTGGGAGAGGAGCCAAGAGAAGCACAAAGAGGAATTTAACGGCCCATGCAACTGGGAAATCTAGGGATGTGGCCTCAGGTGTGACAGGGTCCCCGTCACTCAAGTAGTATCAACCAGCCTCTTTTCCTCTTTTCCTGTGTCTCAGGCCTCCTCTTAGTGAGGCAGTTCATTCTTTCCTGCTGTGGAGGGTTTCCTCCAGGCAGTAGGAGAACATGGCTTGTTCAGCCATAAGCTTGCATCACACCATCGGAGCAAGCCTAGAGGAAAGAAAAGGCTCCTTCCTCTTCCTCTGCCTCCATGTGCAAAATCCCAGGGAAGGAATCTGATTGGCCTAGCTCGTGTCATGTGCCCTTATCTGCGCCCGTCACTGTGATGGGGAATGGGACACCACACTTGGCCAGCCGTGTGTGGGGTGTGGGTGTTTACAAATATCACTTACGAGTGATAGTAGGCAGATAGTTATCTGCATAACAATGTTACCTCGAACTCAGCAGCGTAAGATGCATGTATTTATTATTTCACAGTTTCTGTGGGCCGGGAGTCCTGGAATGGCTTAGCTGGGCCCCCTGCAAGCCTGAAATCAAGGTGCGGGTCAGGACTGGGTCCCCACCTGGAAGGCTGACTAGAGGAGGATCCACTTCCAAGCTCCTGCAGCTCTTGGCAGAAGTCAGTTTCTTGTGCTTACAGGATGGGAGGCTCATTTCCTTGATGGCCATCAGCTGCCCTCAGTATCTAGGGGCTACTCTGATTTGGGTCCCAGCATGGTCACCTGCCTTATCAGTGCCAGCAAGAGCATGAGAGACTCCAGCCAGGTGAGTACTAGAATCTTGTGTGACATAATCATATAATCACGTACACAGAATCACATGCATCCCATCACCTTTGCTGTATTCTATTGGTTAGAAGCAAGACACAGGTCCTGCCAACAGAAGGAAAAAGGAGATAGGGTTGTACAAGGGCATGAATACCAGCAAGTGGGCACCATGGGGCCACCTTAAGTGTCTGTCCATTATATATATATATATATATATGCACACACACACACACACACACACACACATATATATATATATAGAGAGAGAGAGAGAGGAGGGAGATAAGATATATACATACACACATATGTTTATTGAATAGTTTACATAACATATATATCATTGTTCTACACAAATAGTAGTAGTGTACCATCAAATGTGACATTCCACTGTACTTGTCAGCATTTGTTGCCAAGCTGCTATGTGCTAATTATCCCCTTTAATGCTTCAACTCACTCTGAGATAGATGATATTTCCCATGTTTTACAGGTGAGGAAACTGAGGCTCAAGGAAATGAAGTGATCTGCCCGAGACCAAACATGTAATTACTAGCAAGATGGATTTAAAGCTAAGTTGGTTTGGCTGTCAGGCATCTACTTTTTTTCCTGCATCAAGATGCTAATGAACAAACCAAGGATCACCTCCTGGATATTGCCTAGTGAAGCCAGCTGTCTCTGGGCTTGGACACAACTGTATCTCTTCCCTCACTTTGAAATCACTGTGGCTGTCACTCTGGGCCCTTCCCCAATGACATTTGTGCCACTGAGCCCAAGTAAACAGCTATCAGTGTATGTCCTTCCTCTGTGCCTGTATTTTTCTTTCTTTGCCCCCATTCAAGTGGATCGTCAGTTGTTCATTCACTGCCATCATGTTGGGATGTGGCAGCCCAGGAAACAGAGGTGAGTTCCCCATCCTCCTGGCTTCAGCTTCCCAATGCCTAAGTCCCTAAAAAAAAATTCCAATTTGTGGCCAAAGACAGAATGTCTTGGAGAAGCAGAGGAGGAAGGAGGGTATTCTCCTTTTTCTAAAACCCTTGGAATAGAGAAAAAATCTCCCAGTCTGGGGAGAGGAGAAAGGAGTGACAGAACCATTAAGCATTGTTCCTTGTGGACATGAGATTCATACATTTGGGGACTGAGATTCATAAATGCTCACAACTCTGGAGTGTGTTTCCAACCCACACACCCTTCTCAGAGCCTTTCCTGTCCCTCCCACCAGGGATTGGTGTATTTGTCAGGACATCAGTTTGGTTGCTGTATCAAAAAGACCCAAAACAATAGGGCTTAAACAATAAAAAGCTTATTTCTTTCACATAAAACGTCTGGGTAGATGGCCTAGTGCTGGAGTGATGGCCCAGTAATTATCAGGGACCCAGACTCTTTCTGTCTTGTTGCTCTGCCTTTGTTAACATGCAACTTCAATTTCATCTGCTTGTTAGCTGGTAGGTAGAGGAAAGGGCTTCCTATCTGGAGCCTGACTTGAAATTTGTACACTCCACTTACTTCCACTCATTGGCCAGAGCTTGGTCATGTGACCATAAGCTAGCTGCAGGGGCACCTGGGAAATGTAGTTTTATAATGAGAGTCCTTGTGCCCACTTAAAATTCTACCATTAGTTAAGAAGGGTAGAATGGATGTGGTGGGACAATTAGTCTCTGCCAGTTGGCCAGGACAGCAATGTTTTTCCTGTGTGGTCCAGCCCTGTGGTCTTAGCTCTGTATCTTTGTTTAGGAGAGTGGTAGGGGGTTTCTGCTAAATTCAGGCACAAACGCTTCGAATATGGTAGCTTCACTTCAGTTGGCACCTTCGGGGAACAGGTAAGGGGTGGACAGAGACAAATAAACCACGCTCACATGTGTGAGCAAGTGAGGCAGGGAGGGTGAGCAGGGGGGTCCTGCCAGCTCTTCTGCACCCAAAGCAAGCTCCAAGGACGACAGTCTTGCCACCTGTCATCGGGATTGGCAGTGCTGTGCCCACACTCCTCCCTCTGGTTATCCCTTCCCCAACTTGAAGCACAACCTCCCAGCTTTTTTGGCATGCAGGGTGGCAGGGGGTTGGAGAAAGGACTCTTCTAGGTGGCATCTGGGGTTCCACTCTTCTAGCCCCTGCTCAACTCAGGGAGAAATGCTGTGAGTGGTAGATTCAGGTCCTCTAACCCGTTCACACCCGGTATCTCTGCTTCCTATCCTCTACCCCATTCACCTAGTGTAGCTGAAATTCATTCATTCGTTTGACAAGTACTGAGGCCCTGCAATGTGCCAGGCAGACAGGGTCCCTGCTCTAGTGGAACTCTCTACTGGGGAGACCGGCAGATAGCTAATCACACAAAGAAATACACGTCACAGACTTGATTACTGCTATGTAGATAGAGTGCAGGGATGAGTAGGAATGAATGAGGTCAATGGAATGGGGCAGGGTAGGTAGAACATTCCAGGCATGGTGGCATAACCTGTGCAAAGGCCCTGAGGCAGAACAGAGTGAGGCTAATTCCTGGAACTGAGCAAACCCGAGGGCTGGCATCCCCAACAGCAAGGGGGAGTGGACACTGCTGTTCCTGAGCCTGTCTTAAAATTCCTGCTGCTTAAAATTCTTCAATGACTTGTTCCCATTAGCCTTAGTATAGGATCCAAGTTTGCCCTTGGGTCTGTCCTTCCCCTCTGGCCTCTTGCCTCACTGCTCCTGAGCTAGATGTTCTGTCACCTCCCAGAAGCGGGTCCCTCTGCCCCCCGATCCTTTGCCCGAATAATTCTGACTGGTCCTTCAGAAGCAGCTTAGACATCATGGCCTTGGGGAAGCTGGGCTGGATATTCTTCTGTTTGCCCCTTTGAATCCATGGGCTCCCTGTAGCTTCTGCCAGGAGGGAAGGGAGTGAGGCTGGGGGCCTGCTGTGCAGCTAACTGTGTGGCTGTAGGCAAGTTACTCAACCTCTCTGTGCTTCAGTTTCTTTATGAGATAAAATGGGGATAATAAACTACTTACCTCAAGGGATTATTGCCAAAGTAAAGTGCCTAGAACTGTGCCTGGCACATAGTAGGCGCTTTGTGTCTTTAGTCTTCTCCTGTCCTGACCAGTGACAGCCGTTTTCGGCTTGCCTCCCCAGCAGGGCTGTGGAAGCCTGCGGTCAGAGTGCCTGGGCCCCCCTGCACCCCTGCCTCCCAGACTTGGCCCAGTGAGAGTCCCATGGTAACTGCCTAATGACTTGCATTTGCTCTAAGAAGACAGGATTTCTGGCCATCATCCCATACGGTAATAAAGGTGCACTCTGGACTTCTCTCCCAGTTGGGGGATGAGGCGTGCTGAGCCGTGGCTGTGGACACACCCAACCGGGATCTCTCTCCATGTTCCAACTCCCACTGCCACCCCGCGCTGCAGCCTCCTGCCAGCTCCCAGCAGGCAGAGCTCGACAGCCCCAGATGGAACAGGAAGAGTGGCGAGGTCAGGGCGGTGGCGTGTGCCAGGCAGTGGCCTGTGAGCATCTGTGGACGGGGCTCTTCCCCTGTGGAGGGAAACGGACAAGCCAGGTGGGTGCAGTGGGGAGCGGCCCGGTGGACAGGGCTCCCAAAGCTGAGAAGCACAGGTGTTGGGGGTTTCACACGCAGGGAGAGAGGAAGGGCCCTCACGTGCTGAAGGGGGACCTGGGGAGGCGGGTAGCCCAGGAGACAGGGGAATGCACCCGGAGCAGGTTCGGTGTCTGGACCGATGACAACCACTGTTCCTAATGACACCGCTCCTGAGCAATGTGTCCAGTGCGTGACACTGCCGTGCGCCCACAGCCCGTGCTGAGAGTGAGCCGGTGCTAACGGTCCCCGTGACCGCGCCCTCCCCGGGCCATCTCAGTCCTCTGCGTCCTCCATGCCTCACACAGACAGAGCTGGGAGGGAAGGAATGGACGCAGGGGGCGGGGGCGGGGCAGAGGGCGGAAGGACCAGACAGAGCTGGGTTCCGATCTCTCCTCCTCCTGTACTAGCTAGTGGTCTTGGGCACTTACCTTCTCAGTGTTCTTGTCTGCGAAATGGGACACCCAGCGCTTACCTCCCTGGGTCGCTGTCAGGTTCGGTGAGCCACTGTGCACGCAAAGGGTGGCGAAGTGACTGGGGCCGACATAAAGGCTCCAGAAACTGGTAAGAACTTTCTCTCCAGTCTCTACACATTCCCGAGTCCGTGTGTGGTGGCCTCACCCCTTTGGGACCCCATCTCTCTGGCACCTCCCGTGCCCCTCCCCAGCCGCTCAGGCCTCAGTCTGTCCCCCGTGGGACCCGACGCTGGGGGCGCAGAGCTGCCCACCCTCCCCCTCTGGCCGTCCTCACCTCTGTCCCCACACTTCACCTCAGCCAGCCCAAAGGGTCAGCCGAGAGGACAATCCAAACTGGACGTTTCTGGAATTTGTGGAAAAAGGCCCCAGGCTGGTGAGGCCCGGGCGCCCCACACCCCTGGGCCCGCCTGCTCCGTGAAGGAGGGTCCTGGAACTTTCCATTTTCCCAGCCAGGAGGCTGTGGTTCCCACATTACCACATGAATGGGGCACAAGCCCCCGTCCACTCGAGCAAACAATTTGGCTAGCAAATTGACATAATTACAAGAGACAGAGAGGGAAGAAAGACACCCCACCCCCGGGCCCCCTGGCGGGTGGCTCCCGCTGAGTTCCCCAGGCTTTGTGGGCCGGTGCTCAGGGCTGATTAGAAACCTTGTGGCCTTTTCAAGAGCCCTAAGTGATTGGTCCCCTTAATCTGATTACAATTTGCAGAGCCCCTCCAGCCGCCTCTGAAGGGCTGTTCTCAAGCACCCTGCTCCATCATGGGCAAGTACACACACACACACACACACACACACACGCACGCACACACATATGCACATGCACACGCACACACACATGCACACACGAATGCACACACACACATGCACACACACTCACAGGCACACACGCACACTTTGCGCCCATTTGGGCCTGCCGGGGGAGGGGCTGTGCCACTGTGCTCACCAGGCCACACCTCCTCCATCAGGGACCTCTGAGTCACCCAAGCTGCTGCCCCTGGGCCCCATTCTCTTCGCCCCAAATCTCAGACACGCACGGGGCCTGCCACTGCCCTAGCACACAGGGATGCCCATCAGTAGGGAACCCACGGACACAGCACCCAGGCCACCTCCCAGCCACCCACCCCTCCTCAGGGCGGCCGCCCCCAGCATCCGGGACTAGGGGTCAGGCAGCCTCTCACCACAGCAGTGGCGTTTCTGGGTCTCCTTGGCCGTGGCTCCCAGGGGATTAGCCCCAGCAGGCAGCCGGGACACGGCGCAGGCACAGGCCGCCGGCCACTCCCCCCTGGGAACCCGCAGTCAATGGCCACAGCCCTCCACGTCCAATTTGTAGCTCTTAATCCCCGGGGCTGAGCCACAATGGCTCCTTTTCCCGTCCGCGCTCTGGCTCTCACGGCCGGCCTGGCCTCCCACCCCACAGGGAGCCCCCACTGGGCAGCAGCTCAGGATGGGGGTGGGGTGGGGGGCAAAGCTGGGGCTAAGGCAGAGCGGGCAGAAGAGGGGGCCCTGCCCTTGTTAGCCAGTCACCCCTGCCCAAGGAGATGGCAGCTGGGCATGGGTCCGGGGATGGGGAACGTGCGTGGGGCCCTCCACGGTAACGGCCGGCTTGCTGCACCCCAACCTTTGGCCACCCCAGCCTGGAGGCCCCGAGACGGGTATCCTGTCCTCCACTTGGGGATCCCACCCTTTTCTCGGACTATCCTTCATCTCTGGGCACCAGGCTGGGGCCGGGGGCCGGACAGCAGGGAACACGGAGCCCAGGTTCACACACTGGAGTCAGTGGCCTGGGCTCAAGTTGCACCTTCAATGACACTCATGACCTGGAATGGCTTACTTGTCCTTTCCGGGCCCCGGTTTCCCCACGTGTAGGGTGGGAGACCCGAGGCCTCTCTCAGGGTTGCTGGGAGGTCAGCTGATGCAGGGCACGCCAGGCACAGGGCCCGGCAGCCAGTCTCGCTGCGGGCTGCTGCCGACATTCGTGTCAGGAACAAGAGGGGACTTGGAGCACAACCGTCAAACCAGATGAGGGACCTTCCCTGGGTACGTCCCTGCGTCCCTGGTGGAGAGAAAGTCCAGGCTCTGCAGGGTTCCCTGGGGCCTTTGCGGTTGACTTTTCCAGGACAAGCCCCCAGTCGCCAATAAGACTTACGCCTGGTCACCTGACCCAGCGCTGGTTTGGGGAACGGGGACCTCAACCCAGATCTCTCCCAGGGAGGGGCTGGGCATGGGCTCCCAGTGCAGCCTCAACATTGCCTGTGGAGGAAGCAACTGCTTGACCCCAGTCCTCCCTGCAGCCCCGGGGCCCAGGTCATGCGATCGGGCAGAGGGCTCACCCCAGAGCCCTCAAAGTTGGGCCTAGCGCTGTTGGCGGGACTGCCAGCGGGACTGGGCATGTGGGCCTGTAGACCCTCCTCCACCCGCCACCCCTCCCGCGCCAGGCCCCCTCCCTTCAGGCATGCGAGGCTGGGCTGGGTGGCTCTGCTGGGAAGGGAGGCTGGGGGCGGATCAGCTGAAATCAAAGCCACCGCTCCCCACCCCGCCACGCCGCACCCCTGCCGAGCGCCGTGCACCTCCTCCTTTGTCACAATGTTTTTCAATCCGGTGAAGCAAACTGTCCAATTAGAGCCGGGGCCTCCGGCTTCCATCTTTGCCGACGTTTAATTAACATGCTCCTCTTGGCAGCTGCTGACAAGTTCCAGAAACAGGTTGTAAAGGGTTTTTGTCTTTACCCAGCATGGAAAATGAGGGGTGTTACATCGCAGGAACATGAATAGGTTGCATTTCAGATCCCTCCTCTCCTCCCTCTCCTCCCCCTGCTCTGGTGAGAGGAATGAAGCCCTGGGTGTGTGTGTGTGTGTGTGTGTGTGTGTGTGTGTGAATTGCAAGGGGGGCGGGCAGGGCGGAGCTGGAGGCAGGAGAGACCATCCTCTCCCTCTCCCCTCACCCCTTCTTCCCAGGTGCCTTTGCTCCACAAAAGATCTGGATTTTATTTTATTTTTATTATTTTTTTTTTTTTTATTTTTTATTTTTCTTCATCCGTGGGTGAATTAGGAAGGATCTGGATTTTATATCTCATTCTCCAGCCGGCACACTTTGCCTCACCTCTCTTCTAGCCATACGAAACCTCACATGTTGGTCCTTGCCCATGGGTCTGTGCCCAGGCCGTGCTTTGCCATCCTTTTGGTAAACTCCTATTCAGCCTCCAGAACCCTGCTCAGGTGGCCCCCCCTTTGGGAAGCTGCCTGGGTACAGGCTGCCTCTCTAAGCCCCACCTGTCATAGTTCAGGGTGTATCGGGTCTGTCCCCCAGCTGGACTGTGAGCCCCCTGAGGGCAGGACTGTGTGTTGCTCTGCCCAGGGTGGTGGTGGGCCTGGGAGAGCTAAACTCTTGGAACCTTCCCCCACTGTGCAGGGAGACCAGGGCTGGCTAGGCAGAGGAAGGGGGGAAGGGCCCAAAGGAGCCCTCCCTCCCTACTCCCCCACCCTACCAGAGTGCCCAGAGCAGACCCGAGCAGGGCACGGCAGGGATGCCAGCTTTCTCAAGGGGTGGGTCTCTGGAATAGTTGATTCGAGGTAAGAAGGGACCCTGAGGAAGGCCCTAGCCTACAGCTGAGCGCCGCCGGGCACTCCGGGCTGGAGGCAGTCTCCAGCACCCTAAGTTCTGCCTCTTCAGCCGGGGTGGTTTCCCTTGCAGTGTGGGCGGCACCTTGGGTAAGGGCGAGGGTTGGGGCAAGAAGCCAGGTCCCTTGGGTCCTCTTCTCCCTCCAAGTGGCCCCACTGGAGCATCCACACCCTTTCTATAAAGAATGCCAAGCATGTTTATTCACAGAGGCTGCCACCTACACGCACAGAGGGACCTGGGGGACCCAGGGAGCAGGGGAGGTGCTGGCCGAGGGCAGGCAGGGGTGGAAGAGCCTAATGGCTGGTGGCTGGCCGCTGAGTTGTCTCCCGGGGCTCAGGCCTGCCCCAGGCCCCAGCCCCCAGCCCACTCTGCTTTTCTGCGTCTGTGGCCGCCAAGCCCCCAGGCGTGGGCAGGCCTCCTGCAGCCGGGCCTGGCTGGGATGCCCAGTTCATCCGCAGCTCCCTTCTCCATTTCCAGGCGGGTCCCCTGGGATGAAGGGGAGCAGGTGGAGGCACCCTGAGGCCATGCCAGCAGGCGGGGGTGCCGCTTGCTTCTCTGTGTCCTCCGAGAGGTCAGCGCCAGCATCTTCTGGAGCCCCCAGACAGTCTGCGGAACCTGCAGGGAGGCAGCCGAGAGCCCCAGGTCACTGCCGGGTCCTGCTGCAGCCTTTGACATGGGGCTGATGTCAGAAGCAACTGGTCACAACCTTGCCTCTTCCCTAGAGCTCTAACATCCTCTCCTGCCGCGTCACTCGGCCTCTCACTCCAGACCCAGCTATTTCTAAGCTCTGGCCCCCAAGGAGGTCAAATAAAAATAATAAGAACAATGGCAATGACCTACAAAGACCCCAGGTCCCCCACTTGACTGCTGTGTGGTCTTGAAGAGCCCGAACCTCTCTGAGCCTTAAGTGCCTCGTCCATTAAGAAGAGGGAAGTGGCCACATCTGCCTTGTAGAGATCTGGGGAGGGTTAGCAGCGGCGGCAGCCACGGGCAAGGGCTTGGTGCACCCCGCAGAGAGGCAGAGAAATGGTAGTTGATGGAAAGAGGGAAGGAGGGAGCGAGGGAGGGTCTTGTCTGCACTGGTCAACTGAATAGAGCCAGACCTGTCAGCTCTACTTGTGTAGGTGAGGAAACTGAGGCTCAGTCTCTGGGGTGAAGAGGTTCTCAAAGTCACACAGCCGGCAAGCATGGTCGCAAAGCCAAGCGTGCCCCAGGTCTCCTTCCGTGCCTTCCGCACGTTCCCTGTGTGTCCAGCACGCGTGCGGCCTGACTCCACGCGTGCTCGCTGCACCGCAGGCAGGGGCTTAGAAGCTCATATCCTCATTTCTTCAGGCGTGCTTTGTGCCCTTGTGCTGGTGGCGTCTGAGAGCGGGGCCCCCACTGGGAGAACCTGCCTGTCATCCCCCAGGGACAAGCCAAGCCCAGGCTTCCCTACTTCTCACCTGCCCTGGGAGCTTAGGGTACCAGGGGCATTGCTGAGGCTGCTACGGGTATCGAAGATACCGTGGGCACCGCGGGTACCAGGGGTGGTGAGTATAGCCCTGGCTTGAGAGCGGGGTCATCGTGGATGTGGACAGGGCTCTTCTCTTCAGGTATCTGCAGAGAGAGGAGGCAACTCTGAGAGCCCTGTCCCAGGCCCGGCAGGGTGTCTGTCGGTGGTGGAACTAGAACGGCCTGAGCAAGCCAGGAGCTGCAAATGGTGTGTGGCGGGCGCCACCTTGTGGTCACCGTGAAGATCACATGCCACAGGTATCCCGCCCCTGCCGCACCTTAGGCACCGTCCTAGGTGCTGGGGCCAGGCAGGGATGAGACAGGGTCCTTGCCCCATGAGAGCAATGGTGAGGCATTGCAGTGAAACACATAGTGACAACAAGAGTTGTGAAGGCACACAATAGGATTTTAACCCAGCCTGGGGAGATTCTGGGAGGTTGTGCTGAACCCACTTTTGAAAGATGGGCAGGAGTGCGCCAGGTGAGGGGCAGAAGCCAGGTGAGAGGCAGCATGGCAAACTCCCGGAACTGCAGACAGGTCCAAAAGTGGGGTAGGGGGAGGTGCGGGGGATGCCAGAAGTGGGTGGAGGGTGGAGTGTGGGTGGGCGGCCCAGCCTTGCCTTGGCTTCATCTGTCTCATGCCTACCCTCTGGGAAGCCACCTCACCTCCCCAGGGAACCACCTAGGGGCCTCAGGGACAGCCTCATGGTGTGCACTTCCGCTGGCACGGAGGTGCATCCCTGCCAACCAAGTACAGTCGGCCCTCCATATCCGCAAGTTCAATGAACCGTGGGTCAAAGACATTCAGAAAAAGCAACAATAAAAAAATACAAGTAAAAAACAAAACAGCACTTACGTTGTATTAGGTATTAGGAGTAATCTAGAGATGACCTAAATTACATGGGAGGGTGCGTGTACGTGCAAATACTGCTCCGTTTGTATCAGGAACTTGATACAGCGGGGGATCCCGGGACCAACCCCTCCCCCCAGGGTACTAGGGACAATAGTACTGCGCAAGGTATGTAACTCAGGAGGTGCGAACTTGGAATAAATCATAAAGATCAAAACAGAACCAAGAGGGAGCTTCTACACGTGGGAACTGATAACATTTCTGATTTATTTCATTAGCGGGAAATCCGTGTGGTTTCCACTTGTGGTGTCTAAAGTAGTTTAAGTTCTGACTTTAAATATAGAATGAAAATAATTATGCTGGGAAAAAGAAAGTTTATTCAGAATGTGATAACACGGAATAATTCTTATGACAGAGAGGCCAAGAGAAAGAGCAGGGCACTGAACTGGGTGGATAACGTGCTCGCCACTGTGTAGCAAGGATCTGCACGGAGGGGCAAGAGACAGAGAGGAAATATACCAAAAAAGATTAACAGCGCTTGCATTAGGGTGACGTGATTTCGATTTGTCTCTAGTTCCAGGCTTTGTTTAGTGAACCTCTAGACACTTTTAAACTAAGAACACAAATTGAAAAAGAGTTAATTTGGAAGACTTATTAGTTATGTAAATGAAATCGGTTTATAGTGGGTATGAGTTAGAATTACCCTGAAAACTTCTGGGATGGTTTTAAAAATACAGAGTCAAAGGAAAGACAATTACAGGCAGTCCCTCGTCCCCAGGACCACAGACACAAGCCGGTCCTCACCCTGTCACCAGCGCGCTCTGCCATCCTGCCCCTCCAGCGACTCATGGGGACAGTCCTGCCTGGGGTCACAGAAGGCCCGAATCGCAGCGTGTTTTTAAAGGAACTGAGTTCTGCGACATTTTACTCCTTTCAGCTCCTAGAACAAGGTTTCTCCGGTTGGGTTTTTGTGCCGACACTCCTCTAGATGCTGAGAGTGGCGGCATGTCACAGAAGGCAGTTCCTGTATCAGAATCACCTGGGAGCTCGTGACTTGCAGGGTCCCGGGCGCTACTGAATTGGAACCCCTTGGCTGGCTCCTGGGAAGCTGCATTTTTACAAGGTCTGCAGGTGGCTCTCATGGAGACTGGTTGAGCACTGTGCTGCGATTCCTAGCCCAGGCTGCGTATTAGAATCACCTGGGAAGTTTTTTAAAACATTCCACCACGCAGGCCCTACCCCAGACCAAATAAACCCTGGTCTCTGCGGCTGAGGCCTGGGTTTTGCAATGCTTTCAAGCTCCCCAGGTGACTCCCATGCGCACCTAAGGGCCGAAACCCACTGGGCAAATGCAGTGGTTCTCGGGTGTTTTTCACCAGAATCACCCGGAAGGTTTGTTAAACCAGAGTGCTGGGCCCCAACCCCTCGCTTGGGATTGAGGAGGTCTGGGTGGGACTGCACTGGGGACCAAACCATGCGAATCCTGCTCTAGAATAAAGCTGACTGAGGCCTTAGGGACAGGAGTGAACCTCGGCTGCTGCCCCGACTGTGGGTTGTTTCTGTCATCCCCTGGCGTGTGTAAAAAGAGAGGTACACACTGCTCCCTCCAAGCCCCGGGGCCCGGAGAGGAGGAAGGAGAAGGGAGGGAAGAGTCTTCAACTCACAGGAGACAGCCTCCCAGATGAAGGAGCAGGATGACCAGGCTCTGTCCCCAACCCCGGCTTCTGGCTCCCAGCCCAGCTGATGTGGTGGGGGGTGGGGGAGGCAGCTGCCCCTGTGCCGGGCCAAGTCCCTAGAACTCACCTCCCAGTAGACTGCATCATCAAAGCAGTTCTCGTCAGCAGCTTGTCCCCAGAACGGCAATCTCAAAATTAATCCTAAATAAAGTTGGCGGTCACAGGAGGTCGGGAAACACTTTCTCTCCACCTGCCCCAGCTCCTTCCCTCGGCTGGGGAGATGCCCTGGGCTGAGGCCCGGGTCTGCAGGTCCCACCGCAGCATCTGGCACATGCCCTTGGGTCCCCCACCCAGGGAGCCCCACCGCAGCCCCCAGGCTCCGGCCCCGCCGCTGTCACTCACCCACGATGATGCCGCCCAGCAGGGCCATGGCCAGGCTCACCAAAAGGCCAAAAACCTGGAACCTGCCCTGCGTTCTCGTGGTCCAACCCTCCTTGAAACCTTGAAAGTCAAAGGAATGGACAAGCCTGGGGTGGAGACAGGGGGCGGGTCAGGGCCCACAGAGAGGCCAAGGAACCCCTGACCGCCACCCACAGATGTGAGCGGGCGCCAAGGCTCACCGAACCCCGGGCCTCAGCCTCCCCGTCTACAACTCGGGGGTGGGGGACGTAGCAGGTGGCCTCTAGACCTTGTGGAGAGGGAGAGGCCTAGGAAACAACCGGGCCAAGCGGGGAAGGAGGGGAGACAGGCAGGCAGGCGGGAGGGGTGGAGAGGGAAGGAGGGCGTCCTCCACCGCCCCACCCGCCCCTCCACATTTACCCTTCTTTTCCATATACTTCAGGGCTGGCAAAGGCCGCCGTCACAGCCCCCACGATGCCGCCCAAGATGCCAGGGATGCCATGCAGGTTGTGAATGCCACACGTGTCCTGGATCTGCAGCCGGGACTCCAGGAATGGCTGCAGAGGGGAGGTGGGTTTGCTCAGGCCGGAAGCTGCAGCAGGGGTGTGGGGCCCGCCACACGCAGGGGCCCAGGATGTTCCAGCCAAGAGGCCCCTGCCTAGGACCCCCGGCCCCAGTGTCGGGAACACGAAGACCCCAGCGTTCTCCAGCCCCCAGCCCCTGGCCCAGGGCCTCACCGTCAGGTACACGAAACCCAGGGTGGAGAAGATGCCGCAGAAGAAGCCGACGATGAGGGAGCCATAGGGCATGAGCATCATCTCAGCAGCTGTGCCCACGGCCACCCCTCCCGCCAGCGTGGCGTTCTGGATGTGCACCTGGGAAGGGCGGGCAGAGCGGGCAGGGACTCAGTCCTCTCCCTGGAGCACCGGCCTGGAGGGGCTCACTCGAGGTGCAAGAGTGCCACCCGGGCCCTGGGAGCCTGCAGAGGGCTCTAGCCTTGGCCTGGGCTTGGTACAGCCACCCCGTGTTCTCTGCATGCACCACCCACCCCACCCAGCAGGCCTGGGCATTTTCCGTGTGCACACGCCGGGGAGCCCTGAGAGCAATCGTGTGTTCGCCTTATGTGTGCCACGTCCACCTGAGTGCCTAGACTCGCACGTCGAAATGTTCTCGATGTGCGTGCATGTCCATGTCAGGCACTCGTGAGGTCCAGACAGACCCATGCGCCAGCTGGTGCTCTCCAGAGGCTCAGAGCCTGGCACAGGGGAAGCGCCCCGCAGCTGGGGCTGTGGCAGGACAACGGGGAGGAGGAACCAGCTCATCTAGAACAGCCCACAAAGCCGAACCTCTGAGAATCCGGTTCCGGGTTCTCCTGAAAACTGGCTATGCTCTCGGGAGGAGCATCTCACCCTGAGCCCCAGTTTGTTCATCTGCGTATGGGTGCGATGATCCCGGTGCCGCCTGCTCCCCAGAGTTGTCGGCAGGGCGTGGTGACTGGCGTCTGCCAGCCCAGGCGGCCGCCCCTCCCCCCGGGGCCCCCTGCTCACCATGTCCAGCTTGCCTTTCCTGTGCAGGGCGCTGGACATCGCCACCGAGGTGAGCACGCAGGCTGCCAAGGAGCAGTAGGTGTTGATGGCGGCTCGGTGCTGGCTGTCCCCGTGGTAGGATATGGCTGAGTTGAAGCTGGGCCAGTATATCCACAGGAAGAGGGTGCCTGGGTCAGACCAAACGGGGTCGGGGCGCCCAGGAGGAGAGGCATCAGATGGGCCCCGCAGAACCCAGGCCGAGATCCTGCCTAGAGGTGTCAGTTGACCCCCACAGCTCGGCTGTTCCCACCTCCGCAGCTTTGCTCACGCAGGGCTCTTCCTGGAAGGCCCCCTGCCTCCCGCACCTCCCTGCCCCCTGCCCAGCCCTCCGCGCTGCTCCAGGAGTCTCCCCTGACCCCACTGCCCCACGGCTCTCAGAGGGAGGATCTTTTCTCCCTCACAGGGAGGTTATCCGGGTGGCACTGCCGTCACTTCCACTACACTAGGAAGAGCCCCTGGAGGGCAGGGCTGGGTTTTAGGAGACCCAAATGGGTAGGGTCAATACGTGTTCTCTGGAATGAGTGGACAGAGGAAGTAGGAGTGCACACCTTGCCCCAGCCCAGGGATGTAGTGACCAGTTTTTGGTTGCCACCATGTCTGCCTTGGGGCATTCTAGGGAAAACACAGGATGAGTGACCAACTTCTTTTCTTTCACCCTCATGGGGAAGAGGGACAGACACCTGGGATCCCAACGTGTCTACAGGAAAACTCCCTCTGCCCTTCCCCCAGAGGGAATTGGCAGCCACCCACCAGACCACATAGAGATCAAGTGTGTTCATGGTGGCCTGAACTCATCACAGAGGTACTCATCCATCATGGTGGCCCTCACCCATCATGGAGGTCCTCACCCATCATGGTGGCCCTCACCCATCATGGAGACCCTCACCCATCATGGAGGCCCTCACCCATCATGGAGGTCCTCACCCATCATGGAGGTCCTCACCCATCATGGTGGCCCTCACCCATCATGGCGGCCCTCACCCATCATGGAGGCCCTCATCCATCATGGAGGTCTTCACCCATCATGGACACTTTCACACATCATGGTGGCCCTCACCCATCATGGAGGTCTTCACCCATCATGGCCACTTTCATCTATCATGGTGACCCTCACCCATCATGGAGGTCCTCACCCATCATGGCTACTTTCACCCATCATGGAGTCCCTCACCATCATAGCCACTTTCACCCATCATGGAGGCCCCCACCCATCACGGCCACTTTCACCAATCTCACCAATCATGGCAAAGAGATCCGAGTGGTACACAGAACTCTGTCTGTCCTTGGTTTGGTCTAGATTGCTTCGATAGAGGATCCGGGTCACCGTGAGCCCAAAGTAGGCACCAAATGTGTGGATGGTCATGGAGCCCCCTGCATCCTTCACCTGGGGTGCAAAGGGCCTGTCAGGATATGGCACCTTCTCTCCCTCCCTCCTCATAGCTCTCCCCACCCCTAAACACACACACACACACACACACACACACAGAGAGCTCCAGCTGTCTCTGACTCTTCGGGGTGCAGGATGGAGCCTGAGGGCCCCCACAGACCAGTCAACTGGTAAGAGGGAGAGGGTGGGGATCCCCGAACCCCGTTTGTCAGCCTGTCAGCAAAACGCCAGGGCACCCTCACCCAACAGATGGGACTGTTCCCAGATGGGAAAGCCCAGGCTTGGAGAGGAACTTGCTCAGTCACACAGCTGGAAGGGATGAGGCAGAGTTAGAACCCAGGGCAGCCCTCTATCTAATCTGTCACCCACCAGCTTCTGCCTTGTCTGACTTGCTGGGGACTCTCCCCTTCCCTCTGGGTCTCCCCTGTCCACATTCCATTTCACACCATCACTCCTGGTTCAACAGCCCCCCAAGACTGCCACTACCCACCTCCTCCCTGCACTGTGTCATGCTCTTGTGCGCCATCTCCCAGAAAACCTCCCACCACCCACCCCAGCCCTGCCCTCCCCCCTCCAGTCCCCCGAAGTCAGAGCACGCAGAGTTGTTCCCCTCCTCGTCTGGCCTCTGCACCTCTCACTTGACTGCTTTAGGTCTCAGGTTGCTCATTTACAAAGTGGGGGTCAGAGTGGCTTAGCGGGGCTGTCCTCAGGATCAAAGCAGACAGTGTGCAAGGCCCCTGGCAAGGGCCTGGAACTCAACAGGTGCTTGACTGATGTTAGCCCCCTCCCTCACGCCCCTCACTCACCTCCCCCCTCTTCAGCCTCCTCTTCCTCCCCACTCAGAACCAACCCTGGGGGACCAGAATCACAGACTCACTCCTTCACTCCAGATGGGGAAACCCCTGTGATCCAAGCTCTCACAGCTAGCTGTTGACAGGGGTTTCCTGACTCTCAGCCTCGTGGGTGCCTCTACTAGCTGTGTGACCTTGGGTGAGCCCCTTAACCTCTCTGAGCCTCAGCTTTCTCATCTGTAAAATGGGGGTAATAAGTGTGCCTATGTCAGAGATGAAGATTTAAAGAGTTAA
Organism: Microcebus murinus; assembly: GCF_040939455.1. Taxonomy (NCBI): domain Eukaryota; kingdom Metazoa; phylum Chordata; class Mammalia; order Primates; family Cheirogaleidae; genus Microcebus; species Microcebus murinus. The sequence goes on along the minus strand of NC_134110.1, from coordinate 5,544,864 downwards.
TTCAAGTACAGGGTTTAGATGGGGCCGAGCAGAGGGCAAGTGCTACAGTCCTGTCAACAATGATTACTGTGTTTACACTTGTCTCAGAGGGGGGCTGAGAGACCGGTATGCATTAAGAGAATTTCCGTAGCAGACCGGGCAGGGTTTTGGGGGGGTCAAAGGAGCTTTCTCTGCCTCTTAACTTACCCTCCAAGATGCTACCTTCTCAGCCATCTCAGAACTCAGGGCCTGGCCCCACGGCCCACCCCGCTACAAGCCTCGCTCCTTTCTCTCCGCGTGCACCCCTCCCCCGCTCAGTCCCCGAGGCCTGTGAGGCAGCCACCCCAGCTCTTGAATCCTCCACTTTCTGTTCCCCATACTAGGCCGGTCCAGGCCCCACCACCTCTCACGGGCATGGCCAGGAGAAGCCTTGCAACCGGGCTTCCTGCCTCCCAAGTGTTCTACAGGCCTCAGCCAAAGTGGCGTTTCCTTTACACATGTCTGCCCATGTCGCCTCCCTGTTTAGCTCCCCACTGCCCTCACGATGCAGTCGAGATGCCTCAGCGCAGTCCCCAGGAGTCCCGCCCCGTCACCCCTCCAAACTCCCCTCTCAGCGCAGCCCCTGTCCAGCTGGACGGAGCCTTGGGGCCGCCCTGGGCCTGGGCCTGCCTCCAGCCCATCCACGCAGCGCCCTCTGCCCCCAGCGCCCCTGCTGCTCCTTTGCCTGGTCAGCTGCTAGCTGACTTCCCGCTTTGACTTCTCTTCCGCCAGGAAGCCTCCCTGACCGGCCAGGCTGGTTTAGGCACCCCCCTCGGGGCCACCCGGCCCTCAGCGCGCCCACATCACGGTGCAGTGCGTGGTCACTGCCTGCTCACTTCCTGGTCCTCACCAGACTCTGAGCCCCATCCCTGCTCACCTGCCTGTCCCGGAGCCCCAGTGTTCCCTGACACGCAGAGTCCCGGACTCATCCCCTTGACAGACAGGTGTGGGGCACCGACCCTTAGCAGAGGAGAGAGAGCGGCTCCAAGAAGGAAAAACCAAGGCACCGCACAGAGGGTGACTGGGTGTGACAGACAGTGCCTGGGCAGTGTGGAGCCCCACCGCCTGGGGGTGTCTGGCAGGGCCCAGAGGACACGTGTGTGCTGAGACCTCAACAAGGAGAAGGACTGGGGGTGACCACGCCAGCAAAGGGGACAGCCAGTGCATGGGCCTGGGTGGGACCCAGCTGGGCAGACAGCACAGCACACTGCGGCCAGGCCCTGCAGGAAGACGGGAGTGGGCGGGGCCGGAACGGGAGGTCAGCAAGTTTGGAGTTTGTTCTTTTTTTTTTTTTTTTGAGACAGAGTCTCACTTTGTTGCCCAGGCTAGAGTGAGTGCCATGGCGTCAGCCTAGCTCACAGCAACCTCAAACTCCTGGGCTCGAGCAATCCTACTGCCTCAGCCTCCCGAGTAGCTGGGACTACAGGCATGCGCCACCATGCCCGGCTGAATTTTTCTATATATATTAGTTGGGCAATTAATTTATTTCTATTTATAGTAGAGACGGGTTCTCGCTCTTGCTCAGGCTGGTTTTGAACTCCTGATCTCGAGCAATCCACCCATGTCGGCCTCCCAGAGTGCTAGGATGACAGGCGTGAGCCACCACGCCCGGCCTGGAGTTTGTTCTAAGTGAAAGTAAAAGCCATGGTAGGTCTCCACCGGGGGGACGGCCTTATATGTGTCATTTACAGGCCACTTTGGCTGCTGGCGACAGCTGGCCGGGGTTGGGGTGGGGGGTGAGTGAGGCAAGGATGAAGCCAGGGAGCTGAGTCAGGAGGAAGAGATATGGTGGCTTGGACTAGTCTGGTGGCTGAAAAAAATGACAAAATGAATGATTGAATCTAGGGTGGCCTACCCACCCCCCAGGAAGGGGGGGTCCAGGCAAAGTCCAAATGCAGAAGAGGAAGGAGCAAAGAAATGTGTGGCTTCCCTGAATGACCCACCCTCCGCCCTAACTGCTCAAAGGCACCCAGGAGGTTTCTGAGATAGAGTCAGAGATCTAAGATACCCCCTAACTGGGCCACTGCATTGACCAACCCCAGGTGACAGCATGCCATAACCTATGTGAATGGCACCTCTTGGGTTGTGCAGTACACAGCTTGTGCAGCTGGACGTGCCACCTTGGCCACTCCCCTGAGACCCATCCTTACATCTGTAAGGTGCCACTCAGCACACTGGGTCCTTTTTTTTTTTTTAAGCAGAGCAATCCGGAAATGTGGTATGCATGCGAGAGTATGTGCAGGAACGTCTCGTTCCTTCCATCTGATGTGTGGGAAAGAGAAAGGAGGGAACACCCCGATATTCAAGGACCCCCCCTGCCCTGCCCAGATGCTGGGCTGATACGCTGGGTGAACTGCTGCACCGGCTCGGTGGATGCCATTACTCCCACTTTACAGATGAGGAAACTGAGGTTCAGGAGGCTCAGTGACTTGCCGGGCTGGCGTGACTCCCAGCTCTATCTCCATCCCCCTGCCATCACCCCAGGTCCCTCCCCCACCCCTGCTCTGAGCCCTGCTCACCTCCAGCAGCCTGAGGAGGATGAACTCATTCACTGTGAACAGGGTCACTTGGAGGAGAGTCATGATGAGCAGCTGGACAGGGCTGACCTTGCCCAGGACCGCCCCAAAGGCCACGCAGACAGAGGCCACGCAGAAGTCCGCGTTGATGAGGCTGCGGGGAGACAGGCCAGGCAGGGCTGGGCGACAGCAGGAGGTGCCACTCCAAGCCCGGGGTTTGGGTCTGGACTTTGACTGCACTTTGATCGGCTATGGATTTGGGCCTATGGCTTAACCTTTCTGGGCCTCGGTGTCACCACCTGCAATAACGGGCACATAACATGTAGGGCTACTCCGAGAACTGAGAGAAACAACACGGTGAGGTGCGCAGCGCTGCAGCGGCACACGCTAGGCGCCGCCCCTTCCACCGCAGCCCGTCCCCGCCCCCGCCCCGCGCAGGCAGCGTGTGCTCAAGGCACCCGTGCGCTCTGGCGGGCGTTGCTGAACACGCCCCGTATCCGGGGCCCTGCCCTGCCCTCTATCTTCCACCTGCCCTTCCAGAACCTCTTCTCACGGCCTCCTCCTTCAGGAAGCCTTCCCGATTCCTCCCACCACACACGGTCTCTGCTGCAGACCCTTAGCTCTCTCTCTGCACACACCGCTCCTGCTGGCCCCCAGGGCCTTGCCTGGGTTTGCGCGACCTGCGAGAGGGGAGCTATGTCCAGGGAAGAGGGAGAGCCTCCCTGCGGGAAGTAGGCAGCTGGGGTGGGACTGGGCGGAGGGAGGGGGCAGGAAGGTCAACGGGGAGAGTGCAGGCTGATGAAGAGGTGGACAGGAGGAGGGTGCTGTGTGGCCGAGGCAGACCCTGGTTCCCGCTCCCTGCCCGCGGCAGAGCTGCCTTCGGGGTTCCAGGGCAGACCCTCTCTGGCACGGGAGGTGTCGGGGGTGGGGATAGGAGGGGCTACTTCCTCAAGGCTGTCAGGACTAGAGGAGACCCCCCACCCCGCTCAGAGGTGTGTGTGTGAAAGAGAGAAGCGGGCGAGGGGTAAGAGGTAAGCTATGTGGAAGCCGGTCTGTGGAATGGGGCCAGGGTCCCTCCGAGACGGAGTGCTCACTGGACCGTCTACCCAGCACGGCCTTGCTCACCGCTGTGTCCCCACGGCCCAGGGCAGGGCCTGGCTGAATGATGGCGGTTGCTAAGTGCTAGGCACTGGAATACCTGCTAAGCACTGCCATGCGCTCCGGTGCCATACCTGAACCGCACGGGACAGGTACTGTTATTAGCCACAGCGTGTAGACGGGACACGGAGACTTAAAGAGGCTGAGTGACTTGCCCAAGGTCCCATAACTGCAGCCAGAAGACCCATCGTGTTGGAAGCGACCATTAGCGAGGAGAGAGAGAGAGGACACACCTGGGGGATGGAGATCTGATGCCACACCTCGGGAGGGAGGGCCGGAGGAGGCGTGGGCGGGGCCTGCAGAGGGGCGGTTCCCTAGAGTAACAGGCGAGACCTGGAGGACTCTTCAGCAGGGACAGGACAGAAGCCAGGAGGCAGGTCCACATCTCTGGGTCCACAGGTCAGGTCTGGGGACAACATTCTCATCCCAGCCCTGAGCACCAGAAAACTGGCTCCAGGTCAGCTGCTGAAAATCAATTCCCCAAAAGCCAGTTCGCTAAAACTCAGTGTTTCAAGTGACCAAGTTGCCCTCTTTGAAGATTGTTAAAAAAATTTTATACTTTCTAGCCATAGCAATTTAGCCATAGCAATTTTTCTGAGGTGGCAAATGAAACGTATTAGAGGTGTTTTTATACTTTGGGTCTATGGCTTGGGAGTGTGAGTTCCTTGTGTATTTTGAACTTCCGGGTAATATGCACGTCAAGGATTTTATTTGCAAAAAGACTGATTTATTCATTCCAACACGTATCTAGTCAACTATCTTTCCTGTTTCTTTTGATTCATGGATGCATTAATTGGCTTGAGTAAATTACTCTTTTGCAAACATTTGGCATGCATTTTCAATTTCGGACACCTGGCCCATGATGCCTGGTTGGTGCCCTGTGTGAAATAGCAGGGCTTTGCCCTTTGAATGCGGATTTATGCCACTCTGCCCCTCAGCCCTTTCTGTGGACTTAGTTTGTGAGCAAGCTAATGAATGTTAATTTCCACACACCAGCGATGACTTTCTCAAATTAAAGAAAATTTTATTTAGCCAAACTTGTCATATGTCTGCAGAAATATTTTTCTTTTTTTAAAATTAAAAAAAAAATTTTTTTTTCACTTCCCTCCCCAAACATGTCTGCAGAAATAGAAGACTGTCTAAACTGGACTTTAGAAGAACCTCCCATAAACCAAAAATTGGCTGGAACTGGGAAAATTCTCCCAAAGGCTCTCGATTCAGTCCCATGCAACACAACTGCTATAGGGTTCATGAGTTGCCGTAGGATAGAGAGTTTGGCAAGTGAATCCAGTGAGCTGACTGCTGTGCGGTTGATTTTTGGCAAGTTGGCGGTGGGCGAACGCACTTTATAACCAGGTGGTGGAGCTGTGGGGTGGGGAAGCGTGCTGAGGCTTGCAGGTCACCCCGAACAGAGGGAGGGACTGAGTTACCTGACGGGAAGGGCTGATGCTGCCCATCAGACCAACAGGTTATCACAGAGAAAAGCCCTCGGAAGGATGGACGTGAGAAGAGACGCGGGTAGGGTGCCCCACCCTTGGAGGCCGAGGTGGGGAGGGGGTTCAGCCCTAAACTTGGCGCACACAGCTCTTTCCAATGCCGGTTCCCTGGGGCGAGTGGGGCGGGGCGGGGCATCCACCTGGCTGGGTTCCCCAGCGTTGCCGCCACCAGGAACCTCTGAGGCTGGCTCAGGCATCCTGGCTCCCCCTCCCGGGCTGGGGTCTCTCAAGGCACAGGGCTGGGTAGTTGTCATGTGCCAGGGTGGAGGGCCTGGGCCCAGCCCCAGGCAGCCTTTGTCGCAAGTAGGAGGGAGGCCCTCCCGCGGCCCGGCACCTGGACGCCTTAGAACTCCCACCCTGGAGAGGTGTGGATCAGGAAGCTGTGTGTGTGTGTGTGTGTGTACATACGTGCATGCAAGTGCATGTATGTGGCAGGCCTACGTGGCCTGGAGGGGGAGCAGTCATACAGCCAACGATCTACCTGCTACCCCCGGGCACGCCACCCCCTGCCAGGCCCCGCCCCATCCGTCCCCCCTGGACCCGCTCAGTGCTCACTTCTCGATGCCCAGGATGATGTATCTGTCTTCTACGTGGTGGAACCAGCCCTGCATGAGCAGCGCCCACTGGATGCCGAAGGCCGCCAGCAGGAAGTTGAAGCCCACGGCGCTGAAGCCGTAGCGCTGCAGGAAGGTCATGAGGAAGCCGAAGCCCACGAACACCATCACGTGCACGTCCTGGAAGCCTGCGGGGAGAGTGCCACCTGCAGAGCCCTCGCCACGCCCGCCCAGGCACTAGGTCTGGCCAGCGCGGGCAGCGCCCTTCTCCCCCGCCCCTGCCTGGCCGGGCTCCACCACCGCCCTAGCCCCCTTCCCCGATCCCCGAACCCTGGGGCAGGGTGCAGCCAGCAGTGGCTCCTCTCCCCACATCCTGTCATGAGGGCCTCTGGAAGGGGCTGGGCTGGGGGGACCTGAGGTCAGCCTCCACCTTAGACCATGTCATCCACTGGGCTAGAGCGCGCCCCCTCAGGCAATGACCCCTCCCGTTCCACCCTCCTGCCCTGGTGGCTCTGCTGGCCCAGGCAGCCAGGCATTCGAATTTGGGGCCAGGCGTGGGTTGCACCCGGAGTCTAGTGTCGAGAGCCCAGACGCTCTGGGGCCACGGTGGCTTGCCCTGTCCACCACAGCCCCTTTCCTCTGCTGCAGGCCAGTGCTCATCTGACCAAGGAGAGCCTTGGTCCCCACATCCACCACCTTTAGCAAATACACTGCCCGGCGTCACTGAGACTTGACTTTGGACTCCAGCTCCTTCGTCTCCTGGATGGAAGACTCTGGGAAAGGTACTTCTTCTGTAATGCTCACCCCACAGGGTTGCAGGGATTCGATGCAGATGTGTATCTAGCTCCGTGTCTGCCCCACACTAGGCGATCAGAATGGCAGGTGTCATTATTTATTGTTACTCAGGCACGGCCTAATTCGGAGTTCGGACCCAACTCTTCTGCCAGCTCACGGTGTGGCCTTAGCAAGCCACTTTCCCCTCTCAGAGCCTCAGTTCTCTCCACAGTGAAACTAAAGGGACAGAGATTAGAAAGATCTCAGCTGCCCCCGCGGCACCGACATGGCATGGTTCTAGACTGCAAGGAAGCAGCGGAACGCAAAGAAAGGGCTCTGAGAATCAAAGAGAGCCGCAGCAGCACAACACACGGAAAGGCAGGGCGGACGTCCTGGGACGCAGGGGCTCCCACTGGCCAAACTGGACACAAGTTCGAGCACCAAACTAGTTATGTGCCATGACGAATTAAAACCCTTAAAATAGGGCACTCATGAGTTCACACTGACAATAAACAGGCAGACAAATAAATGCGGGCGCAGAGAGGGCTCTTGCTTACAGGAGAAGGCTGAGGGCGCCACTGCTAAAGGCAGAGGGTGCGCTGGAGTTAGAAAATCAACATTTTCACAGTACAGATTCGATCGGTGGATGCTAAACGCAGGGGGATATTTTGATTAGCCGCAGGACTCTCTCTAGAGGCTGCTTATTAGTTGCAAGGGAGGGAAGACAGCAGTCATCATGCAGGGGAGAAATTCGGCTGCACGTTGGCTGGGTGATCAAAATTAACATCACCCATGAGGGATGAAGGGCCATTGTGTACCTCTACATGTGATACCCTGGAAAGGACATGTCACTATAAGGTATCCCGGCCAAGATTGTATAACTCAATCTAATCACGAGAAAACACCAGACAAACAACGTGAGGAACATGCTATTAAAAAGGGCTGAGGCTGGCCGGGCGCGGTGGCTCACGCCTGTAATCCTAGCACTCTGGGAGGCCGACATGGGTGGATTGCTCGAGCTCAGGAGTTCAAAACTAGCCTGAGCAAGAGCAAGACCCCGTCTCTGCTATAAATAGAAAGAAATTAATTGGCCAACTAACATATATACAAAATATTAGCCGGGCATGGTGGCGCATGCCTGTAGTCCCAGCTACTCAGGAGGCTGAGGCAGGAGGATTGCTTGAGCCAAGGAGTTTGAGGTTGCTGTGAGCTAGGCTGACACCATGGCACTCACTCTAGCCTGGGCAACAAAGTGAGACTCTGTCTCAAAAAAAAAAGGGCTGAGGCTATATTCTTGAAAAATATCAATGCATAAAAGACAAAGAAAGGGCCTTTGAAATGTTCCAGATTAAAAGATATGCCAACTAAATTCAACACACCTGACTCTAGACTGGATCCTGTGTTTGGCGGGGTTGGGGGAAGGGGGAAGTGCCATAAAGGTCATTATTGGGTCAACCGAGAAAATCAGATACAAACAGTAGATTAAGATATTGTATCAAGGTAAATTTATGAAGCTGATTCCTGTGGTTATGGGATAGAATACCCCATTCTTAGGAAATATCCTGGAGTGTTTAAGGGTAGAGGGCCATGATGTATGTAACTGACACTCAAATGGTTCGAGAAAAAAACATGTACGAGTGTGTGTGTCTAGGGGTAGACAGAGAGCACAAACAGCTGAATCTGAGTTAAAAATATATATAGTATTCTTTGCACTATTTCTGTCTGAGCAACTTTTTATAAATGTGAAATTATTTCCAAATAAAATGTTGAAGAAAAGGAGAGAAACTTCAGGGCCCTGCCCTTCCTCGCCAACCTGCTCCCCATCCCTGAGGTCCCCATTCCTGCCCTCCCTCTGTGCTCCAGCTGCTCTGGCCTCCCCCTCCTCCTCAGGCCCACTTAGGGTCTTGGCCTGTGGCCTTCCCTCCAGCTGGCATGCTGTTCCCGCAGAATGGCCAACAGATCTCAGCAAAATGCCACCTCATCAGAGAGGCCTTCCTGACCACCCAGTTTAAAGTAGGTTCTCTCCTACCTTGCACCCTTTTTTCGATCACAGTTCTTGTTGTATGTCTGGAAGTTGTATGTCTGTTTGCTTGTCTGTCCCACTCACCTATAAAACTCCAAGAAGGCGGGGCCGTGCCTGCTTTGTTCGCCGTGGCATCCCCAGCGCCAGGAGGGCGCCAGGGCGGGCTCCCGGTGGACATCGGTGGATGGATGGACGACTGCTGTCTTCCCAGCAGCACCAGCTACGCCAGCTGAGCAGCAGTCCAGGAGCCCAGGTGGGGTCACGGGCAGGTGGGGCTGTAGCCCCCTCCAGCCCAACCCCCATCCACAGGGTTGCCAGGCCACTAGTGCCCACTGCCGCCTGGCCAAGGTGGCAGGGAGCAATGCTGACTCCACAGCTGCCGTGACCTTGCCTGCCCATCTGCCCTCATCTGTCTTCTCCAGGCTTCCCTGAGGTCAAGGTCACAGACCCCTTGGCTAGCAGCCACCTGGAGGAGACCCAGGGGCCCTGGCACTCCAGAGGAGAGCGGTCCGAGCTGACGCAGGACACCGTGCGTCCTGCCCTCCTGTGTTTTCTGAGTTGCCCTTGGAGTCTAGCTGCCGCGCTGAGCTCACACGAGCAGACACACCTCGGTGGGGGAAACTGAGCTCATGTATGTGAAACCCCATGAACGGTAGTATGGTTATTCTGGGAAGGACTGATGGGTGACAGACCGGAAGAGAGGTGTGAAAGGGAGGTGACAAATTCAGATTACAATTCCAGAAGCGGGGAGGGGAGTTGGGTGGCAGGGTGGCAGGGCTGTCGACAAACACAGGGCTGAGGGAAGAGAGTGCTGTGTGGCAGGGAGGTGCAGGGTCTGGTCCATTGGCCATGGGGGATCTGAGCAGAGCACGGGGGTGAGGGCTGGTCTGGACGGAGCCTGGCTGTGGGGCACTGGCGCTGGGGTCTGAGGTCGGGCAGGCCTGCAGACAGAGCTGGGAGCTGGGACGTGGGAATGGGGGAGGGAGGGACACAGCGGAGAACTGGCTGAGCCCTGGAGCTTGTACATGAGACAAGGAAGGTGCTGGCAGGGAGGTGGGAGGAGCCCCTGGGAAAAGACAGCATTAGGGGTAGGGCCTTTAAGGAGAGGGCTGTCAGCTGCCTGGGGCACAGAGAAGCCATGCGGCAGGGCAGCGGCAGGGTGAGGAGGACCGAGGGAGCCGGACGGGGTAGGTCTCTGCAGCGTTGGGGCTGCCTTGGACTCCCTGTGGCCCACGGGCAGGAGCAGGTCTCCTCAGCTTCCCGTCCTTCCTCCCTGTCTGTCCTCTGTTCTTTTCCCCTGCTTCCTTGGGTGCCCTGCCTCTCTGTTTGACTCCCTCGGGGCTGTCTCTTTCTCTCCCCGCCCTCGGGGGCACAGACACCAGCGTCACTCTCCTTGGGCACCTCCAGAGTCACTGTCTTGCTCCCTTTCTCTTTATCTCCCAAACAGTCCTAATTTAGCACCAAAAGGTATCAGTTTATTCATTTCTGTTTCATAAAGTTTGGTGTTACCTAAAATGATTGTAATGGCAATGATTTGAGGGTCCAAACCGTGTGAACTTCACGGAGGACACAACCTCTCTGATGCAGTTTCTGCATGGATAGCACAGCGCGCCCCAGAGGCCTGCGGCGCACATGGCATGAGACGGCCCGCCCAAAGCCCTGGCTCCTTGGCAGTTGCTCAATTGTATGCGCTCTTGCTTCTCTTATCTCTTTCAAGGCTGACCAGGTGCTTAGCATTGGGCTGGCAACTGCTGAGGGTCGGTGGAGGTTGCTCAGAACCTGGAGGTCCCTGACGGGGCGGGGCTGGCGCACTGGCTTCCAGCCACCAGAGCTGCCACCAGGGGGCATCCGGACACAGCTGTCGTCCCCACTTCTCTACCCCCATTCTAGCTCCCGCTTCCCCCTGCACCGAGCAGGCGAAGTCCCCCAAATCAGAGTTCCCCACACTGACGGGCCACCACAGCCTTCCTCTATGCCGCGTCAGCACAGAAAGGGTGGTGCTCGTTCCCTGGGGGCCAGCCCCGCCGGCACTGTTCTTCGAGACCTAGTGGCCCGTCCCCCAACGGCCCCCAGACTCTGCCCCACCGCTCCCACACCAGCACCGAAAACCCTCCTGGGCTGTGGTCGGGGCAGCAATGCCATAGACGAGCAGGGAAAGCAGGTGGGCCTCGGGGTAGGAGGGCTCGGCTCTGACCTGCCTGTGCCACTGGCCGGCTAAGAGTGTCAGGCTCCCCTCTCTAACCGTGTTTCCTCCACCACAAAATAGAGATGATATTAATAAATGCCCTGCCTGACGGAGCAGGCAGAAAGCACCTGTGGCCGGGCGCGGCGGCTCACGCCTGTAATCCTAGCACTTTGGGAGGCTGAGGCAGGAGGATCGCTTGAGCCCAGGAGTGTGAGGTTGCCGTGAGCTAGGATGATGCCACTGCCCTCTAGCCTGGGAGACAGAGCAAGATCCTGTCTCAAAAAAAATAAAATAAAATCACTTTGTAGTTGGCTGGCAAGAGCACAAAGGCATTTAAATGCTATAATAGTTCAAACTAGTATTCAGGGGGACAGTCCTCGCCACATCTCTTACAGGAGCTGAGCCTCCACTTACACACCTTCGTGGGCAGAGTGCTCGTTCCCTTGCGGGGAAGCTTGATACCAGCATTTACTGTCCTTTCCCTTTATGCCACGAGATGAGAGCCCTACCGGTCACCTGTCATCTTGAATCTTTTTAGAGATCCTGTCCTTTACCATTCCCGCCTTCATAGATGAGCACGCCGAGGCTCAGAGCGGTCAGGTAGCTGGCTCGCTCCATTTAGAGATGGCCCCAGATCTGTTTAGTTCCAAAGCTACACTGCCATCTGCTTGGGGGGAAGTTTGTCCTTCATCAGGTGGAACTCACTCTGAGGAGCAGGTCCCCAGGGGCCCTGGGCAAGCCTGGCGGCTTTGGCTCATGGAACGGTCCATGTCAGCCACAGTCAGGTGTCTGAAACCAGAGCTTCTTCTGCCCCGAGTCATCTCCTGAAATGTGTCCTGCTTCTTCCTTGGGCTTTCCAGGAGCCCGAGTCCCACGGCCACAGCTGCCAAAATCTTTTTTAAAACTCGGCCCAAGGAGAGCCCTGGAGAAGCTGTGGTGTCACCAGCACGAGGCATACCCCTCTGGTGTCACCTCCCTTCTTCTAGGCACCTTGTAACTATTCAGGTAGGCTGTGATGGCCCTAACTTTTTGGCAGCCACTTACTATGGCTGTCTTCCGCTGAGCCTGCAGCCCCCCAAGCTCAGACGTCTTCCCTGCAGGCTGCCATTCTGCACGAGTGCAGTTATTTCCTTGGACCTAAGTAAAGTGTCATTTCTGGAGGCAGAGGACCCCCCTGTTGCTGAGACAGCACAGCCATGGAGGGAACAGCAGTTGATAAAGGTGGCTGTTGGAATGAGCCTCAGGGTGGCTTCCAGAACTGACAGTCTATGACCATGTGAGCACCAGCTGCTAGAAGAATCCTCACTGGCTGCTGGTGGGTGGGGTGGGAGAGCAGAGAGCACCAGGGCATGGAAAGAGTCCCGGGCCGGGAGTCTCGAGGCTGGGACCCTTGGAGTGACCTTGGGCCAGTTCTCCCAGCGCCCACACGCCAGGGCGGCCGGGGCCAGTGTTCCATCGTGGAGTGAGGACTGCGCCCGGCACTGTGCCGCAGCCTCGCCCGCCGCGGCGAGGGAGGCCCCACTACTACCCCGGTTTGACAGATGAGGAAATGGAGGTTTAGCAAGGTCGGCATTCGCCTAAGGCCGCCCACCTAGTTCATGGCAGAGCCGTGACAGGAAGAAGGTCGCTGGTGTCAGGGTCGCGCTCCTAACCACGGCACCCCAGGGACCAGAAAATCCAGGGGCACTTTTCCCCCTCTCCACGCCAACAGAGGATGGGCGTCACGGCCGCCCGCGCCACCGCTGGCCCCACACGCGACGGCCTCCCTGAGCCATCCCTGTGGCCCTTGACACGGGACCCGCCCTCTTATTTGGAGTCCGGGCACAGCTGGACGGGAGCCAGCGCGCCCACCGGGGGGTGCTGGAGGTGGGGTTCGGGTCTTCCAGGGAGCCGCGCTGGGCTCCCTGACAGGCGTGCGGGCGGCCTCCGACGGCGGGGAGGTGGCCAAAGACAAAGCTCGGCCCGGTGAGTTTTCTCTACTAGTTTTTCTCAGGGGAGAGGAGGCAGCGCGTCCGACCGGTCCCAGCGCGACCCGCAGAGGCGGCGGGCGCCCCGCTGGGAGCCTGCGCGGACCATCCGGCCAGGTGCGACAGGTGCGACAGGCGCGACCGGCGCGCCCCGCCGCAGCTGCGGGAGGCGGGACTTACTCGGGTAGCGGTAGTAGAATTCGTTCTCCAGGTCGCTGGAGATGTTCCTGCGTTTCTTCTCTGTCCCCCAGTGCGTGTCGGCGTCGAGGTCGTAGCGCACGTACACGCCGAAGAGAACCACCATGGCCACCTCCAGCAGCAGGCAGGTGAGCGGCAGGCGCCAGCGGAGGTTGCTGTTCCAGGCCATGCTGGTGCCCGGCGGAGGCGGCGGTTCGGCGGGCGCTGCCAGGCGGCCCGGACGCTTAAGAGCCCCGGGCGGGGGGCGGGGCGCGGCGGCGGAACAGCTGACCCGGTGCCGCCCGCGTGCTCCGCCAACCGGCGGGACCCCGCGGGCCGGCTCGCACCTGGCGCCCCACCCGGCCGGGCCCCCAGCTCCCTGGGTCGAGCTGCGGGACAAACGCAGGAGCAGGGGCTGAAAGGGCAGTGGGCGGGGATTAGGGCGACACCGGGCCTCTGAAAGAAGCGGGCACCACTGGTCCCCGCTGAGACCAGAATGAAGGAGCCCCCCGACATAACTCAGCCTGATCTGGCTTCTTCTGACCACCAAGTTCATACAGGGCACACGGAAAAACAAGGGAAGCAAGAAACTGCCACAGACCAGAGAAGCCTGGGGCCACGGGACCAGGAACAACTCAAGGCCACGTGGCACCCTGGAGTGGACCCCAGAACAGAAAGAGGATGTCAATGGGAAACCTGGTGAAATCCGAATAAAGTCTTCAGCCCACAGCGATGCTCCCACGCTGGGTTCTTACTTGGGACAAGCGAACGGCGGGTACGTAGGATGCTAACTGCAGGGCCCACCGGGGCAGAGGTGTACGGGGGCGCTACTTTCTTTGCCACTTTTCTGTAAATATAAAATTATTCTAAACTAAAAGGGTATTAAGGGGGAAAAAAAACATGTATGAAAGACAGTAGGAACAGTTAAAGAGTTTTTCACAAAGCTCAGCCCAGCCTGCATGGGGCATGCACTTAGCACCTGTTCGTTTTTGCCCCAGTGCCGGAGAAAAAGTATGCGCCACTTGAGGTTCTCCAGAGAAAGGTAGCAAGTTTGAGGAAACTATGCAGGCACGTGTGCAGTGGTGGCAAGACGGCTGGCCTAAAGTCTGGGTCCAGTGTCTGCCTCCCCCTGCTGAGTGACCTTGGCCAAATTCTTAGCCACTCTGGGCTGGAGGCCTCACTTGTGAAACGGGGATGTGAATGGGTCATCTCCCCAACCCATTCCAGCCTCGGCTGCCCCTGCCCAGGGGAGCCTGCCCCCTCTGATGCCTTTTCCCACCCCCATGCAGTTTTCTCTCTGGCTGGACAAGCTGAGTGGCATCGCTTCTCAGCTGCCTCCAGCCCTGCCCGGGACCTAAGTCACCCAGGAAGGGCCTCACCCTCAACCCTGGAGTGACGTCACCTCTACCCACTCCGTCTGCACCCTGTGTGGGCTGGCAGGTCCCCTCTTCTGCTTCCCGAGCCTCCCCTAGCCCCCTTCCTTCTCTCCGCAGCTACCCTCTCTTCCACCCTAGCGCCCTCCCGGCCACCTCGATGACAGTCCCTGTCCCCTGTGTGAGCTGCGGCACCCCGCAGACTGTGGGGCCCTCACCTTGTGCCCCCTGCACAATATTCGAGAAGGAGGTGAGACCACAGCCAGGAGCAGCAGCTTCAAACCTCAGCTGTGCAGGTTCTGCGGGCCCAGTTACTCCAGGTCCAAGCTGAGGGGTGGGCTAGGGCAGGGAACCTTTGGGACCAGGTGGGTGCGGGACACACAGCCCTCTGGAGTTATCCGTTCCCAAGGGAGGACATGAACTCCTTTAAGGGCTAATGATTTATTTATAAGTCTCTCCCCTGCCCACGACACCGCGTAAGGCACAGAGCAGGAACTTGGGAGTGTTCTGGAAGGACGGAAGAAGGAATGAATAATATTCTTTTAGCACCTAGTATGTGTTCCAGGCACTGTTCTAGGAGCTGGGATACGGCAGTGAACAAAAGAGGTGACAGTCCTTGTCCTCGTGGGGCTGGCACTCTAGAGGGTTGAGGGAAGTTGACAAAAAGTGAAAACAATGGATAAGTAGAGCAGGGGTATGTATGTGGCAGGGTGACAAACGCAGGGGCAGGGGGAGGAAAGTGGGAGAGAGGGCAGGAGTGCCAGGCACACAGGGTGGCGAAGGAAGGCCACGCTGAGGCAGGGAGGGAGGGAACGTGGATTCCTCTGCCGTGCTCCTGCCCAGCCGGGCCCTGGCCTGGAGAGGGTGCCCCTCGCCCCGCAGCAGTCTGATGCTTCCGCCCTTTCCTGAACGCCCCAGGCAGCTGTCCCCTTCCTTGGCTGCCCTGGTCCTAGTGGTGGACCAAGCTCTCAGTTTCTGACCTGGAGTGGCCAGCGATTTTATTTCCAGAGAAAAAAATGGCTACTGTTCCAGAAGCCTAGGAAAAACGGCCCCACCTGGGACATTTTGTCTGCAGCTCACATAAGGCCACCTGTCAGGAGAGGCCCAGAAGCTCTGCAGAGCCGCCTGTCCTTGTAGACCGGGGCCAGGGGGGCAGGGCTGATAGGATGGCGACCCAGTGGAGATCTCTCTCCCCACCCTCCCCTCTCCCCGGTCTCCAACTCACGTGTGTCCATTCGCTCTCCCTTCCCAGGGCTTCCCTGGCCTGCAGTACGAGCTTCTGTTTCTGTCTGTGGTCTTCTCCCCACTCTCGAATGTCAAGGGCACCTAGAGGAGAGCCTAGCTCGAGATCATTGCTCATTAATTTTTTCCCCAATGAATGAATGGGTGGATGAATGAATTCTTTCCATTTATTCCACTAATCAAAAATGGGCTGAGCACCCACTGCGTACCCAGCTCAGTATTGGCCCAAGTGGCTGTATAAAGGCGCCCCCGGTTTGCGCTGTAGAAGAGGAGGTGCAAGCTTGCCCCCAGCGGCTAAGGCAGCAGGAGACTGTATGGTCGAGGAGGGCTTGGTGGCCCTGGGTGATCGGGTGGGCTTCATGAAGAGGTGAACTTTGATCTAGGCTTTGCAGGGCGGGTAACAGGTAGACCTCCCTCCTCTGCCTTTTGGGTTTCCTTGTCTCATGCACCTCCCCGCCAGATGATCCCAGGCCCCTCCCCAGCCCCAGCCCCGGCTGGCACTTTAGCTAACAATCCACAGGCAGGAACTCTTGACTTGTCCTCGGAAACCAGGGTTCGAGAAACCTGCTGCTCGAGTCCATCGGGCCGGGCAGGGGTTTTCCTGAGGAATTAGCCACTTCCTCCTAAGACATGTGCACCTTGACAAGCAGGGACGACTGGTGGCCCTGCTGTCAGGGTGTTTCTCTCCGCAGCCAGGGAGAGGCAGGGTGTGGGAGCCACGCCGGCAGATGGGAGGGGGATGTGGTGGGGGGGATGTCATCGGGGACAGAAGGTGGTTCAGACTGTTTTTCTTCAAGGCAAGGTGGGGTCTCTGTGCTCTGGTGTGGCTATTTTGGGGGTGTGGTGCAGGGACGGTCACTACTGTCACCCTCCCCGCTGCCCATCCCTCTTGGCAGGAGACCATCAGCACCTTTGGCATCTTTGGCCCTGGTCCCACAAGGAGCCTGAGGTGGCAAGAGCAGCAGGCTGGGAGTCAGCAGTTCTTGGGGATGGTCCCAGTTGCACAAATCTGGCCCGAACACACCACCTCTGCGGGCCTGTTTCCTCTGTGTGTAAGTGGGCACGGCCGCGTCTGCTGCTCAGCTCCCTGGTTCGCTGTGATGCCCAGAGGAGACCATGCAGCACGTGCTTAGCACCTTGACCCAGAGGTGCAAAGGGGTCAGGGCTTGAGCCCCAGCCCTGCCACTTCAGGCAAGCTGCCTAACCTCTCAGGCCCCTGATTCCCCATCCATACAATGAGGGTGACAGTAGTACCTAAGATGACCTTAATGCATATGATGCTTTTAACACAGAGCCCAGTAGTAGGTACTCTGCGAAGCAGTAGCGCTTATCATTTGCAACTAGAAATGAATGGGAGAGCTCTTTGTAAGTTGAAAAGTGTCGCAAATATAACTGGGGTTGCTTCCACGATGGTGGATAATGACCTTCCCTTCTGGTGCTCTCTGAAAAGTGGGCCCGGGAGCGAGGCCCACGCCCTTCCTGAACCGTAGGGCTCAGGGTGGGGGTTGGGGCCCTTGGAGGCAGCTCTGGCCACCCTCCCCCCGCAGTCCCTCGGAGCCGCCTCCCGCACCCCAGGGAAATGTCCATGCGGGTGGCCTGTGCAGTGAGGGAAAAGGGTGCAGGTCTCTCTGAGAAACCCTCTCCTCCGTGGCGACTTGTGGGATCACAAATGAGAGCAGCAACAGTGGGAAGCTGGACATGATGCGCTGCTCCCTGACGGCTGCCCCGAGAAGGACACGGCGTCCCAAATGTGCGGCTCCTGCCAGGAGCGCATGCCCTGAATCTCGTCACGCGGAAGCGAGGACAGCCCGGATTGAGGGGCATTCTGCAAAACAACTGGCCTGGATTCTTGAAAAATTCGTTAGTGTCACGGGCGGCAAAAAACAAGGAGGGAAACTGTTCAAGGTTAAAGAGACGTGACAAGGACCCAGAATGCTTTGGTTGACCCTTGGTTGGCTCCTGCATCGAAGCAGGAAGCTACACAGAACGCCATGGGGACAACCAGAAAGGAAAGGAGCGCGGTACGCCAGCTAACGGGATTTAGCACGTGCAGCTTTGTGACGGGCAGCATTACACTGCGGTTATACAGGTGACTTAGAGGTAACCCGCCATGTGTCTCCAACGCACACAAACTCTTACACTGAGGGAGACGAAACCAAAGTGGTTTATGCAGGTGAAGGTAGGCGCACGTTCATTGCAGTGTTCTTACAACTTTTCTGTTGGTTGAAAAATCTGTAAAACAAAACGTCGGACGAAAAGCCCTTCTGGGGCTGTCAGCTGGAGTCTGTGATATTAACTAGGAAGTATCCGGCTTCCCAAGGTCTGGGGCAGAAGCCACAGAATCGCAGGCCCCAGGGGAGTCCTGCATGCCTTCTGCCCGATTACAGCTCAAACCCTGCAGGGCTCTCTGCGGTCCGGACGGCGTGGGGTCCTGCACATCCCAGGGGCTCAGCACCTACCCCGTGCTCGGCACCGTTTGCCGCACCCAGACATCACTCTCTCAGTGCACACAGCTCACGGGAATCTTCGCTCACTCTGCCTGCCGCTGCAGGGCAGCATGCGCACACACAGTCCAAGGACCGCAGCAGAGCTCGGGGTTCCTCGGGAAGGTGGAGGCAGAGACCAGCTACGGCAGCAGCCTCTGCGAACCGGGTGCTCCGAGGGGCCAAGCACCAAGCACGAAGCCAAGCGAGAAGCCAAGCCTTCTCTGGCCGTCACCGCGTGTCTCCTTCACGACACCTGGCCAGGTGAGCAGAACTTCTCCCGCCCCAAGGTGGAAGCTCTGACTCAGAAAGGTCAAGTCACTCGCCTGAAATCACACAGCTAGTGGCGGATCAGGAAAGAACCTGATATGACCTCGGCGTGAGGAGGTTTAAAGGCCGGCTGGGTGGGCAGGGCAAGCCAGGCAGAAGGAACCACTTGCACGAGGACGTGGGGAGAGAGAGGCAGGGCAGGGCGTCTCAGCTCCAGCGCTAGTGACACGTGGGGCCCAGCAGTCTGCCGTGGGGGCTGCCCGTGCTTCAGCGCACCCCTGCCTCTGTCCCTGTGTGTGCTGGTCAGCAGCACTAGCGCCACCAGTAGCAACACCTAAGAATGTCTCCAGACAGTGGCCAATGTCTCCCGGGCGTTAAAATCGCCCCGGCCGAGAGGCACTGGGGGACAGCGGCTGCCTTCTGCCCGAGTCGAAGCTCCCGGCACAGCCCTGCTCCTGGCGGGAGGGCCGAGCCTCTGCCCTGAGGGTGGGCAGGTGGACAGGGCCTGGCCTGAGCTCTGCACTTCTGCAGGGCCCCCCTGCAGAGCAGGGCCGGCGGATGCTGGCCTAGGCTCCTCCAACCGCACTGCCGGGCCTCCGTTTCTGCCGTGGTGGCTAATTTAATGTGTCAGCTAGACTGGGCCACAGGGTGCCCAGATATTCACTCAAGCATTATTCCTTGTGGGTGTGTCTAGGAGGGTGTTTCTGGATGAGACCAACGTTTGAATCGGTAGACCGAGTAAAGCGGACTGCCTTCCCCAATGCGGTGGGCCTCATCCAATCAGTTGAAGAGAACAAAAACAATAGCATATATATAGCTATATGTGTATGTGTAAACATTTGACCCTGTTTCAAGTAAGAGGGAACTGCTTCTGCCCAATTGCCTTCGGGCTGGGCTGCCAGTGTTTCTCCTTCCTGCAAACTCCAACTAGAGCTCTGGCTCCTCCTGGGCTTCAGCCTGCCAATATTCGGACCAGAACTACACGCTAGCTCTCCTGGTCCCAGCCGTGCTGACTGCTGATCTCAGCGCCTGTCAGTGCCCGTAATTGTGTGAGCCAACACCTTATAATAAACCTCCCTCTCCCTCACGTGTATGTACGCACATACATATACACACATATACATATGTAGTTGGCCCTTAAGCAACACGTTTTGACTGCATGGGTCCACTTAATATGTGAATTTTTCAATCAGAGTTAGACCGAGTGTGCCGGCCTCTCCTGTCTCTCTTTCCACCTCCTCCACTTCCGCCTCTGCCACCCCTGAGACAGCAAGGCCAAGCCCCAAGCCCGCCTCTTCCTTACCCTCCTCAGCCTACTTAATCCGAAGATGATGAGGATGAGGGCCTTTATGATGATCCTCTTCCACTTAATGAATAGTAAATACATTTTCACTTCCTTATGATTTTCTCAATAACATTCTTTAACTTACTTTATTGTAAGAATACAGTATATATGATACACACAGCATACAAAATAGGTGTTAATTGACTATTTAACCTTATAATTGACTTATAGAAGGCTTCCAGTCAACTATTGGGAGTCCAATTTTGGGGGAGTAAAAAGTTATATGAATGTTTTTTCCAAGACTCTGTCACCCAGGCTGGAGTGCAGTGGTGTGATCATAGCTCACTGCAACCTCAACCTTCTGGGCTCAAGTGATCCTCCCACTTCAGCCTCCAGAGTAGCTGGGACTACAGGTGTGCACCACCACACCTGGCAGAGTTTTGAATTTTTTTTTTGTAGAGATGGGATCTCGCTATTTGGCTCAGGCTAGTCTTGAACTCCTGACCTCCAGTGATCCTCCTGCCTCAGCCTCCCAAACTGCTAGGATCTTAGGCATGAGCTACTGTGCCCAGCCTAAAGTTATATGAATTTTTGACTGTGCAGTGTGTCAGTGTCCCTAATCCCTGCATTCTTCAAGGGTCAACGGTTTGTATATATGTGTGTGTATATATGTTCACGCACACACATTTACATATAGATATATAGATGCGATTGTTTGAGTGCTCCCACCAAAACCCATGCTGAAATTTAGTTGCCACTGACAGAGTTGGGGGATGGGGCCGCAAGAGGTGATTGGGTCAGGAAGTGGATAATGCGGTTGTCGTGGGAGTGAGCTGGTTCGAGGAAGTGAGTGAGTTCTTACAAGAGCAGCTTATCATGAAAGTGAGCTCGGCTCGCCCTTGCAGTCTCTTCCACGCATGCGCGCTTGCCCTTTCACCTTCTGCCACATTCTGACCGCAAGAAAACTCCGTCGGATGCTCAAGCAGACCGTCTTCCCTGCCCCAGAACTGTACGATATAATCCTCTTTTTAAAATAAATTACCTCATCTGTGGCAACAGAAAACAAACTAAGATGATATACATAATACATATATGTGCATATGTGTATATGCGCACACAGGTACAGTCATGTGCTGCATAACATTGTTTCGGTCGACGATGGACCGTGTATATGATGGCGATGCCATAAGATTTTAATACCTTGTTTTCACTGTACCTTTTCTAGGTTTAGATGTGTTTAGATACACGAATATCCAGCACTGTGTGGCAACTGCCTACAGTCTTCAGCACAGTAACACGCTGTACAGGTTTGTGGCCCAGGAGCTACAGGCTGCACCACACAGCCTAGGTGTGTAGCAGGCTGTGTGTAACCTGGGTTTGTGAAGCACACTCTATGACAGTCACACAAGGACCACATCACCCAACAAAGCATTTTTCAGAATGTATCCCCATTGATGAGTAACATACACACACACACACACACACACACACACACACACACACACACATCTTGCTGGTCTGTTTCTCTGCAGAACTGTAATAATACAACTGCTCTCCTTGGAAAGTACAGTAAGCTGCAGCCATGCTGGGCCGGGCAAGGGTGGTGGAAGGCAGGCCTGGCCTGTTCATCACCTGCAGACTCCGGGCAGTTCACCCCACTTGTATGTAGAGACAAACACACCTGCTTTGAGGGGTCCCGAGGGGTCCCTGCTGTAGCCTCAGGGCTCCAGGTGGGCCTGGGATTCCAGACTGTGAGCAGAGGGGCGGGGCCTTGCACAAGGCTTGTCCCCACCTCCCCACCCCCAACCCCCGCCCCCATGCGGGATGGCTGGAGTTCTCTCTGCAGCCCAGAGTTGCCGGGCTCTAGACTCTATTTTTAAAAGTCCCTGAGCCCCTAGACAGTCAGGTCTCTAGGAATTTGTCATCTGCGGATAGAGTGCAGCCAATATACAGCGGCATGGCCAAACCAGGGTGCCCCTTGGCCACACACACCCTGGTGAAACCGCCCTTGCAAATTAATAAAAAGGGGTGCAAAGCGAGATCTGTGGTAAGGGCCTAGCTTAGCTAAATAAGGCACAGGCTTAGCTAAAAATAATGATAATAATTAGCCACTGTCCCCATTTGCTTCTCTGTAATTGCCACTCTGGAGCCACACAGCTGGTGGTCATAAAGAGTCTTAGCTTTCTGCATAGATAACATCACCTTTCTGAAACCCAGGGGTAGTTTCTAAGGTAACTTCCAGGTCCTGCATCCCAGTGGAACAGCTGACCCACCTGGACCAGCGGCCCATACTGAGGAACTGACCCAACTGGTCTTGTGACCCCCCTCCCCAAGAACCTGGTCCACCTGGAACCCAGCCAATTAGCAGATTCAATTGCCTATACCAAACTGTCTTTAAAAACTCTATCTCCCAAATTTCTGGGGAGCCAGATTTGAGAAATGTCTTCCATCTCCCCACTTGGTGCTGTGCAGAATAAACTCTTTCTGTGTTGTAAATCCTGCTGTCTCAACATATTGGCTTCCTCTTGGGCAGTAGACAAATGAACCTGGTTGGCCAGCAACATTGGCCTCCCCCAAACCAGCCACTGAAGGGTTCATACCCTCCTATTAGGGACTCAGGAACCCTCCTCTTCTCCTCTTTGCTCGCTCCACCATTCAACTCACTGCACCATCGAT
This sequence comes from Microcebus murinus, assembly GCF_040939455.1. Classification (NCBI taxonomy): domain Eukaryota; kingdom Metazoa; phylum Chordata; class Mammalia; order Primates; family Cheirogaleidae; genus Microcebus; species Microcebus murinus. The sequence continues at coordinate 5,522,667 of NC_134110.1, read as the reverse complement.
GCATTCATTACAAACCTACCACCAGCCAGGTCTTGTGCTGGGTGCTGCCCTCATCATGCTCCTGAGCCGGCAGGGGAGAGAGAGATACCCAAACACCAAGGACTGATAGAGCATGACAGGTGTAAAGATGGAGGCCCACACAGTGCCCCCTGGGGGGCCATGGAGGTAGGGAGTGGTTGCTCTACCTGTGGAGGAGTCTCAGAGGCAGCTTGTAAATTGCATCTTGAAGGATGAGCAGAAAATCATATGGGAGGACAAATGGGAAGAGAATTTCAGGAAGAGGGACAAGCAAGTGCAAAGGCCCAGAGGTTACCCATAGGATGTGCAGGGACTATATTAGAACTTGTATTTATACCCATTTTTAGTCTCATACTTTTACATTTTCTGCTTTATAGATGTTTAATAATACATATAACATATTAGCATGTTTATGGTTTATTTTTAATACACACATTCTGAGGCGCACACCCCCATAGTTTTTACTGACGCATGGTCAAAAATGTTGCCAAGGCTGGTTTGGGCCATGCTGTGTTTGAGGGGCCCGTGGATGTCCAAGAGGTAATGTGTAGGTTTGGGGCATTAGGCTCAGATCTTCTGATTTAATTAGCCTGGAGAGGAGCCCAGGCATCATCATCTTTTAAACTTTCCAAATGATTCTAATTGCAGCCAGAGTTGAGAACCACTGCCTTAGACCGGTGGTCTTCAAACTTGCCTGTGTGTATCTCCCCACAAAATTTTGGAAAACTACATCCTGTATTTCACAATATTGAGTTAACATCTAACTTTTTCTTTATTTTTTTAAATATTATTAATTACTTAATTTTCTTTTTTTCATTCAGCTCTTTTCAGAAGTTGTGCAACATCTAATTTTTTAAATCATAATTTTAACAGCTGCAAAAGATATAATTTCCCCTATATTGTATATATTTTCTCCAGAACCTCAGAGTTGCATGTTTGGTTCATTTAATTTATGGACAATGTCTGCCATGCAAGCTATTTGGCAAAGCCAAAATTCATTGTCAACCCAATCAACCCAGTTAGACTTACTATCCATTAAAAGAAAATCTGAAGTCATTTTTCAATTCAAATAAACATGTCACTACATAGCCTGATGGCAACCATCTCACTTCCAAATCTTAATTCTAAGTTAGGCAGATAGACAACACACAGAGCCTTGTCACCTAGAATTCATCCTTTAGATTGGAATAAGGTACTGCTCCCTTCAATATCTATAGTAGATGCTCTCTGTGCTTTGTTGAGGGGGTGTCTCCTCAGCAGTGTGCACTCTATAATTGCCCCTTTGCTTAGATTCCCAGTGATTTGCACGTGTCTACATGATGCATCATGGTCAAACTGGGCTTGGGTGAAAGGTAAGTGAGGCAGGAAAGAAAAACTGGCTTGATGTTTGACTGCAGAGAAAAACAGATCTGTGTTAGAAGAGAGGACATAGAGAAGTTGAGGAACTGGAAACTGGGATCTTTTAAGCTATTTGTGACGGATCCGTCCATATATGGTCATTTGGTTTACAACAAAGGAGCTGATGCAATTCCATGGGGAAAAGGATGGTCTTTTCTATGCATATTCATAAGGGAAAGAAGAAACTCTGATCCCTTCCTCACACCATATACATTAATTCAAGATGCTTCATAGACCTCAATGTGAAAACTAAACCAATAAAACTCCTGGAAGAAGACAATAGGAGGGGAAATTCATGACCAGGCAAAGATCGTTTAAGCAGGACATAAAAGGCACTTACTATAAATTTTGAAAATTGGTAAATCGGATTTCATTTAAATAGAAATCTCTGCATATCAAAAGATTAAGAAGAGGACAAGAGATTTTCATAGTACATATGTCCAACAAAGGACTCATATCCTCAACATATGAAGAAGGTTTCCTACAAGTCAATATGAGAAAGACAACCAAACAAACAAAAATTGGGGCAAAAAACTAGAACAAGCACTTTGCAAAGGAGGACATCTAAAGGGCTAGTAAGCATTTGAAAAGGCACTCAACACCATTAGTCACAGGGAAATGCAAAATAAAATCTCGGTGAGATTCCATGGTGCTCTCATTGGGATGGCTTAAAATGATAAAAGGCTGACAATACCAAGAGTTTTTGCGGAGGAGATGGAGCAGCTGGAGTTCTCATGCACTGCTGGTGGGAGAATAAACTGGTAAAAGCCAAACATACTCCACCCTAATTCCCAGCTATTTCACCTAGGCTTTTATCCAGGACGTGGGGGTAGCTGTACTTTGCAGGCAGTAAGGGGGTATGTTGTTGTAGAGAATTTAATACAGTAATAAAAACGACCAAAAGTCAATCATGTTTTTATTATCTATTGCTGCATAACAAATCACCCCAAAATGTAGTGGCTTAAAATAGCAATCTTTTTTTTTTTTATTAATCTTCCATAATTTTTGTGGATTTGCAAGTGTCTTGTCTGGGCAGCTCTTGCTTGAGATCTCTCACGCAATTGCAGTCATTTGTCATCTGAAGGCTTGATTGTGCCTGGAGGTCCATTTCTAGGGTGACTCACTCACATGGCTGCAAAGTTGATGCTGGCTGTTGGCCAGGGGGCTCAAATCCTCTACATAAGGACCTGTCCATGGAGCAGCTTGGATGTCCTCACAGCTTTCCCCAGAATGAGCCATTTAAGAGAGCAAGGTGGAAACTGCAATGCCTTTTATGACTTTGCCTTGGGAGTAACCTGTTGGTCACGCAGTCCAGCCCTGATTCAACATGAGCGGCGACGAACCGGGGTGTGAAGACCAGGAAGCAAGGGTGCAGGGTTGTGGGGAAGGAGTCTCGGCTGGCTGGCTACCATGGATGCTGTCTTATCCTCAGCCACTACCAGCGAGCCTGGCACACAGCAGGGACTCTGTGAGCGCTTGCTGGATTAACAAGCAGTAGACTAGCAGGGTGAGCTTGTGGAGTGGCTCTGTGCTGGGGAGCACCACAGCAGGGTGTGCTCTCAAGGAAGAGAGGACCCACAGACTCCTGCTGGCCCTGCTGCCTGGGATGTGGGGGTGCAGGAGCTGGGGCACTGGCCGCCTTCTACCTTTAAGAACAGAGCAGAGGCTCTGAGAGGGGTCTCCGCTTGCTCTGCCCCCGAGACCGACAGCCAGTTAAAGACCAGAGGTGTGCCCCATGGTGTACCCCGTCACCTCTCTGGGATGAGCTGGTTTCAGCATGAGGGAAGACACCAAAACGTGACCTGGGCACACGCAGGTGAAGCCGCAGGCCTGGGATGAACTGGAGGTTGAAAGCACAAGGAGAGGGCAAAGGTCAAATGGGCGCCATGTCCCACCTTACTTTTCCAACTGCCTGTATGGGAACTTAAGGTAGGCGTAGGAACTGGAGAGCATTCAGAGGGCTTTGCTGGATGGGCACAGAGTTGAACAAGAGGGTGGGGCTTGCCCGTGAGGCCTCTCCATTGATGACAACGATGACAGAGTATGGGAAGGAGATAAAGGCCTATGCAGCCACACTGACCCCAAAGTCCTTAGCATCCCCCAACCTTAGGGTCCCTCTGTCCCTACTGGCTCAGGTGGGAGCTGCCCAGGCAGCTCTTCTGGATTCTGCTCCATCCTGCTAAGATCCCACCCTCTGATTGAAGCCCCCTCGGCCTTATTCCAGCTCTTCCAGACCAACTCCCCACTGGAGGCTCCTCTCTGATTGCCTCCCGTGCTTCCCTCCGCCCCCCCAGCCCATCTTTCTCTCATCCTGTTTTGAATATAACATATCGAAACATTTTATAGCACACAGTGCAAGCGTTTTGTTCTCCTTTCCTTGGACAGTTGCAGTGGGTCTCTTGCCCTTGCTCCAGTCCCTCGTCCTGGTCCCCAGCTCCCACGTCTAAGCTCAGGCTGACTCGTCCTGAAACCGACTTCTCCGGGGTCTGTCCTGGTCTTCCCGGGGGATGCCTTTTGACACAGTCCCCAGGAGAAAGTTGGAGAGGGTGGGATTTATCCACAGAGACAATCAATGTTCCGTATGAGCTAATGACCTCTGAAATGAGCCTTTCATCAAATTATGGTCCAAAAATGGCAAGTGGATCAGGGTGCCCAGGAGGGTCCGTGGCAGGGGCAAGAGTAGTGAGAAAGATTCCAAAATACATTCCTGCTTAAAGCTGACCTCACACCTTTGCTTAACTCGGCTTCAAGGGCTTACCAAGGAAGGAGGGACAAACCTAATCCCAGCTTTCTAGAAGGTGAAGAGCTGTCCTCTACAGAGCCAGGAGACCAGTTTTTCTTCATTTTTTTTGAAAACCTTGGGGATAAAGCAGAAAACACTGGATTAAATGCAGCAGGAAGGATCTGCATTCAAAATAAGGAAGACCTGCCAGAACTGCACCGCCTGGGCATGACCTGGCAGGAGCAGTTGTGCGAGCTCCGCTGGGAGACCCTGACTCAGTTGCGTCTGCGGGGTGAGCCAGAGCCCAGGCCTGCAGTCAGGGCTGCGGCCGACCGTTGCAGGGCCAGGTGGGCCAGGCTGCCAGGGGGGCAGTGGCACGAGATGGTCTGGGAGCCCACTGCAGCCAGGAGGGCTTTGGGGCAGGGTTGGTTCCACGGAGCAGAAGGGCCATTCAGGAACCTGGAGCAGCAACCAACCTGCCCATGGGGACAGGGCTCTTGTCCACCTTCTTTCCTGGCCGGCTCCTCATCCTTCAGGCTTCAGTGCAGATGCTGCCTCCTCCGGGAGGCCCCTCCCCAGGGCACTGAGCACACAGCGAGAACCCCGGGACACACTGGCTTCCCTCTCCGGACCGCAGGTCCCTTGAGGAGGACTGTGGGTGATTCATTACTATGTCCCTTGTGCCTGGCAGGTGCTTGGGAAAGGTGGAGGGAATGAGGGAAAGGGGGAGGAGGGAGGAAGGGAAGGAGAAAGAGAAGAGGAAGGAAGAGAGGGAAGAAAGAGGGAGAAAAACTCCTGTGCTCAGAGGTTACGCAAACGCCCAAGGCCCACCTCTGCTCCGTGGACACTGGCTGTACCAACAGCGACGCTACCCCAGGCTCCCGGCAGCTGGGACTCCTGGCTGCTTCCAGCTTCCCGCCCCGCGCATGCGCAGCTCAGGGAGCGGGCTCGCCGGGGCTGGCGGGTGCTGGGCTTGGGGCTGGGACTGTGGGGGTGGTGACCGGCACAGGCTGGCAAGCAAGGACGGGTAGCTCTGGGGGCCGAGCCAGAGCTGGGCAGCAGGTGAGTCTGTGAAAACCCATATTGGATCTAGTTCTTGTTCACTTCTGCTTGACTCGCATTACAATTCCAGAGCTGTGTTCTTAGAGGGAAATGTACTCTCATTTAATTTAATGTGGTTCACAAAATGAAAATAGCATCATTGCTTTCCTGATTATAAAGAAAGCCCATTACAGCAAATACAAAGAATACAAAAGTGCCCTTTTAGGGTACTGAGTGCTAGTCTGTCGACAAACACTAGGGATCCTTTCTTCTCCTGGGCACTGTGCTGGGCTCTGGGGATGGGGCATTGAATGAGACCCACACCTCACCCTCCAGGCAGCTAGCCTTGGTGGAGAGGCACAGGGGGTGCTCACGCCTTGAGCAAACATGGTCATCTGGGTCTCTAAGGGCCAGCCTTCTCCCCGCCTTCTGGGGCCCTGGGTGCTAACTCCCGGAGCCTTCTTCCCAGGAATGGGAGGACACTCTAAACAAATCAGGATGCCGGAATCCCCTGCTCCTACTGGCAGCTGCTCCATGACAACCTGTCCCTCCCTGTACTCTACTCCACGGTACAAACCTGCCACCAGACATTCGGGTACATGGTGTTTTCCCTGCCGTTCTTGAGACAGGCAACTTTCAGGTGTGTTTTCAAGAGGCTAAAAGGAAGCTTAAAGGTCACCTTGTCTGACCTGGCCTGATGGGCTTCAATCTTCTTTCTATCAACCTGAAATAATCGAAAGGGTCAGAATCCAGTTTATTTAATTTATTTATTTCATTTTTTTTTTTTTTAAGAGACAGACTCTTGCTCTGTCACCCAGGCTGGAGTGCAGTGGGTGATTGTAGCTCACTGCAGCCTCAAACTCCTGGGCTTCAGGTATCCTCCCAGCTCAGCCTCCCAGGTAGCTGGGATTACAGGTGTGAGCCACCACGCCCGGCCTCAGAAGGTAATTTAAAGAGTTTATTCAAGCAAAATGCTAGGAATGGCCATCTGGGAGACAGACTCCAGGGAAATGAGGTCAGTGCTCCAGAGTTGCAAGTTAAGTTCCTGCTTATACAGGCAGAAAACAAAACAATTTAACAGGATTGCAACTCTCTCTATAGTTAGTTATAGTTATTAGTTAGTTATATTTCTTTACAGCTGGTTTTCATTTCCTTTCCAGTGTAAAAGTGTGTTTTTAACGTTCCATCTTAAGACAATGCGTGGTAGCCAGGATGTCTTTGTGTGAGAGATGTACGAGGGAAGTTAATCTATAGTGAAGAGGGAAGGGATCTTCTCTGGTGCCCTTCAGTCATTTGCAACACTTTGTAAAATAATGCGGATAAAGAAGAAGGCTTAATCTATAACAGAGAAACAAAGATGACAGCTGCCTTGGTTACAGCTGCCGGCCACATACTCCGGTTCCATAATAGCATTTAAGGCTCAGAATAATTTCAGTTCCAACAGCTTAGATTTTGAATCACTTATTTTTACATCTCTGATCTCCATCCCTCCCGTCTGGAGGACACCTTAGGTTGCAAGATACTTTACCTCTCAAGGTAGCGTAATTAATTATTCATTGGATACTTCTGAATATTTATTGACCTATTCAATACAATGATATGTACTACGTGCTTACTCAGTTCAACAAAACGGTATGCTTACTATGTGCTAAGAAATAAATCAGTGACTAAAACAGACAAAAATTTTACTCTTGTAAATCTTACTGCTTAATAGCATAGAGTGGAGAGGACAAACATTAAGCAAAATACACAACTTATAGAATACTAGAAGGTAATAAATGCAAAAAAAGAAAAAAAGGAGTGGACTAAAAGGGATCAGGAATGGCCGAGATTGAGTTGCAACTTTAAATAATATTAAATCATTAACAAGTGTTATTTAATATTGTGTTAATAAATGAATTTAGTAAGGTCACAGGATTCAAGATCAGTATACAAAAGTCAAATGTATTTCTATATATTAGAAATAAATAATTGGAAATTGAAAAAACATTTTAAACATGATTTACAATAGCACCAGAAAACATGAAATACTTAGATATAAATCTACCAAAATATGTGTGAGGTATGTCTGCTCAAAATCATAAAACACTAATGAAAGAAATCAAAGAACCTAAAAAAATGAAGAAGTATGCCATGTTCATGTATCAGAAGATTCAATAGTGCTAAAACATAAATTCCTCCCACACTGATGTAGATTCAATGCAATTCTAATAAAAATTCCAGTAGATTTTTTTTTGGTAAAAGTTAATAAGCTGATTTCAAAGTTTATACGGAAAGACAATGGAACTAGAATGGTCAAAAGAATTTCAAACAACAATAACAAAGTTGGAGAATTTGCACTAATTTCATTACTTTAAAGCTATAACAATCAAGACAGTTTGCTACTCCCGAGAGGATAGAATAGATCAATGGAACAAAACAGAATACAGAAATAGACCCACACTTACATGGTCGATTGAATGTTGATGAAAATGCAAAGGCATTTCAACGAGGAAAGAATAAACTTTTCAACAAATGGTGCTAGAACCATTGTACATCCATATGAAAAAACAAGCAAAACAAAACAAACCTCAACCCATGCCTCACATTACTTGCAACATTTAGCTCAAAATGGATAGACTTAAATGTAAAACCTAAAATTATAAAAATTCTCAAAGAAAGCAGGAGAAAATCCTTGTGACCTTGGTTTATGTAAAGATTTCTTAGGACACCCAAAGCATGAGCCATAAAACGTTTTTTGATAAATTGTACTTGATCAAAATTAAGAACTTCTGATTCTTAAAAGACTCTGCTAAGAAGACGGAAAGATAAATGACAGTCTGGAGGGAAATGTTTGCAAGTTACATATCTGATAAGGGCTTTGTATCTAAAATACACAAAGAACTCTCAAAACTCAATGATATAGTTCCTCAAAAAATTAAAAAAAGAATTACCATATAAGCCAGCAATTCCACTTCTGGGTATACATCGAAAAGAATTGAAAGCAGGGTCCTGAAGAGATATTTATACATCCATGTTCATGGCAGCACTGTTCACAAGAGCCAGAAGGTGGAAGCAACCCAAGTGTCCAATGAATTAATGAATGAATAAACAAAATGTAGTATGTACACATAATGGAATATTTTTCAGTCTTGAAAAATAAGGAAATTCTGACATATTATACAACATTGAAGACACAATGCTCAGTGAAATTAGCCAGTCACAAAAGAACAAACACTGCATCATTCCACGAGTATGAGGTACCTAGAGTCATCAAATTCATAGAAACAGAAAGTAGAATGGTGGTTGCCAGGGGCTGGGGAAGGCAGGATGGAGAGTTACTGTTTGATGTGTACAGGGTTTCAGTTTTCCAAGATGAAAAAGAGTTTGGCATGGACGGTGGCGATGGTTGTAAAACAATGTGAATGCATCTAATGTCACTTAACTATACATTTAAAATGGTTAAACTGGTAAATTTTATGCTGTGTATATTTTACTACGATTAAAAAAAATAAATTTAAGAAAACTCAAAAGGAAAAACATCTATGGAAGCATAGACAAGGCGCTGTTAACATCAGTCCTGGGAGGGGAGCCGGGGGGTTAAGGGAGGGGTAGGTGGGTGAGAAACAGTAGTGGGAGGGGAACTTTCACTGTGTTCCTTTTAATGTTTTTCCAATGACTATAGTGCCAATTCAGAACATTAAAAATAGAATTAAAAATTTTTTTAATGTTCTTCCTGGAATTGAGCAAAAAATCTGTCCTACAACTATGTACAACAAGTTAAGTCCCTTCTCTAAGAGTCAGTCCTTTAATACTTTAGGACGATATTCTGCTCCCCCTGAGCTTCCTCTTTAGCGCCAGGGGCACTGTGCTCTGCAGGTGGGGTGTCTGAGTCTGTGGGCTCCCTGGTGGTTGTTTGTAGTTTGGGAATACCCCCCAAAGCATCCTGCCTCTCCTTTGCAGAACCTCACACTGTGCACTAGCTTCCCACTAAGAAAGTAAGAGGTCCCAATTAGCTCCTCCCTCTGTCTACACTGGTCTAAACAAAAGGAAGCCTGTGACTCAACTGATCAACTTGCTCTTGCTGGGTGCTCCTGTTTAGCAAGTACTGCGAGGAAGCTGGGTCGTATTTGTCCTAGCACTGGTGGCCCCACTGGAAAGCCCTTATGCTCTCTCCCTTGCAGGGGGTACCTGCTGCCCAGTCCCCCAGAGCTCCTTGGTTCCGACCCATTTTCCAATCCTGGCTTTCCAGTCTCCATCAATTCTGTGAGCCCTACAGGTCTTTCAATAAGTTATCTTTGCTTAAGCCAATCACAGCCATTTTCTGAGCAAGAATCCTGACTGCTAAAAGCTCCAATTTAATATGAATTTGGGAGATGTGACAGATTGTATTTTGCAAGAGGGCCTCAATAATTTCTCCCACCTCACATGCTAGTCAACAATATAGCCTTGCCATTCCTTCCAAGGAAAGGTGGGGTCTATCTCCCCTCCTCTAGGATCTGAGCAGGTTTCCACAAATAAGTACAGCAGGGGTGATGGCACGTACCTTCAAAAACTAGGTCATAAAAAGCCATGAACCTTATGCCTGGTCCCCTTGAGGTGCCTGGTCTGGAGGGAAGTCAGCCTCCATGTAAGGAATCCAACTGGCCCAAGGTGTCATGCCAGAAAGGCACAAGTAGGTGGTCCAGTTGACAGTCCCAGATGGAGCCCCAGCCAAAACCCACCCAGCTGCAGGTGATGTGAGTGAGTCATCTTGGACAAGCAGCCCAGTCGAGCCTTCAGACGATGATGCCTCCACCAGCATCTGACTACAACTGCCCAGATGAGCCTTCCCAAATTGATGACCCACAAAATCATGGGCAAAAAAGGAAGACTGCTTCAAGCAGCTAAGTTTTGGGGTGATGTGTTATAGAGCAATAGAAACTAGAAAAAAGAAACTCTCGCTTGCTTTCTTATCTTGCCCCACAAAAAACTGCATATTCTCAGCAATCAGAAAGATACCAGGTAAAAGAAAAGGAAACCTCCACTTACTGAGTCCTACCACGGGACAGATCCTTTTCAAATCCCATCTCTTGTAACCCTCCTGATTCTGTGAGTCGGGGACAGTTATTCCCGCACTAAAGAGAGGAAGGCACGGTTCAGAGAGGACGAGGCTGTCAGGCGCTAGCGGGGCTCCCTCTGCCAGAGCAAAGCACCCACAAGCAAGACTGAAGGAGCCACAGCCAGGCAAGCAGTTTCGAGTCAACAGCACGGCATTGCAGGACACAGATTACCAGAGCTACGTGATCATTTTAAAGGGATAAATCATCCAGATTCCTTCACCCACATATTAGTCAAGTCACAGGTGGAACGTGTAGTCCGTGAACCAGTGCTGAGAGATGAGAGCTTCCCTAGAACCTTCCAGTTACACAGAGAGGAAACATTCAGTGCCTTCACACTTGCAAATCGCTCCTTCAGTTCTCAGACCCCTCTGCAGACCTGGGCTGAGCCCTCCGGTGGCTGACTCCAAGACAGGAGAGGCGCAGCGATGCCTCGGTGAGAGCCTGCCATGAGCCCAGGCGCTTCCTGTACATTATCCATGACCCCGCAAGGTTGGCATCATTATCCCCTGTGACAGAAGGAGAAACAAACAGTCACAGGGGATTAAGTTGTGTGTCCCAAATGGCATGCAACTAAGCAGTGCCGACTAGAGAAGAGTCCAAGTGGAGCAGAGTGTGGCGGAGAAGGCGGGAGGACAGGCTGTGTGTCCCTCTGGCTCGGAGCCCTGGTGCAGAGCCTCAGAGACACCCGCAGGGGCCACCTGCAAGCTGTGATGGGGGGAGGAGAACTAGCAGAATGTGGGGTCCCCAGAGGACATGGCATCAAAGACACTGGAGAAGGAGCAATGTCCTCATCAACCTATGGATGGGACAGAACCCCCAGGGATGAGCCTCACATTCAGTTACTCCCCAGCTAGGAGGGACCCTCTGATCCCACCTCTCAATTCAGACATGAGGCAACTGCAGCTAGGGAGAAAGGGTCCCCTAGCTTGTCAGCACCAGGGCAAGACAGGAGTTCCTATTCCTGACTCCTGGGCCAGTGCTCTTTCAGAATCACCTTCCCGTGCCCTGGGATTAAACTTGGGCTTTAACGAGGGTGACCCTTTAAATTTATCACCCAAACCAGAATGTGAACAGGCATTATTAATAATTACACCAGGACATCAGGCATCAACAGGACTGCCCCAGGCAAATGGGACATATAGTCACCCTAGCATGACAGCAGAATGCCACCCACTTGCCCACCAGGAAAGCCTCTTATGGCTGAAAGGACCTGACAACGCGTCGTCACCCTCCACGCCAGGTGAGAGACCAAAGGATCAGTCAGCCCTGAGGGTCTGGCTTTCCCAGGGTCCTCAGGGTGGCCAGACTGGCTGCTCACAACTGTCCTCTGTCCCTACCTGGAACTGTGTATGCATAAACAGAGGCCCCATTTGTACCGTCCCCACCTATCAGGGGGTGAGTGCCCTGCCAAGCCCAGCGGAACTCCAGTTTCGGGTGCTTCCCTCTGGACGCTGCCCACTGAACCGAAGCCCTCCTCACTGCGGAGCTGTGAGCCGGGGCCCTCCTGTGCGGTGCCGGCAGGGGAAGGTCTCTTCTGGCCTGGCAGCCAGGTGACGGCAGAAGTTTCTAGAATGTGAGCAGCACACTGAGCAGCTTGGGCTAGCTATGCCATTTCCTCCCCCTCCCCCCCACTTCAGCCCTCTCCAATAGTCACCTGCTTCTCCAAGTTTACTGTACACACAAGTCCCCTGGGCCTCTTGCTACACCGCAGGCCTGCACAGCCTGGGAGGCTGCACTTCTTTCTTTTTTTTTTTAAATGACATGGTCTCATTCTGTCGCCCAGGCTGGAGCGCAGTGACGTGATCATAGCTCAGTGTAGCCTGAAATTCCTGGCTCAAGCGATCCTCCCACCTCAGCTTCCCCAGTAGCTGGCACTACAAGTGCATATCACCATGCCCTGCTAATTTTCGTTTTTAAATTTTTTGTGGAGACAAGGTCTTGCCAGTCTTGAACTTCTGTCCTCAAGCAATCCTCGTGCCTCGGCTTCCCAAAGTGCTGCAGGGCCCTAGATGCTCCATTTCTAACAAGTCCCAGGTGATGCCACTGCTGCCAGGCCGTGTGTGCCCTCCCTTCCAGTCTCTTCCCTGCATTCACGTGGCTGCTCCTTCTTTGGAAATCAGCAAATGGGCTGCCTTGGAGAGGCCACCCTGGTACTGTCTAAAAGAGGTCCCTCCTGTCACCCTCTCTTACTGCATCCTGCCTGCTCTCTTCAGAGTTGTAACCATAACTTGTAGTTGTCTTCCCACGTGCTTGTGACTGATCGTGGCAGACTGTTGCTGTATGGCACTGAATGATTGTGCCTCTCCACATCCACAGTCTTGTGAAGCCTCTTCCCGTAATGACGCTTGGCCTGCTAATGTGATTTGCTCGGACCAATGGCATATCAGCAAGATGACATAATTGCTGGCTTGAAAAATCACAGACACATTGGGCTGGCCCTCTTGGAACACTGCTGCCAAGTGATGAGCCCATGTAGCTTGCTAGAGGCCCTTGGCTCAACTGACAGCCAACACCAGCTGTGGGGCCTGGGAGTAGGTCCACTTTAGGTCATCTAGCCCCAGTTGCACTACATGTTGACTGCAGCCACATGAATCAGTCCAGAAGGATCACCCAGCTGGGCCCAACCCAAACTGCTGATCCAGCAATGGTGAGCACATAAAAGGGTCACTGTTTTAAGTTACTAAGTTTTGGGGTTGTTTGTTACACAGCAATAGATAACTGATACACTGAAGTATGTCTCTATTAGGGCTGGGAAGAGGTCTCTTTGTTTGGTAACTTATACCCAGTGTTTTAAGTTTGTGAATGAATTCACTGACCTGGATCTGTCAGATTCTAAAGCCCATAAGTTTCTGCTCCACCACCCTGTTCCCAGACAAGTCGCTCACCCTAGGTATAGGTAGGTCAAGGGTAGGACATGTACTCTAGCCTAGGCTGATAGTGCTTTCCAGCCACAGTGATGGGTTAAGAGATGAGTATGTGCCCTACACTAATCCAATCAGATTGAAACTCAGGGCTTCACCGAGAGTGCTGGGGAATACACCTTCTCTTCCCCAGTCAATGTGAAGGAGACATGCTTAGCAATGACTTTCAAAATCTGACCAATCAGGACAGGCCAGTGCAGGAAGCAAGGACTTCCAGGGCTGCAGCTGTGCCTGGCATTAACACTGTAGTTGCATTTGGGTGAGGGCCAGGGTGGCTGTTGGATACTCTTGGGATGGTGGCTATTTACCGATGAGTACAGAGGTTTTCCAACATTATAACTATTGGTATCAGGGTAACAGCGTGCAGTGCCATCAGCCCTGCGTGTAGTCCTGAGAGCTGCCGGGCCATGGCAGTGGTCTTTGGAAATGGAGAGAAAGAGACCAGGCCCTGCTCAGAGCATTGAAGCCCTGGTTTATCTGGTGCTAAAACAACTGCCGAGCTTTTTGGTCCCTTGAGCCTAGAAATGTCATTTTTGTTTCAGCCAATGGCATTGGACTTCCTGTTGCCTGTAACTGTCAGGTTCCTAACTGATAGACCTTCTTTCTTTTGGAAATATAACTCTCCTTGAAGGGCAACCACATGATCCCAGTATTCTAAAACTAACCCAAGTCTAAGCTAGACCAAGAGAGGACTGACTCCCTGCGGAGTCACCTTCACTGTCCCGTGCTGTAGGAAATGCCTCACAGAACTCATCCCTGAGACTGTCGGAACGGTGCCCCTCAGGGTGGGGTGCCCCACTTTACACAGGGTCTTTCGGGTCTTCTAGCTGTGCCTCTCCTAAGCAATAGGTTCGTTTCTGCCACATGGGCACTATAAACTGCATAACTAACTAGTTTTTCCTTTCTGTCTTGGCTGCCAGGAAACCTCATGCCAAATATGTACCCATTTGCAGCAAAAATGTACAACTCCCTGCTGTGTCTTTTTATAGCAGCTTCATTTCTGATCTGATGTCCTTATCCTTGTTTTACCCTATCACGTTCTCACTTACTTTCGACTTATATAATCGCTGCGTTTTATGTATCCCTATATGGAAATAGAAGTTATCGTCTTAAAAAATCAACTTTGATTTAGGTTTGGCAAAAATGAAAAGAGACGACAGGGAGGAGTACTGCTGTATCAATGACTTTGGATTTGGGTAAAGGAAAAGGAAGGGGGGTGTGGAAGGATATTTAAATCCCAAGGATCTCACGAGCATAAAGAATCAAGACATCAGACAGGTGGGAGGAAGCTCTTTTTAAAATGTTAAGCCTCTGACTCATTTAGGTTCTGCCAAGTGGCAGCAAGAAGTCTCCTGAGCAAATTAATACAGAATTCCTCCCCAGGTGGCTACTTAGTGCTATGTACAGAGTCCCCATATCTGGGAAGCCCTTAAAACAATGTATATTATTCATTTAATATAGAAAATGCTTGTGGAAGGAACTGGAATTTGCTCCCTCACGTTGTAAATGAACTATAGGTTCTTATGTTGGAAAAATCTCAGACTCCTGGGTGTAGTTTTTCTCTTCAGTGGCTGTGCAAGTTGGAAAACAACAACAACAACAACAACAAAAGTGGCCCCAGCAAATTCAAACTCAAACATAACACAGAGCTTGGGTTCCTGGATAATCTTAGACTAACGTGAGTCCTTTCTCAAAGCAGACCTAATGCAAATAAGTCAAACACAAACCAAAAGTAATTCAATGAGCACAATTCTCAGTTGACTTAGAAAGTGCTGAAAAATGGAAAGAAATGGCCAATAAAAACATGGAAGGGGCATCCATGAAGTGCTCCAGAGAAAGGGTTTTGGGGGTGAGGGAGGCAGTCGGACAGGACCTGTCGGGAAGGGACGTGAAGAGAAGGGAAAGGGAAGGAGAGCTGGGGGAGAAGAGGGGAGAGTGCTATGGAATAGGGAGAGGGGCAGGGACACTCCAGGCGGTGGGTACCACCGGGTAGAAGTCTGCAGAGAGATGAACCTTTCCAGCACCGCCATGCGCAGAGTGATGCCTTTGAAATGCCATCCTGTCATGGCCTGTCTTTATGTGGGTCCCCTTTGAAGCATCCCACGCCTTTGAAGAAAAAGATTTCATGATCCTCCATCCTGCCTGTGACTCACGCTGGCCGAGCCTGCGTGTGCCCATCCGCAGGGCGATCTCCCCACGTGTCACATCCAAAGGAACACGGCTCGTGCATGCCTTGTTCCTGTCTGGTTTCTACATTTCCTGGGTGTGCAGTAGAGGCAGCAAAGGAGAAATCATATCAGCTAACATTAGCTAAAATCCTCCTTACCTGTTTCTACTCCCGGAGACTGACTTCTAGGAGCAGCTGAGGCTCGTTTGGGCGGCATCCTCCATAGACTCCGCAGTGGTGGTTCTCCCAGTGTGGTCCCTGTGGACCAGCAGCATCGGCATCCCCTGGAAGTGTGTTAGAAATGTAAATTCTCAGGTCCTATGGTAGGCAGAATAGTGCCCCACCTCCTATCCCCACCAAAGACGCCCACAGCCTGGTCCCCAGGCCCCGTGACTATGTCACTCTGCAGAACCAAAGGCACTTTGCAGTGTGATTACGTCAAGGATCTTGACAATGAGCTACAATCCTGGGTTGGCCAGGCTGGCCCATGTAATCTCAAGTGAGAGAGAAAGGCAGGAGAGCGGGAGACAGAGGAGATGTGATGAGGGAAGCAGAAGTCAGAATGAGGCCATCGCAGGTGTGAAGGCGGAGGGAGGGGCTGCAAGCCGAGGAATGCAGGTGCCCTGGAAGCTGCAGCAGGCAAGGAAACAGATTCTGCCCGAGAGCCTCTGGAAGGAGCATAGCACCGCCAACACCTTGATTATATCCCAGAGAGACTGTTTGAACTTCACACCTCCAGAACTGTCAGATAACAGATTTATGTTGTTGAAGTCACAAAGTTTGTGGTGATGTACAGCAGCCAAGGGAAAGGGTACAGGCCCCATCCCAGACCAGCCGAGTGGGAAGCTCCGCAGGGGCGCCCGGCACCCGTGCTCAGAGGCGTGCTACAGTCTGAGGACCGCTGCTCTCAAATGGTGGTTCTATACCTTCATTGCACATCACACTCACCTGGGGAGTTTTTTATAAAAACACCAATCCCCCATTCCACCCCCAGAAATTCTGGTTTCGTTGGTCTGGAGTAGGGTTCAGGCATCCCACTTTCAAAAGCTCCATGGAAGATTCTACAGCCCTGCCCAGAGTGAGCGCCTGGGATTCCTGCAGCTTCCTGCTTCTGCCCATGATCTTATCTTATCTCCTCGTATCTCCCCTAGGTCCAGGGTCCATGTGGCCTTCTTCTTGCTCAACAGTCAGAGAGGGCTTCTCCCTGAGATGGCAGGGGATGGGTTTGCCAGTATTTCTACTTCAAGAAAAAAATTATATTTAATATATAGGAACATATATAAAATTTTAAACTAAAATATATTAAAATTCTAATTAGAGTTATATATTATTTATATATACACGCACATGTGTCACAAACACTCTGGTGCAGAGGACAGGTTCAGTCACACGACCGTAGAGGAGAAGGATGTTGGACGGCGTCTGGCCCCCCACACCCTTTCCAGTTGGGGGAATGGAGGCCCAGAAAGAGGAAGGGACTAGTCCAAGGTTATAGGAGTGAGGTGCAGAGCCTAGGACAAAACCCTGGTCTTCTGGTCCAAAGCCACTGTCCCTCCACCTCCCACCTTCACTCTGGCTCTGTTCCCTGTGGTGGGAAACCTAGGACTCCAGGCAAGGACCTCCAGAGTCTTTAAAACAAAAAAATCAAACACCGCCCTGCCCCCTCCTCATTTTCAGGCTAGGCAGGACAGCCTGTGCAGCGAGCAAGTGCTGGAACCCTCTGGAGGTGACCTTGAGCTGGGCCCCGGGGCAGGAAAGATTCTGATGCCCCGAGATAAGGCAAGATCTGCGGTGAGCAGAGGCAGCCAGCCGGGACTATCGCGCCTGGAGAGCAGCCAGCCAGAGGCAGGACTGAGGCAGAGACAGAGAAGGATGTTGGGAGAGGAGGGGACGCGGCCAGGCCTGGGGCAGACCTGCAAGGAGCCCCTCCCCACTGCAGAGGCCCTGGGCTGACAGAGGCAGGGGACCCGGTAAGGTCAGGTCCCCTTGTCCCTGGTGCCCCTCTGCACTGTCCGCTGACACACAGGACACTGCCCGCCACCAGCAAGGTTGTGGGGAGAGGGGGTGGGGGTGGGGAACTCAGCCTGGCTGCAAAGGGCAGGTTTGGGGAGGGGCAGTCGTGTGGAGTCCTTAAAAGCACAGGCAGTGTTTGGGATCCCATAGAACCCGCCACTTTCAGCTGTGTGACCTGGAGCAAGTCGCTGAGCCTCTCTGGGCCTGTGTCTTCTGTGAAAACCAGGAGAGCCGGAGGCGTGGTGGCCCAGCCGCTAGGGAGGCTGAGGCGGGATCTCTTGACCCCCACTCCTATTCCCCCCTCCTTAAAAACAATGGGGATAATACTGGGCTTTTGTGAGGGGTCTGAGAAAAGACACAAACATGCATGTACTCAGAAAAGGGCAGGCAGCATCAGGAAGTGCCCCACTGGCCCTGGGTTCAAGTCCCAGCCCTGCCATTTTGAATACCCGGCAGGTGACGGCGTTGTGCCCATTTCCTCTCCTGGCACCTACCTGGCAGGAGTAAGGGAACTAACGGATCTGAGATGCTTAGGACAGGGGCCTGCTCGGGCAGTGCTGCAAAATGGCACTTTATTTGGCAGCGGCTGTCATTATGGCTCTTGCTCCATTGGCTGCAGACCAGGGGCTGCTGTACCCCTCAGCGACGCTAGGCACAGCGCTAGGGCCTGGGAGGTTCTCCTACCCACAGAAACTTGAGAAAAAAAATTAGTGGCCTCAAAATACAAAAGGAAAAACTGCAAAATCAAAATTAGTGACCATTTTATCAAATGGCCACAAAACATACTACTATTTCAACTCGAGCAAATGTATTCAGAAATATTTAATAACGTTTAAAATGCATGTATAGGTTCGATTTTTCTCATTGTTCAAGATTTTAAGTGAGTGATGATGACCAAGAAATCAGAACAACGATAATTTGTGTAACTTGTAACCAAATAACTTCAAATGCAAAATTACAAAAATTATTTTAGTAGATCATCGCGAGAGAGTTGAAAATGCAAAAATTTTAGATCTGCTTAAGAAATATATACAAAGCTTACGGAAATGAAGGGGAACAGTATCCTCCCAATTTAGGGTGATAGTCACCTCTGCAGTCCGAGGAGTGGCTCAGAGAGGGGCACGCAGGATGTTTCAGCCATCTGGGTAACGTTTCACTTCTCAAGCGGGGTGGTGAATCCCACAGATTTCTATTACTCCTTGTCTCTTTATTTTACATACAAAAAATGTTGTAACAAAACTGAAAAGTATGTTTTTGTAGCAAAAAGAAGAGGAAGAAATGTTCCCAAATAATTTCAAATTATTTTATGCCAACTTTATATTTAATGTGAAATGTTGAGGTTATTTTCATGTGTTCTATATAACATAAGACGGGGCTTCCAGAAGCACAAGTCTCCAAGGCCCTGACTCTACCAGTGGTCCTCCAGGCCCGGGCTTCACCTGGCGTCTCGCTCCGTTTGGGCTGCTGTAACAAAAATACCATAGGCTTAGAAACGACAGAAATTTATTCCTCACACTTCTGGAAGCTGGGAAGCCCAAGATCAAAGCACTGGCAGATTCGCTGTCTGGTGGGAGTCTACTCTCTTATACATGGCACCGTCTTGCTGCGTCCTCGCCAGTGGAAGGGGTGACTCAGCCCCCTTGGGCCTCTCTGATAAGGGCGCTAATCCCACTCCTGGTGGCTCCGCCCTCGTGATCTAATCACCTCCCAAATGCCCCGCCTCCTGACACCATCGCATTGGGGGTCAGGAATTCAACATATGAATTTTGGAGAGACAAACACACGCAGACCACAGCACCTAGGCTCTGGTTCCGCCAGAGAAGCCTGGCGTGCAAGGAATAGTCAGGTGGCCCTTGCAGGCCTTGGTGGGAGCGCGGTGTGTTTATTGAACACATGGGTGTCTGTAAAGTGCAGATCTGTGTATTTCTCCCTATGTGCTAAGTAGGGAGGGGTAGGTACATGGAGTTGTGAGAAAGCTGGGACCCCAGATCTCGCCCTTCTCCCATTCCCTGAACATCATGAGGGTGCCGCCTGCTTAACATTCGCTCTGTGCTAAAAGCTTTCTGTGGATTCTCTCTGGAATCCACAGTGGAAGTCCTCCGCGGGGTTGGTAGTCCTCTGCGGGGTTGGTACTATCATCATCCCCGGGTTAAGAATGGAAAAACTGAGGGTCAGAGAGGGCAAGCACATTTCCCATGGCCACACAGCTGGTGTGTGGTAAAGGTGGGACTGACCCCGGAGCCCTCCCTCTTAACCACGACACTATCCTACGTACTCCAGTGCACAAATCTCTGATGTCCAGGTGGGACACCAGATCTCGCCCTACTCCCATTCTCTGCACATCGTGAAAGTTTCCAATAGTGCTGTGTGAGCAGAGAGCGAGAGAAGGAAGGAAGGATTGAGATGAAATTTCTCTCCAGCCCACTGGAGTCAGATTTAATCTGGTTTAAAGAAAATTAGGAATCGTGAGGTTTCCTGCACACCTGGGTGTGACTGCAAAGTCCTGCATGTTGTACATCCTGTGTCTTATTTAATTCTCAGAAGAACCATGCCCCTACTTTACCAACGGGGAAAGTCAAGTTCCTAGAAATTCAGAGACTTGCTGGCAGTCACAGAGCTGGTAGGTGGCAGAGCGGCGTTGGACCCTAAGCCACCCTCCTAATTCCTGCCTGTCCAGACGTTTTCAAGGAGCTGCCCGGAGGCAGACAGGTGCGCAGGCCTTCGTAAGGCGGCGTGCTAAGTGACAGTGTGCACCAAGTAAACACAGGCGAGGACAGGAGCAGCTAAGGAGGGGTGGGGACAGCCTCCCAGGGGAAGCAGGCTGAAGCCAGTGCTGAAGGAGTAGGAATGAGCCAGGAGAAAAGGGAGGGGAAGAAAGCATGAGGTGGAAAGGCCCGGAGACGAGGCAAATGGCTGGTTCTCCCAACAACGAGTAGTTCAGAAGAGGCAGGAAAGAGAAACTGGCCAAACACAAGCCATCTATAAACCACCGCTGACTGCTGGCCCAACCCACCAGTCAACCCCTCAGCTAGCAGCACCAGCTGGGACCCGGCCCAGTTGCCCCTACGGACAACGAGATGTGATGGTTGGGGAGCTTTGCCTGGCTGGGGTCCACTCTCAGTGGCCACAGTTCCTGAGGCTTCGACTCCCTTCTCTTCTTCCATTCTGGCATTGCTCAGGGATGAGCTGGGCCAAATGAAACCGCACCATCGCCTGCCCCTGGCTCCTTCCTGCATCCCCTTGATTTGGCCAAACTGGGCCAAGTCATACCATTTACTGTAGTGGTTTTCAAACTTCAATGTGTGTTCCAGTCACTGGGATTGTTAAGATGCAGATCCTGATTTGGCAGGCTGGGGAGGGGTCTGACATTCTGCAGTGCAATCACGACCTCAGGTGATGCTGATGTTGCTGGTCCGTAGACCACACTTTGAGAAGCATCATCTAGGCAGCTATGTATGGAGCTCCTATGGTATGCTGGGCATTGTGCTGGCTACCATCTATATACTTTCTAATTGAATAATTACAGTCACCCTCTGAAGTAGAACTTACTGTCTTAATAAATAATTTTCAGAATAGGAAACTGATGATCAGAGAGATTAAGTATTTTACAAAGTTAGTAAGTGGCAGAGCTGGGCTTTGAACTTGGGTCTATCTGACCGTAGAACTCATACTGGGCCTCCTATTCAGAAAGCCTGCTATGGACTGAGTTGTGTGCCCCTTAAATTTATATGCTGAAGCCCTAGTGTGTCTGTATTTGGAGTCAGGAAGTAATGAAGTTTCGATAAGGCCTTATAGGTGAAGACCTGATCCTATAGGGTTAGTGTCCTTGTAAGAAGAGACAGTAGAGAACTTACTCTGTTGCATGAGCCACAGTGAGAAGGAAGCCGTCTGCAAGCCAGGAAGAGAGCCCTCACCAAGATTAAATTGGCTGACAACTTGGCGTTGGACTTGTAGCTTCTAGAAATATGAGAAATAAGTTGCTGTTGTTTGAGCCACCCAGCCACCCAGCCTGCGGTATTTTGTACGGCGGCACAAGCAGCCTAAGACGGCCCAGCTGCTTACAAATCAGCCAGCAATGCCAATTCACATGAGTGGAAACGCTGCTCTGCCCAAATTGAGCAGGACTGGGAAGAACCAAAATAATAATAATAATGATAATGATCATTTACACCTAAGCCAAAGCTACCTGCAGCATTCACAAAACGAAAGCACACTACAACAAGCTCAGAACAATGGAGCCACCCAAAACCCTACACCTGAAATCCAACACGTTTCATGAGGAAACAGGAAATGGAACAACAATGAGGTATTGTCCACTAATTTGCTGCGTGCACTGTCATGGCTGAATCTTCATTCTTGTGCAGTGCAAAGGTATAATTAATAAACAAATCTCTGGCCCTTAAAGTTTGGCCACACCCTCTTAGCTGGGAATCAATGGAAAACAGGAGTCTGAATGATCCTTCCAATTGCAAAAACTAAATGCTGAGTAAAATATTAAACATCTTTTTAAATGTATCACTGAACTTACAGAAAAGTGAGTAATCCACAGACCCCCTAAACGGGGGGGGGGGGGGAGGGGTGTTAAGGAACCCCAAAGCTGGCTAGTATTCTGGGGGCTTTTGCTCAACACTGGAGGCCTTGAGTTTGCACTTTGATGGCTGTGCTCGTGGGAAGTCAGGAGCTAAGTTTTGGGGTCCACTCTGTGCTGTGAAGGGAAAAGAAGATGCACATATACACATATATTTAATAAATTTTATTGATATAAAGGATATATAGCACATCATTTGCAAATAATAATAAAATACGCATACTCTTTATTGTAAATTTCATATAGATAATTGATTCTTACAAAACACTTTTGTTGATTTTTGCCAAACTCTTGCATCTGTAGCCAACCTGTTATAGCAATTCACTATAGATCTAACATAAATGTTGGCTGATACTCTTATGTTAAGAAGGAAGATGAAATGGAACAACAAGGACATATATTGGAACTTCATTCATTAGTCAATAATGTTAGTTGCTTCTTTGCTGAATCAGATAATTTTCAAATACTAGAAGCATGTTTCCTATATTTTTTGTGCTATTCACAGTGTAATGGCTATAGATACAACTTTAAATTTAATTTGAATTATTAACATTTTTTCCATCACTTTAAGCCTAGACAATCAATAAAACAATAAACCAAGCCTTGATTTGTAGCATCTGTTGATTTCCATGCTGTGAATTCTCCCACCATGGTTGATTTCAAGCTACCAATCTGACATCACTGAACATAGAGTTGGGAAGAGATGCACGATAATCATTATTTAGTATTTTCATCACTCTATAGACCACTGGAAAGAGAAATCAAACAGATTTGAAAAAGAACTAAACCAGTTGTTACACACAAAAATAACAATTGAAATAAAAACTACAGTGGATGACTATGAGGAAGCAGGCAAATCCAGAATGTAGCCATACGACAAGGTCACTCACCCTCCTAGTTTCATCAAAAGTCAATGTCAAAAAAAACGGGGGGTGGGAATGGGGGAGGAGATGAAGGTTAATCCTATGTTACAAGATATTTAAGAGATAAAACAACTAAATGCAGTGTGTGGTTCTTGACTTGATCCTTGTTTGAAAATCTAACTATAAATGGCATTTTTGAGACAACTGAAAAAATTTAAATATACTGGATATTAGACTGTATTAAGGATTTATTGTTGATTTAATTAGGTGTGATAATAGTGGGTTATTTAGGAAAATGTCTTTTTCTAAAAGTGACAAATGCAGAAGTATTTAATAGCAAAGTATCATGATAGCTACATTTATTTTAAGATGGTTCAGCAAAAATATATGTAAATGAAACAAATATGGCAGAATGTTAAAATGCTTGAATTTAGGCCTCAAGAATGTATTTTTTTATACAATCCTTTCCTATATATTGTATGTTTGAAATTTCCCATAATTGAAAAAAATTTTTTTTCAACAGTGAATAGTTTAAATTACGGGTTGGCAAATCTTTTCTATAAAAGGCCAGACAACAAATAACTCTGGTAATGTCACATATTACTTATTCTCTCTCTTTCTTTCTTTCTTTCTTTCTTTCTTTCTTTCTTTCTTTCTTTCTTTCTTTCTTTCTTTCTTTCTTTCTTTCTTTCTTAGTCTTGCTCTGTCACCCTGGCTAGAGTGCAGTGGTGTCATCATAGCTCACAGCAACCTCAAACTCCTGGGCTCAAGCGATCCTCCTGCCTCAGCCTCCCCAGTAGCTGGGACTACAGGCGTGCACCACCACTCTATTTTTAGTAGAGACGGGGTCTTGCTCTTGCTCAGGCTGGTCTCAAACTCCTGAACTCAAGCAATTCTCCCACCTCAGCCTCCCAGAGTGCTAGGATTACAGGTGTCAGCCACCGTACCTGGCCTATTTTCTTTATAAACCTTTAAAAATTTTAAAAACATTATTAGCTTAAGGACCATCCAAAAACAGGCCATGAGCCAAATATAGCCCCAGGCTGTAGTTTGCCAACCCTTACTTCAAATAAATTCTTTTTATTTCTTCTACTATTAGAAGAAAGAATTAGTGAACTGGAAAATAGAGCTGAAGAAAATATAAAGAATACAGCCCAACAAGACAATGAGATAGAAAATATTAAGAAGAGAATGAGAAACATTGAAGGATAGAGTGATAAGTCTCAAATATATAAAATAATAGTTCTAAAAGAAAATAAATGAAGGAATAGGAAAGAGGTAATATGCAGAGATAATGGCTGAGCATTTTCTAGAACTGCTGAAAGACACTAATCCTCAGATCCAGGAAGCCCAATAAATTGTATGTAGGATAAATAAAAGGAAATCCAAACCCAGGTACTGCACAGCAAAACTACAACACACACAGGAGTCAGAGAGAGAATCCAAAAAGCAGCTGGAGAGAAAACACAGGTAACCTACAAAGAAATGGCAATTAGACTGATGGCTAATTTCTCAACAGCAATAACTGAAGCCAGAAAAGGATGGATACTCTTAGATATTCTAAGAGAAAATGACTGTCAACCAATAATTCTATACCCAGTGAAACTATCTTTCAAGAAGAATGGCAAAATAAAATCAGTTTCAGACAGATAAAAACAGAATTTGCTACCCAAAAAAAATCATCATTAAAGAATATATATATATATATATATATATATATATATATATATACACATGTATGTATACTGGAAATCCCCTTATCTTCTAATAAAGAAAATTTAAAGAATGTACTTGAGGTATCCCGGATGGAAGAACCGAGATACAAAAAGAAATGGTGAGCAAACATGTTGGCAAATATGTGGCTAAAACAAAGCATATATTGACGTGACAAAGATATTGAATACTGTGAAACCTGTGTGTATGACATGAGAAACAGGCTCAAACGGTGCATGAGAACAGCACATAAATTAGGAGAGTGTGATGGAAATTCAAGGATTCTAAGGTTCCCGTCTTATTGGGAGGAATGTACAGATATCGACTTTTGACTTCATTATGCTAGGTATCCATGTTAAAGAGAAAGCTAGGAACAGAAAGTAGAATGGTGATTAGCAGGTGGTAGGAAAGGGGAGTTATTTTTTCCTGGGTACTGAGTTTCGGTTTGGGATGATGAAAAGTTCTGGAAATGGATAGTGGTACAATTGCACAACAATGTGAGTGTACTTAACACTATTGAATTGTCCACTTAAAAAATGGTTATGGCCGGGTGCGTTGGCTCATGCCTATAATCCTAGCACTCTGAGAGGCTGAGGCAGGCGGATCATTTGAGCTTAGGAGTTCGAGACTGGCCTGAGCAAGAGTGAGATCCCGTCTCTACTAAAAATATAGAAAGAAATTAGCTGGACAACTAAAAGTATGTAGATATAGCCAGGGATGGTGGCACATGCCTGTAGTCCCAGCTACTCGGGAGTCTGAGGCAGGAGGGTCGCTCGAGCCCAGGAGTTTGAGGTTGCTGTGAGCTAAGCTGATGCCACGGCACTCTAGCCCAGGCAACAGAGTGAGACTCTGACTCAAAAACAAACAAACAAACAAACAAAAAAGGTTAAAATAGGGGCTGGGAGAGGTGCCTCATGCCTATAATCCTAGCACTCTGGGAGGCCAAGAAGGGAGGATCACTTGAGCTCAGGAATTTGAGACCAGTCTGAGCAAGAGTGGGACCCTATCTCTACTAAAGATAGAAAAATTAGCCAGATGAATAAAAATAGAAAAAATTAGCTGAGCATGGTGGCATGCGCCTGTAGTCCCAGCTACTGGGGAGGCTGAGGCAGGAGGATGGCTTGAGGCCAGGAATTTGAGGTTGCCGTGAGCTAAAGGGATGCCACAGCACTCCAGCGTGGGCAATAGAGTGAGACTCTATCTCTAAATAAATAAATAATAAAAATGAGACTCTGGAAAGGACTAGGGGTGAGTCATGCGAGGCGCTAGCCTCAGCACTGGGGCCTGCAGCTGAAGGAAGACTTAAACCCAGCCAGTTGGTTGTTTTTTCCCTTTCGGTTGTCCCCGGGTGGGAACAGCATCTTCTCCACTGTCCAACCCTGCAGTTTCTTGTCCTTGGTGAAGGTGCGGCTGTCACAAGCCCCCTCACTGGTTTGTTTCTTTTTCACGCTTTAACTTGTCTTTTGTGACACCTAACAGGCGGCTAATATCCCGCGAGTGTTTGTTCGAGGTTAGTGCTGTCTGCTGAGCTCTGCCCCGCCGTGACCTTCAGAGGCTTGACCGTGTCCTCCTGGGAGGAGCAGAGCTAGGCAGCGCGGGGGCTCTCCATCTGCCCTGCCCCCGTTACACGGAATCTAACTGTGCCGCGCGGATAATGGACCGTGGGAAGACACGACACAGCTAATAACTACAATGAACATTATTCTGCGTGGGTGCTCTGCGTGTCTGATCTCAGCCTCACAGCAGCCGCAGCCGCTGAGCAGTTGTCTGCTGCCGAACTGGCAGATAAACACGCCGGGTCTCGAGGAGGCCAGGTGAGCTGCACACCTGGTGGGGTGGGGGGGGGAGCCAGGCAGTCTCACTAAAGACGCCAGGTTCCTTTTGCTTCTGTGGCTGCTTGTCCAGGGGCCTGAGTACCCGCAGAGCCATTGAGAGCCCTTGAGGATGTAAGAATAGACCCCTCGTGTGTTCACAGAAAGCCCAGAGAAATGTCCCCAACCTCCAGACCTTCTCAGAGTGAAAAGCCCCCCGAAGAATTAGGGGACAATTCTACAAACTCACTTTCCACTTTGCTTCTTGCCCTTATGAGTAATCAGACGGTGGGGAACACGTGAATGAGATAGTACCGAATTTGGGCAAGTCACTTGACCTCTCTACCTCATTCGAATGGAGCAATTGCACAAAAACGTGAGTGCACTTAACACTGCTGAATTATCCACTCGAAAAATGGTTAAAATGATAAATTTTATGTTATATATATTTTACAATAATAATAATAAAAAAAAGAAAAAGCTAGGGTAACCACTGAAATATCAGACATAAAGCATACAAATTCCAAACAAGTAGGAGGGTGGAGGGAACTTACTCCTGGAGTTACTGTGAAAATGAAATGTTGATGCGACATACGTGCGGTTCCCAGGACAGCGCTGGGCACAGAGCAGGCGCTGTCTACATGTTGCTGTAACTGTTGTTACTATCTGCAGTCCAGCTCACCCGTGACTCCTCCCAAGTCCCAGTGCGGCTGGCTGCTGGACTGTCTCCACACGAGCCTGGGTGGGTTAAGTTCCGGGTTCAAGTCCCAGAGGCAGGCAGGAAGGAGAGGAGACGCAGATGGTTAAGAAGGAGTTTGGGCTGGGTGAGCTGGCGATGCAATGGGGTCAGGGCAGTGGCAGTCTTCCTCCTCCCACTCGCTGTGGCCGGGACTGGCCCCTGGGCTGATGGAGGGGGCTCAGGAGGTGGATGCGTGTCATCCCAGTTAGTACCTGTAGAGTTGAGTCAGAGAGCATTGTTGAGACACGGCTGCTATATATCATGCGGCTAACGAAGTTAGATCACTCTATGTACTCTTTCTCAACATCAGAATTTATGGGTGTGCTTTTCTTTTCTTTCTCTCTCTCTCTTCCTCCCCACCCCCATATCCACTGCACTTGGTCTCTGGTAATCTTGGGGATCAAAGGATCAGGGAGTCCTGAGATGGGCGTGACATCATCCACCGAGCTCTGGAGCATCGTGAAAGAAGTATTCATCATAGGCGATTCTTCAAGTCCCCAAAAGGGCTCAAGGGCAATCTGCTGGGCTGGCTTGGATTCCGTTCAGCTCTCATTTGCCCTGATTAGTGAGACTGACTGACTCTTCCTTGCCAAGAAACATGAAGTTAATGCAGGGCAGACAAGACAATGCTCTCTTTGCAGACTTCACCAGCAGGACAGGGGCGCCCTCGCTCAGCACCTTCGTTGCTGTCACCTCCCACATCTCAGTGGGGTGGACTCCCAAAATGACCTGCTTCAGGGAAATGGAGAGCTTGGTTTCCAGGCCATGTTATGTCCTTCCCTCTTCGCGGCAGCAGGCCTAGAGACATTAAGTGGCAAACCACTCGGAGTTCTTGGCTGCAAACAATAGAACCCGCTCTGGTGAGTTAAGCAGAAAAGGCTTTTTCATGCCTCTCCAGGGCAGGAGGACAGCTTGACAGCTGTGACAAGGTAGAGCTGCTACGAGGAGACATCCCTGCTGCCTCCACTGAGCGGGGCCCGGGCTGCCCCTCGTGTGGCTGATGCAGGACTCCAGATGCTACCGCACAGCCCTGCCACCGCTGCCTCTGGAAACTGGGTGCTTCTGCCACCTCCCTGTCAAGATGACACTGACTTCCCAAATCGTAGGCTCTAAGGTTGCATCTGATTGGTGGAGACCAGGTCACATGTCTGTGCCCTAGCTGCAAAGGAAGCTGGGAAAGTAAGCTTCTGGTTTCTACCTCTGCAAGGCACAGACTCAAACCCCCAAAAGAAGAGTGTTCGTGGGCAGCCAAGAATAATGATAAACATCCACATATAATCAGCAACCTAAAATCACGTAAAGACACACCCAGAGCCACCCACACTGCCTTTGGGTGCTGGCCTGCTGCCTGGACACAAGCCACCCCATAGCTCCCCAGGTTCTCACTCTGCCTCTGGGGTACTTGGCATGAGGCTGGTACCTCCCCTCGCCAGGGACCTTCATTCTCTGTGTATCCTGGAAGCAATGGCTTAACTGTTGCTTTTATGTTTGATTGAGCCTTTTTAGGCAAACTGAAACGCTTTCAAAGGCCAAGCAGGTAAATTAGTGGTGAAGTGGGCAAGAGGGAAGGGCATGCTGGGACCACTGCTCAGTGCCAGGTGTTTCCACAAGGAAATGTGGGCCCAGCAGCCAGATCCTCGGATTTTTCCAGAAAAGCTAGAAATCTGGATTTCTTTATATGATATCTCCAGATCTTTTAATGTTTGAGCAAATATTATTTATATATTTTTTTTACTTTTTATTATGAAAAACTTCAAACAGAAAAATGGAATGGGCCTTGGAAATCAGCTTCCTCACCCAATGTCATTGGGAGTGAATTTGCACCACCTTTCAGGAAGACAGCATAGTGTATCATTCAGGATTCCTTCACTCACATGAGACAGCAACCCACATGAAACTAGCTTAAAACAAAAAGGGCGTTTGACTCAATTGACTGGGAAGACCTAGGGAGGGATGGCTTCAGGCATAGATGGAGCCAGGGGCTTGGGTGAGGTCATCAGGGCTCTGACTGTATCTCTTGACTCTGTTTCCCTGAGTGTGCTGGCTTCATTCTCACCAAACTCTATCTACATGGCAGGGGAGATGGCCTCTGATAGCCTCAAGCCTGTATCTGCATGGCTTCCAATCCAAAAGGAAGAGCAAGACCCCCTCTCTCACAGAATCTTTCCATCTAGTCTCTGGTGAACTCTTCCAGGATCATATGCCCATCCCTGAACTGAGCACTGTGGCCAGGGGAACAGAGTACTCTGGCTAGCTCGAGTCACATGTCCAACCCTATAGGGAAGAGGTGCATTGTGACTGTCAGCCCACAAGGACCACAGAGGGTGGGGAAGATGTGGTTCCCTAAAGGAAAAGCAAAGTGTTCTTTGAGAACAGGGGAAAAATGCCGAGAAGATACACACATCAGATGCCCATTACATGTAGCAAAAAAGTCCAGAAGACTTTAAAATAGTCGACCCCATCTGAAAGAACAAGTTCACTTCTAAGAATTTGGCCAGAGATAGGGAGCAAGAGAGAGAGAGAATAGAGGGAGAGAATAGTAAAATATTTTCAGAACCTAAATGTCCACAAAGTGGGGATTAAACAACTTAGTGCACATCCATGTTACCAGGGTACTAAGCAGCTGATGAAAATGATTACGTGTATTTGCATTTCATGGCACGGAAAGATCTCCGTGACACACTAGAAGGAGAAAAGGCAGGTTACAGAACAGCATACAGATTATAATCTAATTTTTTAAACCAGGTATATACCCACTGGGAAATAAACATCATCAGGAACTATATCATAGGCTTCACAGAGCTTATCTCTGGGTGATTATTTTAATTTCTTCAATTTACTTATCCATATTTTCTGCGATAAGCAAGTACTTTCTTTCAGTAAAAACACATTTTTTTTAATGAAAAAAATCAGGATAAACACACACGGACACTCAATGACTACACATAACGAGTGAGGAAGCAAGACCACACCCACGAGTTCAGAGATGCTCAGACCAGAGGACAACGGGCCCATAGATGCCTGTAGGGACAATGTGTACCTGGTCGTCAATTCTGTCTCGTGCAGAGTTCCCTGTCATCTTTCAGTGGAACATGTCTAACCACACTACCGCACTGCTCACAGCTCCCGCAGTAATCACAGGGTTGGGTGGGCTGCCCAGGGCACCGGCCCTCCGCTGAGTCAAATCATCTTCATCTTTGACGTGAGCCTTGTCCCGGCCAATCCTGCCCCCACCCAACCCCTGCCGGTTCTGGCAAGAGCAGCACCCAACCTGGTAGTAAAAGTCAATGTCCCGGGGCAGGGTGGTGCCAGCAATTACCCGGGAGGCTCCCCTGGGCCAGATGCTCTGACGCTGGGCTCCCAGCCCTGGCTCCACAGACCCCACCCCAGCTCTGTCCCCTCTGCTTCCCCAGGCGCTGGGATAGAACTGTTCTCCCTCCCACCCTCCACCGGTTCCAAGCCGAAGTCTCCCTCTGCACAGGTGCCTGCTGCAGAGAGTGCCGGGCTTTGGGGCTTGAGTCACCTTCTGCTGCTGCTGCCACTTGGGGAATGCTGACATGTTTGTCCCGCAAAGGCTGCTCCTTTGGGGTCTGTGGCCTTTTCCTTTTTCTTCTCCTCCTACAATGTTTCCCTCCCAGTAGACACCAAAATGCAATTATTTCAGTTCGCTCCTCTGTCCAAAATCGTCTCTGGCTCTCCAGCCCGCAGACGAGAATAAAAATAAAGCTCAGGCCGGGCGCGGTGGCTCACGCCTGTAATCCTAGCTCTTGGGAGGCCGAGGCGGGCGGATTGCTCAAGGTCAAGAGTTCAAAACCAGCCTGAGCAAGAGCGAGACCCCGTCTCTACTATAAATAGAAAGAAATTAATTGGCCAACTGATATATATATATATAAAAAAATTAGCCGGGCATGGTGGCTCATGCCTGTAGTCCCAGCTACTCGGGAGGCTGAGGCAGAAGGATCGCTCGAGCCCAGGAGTTTGAGGTTGCTGTGAGCTAGGCTGACGCCACGGCACTCACTCTAGCCTGGACAACAAAGCGAGACTCTGTCTCAAAAAAAAAAAAAAAAAAAAAAAAAAAAATAAAGCTCAGACTCCTCAGCTTGGCAGCACAGGGCTATGGTACACCCATGGCACAGCCGCCCCGCCCCGTCTCCCACTGCGCCCCCACACGAAGGCCTCACCCCAACTCAGCTTCCCACCTCCTGGCTTCTGTCCACGCTGTTCCTTCCGCTTGGAACACTCTCCCCGCAATGCCACCTACAAAATCCTGCGTCCCATCTACCCTTCAAGGCTCTGCTCGAATGCCACCTGCCATTAAGGCCCCACTGTGTACTCTTTGTCCCTGCATTAAAGCCCTCACCCCAATCCTCTTTGTATAGCATTATGGTCAGTTATGTGTGTGTCTCTTCCCCTACTAGATGGTAAACTCCCTGAGTCATGGTTCTCGACCAAAGTGTTTTCTGCACTGATGAGTCTGGGATAATTTTCAGGTGAGGCATGAGTAATTTGTTATGCAAAGTTGACTTCAAATCCACCACTTACTATTGAATGACCTTGAGCAAGTTATGTGACCTCGCTGAGCTTCAGTCTCACACCTATAAAAGGTTGTTGTGAAGATTAAATGAGAAAATATGCTCTTATTTTGCTATGATCATGATTATATTTATTGTTTTTCAAATATAAAAAACCTGCAAATTATATTTTTTATTTTTGATTCATATGAACATAGCTTAATGTACTAGTTTAGCCAGGTTGTTAGGCAAATGACAGATAATTACATTAGACAAAAATCAAAACCAACACATCCCTCATTAATGACATCTAGCTTATGTTTCTGCATATTTTGTACTAGTCATTTAATTACTTGCAAAATCAACTGTACTTGTGAATGGGAAAAAAGCTAAGCAATCCTAGCATCATGACTAGTTTTGACTTCACAGGCACTGACCATATTTTCTTAACATAGCTGCCAGCATTCAGCCCCTTCTGGAATTGGGGGGCATAAGGCCAAGTGAGTAGTCTGTCACCTTTCATGGGATGACATGAAAATTTGAATGTGTGACCAATTCCCACACGAATCAAAAGTCTTTAATATTAGAATAGCAGACTTTTCTGTTTAAAGAGCAGTTTTAAAAAGGTGTTAAATATGCCCCAAATTTTTTCAGTTTTGTGCTAAAGATTCAAACCCTCCCTGTTCAAAAAAGGAAGTCAGTTTACCAACTCTTTTCAAATTACATCTGAAAAAATAAATTAGAACAGACTCCAAATAATGATGTCATTCTTACTTGCATTCTGTGGCGTATTACAGATGGCTGCAGATTCTATGGCACGCTATTCTTAGGAGGTGTGTGTCACTTCCCCTGGAATGTTGGCAGAATCTGGGATGCTTGATCAGGAGCTACAGCAGGAGTGACACGCTGCTAGTTTCTGGGCTTAGGCTCTAAGAAGCCAGCAGCTTCCATTCCCCTCCTTCTGTAATTGTCACTCTTAGAACTCAGCCGCTGTGCTGGGAAGACACCCAAGCAGCTTATAGAAAGGCCCCCATGAACAGGAACCATCTTTCTCTAGAAGCACCTTTCTTCACATCTCTTTCCAGGGGATTCCCCACAAACCCCCACAGGGTCATCAGAACCTCTCAGTCCATTTCTCTCTGGATGATACCTGCGTAGAACAACGAGTCCCATTGGGCTGGCTAGCATGGGGATACACTCCAGAACCAATCAGGTGCCCTGGAGGATGGAGTCCACTGATTGGCTAGGCCTGGTCACATGCCCAGCTCCAGGTGGGACCAGCCCCACCCAAACAACCTGAGTTGAGAAGGAGGCAGGAGTGGTTCCCCTGAGGAAAATGAGGGTGCTCTCACTAAAAGAGAGACATTGAATTGCTGGGCAGCGTGACAATAATGTCCCCTATGGCCACAATGACCAACTCATTTAATGCCTTTCTGGGCCTTAGTTTCCTCAGTTGTTAAAAACAACACCACAGTCTACCTCATGGCAGTTACCGCAAAAATTAGATAACTAATGCAGCAGTCTTCAAACATTTATTTCCAAAGAACCTATTATGGGTTGGATTGTGTCCTTCTCCAGAAAGCTAAAGTCCCAATGCCCAGTACCTGTGACTGACACCTTATTTGGAAACAGGGTCTTTACACAGGTAATCAAGTTAAAATTAGGCCATTAGGGTAGACCCTAATCTAATATGTCTGGTGTCCTCATAAAAGGGGAAATTTGAGGCCGGGCGCAGTGGCTCATGCCTGTAATCCTAGCACTCTGGGAGGCTGAGGCCAGTGGATTGCTTGAGGCCAGGAGTTTGAGACCAGCCTGAGCAAGAGCGAGACCCCGTCTCCACAAAAAGTAGAAAAACATTACCCAGGTGTGGTGCGCATGCCCGTAGCCCCAGCTACTCCAGAGGCTGTGATGGGAGGATCGCTTGAGCCCAGGAGTTTGAGGCTGCAGTGAGCTATGATGATGCCACTGCACTCTAGCTTGGACAACAGACTGAGACCCTGTCTCAAAGGAAAAAAGGGGGGTGTGGGAGGGGAGAATTTTGGTGCAGAGACATGCACAGAGGGATTAAGGTGTGAAGACACATGGGGGAAAGCTGGCCATGTGCCTGGATGATGCATCTATGAGCCAAGGAGTGCAAACACCAGCAGCTAGAAGAGGCAAGGGAAGCTTCTCTCCTAGAGCCATTCGGGAACGCAGCCCTACCCACACTTTGATCTCACACGTCCAGCGTCCAGAACAGTGAGAGGATAAACTGCTGTTGTTTTAAGGCACCTAGTCTTGGGGACTTCGCTGAGGCAGCCTAAGAAACTAATACAGTACACAGTACACCTAGGAATGAGAGAGCAAGAAGAACTCTTGGGGGTTGAAGGGCATGCCCTAAGCAGTCTACTAGCTTCTTCAAGGTATTTCTTTGAAGTTCATTTTGTTTTAAA
Organism: Microcebus murinus; assembly: GCF_040939455.1. Lineage (NCBI taxonomy): Eukaryota > Metazoa > Chordata > Mammalia > Primates > Cheirogaleidae > Microcebus > Microcebus murinus. Next base: position 5,488,649 of record NC_134110.1, on the reverse strand, counting down.
TCCTTGCTGGATTCAGGAACAACCCCTGTAGGCAGTATTTTGGTTCTTTATAGTAGTAAACAATGAGCCAGAGCACTTAGTACGCCAAGAGGCAAACCCCAGGCACAGGGGTTTTCTTTTGTCACCTTTATTCTCTGCTTGAGACAGTGCTCAAGAGCATTCACACATTAACCACCCTCGTTTTTTCAGCTTCTACTGATACAATAAAGTTTTTCAAATGTCTGAAGAGTCCGGAAGCAGAATGTTGTGTGTCCCCAACCCTGAGCCACAAAGTTGGGCTCTAATATTAAGGCAGTTGCTTCGAAGGGGAGAGATGGCCTGACCTATTTTATTCCTTCCCGCTGGGCAGGAACCAGGGGCCTTAGTGACATCCAAACAGCCAACCAAAACTCGGTTACTTCTTTCAGACAAGCACAGCTCTCTTGAGTCTGCAACAGGCAAATTAAAATAGCAAAGAAGCAGAATTTCTGGTCAGAAAGAGAGAGAGAGAGAGAGAGAGAGAGAGAGAGAGAGAGAGAGAGAGAGAGAGAAACAACAGGCACATCAGTCACAATTTGCTATCCTTTTGTTTCCCAAGAGAAAGGAAGGGGAAAAAAATCAGTAATTATAGGCAAGCATTGCTGGGAGGACATGCTATAGGCTAGTAAAGGGAATTTATTCAAGGGTCTTCTGGAACACTCCTGTTCTACCATAAAAGTTCACATAAATTTTACATGCTACTTCATCATAAAGCCAGATGTCTTTTCTCAACATTTTGTAATGAAAATTTTCAAACAAGGCCGGGCGCAGTGGCTCACGCCTGTAATCCTAGCACTCTGGGAGACCGAGGAGGGTGTATCGCTCAAGGTCAGGTGTTTGAAACCAGCCCGAGCAAGAGTGAGACCCTGTCTCTACTAAAAATAGAAAGAAATTAATTGACCAACTAAAAACATATATACAAAAAATTAGCCAGGCATGGTGGCACATGCCTGTAGTCCCAGCTACTCGGGAGGCTGAGGCAGCAGGATTGCTTGAGCCCAGGAGTTTGAGGTTGCTGTGAGCTAGGCTGACGCCACGGCACTCACTCTAGCCTGGGCAATAAAGTGAGACTTTGGCTCAAAAAGAAAAAAAAAATTTTTTTTTCAAACAGTGATTTTTACAGTTAAAATC